>NC_140581.1:1114808656-1115429309 GCF_964204655.1 Triturus cristatus | reverse complement strand
ACGGATAGGTTTGGTTTAGGGTGAATGTTGGTGTAATGGGCCCCACCAGCGTGTGATGTGTGTATGCGTGTGTGACTGTGAAATCATTCCGTCCGTGGAAGTAGAGGGGATTCGGAAGCTCTGATCTGCACCAGTTTCTTGGTAGCAGAATGATGGTTAGCTATTGTCTTGGTCTAGCGAAATTGCGTGTATATAGGCTTGTTGATTATTGATTGATATTTGTACTAACACTATATGTTGAAGTCGTGTCGAGTTCTATGTATTGTGAATGGCTTCTGGGATGTAGGAAGTCGGTGACAGTTCCGTAGTAGAGCAGAGGGAGTGTTGCTCTCGGAAAAAGGCGGGATTGTAGGCCCTGTATGCAGACAGGGAAAAACGTGTGACAATTGAAGTTGCGCGTCGCATTGTCTGGGTTCGATGAGGTAGCATCGCCGTGTGTTGCCATTAGAAACATATTTCTGTGTGAAAGAAATGTGTATGATAGCAAAGGTTATCGGTGAAACTCTAGTCTTAGGTCCAAGGGGTCTGTAAGGGATTCCGTTAAAGCTTACCGCTGGAGAAGTAATAGGTATTCTCGGAGCTTGTTAGAAGGACAGGGCAGAGGTAAGTGCTGCTTTGTTAACGTATGATATAATTCTGTAGTAGGACAGACAGAATTCTGTGTGAATGTACTACATTTTCTGGTATAAAAGTGCGTGAATGAGAAGGCATTTTGGTTAATTGTGAGACTCTTAGGAACATTCCGGAGGGAAACAGTTAATTGATGCATGTTAGAAGGGTAAAGTAGAGGGATGTGCTACTTTATCAACGGAAGTAACGATTCTGTAGTAGGGCAGAGGTAAGCGCTGCTCTCGGGAAAGGCAGAACTCTCGTGGGAAAGGTCTTTTGCTGTTCTGTGGCTAGCGAAGCAGACAATGGAGATGTTTGTATGTTGTAACTAACGGACTCGTAGAAGTTGAAACAAAGTCTACTAAGTAGTCTTGTAAAGGAGGGGTAGATGAGAAGCAGGAGACAAGAGCAGAAGCGACTGCAGCGACTGCTGACGTCAGGGAGACCGCGCTGTGATTGGACAGTGGGTTAGAACGGTGGAAGCACGGTGATTGGTGTACTAGTGAACGCCGCGCTAGGATTGGGAGATATACAGGGTGACGTAGACGCTCCAGGATTGGTGCGTTGGTGTGAGTCGCGCTAGGATTCGCGGACTGAGTCAGTGACATAAACGCTCCAGGATTGGTGCGTTGGTGTGAGTCGCGCTAGGATTCGCGGACTAAAAGGTGACGTAAACGCTCCAGATTGGTGCGTTAGTGTGTGTCGCGCTGCAATTGGATAAGACATCGTACAGTTGTAGAACAGACTAAGAGTTACGAAAAACAGGAAAATGTATTACCATAATGGAGAGAAGAAAAAGAAGTCCTTATTCAGTAAAGTAAAAACCTGGTTTGACAAGGATATGGATATTATAACTAGGGAAGGAGAGTTACTTCCTCCGACCAGAACCCCTGCATCCTTTATGGTTGCAAAATATGGGTATCATACCTGTATTTGGTTAGACAACTGGGTGAAGTATACTAGAGAGGATGGAGTTTTGGCTTTCCCAGAACATGGCTCATTTAATCTGGCCGTGTTAAGAAATTTACGGGAGAAGATGTTGGTTCTAGAGCCTCGGCCTAGGCCGACGGAATTCGAGGCATTGATGGAATGGGAAGATGAAGTACATGAGCGAGAAAAGCAGAGGAGTGGGAATAACTACAGGTACATGTTTGGGCGCAAGTATGATCGCGAAACCCATCATGACCGAATGAGAAGGTGGCGTGACGCCAGTATGACTGAAGGATTATATCCTGTAAGAACAGTAGAGGAATCAGGAGAAAGAAAGTGTACAGAGAAAGAACATAATGTAGAGACCAGAAGATATGGGGCAAATGAGTCTGATGATGATGTCTTAGAGGACATGCTCTACAAAAGACCACCTCCGTATAGACGAGAACCAGAGGTAGGAACAGCAGGTACCCCAATGAGAAACACCCTGCGGATTATAAAGACAGAGGCTACAGCCCCTGAGTTGAAAGACAGTTGTTCTCTGGCGGAAAGAGAAAGAGATAGAGAGAGAGAGAAAGAAAGAGAAAGAGATAGAGAGAGAGGGAAAGATAGAGAGAGAGAAAGAGAGAGAGAAAGAGAAAGAGAGAGAGAAAGAAAGAGAGAGAGAGAAAGGGAAAGAGAGAGAGAGATAGAAAGAGAGAATGAACTTGAGGATGAAAAGACCAGAGAACTAGCCAGAACTACCTTTGAGCTGACAGAGAAAATCCGAGAATTGACTAAAAATCTTGAGGCAGTTACAGTGCCTGTGACCATAGGCCTGGTTATGCCGATTTTTGACAAGCAGAGGACGGGTGAGAATGGATTGACGGTACCATATGTGGGCAATAGATTGATTGTTCCTCCAGAGCAGGCAGAAATGAGAACAGGAGAAAATCAGTGGAGACATACCATATGTGGAGGAGAATCGAGTGTGCAGACTAACTCAATTCTGAATTCTGGATGTATGGAAGGGAGCAGAGGATCAATATTAGAACCGCAAAGAGTGACAGAACCAGGGGTGCAGAAAAATCTGTGATAACTGCTGAGGATTTGAATGATTGGCTGAAAACATTACAGAAAAAGGAGAAAGAATCACAGGGAATTGATGTAGCTAGGCTACGTATGGAAATGGAAGAGATGATAGTAGGTACAATACCTATAGAAACATTGAAGGATTATCGAGAAGGGGAGATCCTGTTCCTGTCTAAAAGTATCACATGGAGAGCAAAGAATATACATGACAGGTTGAAAGGAATAGCCAGTGAATTGGGAATTGATATGGATAAGGTGAAAGCTTTACAAAAGACTTACCGAGTGGATTTCTCAGATAAGGATATTGAAAATCTGAACAATGCAGGCCGAACAGGACAGATTAAGGAAATGATTGCCTTGCTGAAGAAATGGGGAGATGTAGAAAGATGGAAAGACAGATGGTACCGAAAGCGAGAGGATGGGCCAGATAGAACTTACTCAGCATTTCCTCTGAAAGAAAAAGAAAAGGCAGTGACAGCTTACCCCATGAGAGACATTCCAGGAGGTGGGTATGTACATGTCCCATGGACCAGACAGGATATTTTATCATTCACGAATGATTTCCGTCGTTTAAGGGAAAAGCCCATTGAGTGGTACAGACAGGTCGACAGATTTGTAAAGCTGTCAAAAGTACTGTGGATTGACCTGAATAGTCTGTTTGATATAATTGTACCAGCAGACCTGTGGGCAGAATGTAAAATAGTCATAGACTGGCCCACTAAGGAGTACCCGAGAGACCCAAAAACAAGAGCACCAGACCCGGAGGTCATGAAAAAGTATGAGCAGGTTATGGCCTTCCTGAAAAATAAAGTACCCCCCCAAGGAAACGGACTGGGTTAAAATAGACCGAACACAGCAAGAATTGAAAGAATCAGTTCATGCTTACTATGAAAGACTGATACTAGCTTTTAAGCAGTTCAGTGGAGATGAACACCTGGGAGATAAGGATCTGAGCCATTTCGTATATAGATTTGTATATGGCTTGCGACCTGAAATCAGTGAAATGATAAGGGAGCATACAGTTGACTGGCAGAGCAAAAAGATTGTTGAGATTCTGAGGCATGCAAAATACTTCAGTGGGGAGATTGAGGCAAAGCAGAGAAAGCTAAAAGAAAAGGCGATGTGGGCACAGGTGAAAGTTGCAGAAAGACAGGAAGCTCAGCTGGTTGAACAGGCAAATAACCAAGGAAATAAACCCAAGTATGGTCCAGGAAAAGGGAAAGGGAACATAGAAGAGGCCAAAAAGAAGTTCCCGTGTCACAACTGTGGAAAATTGGGGCACTGGAAATCCGAGTGTAAGAATCCACCGTCCACTAACGATGATAATTCATCATTGAATTCGCAGGTGCAGAGTGAGGGGTGTGGTCAGCATCGGCAACAGCAGAAGGCTGATAAGCAGCAGAATCAGGTGCCAAAACCACCCTTGCCACAGAGAAAAGAATCCCAGAAGTACAGCCAAGAATCGGGGTTCTACGATGAAGAGCAGGTAATCAAACCAAAACGCGCAAGCGCTGTATCTCAGTACTGGCTGAAAAATGAGGGAAGTGACTCTGAGGGAGACTTCTGACGGTGCCGAAGAGAGGAGGAGGAGTGCGTACTTGGCGCTACTCTGGAAATAGACCAGACAGGACCTTTTGTAGATGGGAAAATTAATCGTGAAAGCATCACTTTCCTAGTTGATACTGGGGCTACGAGATCAACTGTCAGGTCAGCTGATATAAAGAATCTTCCTCTCTCGGACGAAGCAATCCAAGTGGTTGGTGTGTCCAACACACAGATCAAAACACTGCTTACTGAACCAGTAAAGGTTAGAATAGGGAAATTTTCAGACATGCACCGATTTGTGGTGTGTGACACCAGTCCAGTGAACCTGTTAGGCAGTGATCTGCTGTGCAAAATGAATTGCACTATTTTCTGTACTCCAGATGGTATAACTTTTGAAACACCTGATGAGGATGTGCTATACAGAATGACCATGGATAACAGAGAATGTGAGGCTTTGGGAACATATGCAATATTTAATCCTGATGCATTACCCCCAGAGTTAAAACAGACAGTGAAAGCAGCAGTTTGGGATTTTACTGGAGAAGATGTAGGCCTGATGAGAAATGTAGATCCAGTAAAGATCACTGTAAAAGAGGGAGTGGTTTACCCAAACATACCGCAATACAGATTGACACCTGAAATAATTGAAGGGATAACACCCTTAATTGAGAAGATGATCCAGCAAGGGGTGTTAAGAGAAATATTGAGCAGCCCATGTAATTCACCGATAATGGGACTAAAGAAACCAAATGGAAAGTTCAGAATAGTACAAGATTTGAGAAAGATTAACAAGATTGTTGTGCCATGTTGTCCGACTGTGCCAAATCCATCAGTGATTTTGTATCAGATTCCCCATGATGCAGAATGGTACACGGTAATTGATTTGTGTCATGCTTTCTTTTCAATCCCATTGCATCATGACAGCCAGCCAATATTTTCTTTTAGATTTGGAGAACGGATTTTGGCA
The DNA here is from genome assembly GCF_964204655.1 of Triturus cristatus. Taxonomy (NCBI): domain Eukaryota; kingdom Metazoa; phylum Chordata; class Amphibia; order Caudata; family Salamandridae; genus Triturus; species Triturus cristatus. The sequence continues at coordinate 1,115,424,187 of NC_140581.1, read as the reverse complement.
TGGTGCCGAATCCCACAGTGGTATACAGAGAGCCCCTCAATATTTAATCAATTGCTAAAGAAATCTCTGGAAAGTCTGACAATGCCTGAAAATTCAGTCTTGGTACAATATATTGATGACCTACTTGTGGCATCAAAAACACGTGAAGCTTGTGAAGTAGATACCATTGCTTTATTGAATCACTTGGCAGATGGAGGATTAAAGGTATCTCCAGCCAAATTGCAGTTCTGTAAGAAAGAAGTCCAGTATCTAGGACACAATATTGAGAAAGGCCTGAGGAAAGTGACGATTGACAGAATCAAAATCATTAAGGGAATGAGAGCCCCAATGACACAAAGAGAAGTGAGAATGTTCCTGGGAATGGTGGGTTACTGTCGTCAGTGGATAAGTAATTTTTCCCTGATTGCCAAACCATTGATTAAATTGACCAAAAGTGAGGTGAAAGACCCATTAGAACTAAACCAGAAGAAATGGCTGCATTCAGAGAGCTGAAAGACAGACTTTGTGAAGCTCCCGCCCTAGGGATGCCTGATTATGATAAGGAATTTGAATTGTACTGCAGTGAGAGAAATGGATGTGCACTTTCAGTGTTAATTCAAAAACATGGACGTCTGAGAAGGCCAATTGCCTATTTCTCAGCAACTCTTGACCCAGTAGCTGTGGGTGTGCCAGGTTGTCTAAAAGCAGTAGCTGCTACTTGCAAGAGTTTGGAACAAAGTGAGGGAATCATAATGGGATACCCTGTACGGGTATTCGTACCTCATGATGTGGCAATCCTTTTAACAAGGAGCCGGACACAGTTCATGTCTCATAGTCGGCTGACTAAATATGAGAAAGTCATTCTTGGTGCAACCAATGTAAGACTGGAGAGATGTGTGAATGTGAATCCAGCGACACTGTTACCTGATGCTGAATGTGTGGGAGTGAGAAATGATGTTGATCATGATTGCCTGGATGTACTTGATTACTGCACAAAACCAAGGCCAGACATAAGAGATCTGCCATTGCCTAAAAGTGATCATGTGTTGTTCGTGGATGGGTCTTGTCTGAGAACAGATGAAGGAGTGTTGAGTGCAGCATATGCTGTGTGCAAAGTCTCGGAAGTTGTGGAAGCATCACCCTTGAAAGGAGTTAAATCTGCTCAAGTGGCAGAATTGGTGGCACTGACAAAAGCATGCAAAATTGGGAGAAGTGTGAGAGTGACTGTGATGACTGACAGCCAGTATGGCTTCGGAGTTGTCCATGATTTTGGCCAGCTATGGCTACAAAGAGGTTTCCTGACCTCAAGTGGAACTCCCATAAAGAATGCTGAAGTGGTTGGAAAACTGTTAGAGGCGATACAGCTGCCTAAAGAACTAGCAGTTGTAAAATGTGCTGCTCATGGTAATGGTGACGATTTTGTAACAGTTGGTAACAAGTTTGCAAATGACATAGCACAATATAGTGCAAGGAACAATCATTCAATTAACAGGAGCAAGGAACGGGAAATGTCTTCTTGTTCATTAATGTTTACTAATGAAGTGGGGACATGGGAGGAAGTAAAACAGCTGCAGGATGAGGCAGAAGATGATGAAATGAGGGATTGGGTGAAGGCAGGTTGTGCACCCAGAGAAAAGGATCATGTGTGGGTCTACAGGGATGGAAGACCAGTCATGCCTAACAGCATGCTATCAACAATGGCAAGGATGTATCATGGCCAGGGACACCTGGGGAGGGATGCTATGATAAGAGCCTTTAAGCAAACCTGGTACAGTCCAAAGTTCAGACTGATAGCAGAAAGTCTCTGTCAGAGATGTCTAATATGTCAGCAATTCAACCCTGGAAAGAAAACAGTGGTGAGCCTAGGAACAATAGGCAGAGAGGGAGGACCCTTCACAAGAATGCAGATAGATTTCATTGAAATGCCCCCAGTCAACAGGTTGAGGTATGTTCTGGTGGTGGTCTGTTTGTTCTCAAGGTGGGTGGAGGCGTACCCGACAAGAAGAAAGGATGGGATAACAGTGGCCAAATTACTGTTAAGAGAATTCATCCCAAGGTACAGGTTCCCAGTAACCATTGAATCAGACAGAGGAGGACATTTTTATAATAAAATCATGAGTCTAATTTGTGAAGCATTGAGTGTACAGCAGAAGCTGCATTGTGCTTACCGACCAGAGGCTTCTGGGGTTGTTGAGCAGATGAATGGCACTATCAAAAACAGAATTGGCAAAATGTGCTTAGCCACAGGAATGAAATGGCCCGATGTCTTGCCTCTAGTCCTGATGACCATTAGGTCTACTCCAGACAGAACAACAGGTTTGAGTCCACATGAAATTATCATGGGACGTGCTATGAGGCATGCATATGTACCAGTGAACAAGCTGATGACTATAACTGATGACATGATTTTGGATTACTGCAAAGGCCTGGCTGACGCAGTTCATTCTGTGTTTCACCAGGTTGGAGTAGACGCCACCACACTTGAAAAGAAACCAGCCCATGATCTGAGCCCTGGGGACTGGGTAAAGATAAAAGTCCACAGAAGAAGGAATTGCCTGGTTCCAAGGTGGGGAAGGCCAAGACAAGTCATCTTGACCACAACGACTGCTGTGAAGTGCGCTGGTGTGAAGAATTGGATACATGCAAGCCACACACTGAGAGTTCCAAATCCAAGAGATGGTACTGGAAAAGAATACTTTGAAGAATCTGATTCCAGTGATGATGCAGACAGTGAGGCAGTAAGAAGGAAAAAGAATCCTGAAAGTGGGGAGAGCGAGTCAAGAGAAGCTTCCATCCCACCTGAAGAGGTTCTGAAGAGAACAGTACAAACTGCAGAAGTGAGTTCAGACTCAGAAGAATTGCCTGAGGTTCCAATTGACAGTGACCAACACAAAAAGAAAGAAAGAAAAGAAAAGAACGTCCCAACAGAAGAGACATCTGAGTCACATGAAGGAATTGGACAAGTTCCAACTGAGATAAATATTGAAGAAAAAGGGACAGATAAAGACAGAGAGGGACAGATTGCGGAAAAACCCCGAGGAGGTGTAGGGAACATCAACAACAAGCTAGGTGAAGGGACAAGTAGACAGCAAGAAGGTTGCGTGTCGGAGACCCGAGGAGGGACAGAAATAGGGAAATCTCAAGTGGTGGAAAAAGAGACTGTTGGAGAAAAGGAATCTGTTAATGAACAAGTAGCAAATGAAACAGAGTCTGATGAAAGTGACAATGAGACACATGGAGGACGAGTTCTGAGAAAGAGAACTTGGCTTGGAGAAAAGAACAATAAAGAAGGAAAACAAAAGAGAAATGCTAAAGGAGACCTTTGGCCAAATAAGATAAAGAGACTGAGGTATAGACTGACACGAGTTAACTCTTCGAGAGCTGAGCAGGTGAACGAAGTGTCAAGTCAAAACCCAACCAAAGAAGAAGAAACAAAGATACCTGAAAGAGCAAAAAGAATAAGAAAACCAAACCAAAGGTACAAGTCACCGGAATGGACGTATGTGGCACTGCCTGAAGAAGGAGAAGAGGCGGACAGCCAAGGAGGTCCAGAGGAGGCTTTACTGAAGGAAGTTGCTGAAGAAGAAGCTGTGGGAATCCTGAGAGTTATCTTGTCCGACATTGGAGAAGAGACGGATGTTCAGGACCTGATACAGTTCGATGATGATGAAGAGACAGTAAAAAGTGATGAAAATCCAAATTGAGTGAATCCAAGGAAAATCACTTGGAGAAGAGAAGAAGAAGAAATACTAAAATTAGTAGATTATAATAATCTGTTGGGTACTTGCTGCCCTTAAAAGTTCAGCAGAGGAGTAGAAGAGGCTAAGTCAAAAGACACGGTCAAATTAACAAGATGGCTAACACTGAGAATAAAAGTAGATGTACCTTTCTGAAAAGATGGTGCAAAATGTGCTGCTTCTGTACAGGTTTATTAATGCTGCTTTGGAGCGTGCTTGCTCTACTGATTTCATTTAGAGTCACTATAGACACTTTACAAGGTCATACTGAGAACAAGACTAATATAGGGAAGAGTCCATTAAAGGTAGTTCCGACTAGAATTAGTAATGTACATATACATAAGGATAGGACAATTAATGATTTTTCTAGCAATGTTTTTTCTAAATTGTTGTACAAGTACGTAAAGACAATGGAAGTAAGGGATTGCTACGTCTGCATGCAATTACCTGCCTCTGTTTCGGAAGGAGTGACTTATCATCATCTTCCGGCTACTTATGGAATTTTCTGTAGTGTATTGATTAGTATATTTTAGCAGTTAGGGAGATTAGATTACAATATGTCTAATATAGATAATATTCTTGGGCAATTGCCTATGAATAAAGCACTGAATCCTGCAAAGGAGGCTAACACTTTAGGTGAGATTTTTCTAGAAACCAAAGAATTAACCTTAGACTATGTTTTTAGAAACAATTTAACTTGCAGATTGAAAGGAGAAGAGAAGAATTTTCTAGACATGGTTGAGAGAAGAAGGTTGAACATGCACAAGAAAGCAGAAGGGCATAAAATAAGTGATACAATGTGGGATATTGAGAAAGAAAAGGAGTTGAAAAATGGAGCCAGTCCAACTATGGCTATAGATGCCCCACAGAAAGGCAAACTGTGCATTACCAGAAAGAGATCCCAGTATGATTATTATTTCATAGGGACAAGTGAGTGCCATGATACATACTTTATTGCAACCGGATGGGGATTTAGAGGAGGAGAGGATCCAGTTTTCCCGGGAGTGTATTATATTTGTGGAACAAGGCTTATTACCGTTTGCCTGACCATTGGTTTGGTACATGTTATGTTGGCCTGGTCTTTCCAAAGATTTTTCACATGGATAGAGTAGATGATGCTGAACATTCTAACACATTAACACGCTATAAAAGAGAAACATGGACAGAAATTGTAGGAGATATTTTTGGAGCTTTAATTCCAGCAGTGGGAATTTCTTTAAATGCATATGGCATTCGGAAGCTGTCAACAGTGGTGGATCGCTTGTCAACAAGCACCGCTGGAGGCTTTCTTTTGGTAAATACAGAAATGGTTGCTTTGCGTGCTATGGCGATGCAAAATCGACTTGCCCTCGACATTCTTTTGGCAAAAGAGGGTGGAGTCTGTGGAATGCTGAAAGTTCAACATTGTTGTACTTACATTCCTGACGAAAGTAAAGATCTAAAAGTTTACATCAAAAATATTACTGATTTGCATGAAGAATTAGTACCACTGGAAGCTGAAAGTATCTGGACTAAGATGGCTAATAAGATGATTGCTATTAAGAACTTTGTAGCTAAAATAGGTAGTACCATTTTTGGTAAGATATTATTTCCATTAACTTGTGTAAATAGTTGCACTATTGATTCTTAGATTAGGATGTATGTGTTGTAGATATAGAAGAAATAAAAAGAAAATCGTAAAAGAAAATGTTAAAAAGAGACAAAAGAAATCAGAAAGAGATCCACAAGAAATAGAACTTGAAGAATTAAGAGAAAGCATGTATATAGAAACTAAAAAGGAGGATGAGATGGAAACTAGGGTCTAAAACAAGAACAAGAAAACATTTCAATCTCTTCTAAAAGGGGAAAATAAATTGATTTTTGGGGTTTTGATTTTTGTGGTGATTATATATCACCAAAGGGGGGATTGATGGAGCAGGGTTTTTACTCCAAAACGGAATACCTGTTTCATTTTCGCATGTTATAATTAAAAGTACTACTAAATAATTATTAATGATTAAAAAGTTTGTCGAATGTTGACTAATCAACCTTATTAACAAGAGAATTACACGTGGGAATGCTATTGCATGGCTACATAACAAGTGAACTAAGTTGGTGAGCAAACTGACAGAATACGATGTTGCTTATGTGATGTTATGGTGTTTTGCGCTTATAATTAATATGCATTAATGGCTTCTGATGTCGCAAATGGCTAGATAAATACACACACATAAGGGTATTAGCAGGGGAATAACACTGTTTAATCATTTCTATGCAGTAATTCTGTTTTATGTTTACTTTGCTTTAAGTTGTCCATTGTGGCCTGCCACAAAATGGCCGCCACCCGCAGCCTGCATTGGAGTTGCTGGAAATTTACAAAAAGGTTTCGCTCTGCCTGTGACCTTGCACCTCTGATGAACTGAAAAGCCATGACCATGACGACAAATCTGGGAGGACTGCCAGAAAAGCCCCGGATTGGGAAAATGTTTCAAAGAAATGAATATTGAACTCTTGAACTGTCAATCCCACAACTGGGATACATTTAATCTGGGAAAAACATCCGTAGAAGTATCGAATTAATTATGGACACTACATTTTCTATTCATCATTTAAGACAGACAATATCTGGGAACTTTTGCTCATGTTGCAAGACGACATTATTTCTGCCATTCATCCGTTCTGAATAAAGAAATGTTACTTTTAGAATGTAATTTTTAGTATAAAAGTAAGTAGACTAGAGAGGTCTAGCGCCACTTCTTCCCGAGCTGATGATGCGAGGTCCCTATGCTGACGGAGAGGACGATGACTCTACATGACGGCAGAAGACTATAATTTTTCTCCAGAGGACCGGTTCTGACTTAGGATCTGACATTTAGACAGAATAGGTAAATATGAGAGAAAATGAATTTTGCATTTAATTGGCTTTTCTTGAAAATTTAGATAATCTAACAATTTGTTTGAATTACTGTCTTGGGTGGTTATTTCTTGTCATGTTTATTGAATTTATAGTATATTCTTTGAAAGGTATTTTGCTATGATCTTCAGACAACTAGCTGGTCGCATTGACCTCAAAGTACAGGCAGATCAGATAGAGCAAATGTGATAGAGGTGTTTTTCTCCTTTACAGGACACGGATAGGTTTGGTTTAGGGTGAATGTTGGTGTAATGGGCCCCACCAGCGTGTGATGTGTGTATGCGTGTGTGACTGTGAAATCATTCCGTCCGTGGAAGTAGAGGGGATTCGGAAGCTCTGATCTGCACCAAATGCTCAGTCTATTTGTACAGTCTACCTGGCCAATCATCTAACCCTCATAACTCTAGGCATGCAACTTGCACTCAAGTCCTTTTAGATATGGGGCCCCTACATTTCTAATGGTGCTTCACCATGTGCATTTTGAAAAGTGGCCTGGTTCTCCTCTTTATATTTCTACAGAGTTATACTATTCTGTGGGGTATTTTGTCCAACTTGGGTGTACCTCTTGTTTTGATTTAATATTATTGAACTGAGAAATGTATTTCTTTCCTTTCTCTCTAGGCAGCCTAAGAGGCCATCACCATTTGTTTCATATGTAGAATCCAAATTGAACGTGGCTTCTTTTCATTTCTTGGTCAGTGTGTGATATTATGATGCCCTATAAGATGAAGTGCTGAGATCAGAGTTATCACATATCAATAGCACTTGCTTCTGCTCTGCTTCCCAGTATAGATGCTGCTCCTGGCTAGTGCTCTGCTATTCTTGTATTTTTAATGTCACTGGATACTTGTATGTTCCTACATCTTTTTGAAAAGTGGTACAGAGGGTTTTTCCTGGTAACTGACCTTTTTTGCTTTAAACAAACCACTTTATGTTTCTGTGTCTTTCTGAACTCCTATGTGTAATTGTGGAATCAGACTGCCTGGAAGGTACTGTAGACCTTATCTTCTTTGATGGTGGCTTCTGTAACCATTTTAGCAACAGCTCCTGTATCTTGGAAAGAGACTTAAAAGTCTTTCTAAAACACTGTAGTGGCCGGCATCTCTCACGGGTTGGGGGGGTCACGCGGGGGGGGGGGGGGGTTAATTTAACAATAAGCAGCGTTGTGATTGGTGTGGATGCCGGCCACCCAGGGGCTTATGTGGAAGCCTTGTTCTCCATGCCGTCTGCATTGCATCCTGCATGGAGAAGATCAGAGTGCGCATGACTGTTTTTTGCCTGGGGCTGCCCAAACAGTCATTGCGCCCTCAGAAGCGGGCACATCACTAATCCCCTGCCCTGGCTGCTCGCAGAGCTGCCCTGCCCACCAGCCCACCTGCATCCAAACATAAACTGGTAATAACTGAAAGCTATTACCATGTTTCTGCTTCTCGCACTGCGAGAAAGCAGTGAGGCGATGCTCCTCCGCCCCAGTGGAGAGCCCGCCCCTGCTAAAACAGAATGACTAGAACCAACCACTGAATAAATAAATGCATATGTGAATGTGGAAAAGCCAAAGGTTGTACTCTACTGGTTCATTCAAGATCGATAATTGGCTGTATTGTTTAAAAAACCAATGCCAGTCTATGTTAAGACTTCATGTAGGTAGATTGGTTAGACTGTCTCTTCATTCCTTTCTCTGTAAACTTTGACACTATGCAAACTACCAGTAAACACAGTTGTCAAAACATCAGGGGCCAGATTTGCTAAGCCCTTCCATTGCCTTTGCTTCATGCTAGGTGATATAACGGCTTACGTGAGATTTAATAAGCCTTGCAAAGCCACCCTGCTTGTTAAATCAATGAGTAACGAAGGCAACGCAAATCGCAGCCTTGAATTACTCTGCATTGGGAAGGTGTTCCATGGGTGGAGCTTAGGTGTTCCCATGCATCTACCCATGGATATTGACACAATCCCAGATTTACTAAAGTCAGTAAATTTGGTATTGTGCCAAAATAGCATGCCTTCCCAACAGAGGCAGAACATGGAGAAATATCGTTATTTCGCCACTTTATTTCCTCTTTCTATGTATGTTCCAATCTGCAGCACATGTAGAAAGAGGATAATGCCTCTTTGGATTGTTTTTGTGCAGGAAGTTGCCCCTTCCTACACAAAAACAATCCGGCTTGTAATGCATTGTGATGCAGGCACCCTTGCACCATGGCTCAAAGGTGCCTGCATTGGCACAAGGCATCACTCAGTGCGCCAGCACAGGAAGGGAGTAGGAATGAGTCATATGTGAGTAGATATGGTACAATCCTGCTCTCTTCCTGTCATGCAGTGCAGTAAGTTGTCATGTTGTGTTGCACTGCATGACAATTTGATAATTCTGGCCCTTGGTGCCAATGTCATGAAACTGCTTCAGCATTTTTTAAGTCTCTCTGCTGTTTAGTTGTTGGATTATGTGAGATAACTGCAAATCCTTAAAACCTTCTTTCGCTCCCCCATGATTCAGATGACAGAGGGGATGCTGTTCCTTTACTTTTTCAGTAGCTTCCAGTTTACATAAAATATAATGCTTTTTAAATCAATAAGGGGACCTCCTTTAGCACTGTGAACAGTTGAGTCCTGTCCCCCTACATTGGAAGGATCCTGGTTCTCACACGATTTGCATCCCAAATCATCTGTCAAGGATGGTGTTCTGATACACTGCTCTTCTTTCAAACCATTGCTCCAACACATTTTAACTGGCACCCAATTTCTGGCTACCTTTTTCATACACTGGGGCAATCTAGGACGTGTGACATAGAACATATCATCATGTTTACAATGTTGGATATTGTTTTCATGGCGTTCTCTCTCATAATAGGTGAGCTCAATTGGGGCATGGCCAGCAATCAAGCTAAATGGTACCCTGATAATTGAGCTCCCTGAATAATCAAGCCATGCCGGACACTGACACTCCACATTTTCTTAGAAATCTGTCCTCAAAGATGTGAATCACCACAGGGATTTGGATCGTAATCTGGTGATCAGGCGGCAGTGAGTCTCGGTGGTGCGTGATTGTGGTGGCCTGCCTGCCCCATACTGCCAAAACTCATAATTAGGCCCTGAGCAGGAGAGGGCAGGTTGCCACCACCATGCTCCCACACTGCCGAGACTCACTGCTACCCACCCACCAGATTACAATTTAAAAGTGGACTGGAATTTCTCTGTTGCGAAAGCCATTGAAAAAGTGAGTTGTTTAACTCTTTTTAAAGCATCATTAAATGGCTTTGTCCTAATGTCTAGTTGGCTGGAATTTATCACTCTCAGTGCAATTTCCAAGAAGTATTGTTTAAGATTCTTTTTCTTTTTAAATCCTTGCAGATGAAGTTGACGTGGTCCTATTATATGTACAACAGGGAATAAAGGAAGTGGGAATAATTAAGTTACCAATAGTAGAGAGTAACCTATATCCCTGATCAAGAGTGAGCTGGGCTGACGAATGGTGATAGGACCTGAAACAGGCCCTCTGATTGAAAGTGCCAAGGATGCCTTTGAACAATTGCAGCTGGTGTAAGACAAACTAGTCTTTGCAATAAGGATATATACACAGCCAGGTTGTATGACACAATATCAGCCACACCAATATTGAACTACACAAATTTAACCAAAAAATATTGATTACAAAAATATCTCCATTTTATACTTGAACAAGAAAAGCACAAACATAGACTACTAAAATATTGTCATTCTAAATATCTAAAATACCCTAATATTCACTACACAAATAAAGAAATACAAAATACTGTCCTCACTTTGAATATATACAACTCTACACAAATATCAAAAACAATGATATGTACAACATGATTACTAATAAAAAAACTTAAACAAGCTATATTTAAATTATGATACAGTACTAATTTGAAATGCTATAAACTACAAACAATCTTAAAACATTGAAATCAATTTATCTAACCATAAAATACATTATTTGTAAACACTTTATAACAGGTATCATAATATTTAAAGAGTAGATATATTGTGAAAACAAGATTTCATATCAATAGTAATATTTATCTAACTATAAAATACAATAAATTATACATACAACTCAAAGCATATTATTATTTGAAAAATATGTATACAATTAATAACATAAACACACTAAACAGCATCCCAACAGAATTAATAAACTGAATAAACAAATTTAAAACATCAAGCTTTAAATAAAAAACCAATGAAATTAAACTGAAAACACATTAACCAATACAAATGCTTCACTAATTAAGTTGGCGCTAAAAAGGAACACAAAAATATATTTTAATTTGAAGAAAGCAATGGTCTACCAGATTCCACACTGACCAAAGGACACATTGACCTACAAAAAATACATCCAACTATAAAGATAAATAATTTAAAATAAATAATTAATTATTAAATTATCTAAACAGCGTAACATTTAAGTTAAACTCAAAAAGTAATATAATGCTTTTTATTTATATTTTGCTAACAGAGGAATCAGCAAGGGAGCAAACCCAAATATTTTAAAATGAAAATAAGAAATTCAGCTTTCAAAACTCAACAAGCAAATGTCACACAAAAAAACTAACATACCATTATCCCTAAACCTAGGGAAAGCTATCTTTAAACAAGTATTACAAAGAGGAAAAAAATCAAACATCTGTCCCATACACTTCCAAAATAATAAAGACAGCTAGAACATTTATAGAAAATAAGCCAATATTAAATCTGTAAATATAAATTGAAAAACATTGTAATGCATGTGTAATTCAGATATAAAGGCTGAAAGAGCATCCTAAAGTATAAAATTTACTTTCTCACTTGGTAACCACTTATAGTCAAGACAGCACAAGCACAGAAAACAGTAGTGGTTCCTCCTGAAGGGCGGCGGAGTGTCGCCCCTCCTGCTGCGAGTGCAGTAAGCAAATACAGATTAATAAAATGGTCATTACCATTTTATTATATCTTTGTGCCGGCGGCCCATGCTGTTATAGGGCAGATGTGAGGGCGGGGCTGATTCCTGTGGATTATAATATGACTGTTGCCAGTACGGAATATGCATGTGGTGTTACGATGGGCAGCCCAAAATGCACACTTCTAACCCAGCAATCCCAGCATTGTGAAACAACCCGGGGATTGCAGGCAGAGGATCCTATCCTCAAAATGAACCCTGGTGAGCCTGCTCCAACCAATCCTGGCACTTCTCTAAAGCTGAAACCAGCATGAGAGTAGCTCTAGGATTGACTTCATTCGAGTTAGCATGTGGCAGGAATTCAACCACCTTCCTTCCTTTACCTGCTCGTCACCATCATGATCCCGGGAGGGGAGAGACACTGGACGCAAACACGCCGTTGAACTCTGGGACCTGCTCAACCCATTCTCCCCGGATGTCGCTTTCCTGACAGAGACCTGGATGAACGCCTCCACAGCACCCGACATCGCCATAGCCATCCCGGACGGCTACATGATCACCCGCAGGGACCTCACCAACAGAGTAGGAGGGGGCATCGCCATCATCCACAAGAACACCCTCAGGGTCTCGACCAACACCGATGACACCCTCAGCACCACCGAACACCTACACTTCCAGATCCACACCGATCCCAACACCACCCTCAGAGGAACTCTCGTCTACAGACCCCCTGGACCCCGGCCTCAATTCAGTGACTCCATCACCGACTTCGTCAGCACGCACGCCCTTGCCTCCACAGGCTACATCCTCCTCGGAGACCTGTACTTCCACCTCGAGAACAACAACGATACCAACTCCTCCACCCTGATTGACAACCTCGCAAACCTCGGACTCAAACAGCTTGTCACAACGCCCACCCACTCCACCAGCCACACACTTGATCCCATCTTCTCCGCAAGCCCCCACGTCATCTTCAGCCACACCACCAAACTCTACTGGACAGACCATCGCAGCATCCACTTCACCTTCCGGAAACCCACCATGCACCACCGCACTCAGCAGATCCCCAGCCGCAGCTGGAGCAAAATCACGGAAGAGCAGCTAAACACCACCCTCGCCCGAAGCCCACCCGCCGACCACACCGACGCCGACACCGCCGCCCGCAACCTCAGACGTTGGATCGACAACTACGCTAACACTCTTGCCCGATCAATAAACCCCCCAACAGACACACTAACAAGAAAGCCATCTGGTTCACCGCAGACCTCCAGGCCTCCAAGCAAACCTGCCGTACACTTGAGAAGAAATGGCACCGCGAACAGACACCAGACAGCTACTCAGCCCACAAGAATGACATCCGAAGACACCATCACCTCATCAGATCCACCAAAAGGGCCTCCTTCAAGGACTGACTCAACAACAACGCGCACAACAGCAAAGAGCTCTTCAACATCGTGAAGGAACTCTCCAACCCCAGCTCCAACACCAACGACATCCCACCATCGCAAGACCAGTGCGACTCCCTTGCCACCTTCTTCCATCGCAAGATCGCAAACATCCACGACAGTTTCAACAACCTGATTGCCCCGACAACCACCGACACCTCAGACCCCGCGGCCACCACCCACATCGATCCCCTGCTCACCTGGACCAACATAAACAACGACAACACCATCAAAATCATGAACTCCATCAGATCCATGCCCACACCACATCTTTAACAAAGCTAGCACCACCATCGCTCCCCATCTCCGCAAGACCATCAACATCTCCTTCGAGACCGTGACCTTCCCGGAGAGCTGGAAGCATGCCGAGATCAATGCCTTACTGAAGAAACCCAAGGCGGATCCGAGGGACCTTAAGAACTTCCGGCCCATCTCCCTGCTTCTGTTCTGGGCGAAGGTCATCGAGAAAACTGTCAACAGACAGCTGACCCGCCATCTCAAGGAGAACAACATCCTGGACCCGTCCCAGTCCGGGTTCTGCAGCAACCACAGTACCGAGACTGCCCTCATCACTGCCACCGATGACATCAGGGCCCTACTGGACAACGGCGAAACCGCGGCCCTCATTCTCCTGGACCTGTGAGCCACCTTCGACACTGTCTGCCACCGCACCCTACGCACACGCCACCACAACGCAGGGATCCGAGACAAGGCTCTGGAATGGACCACCTCCTTCCTCTCTGGCAGAACCCAGAGCGTCCGCCTCCCCTTTCCATTCCGAAGCCTCCAAAATCACCTGTGGCTTACCCTAATGATCATCCCTTAGCCCGACATTGTTCAACATCTACATGGCACCGCTCACCCACGTCGCCCGAAGGCACGACCTCAACATCATCTCCGACGACACCCAGCTGATCCTCTCCCTCACCAAGGACCCCCTCACTGCCAAAACCAACCTCTACGAGGGAATGAAAGCCGTTGCCAAGTGGAAGAAGAACAGCCGTCTGAAGCTGAACTCGGACAAGGCAGAGTTCCATATCCTCGGCTCCACCCCCTCAGCCTGGGACAACTCCTGGTGGCCATCCGCACTGGGAGCAGCACCTACACCCACCGACCACTCACGCAACCTGGGGTTTATCCTTCACTCAACACTCTCCATGGCCAAGCAAGTCAACGCTGTCTCGTCCTCCTGCTTCAACACCCTCTGCATGCTCTGCAAGATCTACAGGTGGATCCCCACCAAAACAAGAAGAACGGTCACCCTTGTCAGCAGCAGGCTGGACTACGAAAACGCAGTCTACGCAGGAACCTCGGCCAAACTCCGGAAACGACTACAGCGCATACAGAATGCATCTGCACACCTGATCCTCAAAATCCCGCGCCACAACAACATCACACCACACCTGAGAGACCTGCACTGGCTCCCCGTCAACAAGAGGATCACCTTCAAGCTCCTCACCCACGCACACAAAGCGCTCCACAACACCGGAGCGGCATATCTCAACAGACGACTCACCTTCTACACCCCGAACCGATAGCTCCGCTCCGCCGACCTCGCCCTCGCCACCATCCCCAGCATCCGAAGAGCGACCACCATCGGCAGATCATTCTCTCACCTCACCGCCAGGACCTGGAACACCCTCCACATCCTCCTACGGCAGACACAGGACCTACTTACCTTCAGGAGGCTCCTCAAGACCTGGCTATTCGAGCAGTAGCAGCACCCCTCCCCCCTAGCGCCTTGAGACCCTCACGGGTGAAGTAGTACGCTTTACAAGTGTCTTGATTGATTGATAGATTGGATGGAGGGCCAGCAGCATCTCGGTGGATATTTCGGCATCGCGGTGCGCCCCACCACTTTTTCATGTTACTAGCTTCCCCTGACAGAAGATATACATTGGCAATGTACAAAGTAATATTTGAATGCTTGTTGTCAGAGGGCTATGACTAGGAATGATGTAGTAGTTAATGTTAGAGAGCATAATCACCCATCAAGCGCGACAAAAATATACATTTGAAATGTTTTACATGATTGTAGAGAAGCAAGCAGTAGTTCCGAAGAGCATACGGGAACTAATTAAAAATATCATACCAAAGGTTTCTGACTATACTACAGGACAACTCCAAGGTATCCCAAACTTAATAAAACTAAAAGCAAGAACCAGAAAAGTTATAACTGTAACTGTTGCCCCCCTAAAGAAATCCAAGACAGAGATATCCCGAATAGTTTCAATACAGCACATAAGGAGGAACCCTTTGCTATTCATGACAACACTAACATCGAAAGAAAAAGAATCACTCATTCGTTCGTTCGTTAATTCTTAAACTTTATTCGGTTAAGTATAAAACAACCATAAAAGTACATCAATAAAAATTCATACCAATATCTAAATATGACAATAAAATCCCTGGTCACATCATCCAAATTTCCAAATTACTTAATGCAGTTTAACACAATAAAATAAGCAATTGGTCCTCTGCTATTTGTACAGATGGTCACTTGGATTTGGACAACAGTCAAAATAATATAAGTCTGATTAGAAAAGATAAAAACATAAATAACAGTTCGCTATCCATAACAGTAGGCTTTTCTACTTTTCATAGCATTCAGTATAAAAAGTGCAATATGGTAGCACAAAGAGGGATTGCCCAATGGCACCAGGTATTTCATTGTTGCTTTAAAGGATCTAATATTCTGGGCAACTAGCATAGGTTTCAAATACAGTAGCCTAGGAATCTGGTACAATTTGCAGAACAGTAAAAAGTGCATGGTGCTCTGTTTATTCTGTCCATCACATGGAGAGAAAAAAGTATATCGGAGGGGCAGGACCTCATAAAGGGGAAAGCGACAAGGTGATGCGTGCTTCCACATATCAGCCTTGTATGCACAAATCGGTGCTGCAAATTGGTTACATATACCAGGCAGTTGCTATTCCCCTCCTCCTAATCCAAGGACTTATAGAATATGACAGTTGATTTGAGTTCATCTTCTGACTCACGTTTGTCCAGTCTGATTTGAAAAAAGTTATTTTTAATTCTAATCCTAGACAGTTATGTAAACCAGGTGAAATCAGACTAGATTGACTGATTAAACAATTTACTAAGGCAAGAGTAAATGTAAAATAACCAGGGTATATTTAGGGCCTTATCCAGGGCTAGATAGTCAAGGACAATGTTTCTCGTAAGACTGGTCTCTTCCCTTGCCCATAGTGACATCCATAATAACAAGGGTCTCACCAGAAGATGGTCTTTAAGAAACTGTAGGTCTTCCTCGTTATGAAGTATCGTGTTAGATACACACGTTGCAGACATAAGAGTTGTTTTAGAATTTTATTTTCCTCAATTTGTAATAAATGGCTATTTGCAGGGCCCCAGAGGCCAGCCTGTATGTTGTGATAGTCATGACTTTAGCTTTATAAATAGCTACTATTACCTTAATGGGTCTACTACCCAATTTAGAGGAAAACTTAAAAATCCCCTGCGGGACCCTGCTCATTTTGGCTCTGGTATTTAGTATATGCTGTGACCATGAGCCGTTGTCTGCAAATGAAATACCCAGATAGCAAAAAGAGTTTACTGAGGATATTTGGAAATTATCAATAAAAAATATTCTGCATGGTTTCCGCCCCTGACCACAGACCATGGTAAATGCTTTAGTTTTATTTATAACCTTTTTTTAAGCCATGTGTTCGCCAGAAGCGTTCATCAGTTTCTGCAGGCCCACTGGAGTTCTGGCAAGGAGTACTGCATCATCAGCATAAAGCAGCACAGGTGTTGAAAGCCCTGCAGCCTGTACTGACTGTAGATGGCTATCCACCCCGTTAACAAATAATTATAACAGCACTGGTGCCAGGATGCAACCCTGTCTGATGCCTTGCCCCACTTTGAATTTTGGCATGCATTCCCCTTGTGGGTCGAACCAAACTTGGCTAGATAGTTTCTCATAAAGACGTGAGAGGAAGCCCACAATTGGTCTTGGTGTACCTATAGAAATCAATGTTGCCCATAATAGATTATGATCTACTAGATCGAAGTCGCTACTCAAGTCTGCAAAGCTTAAATAAAGAAAACCCATTTTTGCCCTGGCATATTTTCCTATTAAAAGCTTGAGATTCATACATTGTTCCACAGTACCCGCCTGATTCCTAAAACCATACTAGACCAAGGTCAGAATCAATTGTTCTGATGCCCAGTCCTATAACCTTAGAAATATGACTCTACTCATTAACTTCATCGAGGAATCTAGGCGTGAGGTTGGGCGCTAATTTTTGTTCCCCTTTTTATCTATATTGGGATAATATTAGATGTCTCCCAGGAGAATGGAATTCTGTCCTACAATGCGAAATAAAAACCCTAGTCAGAATAGGTCCCCAGAGATCAGGGGCACATTTTTATACATCGACTGGCACTACATCTGGCCCCTGAGCCCTTCCCGCTTTGCTGGCTTATAAAGCCAGCATGACTTCTTCAAGAGAAATATCAGGCTTTACTACCCCCCAATCATCTTCCATATTTGTTGTATCCTCAGTATTCTGTCTAAAGATGTTAGAGAAATGGACTATCCAAATATCACAAAGGACATAATCATTTGTGCAGCAGAAAATAATGTGATAATATTAACACAACACAGCTCATGGATGATTGATGGCACATTTGAAATATGTCTTCCACCATTCACCATTCAGATTTATAACATACTTGGTGAATACCACAATACAAACATAACTTCCTAACAAATAAAGTGCTATATACTATGATCTAATAAGTCAAATCAATTCCAAGACAAACAAATTCCACCCCCAACAATTCCCATTGACTTTGAACAGGCAATATAAGTGCCTACATACAGCTATAAAGGGCTCTTACTATTATTTGGAGACACCTCTAAGAATCTGCAATAAGGGCTCTATTATGAGCCTGGCGCTTCATAGGCCAGCAGCCTCATGGGGCGCAGAGGTTGCACTCTTCCGACCACCTATTACAGTTAGATTAGGGCGGTTGGACCACCATTGCCTCACCACAACCCCTAGGGAACTACCGTTCCCTGGTGCTGTTGCCGTGGTCAGGAGATTGCAATATGCTTGGCGGGACCGCACATGTGGTGCCCCCCCAAGCATCCATTACTGTGTTTCTAGAGCCGCAGCACATACAAAAGAGCAGTTTTCCAACCATTTGTGTGGTGGTCACATTGTAATCAGGCGACCGCCATCATAATGAGGCCCTACGTGAGGCACTGGTCTCCACTATTATTAAGTGTGTTGCTTATTTTGGATAGTTTCACAAAGAGTTATACCTGTGCTACATAAAAGCTTAAGATGGAGTATTGAGCATGTTCCGGGCAATGGCATTTTCATGATTTATACATATAAAGGAGACATTTAGATGAATTTGTTAGGTGAGCTCATAGGGAAATCCTGTTTTCATTACAACTGACCTGTTAAACGAATGTATGTCATTACATTGCATACCAATACCAAGCGTGCCATTACAATGCGGGTATTACTACGCGATGTCAATGACAACGACATGCCATTACATCACAACCTTTTACCAGGAATATGCTTTTAGCACGCATGCCATTACAACGCAAAGGCATGCGTGGTAAAGCTATACTAGTGGTTAAAGTTTGCAAGGTAAGTGACTCTACACTACCCCTGCACAACCCTCCCCTGACCCCCAGTCCTCTCCCTACAATAACACTACACTACCCTGTACAACCCCCGACACTACCCAAAAACACTACACTACACAAACACTACAACACTACACTAAACCCTAAAATACTACACTACACAAACACTACAACACTACACTAAAGCCTAAAACACTACACAATTACCCTACACAAACACTACAACACTACCCTAAACCCTAAAACACTACACTACACAAACACTACAACACTACCCTAAACACTAAAACACTACACTACACAAACACTACAACACTACCCTAAAACCTAAAACACTACACAAACATTACAACACTACCCTAAACCCTAAAACACTACACTACACAAACACTACAACCCTACCCTAAACCCTAAAACACTACACTACACATGCACTACAACACTACCCTAAACCCTAAAACACTACATTACACAAACACTACAACAAACACTACAACACTACCCTAAAACACTACACTACACAAACACTACAACACTACCCTAAACCCTAAAACACTACACAAACAAACACTACAACCCTACCCTAAACACTAAAACACTACACACACTACAACACTACCCTAAACCCTAAAACACTACGACACTACAACACAACCCTAAATCACTACCCACACTACTCCCACCCCTACACTACCCTAAACCCTAAAACACTATGACACTACAACACTACCCACACTACTCCCACCCCAAGCACAATCACCCTTACCTCTCTTTCCTCGTGGTTCCTCTCCAGCGTCGCCGCCTCTGCTCCTGGTTCCTGTATTAGCAATGAGACGGTAATTCATTTTTGCTATTATTATATTTTGCCCTCAGCTGCCGATTTTGCTTACCGTTTTTAGGACCTCAACTGTGCGTTCCTGTCTCTAATCATTTAAATGGATTACAACACAAGGCTGCAGATATATAAATACTTTGCGGGTCATTTAGAGGTTGGTGGATGCATGACATCCTCTAAAAAATGGCAGACGTACCTATGACACTCCTTGAATTACCTCCCCATTCAAGAAATGTATAATGGGGGAGCTGCTGGGTTTCCAGTAGATTAGCCAGATCACCGCTGTCTTGTCAGGTCACAGTTTGTCTTTTTCGAAAACAAAGGACAGAAAAACCATGGCAGACAACTTGGCATTAGCAATAGAAAAGCAGTGGTAAAAGTGCATTTGCTGTTTGGAGGATATCGTTTCAGCTGGGAGATCCTCACAGAGGCTGGGATCTCTAAATATGCCATGGGAGTGAAGCCCAGATACCTGGCTGACCTGGCGGGATGGGACCATCCTCTGAAATATAAATGACCTGCTCTGTGTTATCCGGGGACCCACCTCCAAACTACAAATTACCTCCCCTGTGTCTTCCTTTATGGGGGTTGAATGGAAGATTCATCTAGGGCTACTGCAACCTTGACTTAATTAATGATAAATGTGTATATAAGGGATTATTCAGCACTGTAATTGTTCTAGTAGTTTGATTCTTATTCGCTTCATGCTTATCTGTAAATTTGTTCTGTTTTTTACAAGATTGTAATGCATTTTCATTTGATTAATGTAACCATCACAGTCACTGTGGATGTATGCAGCACAACACATTGTGTAATGATATGCATTGATTATAGTGCCCTCGCTCTCATTATAAATAGGCTAGTAATGTTAAAATGGCTACAAATAGATTTCTGTACCAGTCTGGCATTGCCCTGTCAGTTTTTACCTACACAAGTTTCAGCAATTGGTACTTGGTGAAATGTGTACATTGAAAGGCCTTTTGATTCTGAGGTTTGCAGCTCATATTGGGGAAAAGCGTGCAATATTACATATGTCCGCATTCTAATCAGTAGAACTCGAAATTGAAAGGTAAATTTAACAAGTAAAAACCACACCATGGAGTAGTGTATTCTACCAAGGGCTGTTTCACCCTATTTAAATACCTCCCCTCCGGAATAAAGGCCACTGTCTCTTAGCATTTTAATAATGTTGATCGTTTTAACATGCTCCAAATAGTATCGCTGTTAAAATATACTTGTACAAATGTTATTTTTTATTTTAATTTTATAATTACATACAAATAAACACTGATTTAAATTAAGGCGGCAGGCCAGCTCAAGAAATAAATATATCCCGCGTGAGAGGTGAATGAGGAGACAGAGATTGTGCTTTTGGTACTACAACTAAAATGGGAGTGGATCCTTTCCAGATTACCTTGTATGATATCAGAAGATTCAATAAGTATGTTATGTAGTCAAAAGTTGTGACTTTTGTGAGGACAACAAAACCTGATACACCCCGAATTCAAGAATCAGCCAGTGAAAGTGTGGAAAGGTAAAGCACTTTCCAGGAGGTGGTAGAGGGTTTAAAACCCAAATGCAGTATGACACAAGTAATTACTCTCAGTAAACTCAGTGGCAAGTCAGAGCCCTGTCTTTAATTACATGCATAGAAGTTAAAAGCAATGCACAGCGCACAAAAACAAAAGGTACTACAATTTTGGGGACCATTCTCAAACATAGTTATAGAAGGTACTTGGCAAGGCACAAAAGAAATAGTGTAGTACTGTGTGGCTTATGTCTTCTCAGGTAATAAATGTTTTTCCATTTTATAATGACTTTGGCAACTCTCAGGCCCCAAGTCTTTTACTGTGGGTCATGTACCAAATTCAGTGAAGGAGCAAAGGTGCAAGAGAAAATCGTATGATTTATCTAAACCTGCTACATACCGCTAGCTTTTACCCAGATTTGTGTTGAGTTGAATGAAGACTCCATACACACCGTAGTGTTTAAGGAGTTTATTGCTTTAAGTATTTGCCATCAACCCTAACCAACCACGATGCAGCCTTCAACTGCCAGATCAACATTCCCACACAGAACACAAGTGCACATGGAACCCCAATACATCATGCAGTGACATAGTGAATATTCCCGACACACAACATAACCATAGCACATCTTTCCCCTTATGATAAAAACTCAAATATCAAATAAGGATGAAGAACAAGTGAAAAGATATCAGGAAGATAATAATAAAGAAAACATTTTGGAAGGCACAAAAGGAAAATGCAAAATAAAAAAAGTACAATTCGGAATTATGTACAAAGAAAATTTGGCAAATCATAACAATTCACAATAATTTCAAGTTATTGCACAACAATTACCAAATTATGTAAAAACATTACATAAACTAGATACTTAATGTGATAACATCACATAGTCTTTATGCCAATTGGGCTTAAGTCTCACCCTCACAGGATCCCGGCAAGTTGTGCCACCAAACTAATTGGCAATAGAATTCCAACAAGTTTGGAATTGCTGATTGGAAACTTTCACCAACCTAGACATGTTCCAAATATCTCCAGAATCCAACACAACAATTCTTTTTAACATTGGAAATCACAAAAGGACCCATAAACCTTGAACGTCCCTTCCTTACCAGACCAGGTCTTCTCACCAACACTGTATCACCAACACACCAGGTGGACACTTTAGTACAATGCTTTTTGTCAAAATTGATTTTGTATTTGTGCTGATACTGCTCCCTACGCAAACTCATCTCACTTGAAGAGGGTTGATTGGAAATAGAGGTATCCAGTTTCAGCCAAGCTGGATTCAATTTGCAATGTGGTTTTCTACCCCTAAGAGCAGCAAAAGGTGACACAGGCGTCACACTATTGGGTGTAACTCTATGTGCCCACCAGGTTTCTCTCAAAGCCATCTTCAACGATTCCTTATTAAGGATAGCACGTTGAGTACAATTTTTTACAATCTTATTCATGCTCTCCACCAACCCATTAGCCTGTGGCGAGTAAAGAGCAGTTTTGAGATGAATATTGGCTAAACAAGAAAGAAAACACTTCATTTCCTGAGACACAAACTGTGCCCCATTATTAGTTACTAAGGTCTTGGAAATACCTCCTCTGGAAAACTCATCTTTAAGGAACTCAACGACAGTCCAAGTATTCATACCAGGGACACATTTAGTCACAACCCATTTGGACGTATAATTCACAAGCAAAATGACATACCGCTCATCTTGGGTCAACAACTCAAATGGACCAGCAATGTCATGTCCAAACCCAATTTAGTCCAAGGTTCCACAGGTACCTCAACCGGTGAAATGGGTGCAAAGTGGATTTTCTTACATTTATCATTGTTTGCACATTGCCATCAATCTTTCACCACCCCCTCCACATCATGGTCCATACCAGGCCACCAATACCACTCACCAAGTCTTGCTTTGGTCTTGTTCCGACCCAAATGCCCTTCATGTGCAAGATTCATCAGTTTGCCTTTCAATCCATTAGGAGCCACCACTCATTTATCTCTAAAGATCTTACCATCCAAAATGCTCAACTCACCTTTCTCTCCAAAAAAACCCTCTAAAGTAGAAGACAACATCTTTCTCTCTGGCCAACCATTCACAATAATTCTTTTAAAACATTAAAATCAGAGTCATTTTAATAAGCATCAGCCCAATCTTTGTCTTCCAATGCAGACTCACATACCCAGTTTACTGCTACACAATCAACATTGTCCTCATCATGCTGAACAGGCAACCTAGACATACAATCAGCCATACAATTCTTTAAACCAGGGATAAACTCAACCACAAAATTGTAGTTCGACAAACCATCCACCCATCTGCAAATTCTGGGGGAAAGGTTATCCAACTCTGTGCACATAAAATTCGTGTTGAGCAGCTTATGATCAGATCTGACAGTAAAAGGTTTTCCCCACAAAAAGAATTTGAAATGGAGAATGGCGCAATATACAGCCAGCTCCTCTTGTTCCATTACAGAATATCTTTCTTCAGCTCCTCTCAGGGAACGAGAAGCAAAGACTACCTGGCACATGCATCAAGCTAGGATTTTGCAAGCCCTTAATTGCGAATATTAAGAATTCACAATTAAGGACTCGCAAAATCCGATGCATGTAGGAATCGCTATAATAATAGCAATTCCTACACATTCCTTATTTGCGACTCACAATTTGTGAGTCGCAAATAAGGAATAGCTTCCCATTCATTCTTATGGGCCTACAAGCCCATAGGAATGAATGGGAAATTGCAAGCGCAATTTGCGAGTACCAATAGGTACTCGCAAATTGAGCATGCAATTTCAGGGTGCAAGGGTGTCAAAAGGACACCCTGTTTCACCCCTGAAATTGACCTGTGCACATATGTTGCGCACACACGTGCCCTAAGGGCATGTGTGTGCGCAACATGAAACTTTGAAATATGCACAAAAGTGCATTTTTCAAAGGTTTTGCAAATTACCATGTTCAACTTCATGGTAATTTGCACCTCCCATTAGCGAATTCGCTAATTTTATTACTTTAATGCATTGCATTTAAGGAATCTCAGTTTTCGATTCCTTAAATGCAATCGCAATTTAAGTAATCACAATTTAGAGATTACTTAAATTGTGATTTTTGCATTCGGGATGATGCATCCCAAATGCAAAAATACCGGTCGCAAAGGGGCAGATTCTGAGAATCTGCCCGTTTGCGACCGGTCTTTCTTTTGATGCATGAGCCTGTACATCTTTTAAAACACCATTATCAACTTGAGCAAGTACAGCACCCAACCCACTGATGCTAGCGTCTGTAGATAAAATTGTTTTCTTGTTGACATCAAAATGACCCAAAGTTGGTTATTTTCCAATGCAATCCTTAACACAATTGAAAGCAATTTCACATTCATTGGACCAAATATACTGAGAACCTTTTTAACAACAATCTCAAAGGCTGAGAAATGCTAGCAAAATTCTGAATTAACTAGGAGCAAAACTCTGCCAAACCAAGAAAGAAGCAAACTTGATATCTGTTGACTAGTGTAGGAGCATCCATTATACTCCTGGCCAAATCCATCTTTGGACTAATCCCTTCACTAGCGATTGTGTGACCTAAATAAGTCACAGATGTAACCCTGAATTTACATTTCTCCCTTTTAATAACAAAACCAGCATTCTGCAATCTGTCGAGCACCTTCCACAATATTCCATCATGTTCCTCCAGATCCTTAGCATACACAAGTATATCATTCTGAACGAACAAAACCTTGTCCAAACACTGTAGCACCTGTTTCACCACTTTCTGAAAACATACCACAGCCGAGGCAAGCCCAAAAGGCATTCGAATAAACTGGAATGCACCTAAGCGGAGGACAAGTCCATCACACTAAAAATCTGTGCATCTTTTATGTGAGCCAAAGTTTCTGTGATATTGGGTAAAGATTGACTGTCCACCCACATGAATTTATTCAAACCTCTCAAATCTGTACACAAACAAATTTCTTTGCCACCATCCTTGGGTGCCAACACCACCGGAGCCAACCACTCAGAACTCTCAATTTCCTCGATAACCCCCTCTCTTTAAATTTCTTGATCTAACGAAGCCAACATCATGTGTGGAACTTTCCTCACCTTGGAGCCACATGGTACAGCATCACTCTTCAAACTAATTCTATGTTCGGAGTTCTTCAGTAAATCTAAATTACTACCAAACACCTTGGAAAATTTGGAACATATGTCCCTAGGCAACTCCTCCTTGGTCAGAACTAATACTTTCTGTTTACCGTTGGGATTTAGTGTGATGCCCATGTCTCTCCGATGTCTCCAACCAAGAAGATTGCCCCCCTTCTTTGCAATATAAACTTTACCAATCATTTCACGATCAGCAAATTAGATCTTCTTCACACAATAACCAAGTACATCAATTCTCACACCACGGTAACCCACAGGATTGATATCATGAGGTAACAATTCAACACCATCACCACCAAATGTAGTAGCCGAATTCTTGTCACCAACCATTGTGTAGGGTGATCCAGAATCATCAAGACCTAATATTTATTTTCCACCAATCATAATTTCAAATTCAGGCATCTAAATCGGATCTTCATCGACACGCCCATTTTCACGCACACTCGAAATAACCTTTACTTCCTCATCCAGATGATTCACCCCTTGCTGTTTGAACCCTTTGCATACACTAGCATAATGCCCTTTCTTACCACACTTCTTGCAAAATGCAAATCTCGCAAAGCACCCAGGACTGTTTGACAAATGACCTTCACTACCACATCCGAAACATTTTGGACCCCCACCTCTGAATCCACCAGAGGATATTTCTTCTCATCAAATTTATATCCAAATCTTTATTGACAACAACCCCAGCCTTGTCAGTGTCTTTCTCCACATGTCTATCCACCCCTTTGACCTCATTAACAGATAATTCTGCACCAACTCCATCCTTACCTTTCTCATCACGCATCTCACGTACCCACATACTCGTATTTTCCATTACTTCAATAATATCTTTCAAATTAGAATTTTTACTTAATAACTTTTCTTGTGCCTTGACATTATTAATGCATCTAACAATTTGATCTCTGATCAATGAATCTGTTAGATGCTCAAAATCACATGTACTAGCTAAGGTTTTAAGAGCAGCAACATAGCTACTATTTTTTTCCAGCTTCCCTTGCACCCTTGAAAAGAACTTGTGTCTTTCCAAAACAACTTTAAATTGTGAAACAAAATGCTTTTCAAACATCAACACTGACGTTTCATATACATTACTAGTTTCTCCACTGCTATCGCCTATTTCAATGATCTCAAGACTCTCATATATACACCTTCCTTATTTACCAAGATTATGTAAAAGTTTAGCTTGTTTCAGGTTCGCTGAAAATTTCTCACCCCCAATAGCTATCAGGTATGAATCAAAAAATTGTTTCCATCTTTTCCATGGTAAAACAGGCTTACCTTTCTCTGATAGAAAATAGGGAGGTTCAGATGAGGTTGACATTGTGAGAATAACCAGAGATAAATCCCAGAGTCACAAGCTGTCCAAAATAAAGGAAGCTAATTGGGAAAAGAGAACGGAATAAACTTAAGTTGAATACACAGTGTAATAATACAAGTAAACCCAACAGCTGTTATTACAACTCTCAGTGTCTCCAAATAATGTATAAGTATATTGACAATCAGTTAAGATAAAATTGTGCATATCACTGTATGCATTTAAACTCAGTTTGTTGTTAGATGATAGTGCAGTCAATACGGATCCGTGGCACTCAAACACAAAGTTGTAAAAAGCAGAGGAAAAAAAAAATGCAAAATACATCACCTACAACGCATTTGATGACGGAAAACAAATGACAATCCTTGACATCACGATGTAAAAACAGAATGAAAATCAGGTGTGTTTATCACTGACAACACTTGACACACAAACACTATACTTCCAAGGATGTGAATCAAGGTGCGTGCATCACCGTGTGCACTTCTAATCCATTGTCGCGTTGGCCGCACTTCCTTGCTGACCGAAGAATATTGCACGTACAAAACTGCATGTGCTGCTCATGCAAAAGTCACACCCATCCAATATGGCCACCGCTTGCGATAAGTCATCATGTCAACGTGTTCGCACCAAAAGGAACACCCAATATGACTGCTGAAGTTGGCAGTATAGTGTTACAGAGGCGTAATGATGTCAGCATATAGTAATCTCCTAAATCCAGAGAAATTACGCCAGAACACTCACGATGGCAGTTGAGAAGATCACAACGTCATCAGAAGGATGCAGGATCTCGTACCTTGCACATCCACCGGATCGCTGCTCGCTATGCTCTGCACAGTGCCGTCACTCACAGATTGATGCCTGCTGGGCACAAATATTCCTGGAGACTGTCGACCTCCACCTTGCCACAGTCAGCAAAAGAAATCTACAGAAATCCACAGTGTCCGCAATGAAAGTCGACTCTACAAAAGCGTCAGTCCCGAGCAATTCTTTTCTTTTTCTACTTTTTAGGGTTGATGTTATTCACATATTCCCAATCATCGCCAATGTTAAGTGGAATGAAGAATCCATACACACTGTAGTGTTTAAGGAGTTTATTGCTTCAAGTATTTGCCATCAACCCTAATCGACCATGAATCGATCCAGCCTTCAACTGCCAGATCAACATTCCCACACAGAACACAAGTGCGCATGGAACCCCAATACATCATGTAGTGACATAGTGAATATTCCAGACACAAAAACATAACCATAGCATTTGTCTTAGAGCAAATATATGCACCTCATTATATTTGAGCCCAAAAGAGCTGAGATCTGAAGAACACACTCTAAAACTAGTAAAACTAGATCTTTCCATCCAACATGAATAGAAATCCCTTTGAAGAAAATGTTTTAAGAGTGCCACGGAGCTAGTGCCTTAAGATTATGAGTCATATGGTCAAGTGAAAGTGAAAAGGGCGACTAGGCATTTGGTAGTTTGTGTCTGTGGAAACTAGGCCAGTTATGTGGCTGAACGGTCATGCAGGACAACTTGTGAGGAAGTAGAGTTAATACCTCATAGAACGTATCAGGCTGTACCTAATTTTCCAAGACCCTATCCCTAAATTATCTAGTTGGTGTTAGGACTTTCAGATGGCTGGTGCACACAGTACTCTGGATGTCACCAAACCTGTTCTATGTCTAAATACCATGCGAAGAAATATTGTCTATCTTTTTGCAAAATATTGTCTCAGTGGGTACAAATGTTTTATCATTAACTTATCAGGCAAGAGGGGTGTGGCCAAGATGGCGAACAGGAAAGACACGCAGTGAGGGCGGTACATGTGCCTCGCCTATTTTGCAAAATGTCATGTATGACAAATATACTGGCACCTGCAACTCATGCTCGTCCTGTAAGTGAACGATAGTGACACAATACATTCATGCACTCTGCTTAGAAAGGGGTGAAACATAGTCACACTGCTCTACATGAGTCCTGTAGACAGCACTATATGTCGTTTTAGGCATGCCACCTAGAAACCACAAGAGCATTGTGGGGATACCTGAGAAGGTGGTTCTTACATCATATTTTGTGGAAAAATAGTTTAACGAGTTTGACGACCATTCTAACAGGCCAATGTTTTAAATCTCACAATATTTATTGTTTTTTTGTGAGCATATTTATTATTTTACTACATGAATACATATTTGGAACTATTAGTTGCACATTGTGTACTCAAGAAATTTGTGGGTAATGTATTCATTTTCTTGAATTTTAATTGAAGATTGGGTGTTCTTCTTAGAAGTTCTGGGAAATGTGTGGCAGGTAACCTTGCAAAACCGTATATTGTTTACAAAAATATATCGCCCAGTTGGACTTAGTAATAGAAATCTCTACACAATGTCATATTTTTTACAAACAATTTTAGGGATTGATATATATGTAATGAAATTTTGATAAATGATATTCAGATTTACATCTTTCTAAACACACTTGAACTGTAACTATGGTCAAAACTGGATGTGATTTAAATATGGTTTAACCAGTGTTTTGGCTCCCTTATCAAGGAATTTCTGTAAAACCAGTTGCAAATGTTGTGCTTTAATAATATTTATTTAGAGATTTTATGTCATCTACAAAAAAAGCTAAATCTAGGTAAGAATTAAAGTGGAACATATTGGGTGCTTTTGGGTGCCCCAAAGGATCACTTTGGAAATGTATGTCAAATGGGTGCTTGAAACACATAAGGCAGTAGCACTAGTGAAAACTGAAGTGAATTTGCATACTGTTTTACAGGGTTAGAGGCATTCTCTTTCTAAGGAAATCTCAGGGATTGCAAATACTGAATTTTAAAGCACACTGGGCTAGAAACTGTTTTAGAAGTGAATGAATGAAAATAAAACCTTTATGAGAGTATAGTATGGGTCTCTGATGGTTTCTTAGAAAAATATGTAGCTAATAGTACTGTGAAGCATATTTCATATTTTGTCCACAGGATAAATTGACTTGAGTGGTTTAAAATACATTTCTAATGATATTTGCAGAAAAACACAGTTTTGATGCACAAAAACATAGGCACATAGGCACAGCTACAGGTATTTCCCAACACCCAAGCTCATAGGAAAACCTCTAGACAATAAGCCCACATCTCATACAGAGAACCTAGTGATTGTCAACAACAGCAAACTCTACATGACCACCCAAGTCAGCACCATCGCCCCCTCATGCTTCCATACCCTGAAGACGCTGAGGAAGATTTTCAAGCGGTTCCCAATCAGCACCTGAAAAATCATAATGGACGTCCTCATCACAAGCAAGCTGAACTATGAAAACCCCTTTATGCCAGGATGAACAAAAAAAATCACCAAACGGCTGAACACCATTGAGAACTTGGCATCCAGAATCATTTGAACCCTCCCACCCTGCACTTACATCAAACCACACCTGACAGAGCTCCCCTGGCTTCCTATAAACAAACGAGAACTATTCAAACTTCTCACCCCCACTTCCTAGGCACTATATGACAGGGACTCAGCATACCTCAACAATCTCATCGGCTTTCACAAACCTTCCAGACACCTCCACTCATCTGGGCTCCTACTTTCATACATCCCACACATACGGAAAAAAACAAATCCGGCACCCCTGCATTTTTCTATATGGCTCCTAAAGCATGGAATGACTTGCCACTACACATAAGAGCCTCCTCACTTCTTTAATTTTGCAAGAAGCTGAAGACCGGCTTTTGGAGTAGTCACACTAGGTTTTAGGTGTGCCGATACGCGCACCTGCTCAGAGCCAGAATACCTTTTTGGGTGATATGCGCTCTACAAATCTGCTTAACACAACATAACATAGCATAATATAACAATCATTTTTACAGTACTCCACATTTATGAGCAGATGAACTTACTCCATCCTTTATTACTTTGTAAATGTACCCACGCTTAAGCCCTCTCATGGTCACACTCATTTATTGCCCAGCTGAATTTAGTGCCAATGAAATCTCAGTGCCAATCCAAATGGTGTTCTTGCGAAATTCTCAGGCGTTATCTTTTTTCAGCAACATGATTGGCAGCCTTAAAATCTGGAGCATCCCAAATCATTAAGGAGTCCCAAAAATACTCACTTATTTCATTACATAATGTGTGAAATCCTCATAAATTGATTCTCTTGCTAAATACACACTGTAGTCGACCGGTTCACTAGAGTCAATTAATCGTCTCTTTTTCGTCTTGTGTCTCTCATTTGTCTGAGGTTTTAGTCAGATGTCTATTTCAACCGGAGACTCGGCCTCATCTATCGGACATAAATATTTGATTCTGGGAGATGAATAATTGATACCTGGAGATGCCAGGTCAAATCAGAGAGGGTTAATTACAACCCTGTTTCGCCACAGAAGCATGCTTCAGTTGAAAGGACACCCTCTCAGTATCGAATTCGGCTAATGCTGGTGTATCATATGTTTGCACCGCCATGTTGCTCACGTGCAGGTGCCCGGATGATGGCATTCAGAATATTCCTTCTCTATAGGGTATAGTACGCGTCCCATTTGCAAATATCTCTGCGCAGTATTCCTCTTTGGGTACCAATGTCGTGCTAAAAATGCAGAAGTCACTCAGAATATTAACAGCGACATGTCTTCTTTTATATTAGAAATCCACATTTTGAGAATCAAGATTTCCTAGAGAAACTGTTTTTTTTCTCTTGTGGAATAGCCCACCTAGGGCATCACTATGGGAGGTCCGGAATTCCTGATCCAGCCGGTAGCAGGAGTTGGTGGTCGGATTGGAAATCACCTGATGTGGGATTATTACTGCACCTGGCACTACTGGACATGGCAATCACGCCTTCTTTACCAGAGAGAATTCCACCAGAGTATACTTGAGAACTTTGCCCTCAGTAAAAGGCCTGGAATTATGAGTTTAGAAATCCGGGTATTCCACATTCTATGCAAGGACAGGGTTATCAGTTTATATTCTTAAAGTAATACGTCACACATACTGAGGGGCGCTAGATGCAGGCCTTCCGTGTCAGTGAATGTGGGATAGTGGAAGTAAAAGGGAGAAATAGGGATGGAGGAAGGGGTGGGCATATAAAGCCTTTGTATACTACCACAAAGTCGTCCTTTGCGAAAATTCGCAAAACGTGTGCACAATAAAAGGCTTATTGTTATTTAGACGTACAAGGAAAAAGGTCAAAGGGCATTTTTATGAAAAAAGGTCCAAGTCACACCATATTTCAAGAAAGAGTAAAGAAAGGCATTTATTTACAGAGAAAATTGCTTTGCCTGTGGAGAAAAATGAAAAAAGACCTCCTCTTGGGGCGGGGAAGATTTGGAATTGTTTATAGAAATCTGAAACGTAAGAAAGGATGGAGATAAATCTACTTCATGACATTTGTGACATTACTTGTGAATCCGATCTGAAATCTTCCGTTTGTAGTTTTGACATTTGAGCATGTATTGCTTATTCTTCTAAAGTGCCCATCTCCCTACCAGGAGGCAAATATGTGCCCGTGGTGCTGCCTCTCATCACGGTGCGCCTTGAGGAAAGCATGTCATGTTGAATCCTTGATTGAAAATTAATCCATGATCTGCACACTGGAAATGAAGACACAGCAACCCCAGAGGGGCTGTGCATGTCTCAGTAACTACTCATACACAGCTAGTTCCAAACACACATCTTTACTGTACATTGCAGTAGAAGGAGCAAATACCAGGTTGTAACAGATACTGCCTAATCTTTGCACAGCAGAAGATTTTCAACAGTGTGCCCACACTTTTTGCCTCCTATGCGGTCTGCCCCACCCCATAACTTGAATTCTCGCGACTCTAGGATGCCCTCCCCAGAACAGAGAGAGACCTCCACTCTTTCGGAGGACGCACACATTGTAAGTGACAAACCTCCACTCCCACAAGGTATGGTAACTTTGTAGTGCAAGACTGTGATACATCTGGCAATGTGGTAGGCTCTGATTGAAGCAAAGTCCTGAATGTGTGCTGTACAAGAACTAACGCTTTGCAGGAAAGAACAAAGACCATGAACATATTCTTCAAGGGCCTGTGATAATGTGAGGGTCTTCAATTTCTCTGGATAAGATCAAATGTACTTCCGGAAGATAATGTGTCATCAAAACAACAGTGCAGGCTGAACAAATCATGTTGTTTCTTTTTCAGTGCGAGGTTGGCACTGACCAATGCATGGCACACTTACACAAGGGTATCATCATGTTTATGTTCATTTTTTTCTAAATCCCTTATTTTCATCATTGTTGTTGTTCAGAAGCCAGGAATGTCTACAACACCTTTCTCTATCTTTTCCTGTTAAGCTTAAGTAGCAGATGGCCTTCCAAAGTAGGGTTTGTATCTGAACAAACCCATATGGGCAGCAAACGAGTAATATAAGGTGATGGCTCCTTTTTCAACTGAGGATAGCCTTTGCTGAGTTGAACTTGGATAATAATTTGGGTACCATCTAGTTGGTGAATCTTGCTTTACATGTGAAGGATAAGATAGTACTTTCCTTAGATGACAAGGGTCAGCTATCTCATATCTACGCACGTTCTGATAAGTCATCTGGACTGTCTTTTAGGCGCTGAAACAATTGGATAGACCCAAGGAGTGGGCCACTTTACTGTCTCAATAAAGTCTTCTTGAAGTAGTTTGCAGATTTCTGCTTCTACCTAGTGTTGGGTATTGAAACAAAGGTCTCAGGATAGTTGAGCAACAGGGTCCTACACTTGCAATATAACCTTCCCATCTGTCAACTTGCCTATACCTTCAGAAAGCTTTGTGAACATTTGCATAACTTTACAATCTGAAGATGCTTCAAACCCTTGTATGAGCTCGTCAGCCTACTAGCAGATGTAAAGCTCGACAAGCAACCTGTGTCACCAGCTGCCTCCATGATGTAAATGTTGAATTCACAACAGTGTGCACCATGGAATAGAACAGAGTGAAATAACCTTTACGGCGAAGTGATTTGTTTCACCAATATGAGTATATTTTCAGATTCAAGTGTTGTGGCTGCTTTTTGGGAGCAAGTTTACCAAATTCTGCACGAGTCATGCCATCAGTCTAGCTGCAGTGTCCCCAGGGAAAGAAATGTTAACACCCTCGACCTAAATGTCGAGCGTCAACTGGTTTATGTGACCAGCTTCCTTCAGGACACTGCTGCTGATGGAGTAGACTTTGCTTTTTGTAGATTCTGTTTCCTCTGACTATGAAGAGTCACTTGCATTGCTGTCCCCAAGTATGAGTTTTTCATCTGCTAGGTTCGGCCATGATATATGTTTTCATTCAACCAAACTAAGTCTAGAAAGAGCTGAAATTGACATCCTTGGATCATCCTTTTCAAAGTTAATCTTGGACTTGCCTATGTTTCTAAATTGACCTTTCTGTCCGCATACAAAGTATCATTTACGAACCACACTCGGAGTATATAGATAGAGGTGCCTTAGCAATGTAACAAGGTGTTTCAACAAAGCAGATATCATCAAGCACTGTGTCAGGATGTCTGATACAATCCGCTGCCTCAGTATGGTGGTTAGTAGTGTGTACATCTTGTTCAAAATGTCTTCAAGATTCCTTGATGTCCTCAGTAGTTTCATCTTAAATACAGATGACCAAGCAAAAATTAGCACCTAGGTCCCTCTACACGTATGCTTATTGAACTTTAATTTTTTCATGTGCGATTTCAAGTGCTTGATGAAAGATAAGATGGTCCCTACACGTTTGTGCAATGAAAAATATTGTATTCTTAATCAATATCTTTTTGTAGCGGGACTGTCATTGAGGATGGGGTATGTGCCAGCATCAGCAGCTGAATGATTACATATATTGACATGTGTCGAGTCCCAAGCAGTGCATCGGAAGGCATCTGTTGAGTTATACTTCATTCACAGCCAGGATAGTGCCCAAGGTGTAAACTCTTCGGCTGCTCTAACCCAGAGAGTTCCCAGCTTCCTGGAATCACTTAAACTATAACAACATCCGGTGGGGAATTTGTCGGTGCGAGAGCACTCCACTTTCATAGCACTGCCACGTGGAAACACAGATTCTTCCTTCAGCAGCACCACTGCCCGGTCACCACCAGAGTAAACCATTACATCGACATTGTCAGAGTCACAGATGGCTGGATTCGCTCTTCGGAGGGACCACAGTCCAGTCATTAAGCATGGCTTGTGAAGCTGCCTAATCACCAGTTTAGTGTTTCACTGAGTACTGACACGACTGCTTCCATTCCCACGTCTTCATTGCATTCTTCAGAACCAACAGCAAATATTAGAATGATAGACAGCTACCAGGTAGAGCCTCTGCTTTTTGAAGCGCTAGGCCTCTTCTTCAATGCATCCATTCACATTGTTTGCTGCATGGATGTCCTATAGGCACCGTCCTTGTTCCGATTTGCACATCACCAGGACGAACTCACCCGAAGTGCAACATGTAGACTCTTTTCGATGCACACACAGTATGGGTGCCATTTTAGAACAATTCGGTATTTTGACAGCTGTGCCCGCAATTCCCATCAGGTACACTGTTGCTGTTGCGCCGTGGCACATCATTGCCAATTCATGCCTGCACTTAGGAGAGCACATCAGTGAAAGGCAGGGATGCTATTTGAAGCCATAATTCGGTATTTCACTGGATGCAGATTGGCCTCCATTTCAAGAGGGAAAAGGTGTCCACCTGCACCCAGGTGCAGTGCGTTACTGTATGTGTATGTAGTGGTGTGCCTAGGGTCACCCTGTCTACTGTCTGTTCAGCACATCTATGTGGTACACAGTCAGTGTGCCTTCCAACAGCTTTGTCGCGTTTGTGCCCCATCTGTAGCATATGGTGGGTGCAATGCTAAATAAAGTATTCTCTCATTTGCATTGGGCTGGCCCATAGATACATGAGGGAGTGCTGAGTTGTGATTGAGCCGTTGCAATATGTGTGTGGGAGCGATCCATAGTTTATAAGAGGCTGCACAAGCATCTGCAACACCTTTGATAATACCAAAGTGCCCTAGCTGTATAAGAAGGGGGTACAAATGCTGGTTAACCCCATAGGCACTTTATGTAATACGGCCCCAGGTGCCCTACAGACCTAGCAAAAACATTCAGTGCTGATCATTTTCATACACAGGTATTTGATGTAAAAAAAACTCTGGCTTGAGGGATTGGCTCATGCTTCTGACTTCTGCAGGGAGTTTGGCTGTCTGTGTGTCCGCAGAAGCCCTTGGTAACAATACCAGTAGTCTAGTTCTCTGCCTACGACACTGTACTCCACAGGTGTAATTTTTTGTCATGTATGAAAATGGGAAAAACATTTAGGGAAGTAAACCCAATTCCAGTCCCATAAGGATTACCATACCTCATTCAGATTTCACTCTATCACAACCTTAGCACCTGCTCGATCTATCTCTCTATGCCTTTTATCCTCTTTCTCACTGTTAACCATTCTCTACCACTATCCACATCTCAGTACCACTAACTCACTCTTTGTCACTTTTCTTTGCCTCTACCTCTTGATACATTTCTTTCTGCACCATACCACTGTCTCTTTCTGTAACTAAGGGGGTCATTAGGATGGCGGAAGGACCACCACTGCCGGGCCGGGGGTGGCTGTTCTTCCGCCGTCACACAGGATATTCCCACCGCCGAATTAGGATGGTGGTGGGAATCCCAATCTGTCCCCGGCAGACGGAAAGTCCGTCCGCCACAGTTCCGCAAGGCGGTCCTTTTCCGCCCCAAAACACAGGCAGGCACCGCCGTAGGGATTAGGATATCCCTTTCCGCCTGTCTTTTTGCGACGGGCTTCCCACCGTGAAAACACTGGTGGAGGTTGGATTCAGGGGCCTGGTGCGGTCCCCCTCTGTGTTAGGGGGGGGTTCACTGGGGGGGTACCCATGTGTAGTGCTTGTAATTTGACACAATAGGACACACCTGGACCCTGCACTCCCAAGAGGAGGCAAATGCACTACTGCACTTTAAACAACTCATGTTAAAAAGCACTCCCAAAAGACGAGGGGATTAAACAAGACCCAGCACTCTCTTAAGGCGAGGCAAGAAAACAAATTCAGGTGCATTTAAAGTGACACACACATGTTTATTAATTCAATATTTTAGAAAGGAGGGCAAACTATATCAGTTAATGCAGACTCCCAAATATCAAGTAACTCAAGTGCAAAACCAGAATAAAATGTAGCATATATACATGTAGCAAAGAGCAAAGAAACGTAGACATTTTGTACATAAAGCAAGGAACACCTCACCGATCGATCATGCAACATCCTTGCCAACTCAATCTGGAGGAGCCCTTCGACAGCCCAGGAAGGAGTCCGATCGGGACCCAAGTTCCGTTTGTTTCACAGGAGTACGTCTACTCTGTTAGTGAGCTCCTACCCGCCCCGAAGACTTCCAGCTTTTAATACCTTTACTCAACGTGAGGTCAAGGTTCTAGAAACCTCGCCTCCTTTCTTCTGTTGCGAAAACCAAGCTGGCTGTACTGGTCTGTGTCAAGGTCAAGACAGAAGCTGGCCAGGCTCCTGTATTTTGACTCCGAGGTAGAGTTGTACATTCTGCACATTCCCTGAAAGGTACCAAGCATGCATCCCACACAACATGTTCCAATTCACTCTGATCGGTGAAGAGCAAAAAACAAGTGAAGAGCGAAAACATGCCCTCCCCACTTTGCAGCTACGTGCGAGCACAGAAAATGGATTCTGTTACACAAGATGGAATCAACACAGAAAATGGAGTCAATTATGCCAAATGGGGCAATGGTAAATATATAATTCTTAATATCACTGCACGAAGGTACCCCCCTGCATTTCCCTGCACTGCATGGCAGGCACGTAGGGCAGGGAAATGCACAGCATGGCATTTTAGCATTGCGTACAGTGCTGCAGCCAGCAGCACAGTCCGCAATGTTAAATGCCCTGGATGCGCCCTCCAGTTTGGCGGGTGCATCCTAATTGCAGTGGTGGGACCGCCGCACATCTGGCAGGAGGTCCCAGCACCGCAACGATGGCGGGCGGATTGATGTCCGCCCGCCACCGCAATGAGCCCCTAAGTGCCTTTCTCTGTCTCTGTCTCTCTCTCTCTCTCTTTCTCTCTCTCTAACTCTGGCTTTCTTTAAATATATTTATTAGCATTGAAAAAGCAGTAACAGGATAAGGCAATGATATATAATACAGGGCAGTATAACTGTTAGTCAAGCTATAACATAAATACATTTTATTAAAAAATATTAATCGCAATATAATATTAAAGTATTATGAATTAACAGCTTACATTTTTCTTTTAATATAAAATAAGAAAAAGCGAAAGAAGAAGAAAAGATAGAGTAAGAAGTATAAAAAAAGAAAAAGAGGGGTGAAGAGGTAGGAAAAGAAAGCAGGGAGAAAAGGAGAAATAAAACTAAATTAAATGTGGAAATATGCTTCCATACCCTTGAAAATATGACACGGCGGTGCTGCGCTGGCAAGATGGCGGCCGCTTGAGTACCGACTGAGGGTCACTCCTGGCGGATAACATTTCTAAAAAGAGATATGTAGCTTGATCCGAAGTATTAACTGGCAGTTCTTAGAGGAGACGAACTGATGTGAAATCCTGTCTACTATGAGCGCCGAAAACCTGCTCTATGCTCACCGTTTTCAGCGTCCACGAGTCTTGGCGGCGGGTGATCACCTCCCTTCTGAGCCGTGCACACCTGAGAGCTTGGCGGGTGTGGCTCTCTGTGGAGGAACAGAGGAGCGGGGCTGGCGAGACTCTCTCAATCGCCGCGATGCCGGCTCGTAGAGGACCGTCCACCGGAGCTGCAGCTACGAAACCGGGGATTCAGCCACCCGTGATTGCCGCTGGTATCGGGGGAAGGAGAAACCCCGTCCTAGAGAAACTGGAAAGCGCGGACAAAACGGACAAAACGGATAAGCCTGAGTCTGAGGTGGAGAAGATCGGAAGATTGGCTGGGAAATCTACTGCAGTGATTGTGAGTAAATCCACCTTAACTAAAGGAAGGTATGGAGGGAAGCATGGAGATAAGGCAGATAAGACTGCTGAGAAGCTGCTGCCCAGTAATTCTCTTAAGGGAATGTTAGGACCGATTCCCCCAGGTTTGGATGACCCCGAACAGGAGAAAAAATTAACAGTCCCGGGAATGTTTGGTGGAGGTAGTATGACGGCTAAAAGCCAGCTACAGGACCCGCCAGTATCTTCAAGTATGTCTATAGGCGTATCAAAGGTGTGCAATGAGGACCCTCCGGCCTCGATAACAAAAAGATCAGAGGGGACACCCGAAATTATTGGAGATTTAGCTGACCCTACATCCTGTAAAGAAGCACCTACCCAGCTAAATGACAAACCCCGTGATGGGGATAAATTAGTAGGCTTAAAGGATTCTGGAGCAATTCCCTCTACTTTTCTAACCCCTATTGGGGGAAAGTTAGAAAAACTGGAAAAAATTAAAGGCCCGCTACCTGATCTTATGGATGGGGACAGCTTCTTTTCTTTGGCGGAGGAGTCTGAAATGGAGTCTTTGGCTGGCTCTATTAGCGATAATTCCACCTCAAGTAGTGAGAAATGCAGCCCCCCAAGAACTGCGGGCACGAAGGCTTCTTTTTGCCGCGAGCATGGCCTGGGAGGAATGGACAGTGATGGCTCCGAGGTTAGTGACAAACTTCAATGGGACTACGCCCAGGCTACTATCAATCTCGCAAGCCTAGGGGGGCCTGCTGTTTCTAAAAAAAAAACAGGAAAAAAAGGTCCAGAAGAGCCGAGTTCCCCTCCCTCCAATTCTGAGATATATGTCTTGTTAAAATCAATACAAGCGGAGGCGCGACTAGAACACAAGAGGGATCAACTAGCTACCAAGAAGATTCAGGGTGCTATTCGGAAAAATACTAAAGCATGTTCCGAGGTAATTGCCAGGACTGCAGCTTTGGAGGAGAGGATTGTCGACTTAGAGACGGGGTTGCAGAAGACTGATCTTAAAACTTCAGCAAACGATGACAGATTAACTGACATAGTGTGGAAGCTGGAGGAGTCGGAAAATAGACTTCGTCGAAATAATCTTCGATTACTGGGAATAGAGGAAAATGTGGAAGGGCAGGACATTAGAGGGTTTGTTTTGAATCTGTTTAAGGCTGCCTTTCCAGAACTGTCTCATTGGTCGTGGGATACTGAGATACAAAGAGTCCACAGGTTCCCTTTTATGCTAAAAAAGAACCCTGATATAGGAGCTAAACCGAGAGCAATCCTGATTTTTTTCGGCAATTTTCTTTTGAGACAGGCTATTTTTGAGAAAGCTCGCCCCGATGCTAAAAAATGTGTAGAAGGGCATACCTTTTTCGTGCGCCCAGATTTCTGCCACACTACAGTGGAGCGAAGGTGGCGGCTCCGTTCACTGATCTCCCCTTTCCAAAAGAAGGGGTGCGAGGTGTTCTTAATGAATCCCGCGCGTTTAAAAGTCATTTGTGCTGGCAGAGCTCGAGTTTTCACATCAGAGGTTCAGGCAGAAGAATATTTAAAGGGATTGGGTGAAGGTTAAAAAAACCATGGATTTCAATTATGCTATATTTTTCTCTTCTCACTTTTCTATGTGCTTAATAGGGGGTTGACCTTCTGTCACTCGGGTAGTGGCTGTCATCACATGGGTCTTGCGACCTATTTTGCCAGTAGTTGGGGGGGTGGAGGGGGGGGGGGTGAGGCCCTTAGAGGGTGAGAGCTGGTTGGGTGGGTTAGTTGCGGGAGGAGATGGCAGCGTGTTTTTTTTTATAATTTAATTAAAGTTGAATATATGCAAAGGTTTATTAAAAGGCAAATGGAATTTTTTTCTCTGTATGGCTAGTTTAAGAATTGCATCAATAAATATATGTGGGCTGAATAATCCGTCTAAACGACGCCAGATTGGCGAGGACCTGCGTTTCTTGCGGGCAGATGTTCTCTGCCTACAGGAAACGCATATTGAAGCTAGTCGGCATAAGTTTTTGGAGTTTGGGGGATTCCAGCTTCTTTCTTGGACTAAATTTGAGGCTAAGACTAGGGGTGTTGCAATCTTAGCCAAACGAGGGAAAGCTAATGTTATGCGTTCTGCAGCTGATACTTTGGGCCGCTGGATAATGGTTTATGGTGATTTTCAGGGTAAAAATGTTACACTCTGTTCTGTTTATGGTCCTATACTAGATGATCCCGAATTAGTTAAATGGCTTAGTTCTGAGCTAGTCGTGTGGCCCTCTCCGATCATTATTTGTGGAGACCTGAATATAAATATAGAAGGTGGAACATTAAATAATATAGAGAGTGTATATACTGGGAGGAAACCAAGGGTTTATCAAGCTCTGCAGCATTTATTAGATCTGCACAACCTAACTGATGTATGGGCGTTTTTTCATCCAGATGATCCTGGCTATACATATTTCTCTGCACCACATAGAATCTGTTCTAGGCTTGATTACTTTTTTGCCTCACCTGTTTTGCTTCAAGGCTCTGGAATCACTAGATTTCCGCGAGTAATGTCGGATCATAATCCGCTTTTGCTTGAAATAAATACTTCAATGTGCATGAGTAGTTCCAGAAACTGGACATTTAATCGGGGTCTGCTCAAGAATACAGAATATGTTGAATGTATGTCTATATGGATTCCTCGATTTTTGGAAGAAAATATTGATAGTACTAGTATTCAGAACGTTTGGGATACTCTAAAGGCAGGGATAAGGGGAGAGACAACCCGATTTGGCTGGGAATATCAAAGGAAGGAAAGGGACAAGCTACAGCGGTTATATACAGAGTTGGCAGAAACAGAACAGAATCTGGTGGTTCAGATACGACAGCGTGGGGATATTGATTCTGCACAAACTCGGATCATTTTAGCAAAAGCAGCTATAACCGAACTCTCTCAGACTAAGGCAGCTGACAAATTTTTAATTTGGAAATCAAAAATGTTTGAAAACAGTGAACGAGCAGGGCATCTGCTACCCGCAAGAATTAAAGAGAAGGTGACCGTTAACCGTATTAAGAATATCCAAGATCCTGATATGGGTCTGGTATCCGGGAAAGGGCCCATTGCGCTTGCTTTTCAGAAGTTTTATCAGCATCTGTACAGCGAAGACATCAGGGATAATGATATACTACAGGAGGAAATATATGAGTATTTGAGGGGGATAGGTGTGGATTCATTAACATCGGAAGATCGTGATCTACTAGATGCTGAGATTAGCTGGGATGAGGTTCAACAAGCTATAGATTCTATCCCGGGGGGCAAAGCTACGGGACCTGATATGTTACCAGGCGAATTTTACAAAATATTCCGGCTGCGACTCACCCCGGTTATGTTGGCATTATTTAGAACAGTACAGAAGGGAGAAATCTCCCCTGAATCATGGCAGAAGGCTCGGATTATCACTTTTTTAAAGAAAGATAAAAATCCAACAGATATGGGATCATATCGTCCAATTACGCTAATTAATAGCGACACTAAAATTTATGCCAAGGTTTTAGCAAGGAGATTTTCTGGTGTGATTAAGAGGTTGGTATCGGTGTACCAGCATGGTTTTGTCCCAGGACGGGAAACCATTAATCATATTAGGCGCACAATTGCCCTGTTTGATTTTACTAGGGTGTCAGGGGACCCTATGGCCTTAATTCTGCTTGATGCGGAGAAGGCCTTTGATAGGGTCTCCTGGCCTTTTTTATGGGTGGTTATGAGGCACTATGGGTTTGGTGAAGGATTCATTACTGCAATAAAGACCATGTACAGACGACCAACGGCGCAAATTTCAATTATGGGGATCCAGTCAGGAACTATTAATATCTCAAGAGGTACGCGACAGGGCTGTCCTTGTTCTCCCTTATTATTTGCTATTTATATAGACCCTTTAATTAAAAAATTTCTTTTGAACAATATGATTAGCCCAGTGAGGTCTAAGGGTGGCGAAACTAAAATATTAGGCTATGCAGATGACCTTGCCATTCTAACTGATTCTCCGGAACGTGCACTATTAGAAGTACAAAACTTGACATTTCAATTCGGAAGATTATCAGGTTATCATCTGAATGAGGCAAAAACCCAAATTATTTGTAATGATAAGATTTTACTTTCCGATCCTAGGGTTATTGACAAGGCAAAATATTTAGGAATATTTATAAGTGCAAACTCCGAAGAAACTGTTGAGATTCATGTCAAGCCACTGCTATACAAAATTGAAAAAGATGCTCGGAGGATGAATAATCTGCAGTTAACTCTTATGGGGAGATGTAATGTGGTAAAAATGCTTTTTTACCAAAGATTTTATATCTCTTCAGAGCTATTCCTTTATTGTTTGATGTATTATGGTTCAAAAAAATGGAGCGTATAGTTTCATGGTTCATCTGGGCAGGGAAAAGACCTAGACGAGCCTTTAAATTTATGACACTTCCAAGGGAAAGAGGGGGCTGGTCTGTACCCAACTTTCAGATTTATTATTGGGCAATTATATTGAGGCATATAGTGGAGCTGCTGGATTGTCAAGATTCTGATGACCCGGAAAAATCAATATATAGACTTGTTTATGGAGAAGAAGTTTCTGGGGTTTTACTTAGACATATAGATTTTGCATACTTTAAACGTGTGAGGTTTAAGGGTCTTTTTGCTGCCTTTAAAATTTGGACCTCTATTCGGAAATTATTCAATATAGGAAGATTGCATATATATACACCATTTAACAGAAATGACCTTCTCCCTCAAATTTTTGCAGATGGGTATGCTAGAGAATGGAATACCCGAGGAGTCATTAGATTAGGGGACTTAGTTTCGGATAGTGGGGTCAGGACCTTTGACTATTTAAAACAGAAATTTAATCTTAATAATCAACATTTCTTTAAGTTTTTAAAGATTCGGGATTTTCTTTCTCGCAAAACTGCTAGCTGGAGTACAATACCTTTAGTCGAAGCTATTAAAAGTGGGCATTCTACGATATCCTCAATTTATACATTGATAAATGAAAGAAGGAAAGATGATCTAGATAAACATTTTAATAGATGGCAAGTTGGTCTAAATGCCAGGCAGGAAGTTTGTGAAGAGTCTTTACGGCTCAGTCACACTGCCACGCTATCCGCAAATCTCCAGGTTCAATGTTTTAAAACTTGGCACAACTTGTATATAACCCCAAAGCGTATACAACAATGGGGGGGGGGGCGTATGGGAGTTAATTGTCCCAGATGCGGGGAGATTGCGGCTGATAGTATTCATATGTTTTCCTCCTGCCCTAATTTAATTCCTTTATTAGATAAAATTAAACAATGGTTAGAAATGCTGCTTAATCGCCCGCTTCAGCTCTCATCTTCAGCAGTTATATTGGGGGTGGCGGATGCCAATATGACACTTTCCGAACAAAAGTTATTTTTTATAGCCATGGCTACGCTGAGATTATGTATAGCCACTGTTTGGCTAGACCCTGCCCCCCCGACAGATCATGAGTGGTTAAGCAAATTTATTAATGTTGGGAAATGGGAGCTGTTGATTTTTAGGAAAAGAAGCCCCAGAGCTCGAAGAAATGGTGAATTAATATGGGAGCCAGTGACTAATTGGCTGAACCGGATAAACTAGTGCTCTAAAAAATATTTATGTATATATATATATTTGCATATATTGTGTTATAATTTTTTTTTTTTTTTTCCCTTCTGTTTCTTTTTGCTGTTTTATTTTTTCTTTGGAAGACAAATGGATTTTCTCCTCGATGCAACTACCTTCGGGGTGCTGGGTGGGCCTCCTAGAGGGTGGGTTGGGAGGGGTTGTTAATCGTTAAAATTGAGAGTCATGATACAGATTTATTCTGTGTTAGGTTGCTCTGTTCTGCTTTGCTTTGTTGTTGTATATATCTGTCTCTAATGCTACTTTTCTTTTTTGGATGATTTCTGTATCATGCTACTCTTAAATAAAAAATTATAAATTAAAAAAAGGAAATATGCAGTCTTCGATATACATGAGTTTAAAGACCAAAAAGTAGTGAAAGGTAGCCAATATCAATCAGATATTTATTTTTTGAGTTAACAAAGATGAAGGAAACGTAGATATTCTATGCTCATCATAAATAAGATTCCACATAGTTTAGAAGTATGTTTCGAACAAGAAAGTTTAACCTTAAAAGCAAGTGCAATAAAATAGTACAGACTTGGGTGAAAGATTATCAAAATCAGCTGACATAGTTCCAAAGAAAACATTATGAATTGATAATGGAATATTACATTGAAAAATCTTTAAACATTT
The DNA here is from genome assembly GCF_964204655.1 of Triturus cristatus. Classification (NCBI taxonomy): domain Eukaryota; kingdom Metazoa; phylum Chordata; class Amphibia; order Caudata; family Salamandridae; genus Triturus; species Triturus cristatus. The sequence continues at coordinate 1,115,379,549 of NC_140581.1, read as the reverse complement.
AGACCAAATAGATTTCTAAAAATTAAATACATGAAGGACAAAAGTCTGGTAGATGGATTAAAGTGCCATTTGAAGAGGAACAGGCCTAGCATAATGGAGAAGTGACAGGATCAATTTTATGAATGAAGGTGGGAGTAATACCAGCTCTATTATAAACAAAAAAAAATAAAGACTGGGTGATATTTGCAGCTTTGGAGGTATTGAAAATTTTAAGCCATAGTTTATCACACTGATGTACAGAAAATGATACAGAAAGGTCAAGTTCCCATAATAGTTCATTAGAGGGTTTCAGTCTTACAGAAATAGGTAATAAAAAGGATCTTATATATGAATGAAGCTTTGGGAGTGGAATCATGATTAATAGTGTATAATGTTATTAGGGGAGTGAATCTAGATGCTAGAATTTTGGCAAAGATTTTACCATCAAGGTTAATTAGTGAAATTGGATGGTAATATTTTTCAGAGGATATGATCCTTGGCTGTTTTAGGAATAATAACAATAAGGGCTTCTAGAAAGGAGGCATTGGCCTTGCAGTTCAGTAAAAAAGAGGTAAAAAGCTCAAGTAATTTAGGAGCGGAAAGAGAGGAAAAAGAAGATATTAGCTCAATAGAAAACCATCTGGGCCAAGAGTTTTGGCTTTCTTTAAAGACTTAATAGCATCGATAACCTCTTCAAGAGTTATTTCCTTTTCAAGAGCATTAATGGCATCAGGAATAGAAGGAGGGTTGGGAAGGCCATCCAAAAACAATTATTTCAGTTTCTAGAGGAGTGGTACTTCTGTATATAATGATTTATAATAAGATTGAAAGGGATTAATAATATATAGTTCAGAGGAGATTGTAGCATTGGTGAGTTCATTACAAATAGGTCCAGTATTTCTCCATTTGGATTTAATTTTTAAATAATTGGCCAACCTTTTACCAGCTGTATTTTAACCTCCGTGATACTTAGGTTTAATTTTTAGAAAGATAATAAATGTATCATTAGTAGCAAGTTTATTAAGGCCCTCTCTGGTGAGTAGCTGTGCTTAATAAACCCATGATTGATTGATTGATTGATTAAGGGTAGACTTTGCTTAAATCAATTCCTATAAATTAGAGGAAGATTTAGAAGTAAAATAAATATGCTCAAGAGTTTTAATATGTTGTAGTAAAGTAAGAGATAGTAAAGGCCCTAAAGAAGGCTTTAAAAGCATCCCGAGTGTTATGAGTGGACGTGTCAGTAGGGTGATTAAATTAGAAACAATCTTTAATGAATGAAGAAGCTTCCAAAATAATATTTTGATCCGACAACAGGGAATTGTTAAAGCTCCAACAACCATGTTTGCAGTTATTGAAAGCTAAATCAAAAGAGGATAGAACATGGGCATGGTGAGATATAAAATAGAACCACTTTCTGAAGATTGTACAGATGGGAGTAAGGGCTTTGAAAATAAAATATAACCAATTCTGGACATGGAATGGCAAACCTTAGAAAAAAAGGTAAATTCATATGTACCAGGATCACAAGTTTCTATACATCGAAAAATGGATGACTGGCAATGGCAAATTGGAATGCTTTATGGGATTTAACAGGTTTGAATTTACTATATTTTCTATCAGTAATTGGATCTACCAATCATTGAGATCACCAGCAACAATAATGTTGGGATTGTCAATAGAAATCATTTTTAATTTAATGCTGTGCAATAATTCAGGATGAGATTTGACAGGGCTGCAGATATTCAAAACGAAAATAATTTGCTATAAATAGTGGCATTAAGCAATACCCATCATCCAATTGTGTTACATTCAGTTGATAGAATGTGAATATTTAATTAATTATGGCATAAAATAGCAACACAACCCTTATGAATATTAGCAGTGGGAAAAACAACATTACCAACCCCTTATGAGAGTCAACATCCTTAAAATGAGTTTCCTGTAAAAAAGCAATATGTGAGTTAAGGTTCGAAAAATGTGAAAGTACCTTTTGATGCTTAACAGGCTGTCCCAGAGCATGAAAGTTCCATGAGGCACTGATAAACATATTGGGGGATAAAAATAAGGATATAGGAAAATGAAGGACAAGCTGCAAAAACAAAAAAGGAAAAAAAGACACCATGTATTCATAATAATGTGACATAGAGATAATGTAAATAGAATAAAAAGAGAAAACAAATAAGAGATGAAATAGGATGAGAAAAAAAGGATGAAGAGACAAATCAAAGATAAATATCCAGATCTGAAGAAAAAAAATGGAGAACGAGCATAGGGCATATCAGCACCGAAAACAAGAACAACAGCGGAGAGAAAAACAATGAAATATATGCAACATAGCAATATAGTTTAAAAAATACAGAATAAAGATTGAAGAAGGTCATGCACAAAACCAAAATGCTTAAGAACATTGAGAATTAGTATCCAAAGCATGACTTGAAATATTCTGGATAAAGAATCTTAGTTTAGCTGGATCTTCAAAAGAGCGAGAGATGCCTTCATTGGTGATTTTACACAGCCATGGATGTAGAATGCCATAATCAATATTGAGTTGACTCATTTGAGGTAGAAGGGGTAGGAATAATTTTCATTTAGCGTTTGTGACATTTTAACATCTTGAGAAATTAAGATATTTTGACTAGACCATGCAAGGCAGCGTTTTTCCTTAGCGACTTTCAAAACACGCATTAAGTCAGTGAACTCCAGAAATAGCGTTATGATACTTCAAGGTCTAGTAGAGTGTGGTTGAGGACGGCCCAGATGAATCGCCCATTGAATATTAGGAGATGGTGTGTGCTGAAGACAAAGAAGATCAGGCACAAATTTCTTCGAGAAGGCCAGAAGATCAGGGTCCTCAAGGTTCTCCAGTAGATCATATGGATGAAGATTATTCCAACAGCTTCAGTTTTCAAGGTCTTCAGTGTGAAAATTAGGTTTTTGAATCTCTTGTTCTAGCAAAGGAAGTTTGGTAACCATGTCCTGAAGATTACTAACCTGTTGTTCCATTTCAAGCAACTTGCCCTCTACAACAATCCAACGGTCCTCAATTTGTAGCAGTTTTTCATTAGTTTCACACATGAAGGGTTTAAGGCCTGCACCTCATTCAATATAGTGTCTAAGGCAGGATTGTGAGATTACATAATTGGCGATAGAGGGTAATATTTTGATCTTTTTGGTTTTGTGCAGGAAGAAGAGGACTTGAATCACTGGCCATTTTGAGGTAGTGCACTAAACGCTGCTGAATCTTTTTAAAAGGTTGACTCTTGCCCATACAATATGATGATGGCTTTTGTACAATAAAATAGACATAATAAAAGCACAGTATAGCAGTGTCAAAAAGATAATAACAATAATAGTAGAAATATGCAGTATACACTAAAAATGGGAGAAGCAAAATATAGAGTGTTTGGTTATGTTCAAGCCATCAATTAACACAAAGTTAAATACATACATTTACTATGTTGAAGAAAACAATATTATAATAAACAGTCACCCCATTATGTTTCCTGTGCAAAGAAATACCAGTTGTAGAAGGGAGACTATAGGCATAAAAGATTGCAGCAAGAAAAGCCATAGGCTGAAAAAAATAAGCATTGCACACAGAAAACGGCAGTCACTCACTGAAAAGCACAGCTCATATCAGCAGTGAAGAAATGTTGTTTTAAAAGACAGCCTTCATAAATAATGTAGTGCATGGCCGTAATAAATTAGGTCCAAAATACACAGTGAGTGGAAATTAAACCATTTACCAGACACAGCTCTAAGGAGAAGCAGACAGAGGGCGTGAGCATTGTGCTGAGGAAATGGCAGACGATCCCGGGTGCAGGAGACGCCTCTGCTGCAATGCAAGGAGTAAAGGAAACACCAGGTCCTCACTAGAGGGCACCAGATGCACAGAGAAGATGACTAGAAATTAAATATTACCTCAGTGTCACGACGGAGCTCAGCAACCCACCGTTCTCTTGCACAGCACAGAAGCCACACCCCAATCCTAACTCTACCTTTCTAAACCCATCTATGACTCTTAAAATGTCTAGCGCTGTGAAACAAGAGAACAAACAATTTTAGAAAGGGAAAACAGACAAGTGGGGAGAGAAAGAAAAGAAAGTGAAAAGGAACAATTAGAGGCCGAGCCCAGAGGGAAGACAGACTTTAAAGGGCTGAATGAGGACTTTTGTGCTGCGAACATGAAGGACCAAGGGACGCAAATGGCGAAGCAGACAGACCCCACTCCCCAGCACTGGATATGATAAGTGAATCTGAACCATGTAGACCGGTACAGCTCTCCAGGGATTCAGAAGAGCGACCCAGAACCAGCTGATCTGAGAACACCACTATGAGGGAGCAAGAGTTCCTGAGGAAGTCATGTTCAGGGAGAGGAGGAGCCACCACTTGGGGTTCACCAACAACTCAGACATCGGGGAGGAAGAAGGTGCTGATATTCAACCTCTATAGCTTCAGGACCTGACAAGGTCCAGAGGAAGGTTGTGTCTGTTCAGGTGCATAATGGGGTAGCCTTGGTCCCACAAAAACTGAGCAGGTAATGGTGGGAGTGTGAAAGGTGCAGAAGCTTCATTTTGGAGATTTGCCAAACCGAATGAGAGGGAAGTGGTACAGCAGAATCTGCAGGCCCAGTTCTCTAAAATTTAGAAGGAAACAAAGATGGAAGTGAAAAAGATATTTAATGGTATCTGCCCATAAAACTGCCCATTACCTACTAGAACCCAACAGTAAAGAGAGAAGCATGACATTAAAAGATACCTACATTTAGGTAACTCTTTTCAGTTTTTTTATTTGGGACTTATTTCTTTATACATACCCTGTTTGTTCTGAGGGTCTGAGCACGCGAGGTGGTCACAAGCTGGGGAATGAGGTACTAGGATGGCACCTGAAAAAAGAAGGGAGAAGAGATTTTAAACTTCCCACTTGAGTGTGTACAACTTATAAAGATCAGAGACTGTGAGAGACACTGTTTCTAATTTGATATATCAGTCTTGAATTATACTAACTTGAAACCAATAAATGGGGAAACCCTTTAGGCCCTCTATAAAAATACCTGTGTCAGACAAATATTTTAAAACGAACCTGGTCTCTCACTGCATACAACACCTTTATAGTTTAGTTCTCTCTATCCGACCTCACCTCTCCCTCCACCTCCTTCTCTTTAACCATTTCTTTATGTCACCTCCCTCTCTTCCTCGCTCTCTTACCTCCCCATGATCTTCCTTAGTTCTGTCTCTACTTATTGCTACTTCTGTCTTTCTCCATCTCTATCTCTTTTTCACCCCCAAGTGCATCTCTTTACTTCTCTCTAGCTCAACCTTCTGTTCCTTTCTTTCTACCTGCCCCACGTTCTACCTCCCCTCTCTCTCATTGGCTCTTTCTCTTTCAAATTCTAACTATCTTTTCTCCACCCATCTATCTCTACCATAAATTAATTCACTTGTTTCCTTATCACCTTGAGAAAATTCTATTTTTGATCGTGTTCGAATTGACCCGCCATTTTGTGCTCAACCGCCATTTTGTGTTGCCCTCACTCAGGCAGCACGACGATCGAAGTCTTTTCTGCTTTTCCTGCAATATTGTGTCGAAATAGCCTTGTGCCTCTGTTTACAAAGCTGGTGTTAGAGACTGGCCGAATACACTAATCCCTGTCTGGTTCCTCTAATACCTGTCTCAACTATCTGTTGGTTCACACTATTCTCTTCTGACTTGATCTTATCGTCTGGCCTTCGCTGTCCTCTGTTCGTATTCTCTTGTTTCACAACTGTCCTCCAAAACACACGAACGTATCTCGCCACCTGCAAGTCAGTTACAGACCTGGTTAATACCTTAACCTGTGGGAGGGGTGGCAAACACAAATGGAGGAGAGGCTTCATTGAGTTACTCGTCACGTTGTTTTCCAACTTTTTCTATTGTCTCTAACTTTCCTTCGGGCTATTCCTACTGGTTTTTCATGTATGTTTTAGGTGTGTTCTTAGTTAATGTATATGTCACCTATGTACTATATAAGATTGTGCGCCACGGAGTGAAGTGGCAGTCTCCTGAGAACATACCGTGTGTACTTCTAGGACAACTGTACTAGCTGCAGCTAATAAATCTGATCTTTTACGCCGACAGAGTGTCCCTGTGTCTCTGTGTAGCTAAGCAGGAGAACCCAGGAGATTAAGGCGTTCTGGTTCTGGTTCTTCAACTGGCGCCCAACGTGAGGCGGCTTCAGTGGTACCGGTTCTGCCTGAAGGTCGTGAGGAACCCCGCGGGAAAATTCTGGAGGAATCGCGAGCCACGTCAAGCGACCCCTGTATGTCGAAAGCGTGGGTACTCCTTCCTGACGGCTACTGACGACTGCTGCCCTGACTGCCGCCCTGCCTTGGCCCTTCCTTTGGTGATGTATGGTAAGGCGAGACGATAGACGGGGCTCTGTTGGCGTAAGAAGACGTCCTTAGTTAAGTATTTGGTGGGTCGCGCCCACAATTTTCGTTCTTTGTTTCTTTTGTTTCTTTGGTCCTTAGATTCAACTGTTGCAATAGCCGAAGCCGAGGGTAAGTGCATTTGTGCTGCGTAAACTGAGTTTTACCCCCTTGAAGTTTGTGAACAGTCCGGTGAAATCACGTGATGCCTGGTCTGACTAAGTTTGGAAAACTTTGTTGCTTTGGTTGTAATAGGGATTACCGGCTTGAGGACTCTTGTCCGATTCCTTCGGTTGGAACTCCCACATATGAGCTCTATTCAAAACATGGTGTTGGCCCCATTGCCTTTAACGAAGCATGGACCCGATACACGAAGAAAGATGGTGTTTTAAAATGGCCAGAAAATGGTAGTTTCGATTCTAATGTACTAGATAATTTGGAAGCAGTTTTATTCAAAAGAAAAGCCCGGCCGGCAATGTTTGACTCTTTCCGCCTTTGGCGTAAGGAAGCCAAACAGAGAGAAATTAAACAAGCAAAACGAGATAGGAAAGCACAGGGTATGACAATTATACAGGCTGCCCAACAATTCAAAGATGACGAAATTAATAATGCGATGGAAATTTCAGAGAGACAGCATCGTATGGCGATAGATAAATGCTATCCGGTGTTGCCTGTTTCCCCTTCCGAAAACAAGAAAGATTTAGAAGAAGATCCCCTAATGTCTCATTTATTGAGATTGCCTCCGCCTTATGCACAAGGTGCCAATGCGCCCCAGTTGTTACAGCCTGTTCAGCCGCCAGCAGTACCTCCGCCTGTTCCGGCTCTTCCGCCTTTGCCCCTTTTAGTATCTCCACCTCTACCAGTTTTTCCTTTAACTTCAACTTCTTTGCCCTCATCTCCTGATCTTCGATCTCCTTTGCCTTCTGCTCCTCCTGCAATTACCGGTTCTCCTTCCGTTAGTTCGCCTAATACTTTGTCCCCTATTCTTATGTCCAATTCTCCGTCTGTGCGTAAGCGACTCACGGACACTGTCACTGGTATTTTATCTCCTTTCTTTGAAGCGTTAAATGTGTCTCCGGCTTTTGCTCGAAGACAGTCTCGTAGTCAGTTCCCAGATTCTGAAGAACGAGAAAGGTTGGACTCTCTTGCACATAAATGGATCGAGAGGGGTCCTCAGTACAGTGTGCCCGATATTATGTCTACCTTCTCACAATGGAATGCACCTACGCAAAGATATGTTTTCAATGTAATGTGTGATACTCTCATTAAAGAATGGGAGGATGTGAATTCGAGTTCGGTTCCACAGGGTCTGTTAGATGTTCAGGCTGACTTCGATAAAGGACTTATTGTGAGTTCTAAGGTTGAGAAAGCTGTAAGGACACTTATTACCTTTAGATCCTTGTTGTCCTCTCAGACTTTCGTTGATTCCGATCCGTCAACTAGGTTGACACTGAAAAATTATCCCATGAGAGAGGTTCCTCCAGTGTGGAAGGAGGAAGTTGCGGCTCAAGGTAATAATCCAGCTATTCCTGCTCATTTCCAACGTATATGGGTACATGTCCCTTGGAAACGATCTGAAGTTTTAGCCCTTAAGCAGACTCTACCGGATCCTCGTAAAAATCCTGCAGGTTATTATAAAGAATTATCACAGACGGTTGATGCTTGCATCATGAATTTAGCCGATATCGATATGTTGATGGGAAATGTAGTTCCGCAAGCATTATGGGCTAAGATTCGTAGAGAGAATCATGTGCAAGCATTAGGTGGTGATTGGGCTGCTATAACTGCCGCGGATGCAGCTCAAGTGGGTGGTGCTAAGCCTGATGCTTTGGTTTCAGAACTCACTGGTAGGATTATTACATTAATGAAAACGATGATGCCTGCCTTGAGAGTTAACTGGGATAAATTAGCGGCATTTAAACAAAAGAAAGATGAGAGTGTCTCTGATTTCTTCACTCGTTTCGAGGAGACATTTATTGATCACAGTGGTCAAGATATGGCTACAGAGGGTGGACAGCGATTATTTGTAGACAAATTTGTATTTAATTTGCTTCCCGAGTTGTCACACAAATTGAAAGATTCTGAAAGTTCGTGGGCTGTTTCTTCTTCTGCTCAGATATTGGCTACTGCACAATATTATGAGAACAGAGATAAAGAAGAAAAAGAAAAGCTAAAGAAAAAGACGAAAGAATTGAAAACGAAGGTTCTCTTGCAACAAGCTTATCCTCCTCGTTATGTTCAGCCTCAGTTTCAACAGCCTCCGCAGTTTCAGAGGTTGTATCAAAAACCTGAGCCATATATTCCGCGACCTTTGCTAGGACCTAATCAATGTGCCTATTGTAGAGAGGAAGGTCATTTTAAGAGTAGTTGTACAGTTTTATTGCAGCGCAGTGGAACATTATCTGCTCCACGAGGTCGTGGTGGCCTCCAGTCAACAAACAGAGGTAGAGGTCGAGGTGTGTTGACTCAAGAACAGCGTTCCTTTCCTCCTCCTAATTCCGTGAACTATTTTGATCAGCAAAATGATAGGTCTACACAGTACTACAATGAAGACCATTATATTGAAGGCGAGAATGAAAGTCTTCATGTTAACTAAGACAGCCTTGGACAAAGTAAGGGAGTTGTGTCGATTCCAGTAGATCAGAATGGACCTTATGTTAATGTCACTACAATGGGTGTTACAGAGCCATTTCTTCTAGATACTGGTGCGATGAGAAGTTCTATCATTCATTCTAAACTCCCTGGGGCACCTTTGTCTGGCTTAACGAATGTATCTGTAGGATTTTCTGGCGCCCCTGTTCGTAATCCAGTTTCTTGCCCTTTGCCTATTTCAGTTGGCCCTTAGCATTTGGAAGCTCCGCTTCTTTTGACAAATGGTTGCGGTGAGAATCTGTTGGGCTTGGACTTATTGAAAAGAATGCATGCTATGATATATTGTTCTCCTTCTGGTGTACATCTTACTTTAGGACAGAAACTGACTTCTCCAATGTATTTGTCCAAAGATCAGTTTCCACCTGAATTGCTTTCTCTTCCGGCAACGTTCCGAACGATGTGGGCTGTCTTGAGATTCCACCATATGTTGTCACTCTCAAGCCTAATTTTGAATTGCCACGTATTCCGCAGTATAGAATTTCCAATGAAGGTGAAAAAGCACTTCTGGAAATCATTCATGATTTGATTCAGAAAAATGTGGTTGAAGAAACAAGAGGTAACATATGCAATAGTCCTATTCTTCCTGTTCTTAAACGCACTGATCCTTCTCAGCCTCCTGTATATCGTTTCGTAATCGATCTTCGGGAGGTAAATAAAATTGTTGTACCACAATTTCCTGTTGTCCCAGATATCACTGCTTTGTTGACAATGATACCTTCCACAGCGACTTGGTTCTCTGTTATCGATCTAAAGAATGCCTTCTTTAGTATTCCCATTGCTGAAGAGAGTAGGGATATTTTTGGCTTCTCTCTTGGAGGCCGAAGCTTCCGGTTTAAGCGCGCACCTCAGGGCTATTGTGAAAGTCCCTCTATTTACAGCCAAGCTTTAAAATGTCATCTTGATACTTTTCATTTGCCGTCTGGTGCTGCTCTTATTCAGTACATGGACGATTTGTTAATCGCTGCTGATTCCGAAGATATTTGCAAGAATGTGACTGTTGCATTGTTACGTCACTTGTTCGAGCTGAATCATAAGGTTTCACCTTCCAAACTACAATATGTTCGTCGAGAGGTTACCTATTTGGGTCATCTCTTATCAAAGGAGGGACGACGATTAACCCCAGAACGAATTCAGGCGATTGTGCAAATGTCTGTGCCATCCACACAAAGGGAGGTACGTGCCTTTCTGGTTATTACTTCTTATTGTAGGCAGTGGATTCCGAACTTTTCTTTGTTGGCTAAACCTCTGTTGGCACTCACTTTGAAGGATACACCTCAGCCCCTTCCATGGACTGACGAATGTCAGAAGAGTTTCACTGACTTGCGTGCTGCTCCGTGTTCTGCTCCTGTATTGGGTACTCCCGATTACAGTAAGCCGTTCACGCTCTATGTCCATGAGAGAGAGGGTTGTGCGTTGTCAGTTTTAACGCAGCGTTTTGGAGACAAACAGCGGCCATGTGCCTATTTTTCGGCTACGTTAGATCCAGTAGCTAAAGCATTACCTACTTGTCTTAGAGCGACAGCAGCAGCAGCAATTTCTATTCGACAGTCTGCTGGAGTAGTGTTAGATAACACACTTATTGTTATGGTGCCGCATGCAGTGGATACCTTATTAAACCGAACAAAAACACAACATCTTACGAGTGCTCGTTTGTCTGGATATGAGCTGACGCTTTTGGCTAGTCACGTGCATATCAAACGATGTAATACTTTAAATCCAGCTACTTTGTTGCCTCTTCCAGTAGAGAAAGGTGTTCAAGAACAACATGATTGTTCCTCCATACAGAGGAAGAGACAAAAGGAAGAATTGATTTTTAAGATACGCTGCTAGAAAATCCGGATGGAATTCTATGGGTGGATGGTTCTTGTTTCAAGCTTCCTAATGGAGATACAGTTTCAGCCTATGCTGTTACTACTTTACATACAGTTGTGGAAACCGCACGCATTAGACACAATTCAGCTCAAGCAGCAGAACTGATAGCTTTAGCGAGAGCATGTGTGTTGTCAAAAGGAAAAAGAGTGAATGTGTACACTGACAGTCAGTATGCTTTTGGTGTGGCATTCAATTTTGGGCATCTTTGGAAAGAGAGGGGATTCCTTACTTCCCATGGTACTAAAATACAACATGGTCAATTGGTGACTGATCTTCTTGAGTCACTTGCTTTGCCTACCCAAATAGCAATTGTGAAGTGTAGTGCGCACAAAAAGATTGCAGACGATGTTGGTCGAGGAAATGCATTTGCGGATGAAGTAGCGAAAAAGACAGCGAGAGATGCTACAAGTCGAATGTATGTTGCGGGTCCTGCGAATTGGGTTAGAGAGAGAGGAATATATGAGAATACAGTAGAAAGTGTAAGGTCGATTCCGGAAGAGGCTACAGAGAAAGAATTGAGTAAGTGGAAAGAAAGTACAGGAATGTTAGATGAGATGGGATGTTGGGTAGAATTATCTGAATACCAACGTTGGCTGTTACCAGATGCTTATGTACTGCCAGTAGTTACTATGGCGCATGGTCCAGCCCACTTAAGTGCAAAGGGAATATGCAAGCTTCTGGCTCCAGTGTGGCAGAATGAAGGAATCCCAAGGTGTGCAGACAATGTAGTGAAACATTGTATTGTTTGTCTAATGTACAATCCGGGAAAGGGAATCCCAACTCCAGCAGGTCACTTTGCTCCTCCGACATATCCATTTGAGGTGTTGCAAATCGATTACATTCATATGGAACGATGCAACAACCTCAAATATGTTCTGGTGGTAGTATGCGCCTTTTCTAGATGGATAGAAGCATACCCTCTAAAAGATAACACAGCCTTATCCACAGCCAAAGTTCTACTAAAATAATTTTTCCCCTAGTTTGGTTTGCCGCGCATTGTCTGGAGTGACAATGGGAGCAAATTTGTGGGCCAAGTCATGCAAAAAGTTTGTGCGGGTCTTGGTATCAAGCAAAAGTTCCATGCGGCAAACCATCCACAGTCAGCGGGTTTAGTGGAATGCTACAATGGAACTTTAAAACTAAAACTAGCGAAAGTACAGGCTAGTACAGGACTTAATTGGCCCGATGCTTTACCATTGGCTCTTCTATCCACCAGAACTGCTGTACACTCTCGTTTGGGACTTAGCCCTTACGAAGTGGTTTTTGGGCACCCAGCTAATATATGGGGAGTCCCTCGCCCTAAGAAATACTCACACTTGCCATATCCAATGTTGATTGATTACTTGCATGACCTTACGACTAAATTGCGTGTTCTCCATCAACAGGTTCAGAGTGCATTGCCAGAGGCTTCCACAGATCCAGGTCATTCCATCCAACAAGGTGACTGGGTTTGCATAAAGAATTTCCAAAGGACGAGAAATTTGGAGCCCAGGTGGAAGGAACCTCGGTTGGTTCTCTTAGTAACGAGAACAGCAGTGAAAGTCGAAGGAAAGAAAAATTGGATTCACGGCGTGCATTGTAAGAAAGTGCCTTTACCTCTACCCTTTGATCAGTGGGTACGTAAGGGCATTAGTGACTCTGAGAGTGAGAAGGTTCCACGATTTGTACCTTTTAGTGATGCACGCCTGAGTGGAACATTGTCTGAGAAAGAGGACGACGACATTCTTCAGGAAGCGATAACACCACATCGTCGCTTGAATACGACAAATCCGCGAACATTTTTCCGAGACCAAACTGCACCTGATAAAGAACACTATAACCTAAGACCTAGACTAAAGAACATTTAAGATTTTCTCTCCCCTGTGTAGTTTTTCTATCTCGGTTGCAGGGTCATGGTAGGAGTCTTCGTTGCGACCTGAGTAGTGGCAATAGGCCTGCAGGACTTGCAGTGTCATAGGACGGCAGACAATCGTGACTAAGTGATTGAGGAAGATTGCCGTGAGAAGATGGAAACTACATTAGGCAAAAGAGAAACAAAGGATAAAATGAAAAAAGAATTCTGTAAATTAATGTACAGTCGTTTTAGTATAGCCTTATGTATCATTATATTATTGTGTATCCTTTTGGCGTGTATAATTTGGATTATTTATGCTCTGCAGCAAAAAGTTGTCTCTCCTTCTACCTCTTCATCTTCTTCTACTGTCTCTCCACATTTATTTCATACCCTTCCTCAACAGGAACTCATTAGAAGAACCGAATATTACAACAATTCATTTGTCCAGTTATTACATCAACACCAATTAGTGATCAATACAACTGACTGTTGGGTGTGTGGACTTACGCCACATACCACAGAAAAAGGAATGCCGTATTTAGTTCTCCCGTTCTCTTATGAGGGTTCTGCTTGGGCTTATTTTGTTATCTTCTCCAATACCTATCAAAGCAAATTCAGACGATCCGTTAGTTCATATATTGGTGGTCCGGATTTTAGTCATAGTTCATTGATAAAGGGAATGGTAGCTATGGCTAACATCATGGAAAATAGTAAGATTTCCGTTGACGAAAGAAAAGCGTACACTAACTGGAACGCCACCCATTATGTCACTAGCCTTAGTGATAAGGTTAAACAAGGAAAATCTCCACCGATTTGGACTATACCACATCAGGGCAATTTCTGTCTACAGATAAATGATCAGTCTGCTGACACCGTACAAAGAAATAGCTGTTCCCACACATACGTCTACTCCTCTCAGAACTCGCCGCCTCTAGTACCATCTCAGGGTACATATTTCATCTGTCACGATAGGGTTTACACATGGTTGCCAACTGGTTTTTCTGGTACCTGCTATATAGCTTTCCTTCTTCCCCCTACATACACCGCTTCTGCAAATCATCATCGAAACAGATATGTCGGAGGGATTATTGATTCCAAAGACACAGCAGGACAAGAGGGAGGAGATTTCCTCAAAGGTTTTCTTCCTTTTTGGGGTCCAATGGCCAACAGCAGAAATATAAGGCAATTGGTTCGTGTCGTAGAAACCACCATAGACATCACTGTAGGAGCCTTAAGTAATATCACGGCAGAACTACAGGTGAATCGTCTTATGACTTTCCAAAACCGAGTTGCCTTAGACTTTGTTCTTGCGGATCGTGGTGGAGTGTGCAAATTGATCGGGTCAAGTTGCTGTATTTTCATACCTGATGACGCTCTGACAGTATACCAAGCTATCTCTAAGTTACATATAATCTCTGAGTCGATTCATCAGGACGAAGGAGATTGGTCATTATTGGAGTGGTTTTGGGGACTACTGTCCAAATGGGGTTGGAAGGTATTGACATTCCTTGGAGTAGTTTTGACCATCATTTTCTCTTGTTGCCTTTGTATGCACTGTGGCCCCGCCATTTGCGACCTTTGTGCTACTGTGTGCATCCCTAAACCCAAGTCACAAGGAATAGAAAATATCAGAATGATGGTACAGCAACAACTCGATGACCTCATGGCCATCGACATCGACTCAGATTAACGTGAGTCTATGTATCTTGCCTGAGTTCTGGCAAAAGGAGGGTCTGAGAAAATTCGATTTCAGATCGTGATCGAATTGACCCGCCATTTTGTGCTCCGCCGCCATTTTGTGTTGCCCTCACTCAGGCAGCACGACGATCGAAGTCTTTTCTGCTTTTCCTGCAATATTGTGTCGAAATAGCCTTGTGCCTCTGTTTACAAAGCTGGTGTTAGAGACTGGCCGAATATACTAATCCCTGTCTGGTTCCTCTAATCCCTGTCTCAACTATCTGTTGGTTCACACTATTCTCTTCTGACTTTATCTTATCGTCTGGCCTTCACTGTCCTCTGTTCGTATTCTCTTGTTTCACAACTGTCCTCCAAAACACACGAACGTATCTCGCCACCTGCAAGTCAGTTACAGACCTGGTTAATACCTTAACCTGTGGGAGGGGTGGCAAACACAAATGGAGGAGAGGCTTCATCGAGTTACTCGATACTTTGTTTTCCAACTTTTTCTATTGGCTCTGACTTTCCTTCGGGCTATTCCTACTGGTTTTTCATGTATGTTTTAGGTGTGTTCTTAGTTAATGTATATGTCACCTATGTACTATATAAGATTGTGCGCCACAGAGTGAAGTGGCAGTCTCCTGAGAACATACCGTGTGTACTTCTAGGACAACTGTACTAGCTGCAGCTAATAAATCTGATCTTTTACGCCGACAGAGTGTCCCCGTGTCTCTGTGTAGCTAAGCAGGAGAACCCAGGAGATTAAGGCGTACCCTGCGCCGCCAGGCCCAAAAGGTTCTGGTTCTTCAACCTTTTGCCTCCACTTCTCTCACCCTGCACATCTCTTTACCTATATATTTCAAACTCACCTTTCTCGTTCAGTGCCTCCCTATACCTTTCATTTGCTCTAACTTTTCTACATCAAGTTATATCTACATCATTTCTCTCTCACCCCTCTCTTAACCTCCTCCTTACTTCTACCTAACATCCCTCCCTACCTCAACTTTGTTTCTCAGCCTAATCTCATATGTACTTGACTCTCTTTCACTGTACTTCTCTTTAACTCATCTTTCTCTGCATTTTCTCTATCTGCCACATGTCTCACTCTACCATACATTTCTATTGTCTCACCTCGTTATTCATCTTGTTCACTCCATTACCTATGTCTCACATCATGTTGCCTCAATGCTCTTGCTCTACCCTTCTTTTTACTTCACATTTTTCTTTCTATATTATATCTTTCTCAACATTACATCTCAGGTTATTCCTCTTGTCTTTGTCTTACCTCGGATATCTCTGCACCCTCTCTCTCTCACTGAACTTCAATGACTCTCTACTCCCTTTATCATCTTCAGCAGAGCAAAAGTTCATCTTGTGGGCAGGTAAACAAAGGAGTTAAGAACTTAGATGAGTAGAATATTATCAAAAAAGTTCTTCAGATAAAATTGTGCAATCCTTATAGCAGTAATTATTCTAATGGTACTTCCAGATGCTTAATTGTGAAGGGGTGCTATTTTGTGTTATAAAAACTACCAAGAATAGCTGCAATGCCAAGTCCTGGGGTGCACAGATAATTTTTATTGTAGTATTTGCATTTCTTGCTGAAAATACCAGCATTTTTCTCAAATGGGAGAAACAGTCTGATTGGGTTTTATGTAGCAAGAGGTATCAGGAACACACTGATGCATAGCACAGTTAGAGGACGATGTATTTGCTGTATCAACAGTACCTGGATCCCTGGTCTCTCTGAGTACCATAGTGAGCCGCAAGCAGGAGAGAAATTCGAAGTATAGTAATAAATGAATACCAGGAAAATAAGGAGTGGCATCATGGACTAAAGTATGGGACACAACAATATCTTCTTCTTTCAAATGAAAGCACTTGATGAACACTGCAATGATTTTCCAACAAAACACTCAGGAAATGGTTCTAGCTCAATGGTCTCCAAACTTTTCGATAGTGCGGACCAGTTCTGATAAATGTGCACAAACTCAAGCTACTGAATAATATACATATGACTAAAAGGTACATTAAGGCAAAGTGACTTAAATGTTGAACACTTGTTCTGCTGCAGTGATTAAGGGAACGCAAACTGTATCATGACATGCTTTTTTGTGGTGTCCCAAAGCATAATTTTTTACCCATATTCTCTATTTTGTAAATCACCTGGGAGGATAGTTGTATTCCTGGGGAGGGATGGTCTCTTGGTCATGCAGTACATGGAGGATATTTATCTCATTAAAAGAGCTAAGGACAGAAAAGCATCCATAATGTAGGTATGTGTTCTAAAGAAATTAGTTGATGTCCAGAAACTGGCCTGACTTGGTGGTAGGCACAATACAAACATTATCAGAAAGGCCAGTCCTAGATTTTCCAATGCACTAGGAGAAGATGGCTAAATACTGCCCAACAAGCACAAATCCACACAGAGCTACATCAGAAAGACATTTTTAACATATATTGTGCACCTCTAACTAGGGCCATTAGCAATACGTACATGTAAATAAGTTAGCACTCAACAGGCAAACACAAACCTGCAGCCATCCTCTAGCCCATTTGTATACCTGTGAGGTAATGATGCAACCGAAATTATTGATTGGCGAGATTGCTTTTGAAAGTTAAGTAAGAAAGGAGAGGATGAAAAAAGAAAAGAATTGAAACATACTGTGAGAATGAAGAGAAAGGAAGTGAGTAAACAAAGATGGAAGGAACAAAAGAAAGGAAGAAAGGAAAGCAGTGGGAATGAAGAAAGAACAGAATAAGAGAACTGAAGAAGAGAAAGACAAATAGAAAGGGCAGCATGTGAGGAGGAAAAGAGAAAAAACAAAGGACAAAGGAAAGAAAGATGAGAAACAAAGGAAATTGGCTGAAAGAGAAGGAATTAAGGAAATTAGAAGAAAAGGAACAGAAGGAATGAAGGTGAGAAGTATAGAAAAGATTGAAATGATGAATGAAGAAGAAAAGTAAAGGAAGAAAGGAACAAGAAAGTGAAGAAACTAGTGAATAATGGAAAGGAATAAAAAAGAGAAAGAAAGAATAAAAAAAACAGGGAAGAATATAAGGAACATAACTAAGGAATTGTTGGAGGGAAATCTGTTAAACAAAAACCAAGACACAATTGACAAAGTAATAGGATTTAAATCAATTACAGCTGGAAAGATCAGTCGCCTCCAAGGAGGCTGTAATCTTATGTCCGAAGAACTGCCCATAGGCAGCAGTATTTAAACTCTGAAACCACAAAAGTAAAATTTTACCAGTTCATCATTTACTTAAGCAATGTTTACACAGGACATACAAGACAACATCAGAGGAGGTAGCAATATCTCAGAAACAGAAGTGCATGTACATGGGCCTAGCTCAAATGATGAGTGGAAACCCCCAAGTGCGTTTCAGTTCTGAAAATTAAAGCATACAAAAGTGCATGTTTAAGTAACCACACAATGCATGGTCTGAGCGTGCTAGAATGCTTATTGGGCCAAGCTTTCTGAGCATACAAGCCAGCTGTCCTTTAGGTGTGGACATGTGGTTTCTGCAGAAGCATGCACATGTGAATCAGTATGTTCCAAGACAGGATGCACACCTGGTATTTCTTCCTATGTAAGTGTTTAAGCAAAAGTTGTAAGAGACGACAACGTTTTAGAGGAGGTGGGCTCTTATGTGATTGGTGCATCTCTGCTCGTTCTCCCAGCAGATGGGGATTGGAGTAACCTATTTGGTACTTATTTGGTACAATGGCTCATCTGAACTAGCCCCTAAATACTCTGTCAAGTTTCCTGACACTGAAGGGAAATGTGACCTATTTTTGTTCAACAAGATGTTTACTGAAACTAATGTGTGATGATGTGACCTGTCTATTTCTGGTACACCCATTGCATTTCAACATGAAGATTGTTTCCATGTACAAGCCTGTCACTGTTTATACAGGTTTAAAATTATCCCTAATTTGAAAGGTCTGCATGGGGGTCTGGGGTCTTAGATCTGGGTGAGTCTCTACGTGATGCATACCATTCTTCCCTCTATCATTAGCTCTCTAGTTGATTCTTTAACTATCTCTCCTATCCTCCCATCTTCTAGGGGGACTACCTATACTTAAAACCCTATCCGCTGGTTTCCTTAGTACGTTTCCTAACCATAAACGTTCCTCCCATTTTAGCTGTCGTCCTCTTGCAGCATGCTTTTACTATCTGAATAATAAGACATGTCAAGAGCAACAATACCACCAGAGGCAACAAGGCCTTGAAAAACTCAGACATAAGGTCGGCACCCACTCAAATCAACCCATGAACCACTCATCAGGGGAGCCCCCATACTGAACATGCATATGTCTGAATGGCCTCAGTCAATGTTCCATTTTCCATATTGTTGGACAGAATGTACGTGAAGCAGGCAGATTCAATCTTCTTGCATGCACAAACCCCCCATGGCCATCATTAAGTCCAGCACGTATCTGTGCTGCATTACCATCAGTCAAATGGCACGTAGTTCTTCTTTCACAGCTTTGAATCCATCTTCTGTTGCTTTGATTGTCTTTATCAATTCCCACTGCGTGATCTGCAGCCAGCAGGCAGTTGCTTTCACCTGAACAAATGGTAGGTTACTTCCGAAGAAGAGCCAGGCATCATTGAATAGTCTGTGTTCCTCCAGAATTTCTTACCAAACTGCAGTACCAAAGTACTCCTTAGCTCTTTTCTTCACATGGTGATGCAACAAGGTTGTTGGATGGCTCATAGGATGGCGATTTAACGTGTTATCACCAAGGAGGGTGTATGTAAAGTCACAAGCGAGTAGAGGCCATTCCAGTTCGGGGTTAGTTGCATGTGGAGCTGGGCCCCACATTGCTGGTAGGGGTCCATCAGGCTGGTTGTGCCCTCCAGCATTTCAGCATTGCATACGGTGGTGTTGTACTTGAGGTTACTCCCCACCTTAACTGTCCCATTTCCTCTGAAACAAAGAGAAAATTGCATTAATTTCATTGTTATTCTGTGGTGTGTGGCAGTTCCTATCCACGTATAACTCTGTATGTTCACATCCAATATTTGTTGACACTGTCCTATTATCTTATCAAATCTTAAAGGGCTGTCTGACTCAGTACCATTCCATAATGATATTGCTTTGCATGTGAACATGGCCCCAGGATGCCACTTGTCATGGGCAAATACTGATCCTGTAGCATAGAGACCTGGTCAGCCCACGCAGTCAGGGTTTAGGGGCTTAGCCTTATAGTTATTAAATTCAAACAGCGGGTAAGTAATCCCTAAGATGCCCTGGTCTAATATCCATTTTTCCCACTTTGGCCAATCTCTCTTATGACCTGCTTTCTTCATTCTTGATATGTGATCTCTTATCTCTCGTCTATCTACCAGGATCTGTAATTCTTATGGGATGGTATCAACTCTAGTTGTGTTAACTCGTGCAGTGACGGGGCTAACGTGTGTTTGTTGCAGCTGTGCTTTTATTCTACATAAACAGAGGTGCAATAGACAGTGTGTAATGTCTGGGGATACCTCTTTAGGGTAATGCAATTTGTCTACTGCGGAGGCAAAGGGGATGAGGGAGCATACGTAACAGCTAGTATTGGACAGGGACGTGCCTATACGATTCATGTGCTGGTACAACATATTCTCAAACAAAGCACTGTGGAGAGGGTTATGGTCAGTATCATTGTCAGCGGTCCTGTGCCTGCAAGAAATTGTTGATGTAGGAAAAAAAGAAATAGAAATACATGAGGACTAAAAGCGTTAGTATTAGTACATCGAGGAGGAAAAACAAAAATTAAATACATAATATGAAATACGTATTTTCTCTTGTTAGAACAGTAGACTGAGGCTTTACTCTGATTGCATCTCCTGTTCCCCCCTCTTTTTCCTACTCGGCTTCCGAAGGGATAGATGGCACAGCTGGGGCCAGGCAGATGTTGTAAAGAGATATCCATGTCTTCTGACTGCAAACTTTCACTGCAGCAGCTGTGCTGTCTGTTACAGGGAAGGTCCCTTGAGACATAGGATCTATCCACTTGCGAACAAAGCTCTCAATGGCACGGCTGTCTATTGGTCATGTACTGGAGGGCCATCAGCTGGAGGGGGGTCATTGCACATATCAGCTACACATATCACCTGCTTAGAGACAACTTTGATGCTTTGAGAGAAGTAAACAGGCATTTCAGTTTGTACTTCTTCAGGTGCACTCTCAATCTGCAACTTTTTTCCAGTTAGTGGCACAAATATGTTCATTACTCTCCCTGTCACAATCTGATGTGGGTCAAATGATGATCTAATCCTAGAGGGTTTCTTAAGGTGAACAGAGCTAGTGTGAGACAGTACAACCCAATGTTACACACAGTTTCCTGATTTTTTTTTTTAGGAGGCCGTTGAGGCACTCCATGATATCATTGCTATGGGAGTGCAAAGCTGGCAAGAATTCCTAACAAAGTGGTGAGGTGGGATAAGATATTATTGACGAATTGTGTGAGCCATTGTTAAATCTGAACCCCTCAGGAACACCATACTGGGGTATTACCTTGTAGATCTGAAAATTATCAGCAGACTTGGTATCACAGTGGACACAAGGTTCGACTTCAGCACTGGTGGCGCCCAATGAGACAATGTTTGCTGGTGCCCCCCAATGACCACCTCTGCCACATATTCCTTCACTGCCACCCTCTAACAGTGCACCTCAAGTCTCTGTAAGCACTCTCTCTCAGATGCATTCAATTAGTTTTATAGTGCAACTCATACCAGTGTAGGTTGTCAGAGTACTTTACATCACACCCACATTACAGAGAGACAACCAATCATAGGTGTGTCAATCAGTGTATAGGAAATGTTACACAAGACAGAGAACAGCAAGGTGTAGTAGTCACATGTCATCCATACTGGTAGCCAGTATAGTCTAATAATGCTTGGTCTGGAGAAGCACAAACTCAGCATTAAAACTGTAACACCATGGCTGGGGAGGTCTCTTTAATAAAAAATAATTGATTTCTACTTTTTACAACATTAGAATAATGAAAGACCGGGCAAAAACATATTGGCCCATTACGATGGACAGTAAACGGGACCAACCGCCAGAGGTGCGGCAGTCTCACTGTTCCCATTAGGATGCGAACGCCACCCTTGCGGTCGCATATCGCATATTTACATTGTGGCGGGCAGTGCTGTAAGCAGCACCCGCCACACTGTTAAAAATGCATATTGCGCATTGGCATGCACAACGTGACAGGCACCTCGCAGTGCCTGCCACCTTGTGTATGTCAATAAAGGGGGGTACGCAGCCCTCCCCCCAGGGTCCTGTAATGGGCCCCAAAGCAATCTCCGCCGGCCTTTCTATGACGGCATGGAAAGGCCTTTCTGAATGCCCATGATAATATGGATGGCGGTGCCTGCAAGGCACCGCCACCATATTGTCTCTCTTTTCCGCCCGGTCGGAAATCCGACCAGCGGAGGAACGGTGGACGGACTTTCCTATCCGCCGCTGTACCCCCGCCATGCTAATTTGGTGGGGGGTAAATGGCAGGTGAGCGGGAAGTTATCGCAAGTGGATCACCACCGCTGGTCGGGTGGTGGCGATTCGCCGACGATTATAATGACCCCCTAATCGATACCTTGCAGTATGCATGCAGCTCTTTAATAACAGTTAATAGCTCACTGTTGTATATTATGATTTTCACCTATAGACTGTAAGTAACAAAAGGATCTTTCTGACAAAAGCAGCATCCCACTGACCTATTTACATTATATGACTTTGTGAGCTTCATGGTACATGTTCTTTGCAGCTGGCTTATCAACCCCTTGAGCTAACATACAAGGAGTCAAAACATTCACCAGGCAAAATCCCACTCTCTCCCCAGGAAGAACTTTAATCACCGGAGTTATCTTGACATTTTTATTTTTGCCTGAAATTTGCTGGAGGTAAGAAATGTGACAGCAAATGCTTTTAAAACCATGATATACTTGCAAATGGAGTCCCCACCCTAAGTCTGCTCTTGGTGTGGCGGCACCGGTTACACCGCCCTAAAGTCGGCCCTGATTAAAGTGGAGAACCCTTGTGCGTGAGGTGTGCAAACTATTACTATGAAGGTGGGGTTTGGTGAATACTGCTGGCACATGGTGCACATGTGAATGTACATTGTAACCCAATGTTTGCATATTTGGGGTGCCATGTTGTCTCTGGCAATGTGTGAAAGAAGAGATTGCTGGTTTAGGGCTATCAGTAGTAATGATTGGGACATGACAGGTTTTCCTATGCATATTTGTCTGTATAATACATCTGTTCCTGTTTGTATGCATCCTCTGACATCCCACAATTGTTTCCAAATCTCTGGGGTGCTTTTATGTATTTCTCTTAGGTACAAGTGAGCTGTCTCTGTAAACAATCTGGAAGCATCCAAGTGGCCTGAAGGTGGCAATGTTCACTAGGTAACAAAACTATAGAATGTGTATTGCTAAGGGATCGGTTTGCACCATTGTGGTGACATAGGCTGAATCAAATTATACTGTCATTGCTTCCCCTTGTTTAAGGGCTGTATTGCTTCATGAGGTCATTTACTGGCACATTTTGGATAGTTCCCAATGGGACGCTGCTCATGTACTCTATACTCCTGCACAGATCTTTTTCATATGACCAGAATTGTTTTTGAAAAAATAAACAAATGTACAACAAAAAAAGGAAACTTTCTAATATAAGTGGCAAGTCCATTATTATTCCGGGGATGAAACGCCACATCGGTTGGCCGTGGTCCACTGGAAAGTTAATATGACTTCAATATCGTCTGTCACCAGCCACAAGGTGGCATCAGTGTCACCCATGAAGATCTGTATATTCTAAAATGAATATCTTTGCACAAGAAGGCTCACTTTCTATTGGTTCTGCCCTTTCTTTTATCATGCAGTATATTCGACACTTCCAACAGGTTTCCATTTTTATTTGATGTGTATTTATAATCATATTAATGTCTTGTTGTGCCTCTTCCCTATCTATATCACTTAATATGGAACTAACTGGGGCATTTGGGTAATTTTTCACAATTTGTCCTTAGTGATTGTGATATGTTATATTTTTGTCACTCTCCTCAACATTCATAAAGGGGATAAGTCCTTTTGTTTGAAGACCTTAAGAAGATATTTCACCATTGGTTGGACAACCGCAACAGGTTTTGTACACTTTTAAAACTTTACCTCTTCATTTACCACTTTACACTTTACCTCTATTTTAACTGCAGGGGAGTCCCACTCAAAATCACTTTTTAGATAGTTATCTATATCACTGTGTATATTGTCCAATTATTCTTTCTCTGTCCGTATTTCCTTGAGATAGTTATCTATAATCCTAGCTATACTATCCAATAATTTGTTAGTTTCCAATCCTGAGGGAATGTAGTTACAAATTTATGATGGGTGTAATAGGTATTATTGTCGCTATTTGTTATGGTGTTCATGAGGCCATTGTATTACTACAACCTTCTATTATCTAATGACAATATCCTTGTTGGATTTTGTGGTGGCACAAACAATTAGTTTTAAAAATGTTTTAATCAGTCCTTTAGAGGGCTCATTTAATTGTCTGACAAATCTGCTGCTATCACCTCAATTTATGCTGTCTTTAGACTTAAAGTCGATGTGGTGTCAGTACCTAGGAATTCAAGAATCTTTTTCCATTAAGGGATTATTAGGTGGTACTGGTATTGGTAGGTGCACAGACAAAATATTGAGTTTTTTATTTCGACCTACATTTATATCGAGTTTTAAATATCGTAGGGACAGAATATTGACATCAAGAATATCGGTGACAAGAATATCGAACTGAAGGTAAGAAATATCGTTTTTATTAATTTCAAAATTAGTAATATCGATAGCAAAAATATCGATGTTAATAATATTGATGTTTATGTTAGTGTTATGTATTTTAGTGTGTATTTTATATGTATGTGTTCCACATGTTTTGTATGTTTTTTTTCAATATATGTATTAATTGTTTAGAAGTTAGTAATTTTTTTTTTAAAAGTAAATTTAGCATTTTAGTACCGTAGGGGATTGTGGGTTTATAGGGGAATATGGTGGGAAGTAATTTAATTATCGAAAATTAATTCATAATTTTTAGAAATTATTATTAATTAAATTTAGCATTTTAGTTCTGTAGCGGGTTGTTGGTTTTATAGGGGAATAGGGTGGGAAGTAATTTAATTGTAATTAAGTAATTTTTTATTTGTATTTATTGGTATTGATAATTAATTTATTTGTAATTAATTATTAATTGGTAATTAATGTTTATTAATTGATTAATTGAAAATTATATAATTGTTTTAATTATTTATTGGAGCGGGTTGTGGGTTTATAGGGGAATAGGGCCGGAAGTAAATTAAATATAATAAATTAATCAATAATGTTTATTTTTTGGTATTTATAATTAATTCATTGTTTATCAATTATTCATTGGTAATTAATTTTTATTAATTAATTAAATTATAAATATATTAATTGTGTTAATTTAGTTTAGGAGGGGTTGTGTGTTTCTAGGGGAATAGGGTGGGAAGAAAGTTATCATAATTAAGTAATATTTATTAATATGTATTGGTATTGATAATTAATTTAGTGTTAATTATTAATTGGGAAATAATTTTTATTATTGATTAATTGATCACCATATTAATTGTGTTAAATTTTATGCGGAGTGTGTTGTGTGTTTATTGGCGCATAGGGTGGGCAGTAATTTAATGTTATTAAAGTAATTATACATTTTAATTTATTGGTATTTATAATGAATTTATTGTTAATTTATTAATAAATCATTATTTAATTTAAAAAATATTTAATTTAGAAGTATGTTATTTTTAACCCCTACGCTATCCAACACTTTCCATACTGTTACACTCTCTACAGTGGGAATAGTAACTTTTACCCCTACGCTATCCAACACTTTCCTAACTGTTGCACTCTCTGGAGTTGGAATAGTAATTTGTACCCCTACTCTATCCAACACTTTCCCTACTGTTGCACTCACTGCAGTGGGAATAATAATTTTGACCCTTTCGCTATCCAACACTGTCCCTACTGTTGCACTCACTGGAGTGTGTATAGTAAATTTTACCCCTACGCTATCCAACACTTTCCCTACTATTGCACTCTCTGGAGTTGGAATAGTAATTTTTACCCCTACTCTCTCCAACACATTCCCTACTGTTGCACTCTATGGAGTTGGAATAGTAATTTTTACCCCTATTCTATCCCACACTTTCTCTACTGTTGCACTCACTGGAGTGGGAATAGTAATTTTAACCCTTTTGCTATCCAACACTGTTCCTACTGTTGAACTCTCTGGAGTGGGAATAGTAATTTTTACCTCTACGCTATCCAACACTTTCCCTACTGTTGCACTCTCTGGAGTTGAAATAGTAATTTTTAACCCTATGCTATCCAACGCTTTCACTACTGTAGCACTCTCTGGAGTTGGAATGGTAATTTTTACCCCTACGCTATCCAACACTTTCCCTACTGTTGCACTCTCTCGAGTGGGAATAGTAATTTTTACCCTTACACTATCCAACACTTTCCCTACTGTTGCACTCTCTGGAGTTGGAATAGTAATTTTTACCCCTACTCTATCCAATACTTTCCCTATTGTTGCACTTTATGGAGTTGGAATAGCAATTATATCCCCTACGCTATCCAACACGTTCCCTACTGTTGCACTCTCTGGAGTGCGAATAGTAATTTTTACCCCTACGCTATCCAACACTTTCCTTACTGTTGCACTCTCTCGAGTGGGAATAGTAATTTTTACCCTTACACTATCCAACACTTTCCCTACTGTTGCACTCTCTGGAGTTGGAATAGTAATTTTTACCCCTACTCTATCCAATACTTTCCCTATTGTTGCACTTTCTGGAGTTGGAATAGCAATTATATCCCCTACGCTATCCAACACGTTCCCTACTGTTGCACTCTCTGGAGTGCGAATAGTAATTTTTACCCCTACGCTATCCAACACTTTCCTTACTGTTGCACTCTCTGGAGTTGGAATAGTAATTTTTACCCCTACGCTAACCACCACTTTCCCTACTGTTGCATTCTCTGGAGTTGGAATAGTAATTTTTACCCCTACGCTATCCAACACTTTCCCTACTGTTGCACTGTTTAGAGTGGGAATAGTAATTTGTTTCTCTCCACTATCCAATATTTTTCTGTATTGTTTTAGTTAATGTTGTGTATAATTGATTTAAAAAACATTACAAATATTGTAGTTTTTTAATTTGTTATACATCATTTTTTATATTTGTATTTATATTACTTTTGTATGTGTATATATGTATTTATAATTTTAAAAATGTTTTTAACAACTTATAAGTTATTAAAATAATTATTTACGAATATTGTTAAGTAAGTATATATATATTATATTTTAGAAGCATATGTTAAATTTATTTTAACATTATGGGGCCGATTCCGATCCTGTAAAAAGGCCCTACGAATCGTCATACGGAGCAGTTTCTCCGTACGACTCGCACCCGGTAAACTGTCCCTACAACCTATGAAGTACGATTCGTACAGAAAGCCTATTTCCGTACGATTCGTACAAAAGACCGTACGTGGAAAAAATACCTACGATTCTGATCCGGAACAGCTTGTACGCGACGTCCGGACGTATTCAGGCAGCGGTTTCCGGCCCAGCAAGTACGATTCGTCCCTACGTCACTCCGTACGGCCCTTTTTTTATGGGAGTCAAACACAGCCGGAAAAGCAGAGTTCGACGCGAACCGCTACGCAACGGAGCCCCGGTACGCGACGTACACGTCATGAACCTCATCGTACGTATCATCCCGGTCCTCTTGGCCTACGACCTGGTGCACCGCACCTGACGCACACGCCGCAGAAGGTGAGAACAACACCCAGGGGCCGGGGGGGTGAGGGGCAGGAAACATACCCCATACACAAACCCAAACTTATAATATGTAGGCCATACATTACCACCAGGCTCTGGTCACTTGGGGGGGCTTGTCCAGCAACCCCTGCGTACAGCAACAACGGAAGTGGACGTGTACGGTGCATACCACACGTACCCCTACGGCACCATGACAACTCAGGTACGGACCGTACCCACGCATGAATGCGTGGGTACGGTGCGTACAACACGTACCCCTACGGCACCATTACAACAGTGGTACGGACCGTACCCACGCATGAATGCGTGGGTACGGTGCGTACCACGCGTACACCTTCGGCGCAATGTCAACTCAGGTACGGACCATACCCAGGCATTAATGCGTGGGTACCGTGCGTACCACATGTAACTCTACGGCACCATGACAACTCAGGTATGGACCGTACCCACCCATGAATGCGTGGGTACGGTGCGTACCACACGTACCCCTACGGCACCATTACAACTCAGTTACAGACCGTACCCACGCATGAATGCATGAGTACGGTGCATGCCACACGTACCCCTATGGCACCATGACAACTCAGGTACGGACCGTACCCACGCATGAATGCGTGGGTACGGTGCATACCACATGTACCCCTATGGCACCATGACAACTCAGGTACGAACCGTACCCTGGGTACGGTGCGTACCACACGTACCCCTACGGCACCATTACAACAGTGGTACAGACCGTAGCCACGCATGAATGCGTGGGTATGGTGCGTACCACACGTACCCATACGGCACCATTACAACTCAGGTACGAACCGCACCCACGCATGAATGTGTGGGTACGGTGCATGCCACACGTACCCCTACGGCTCCATTACAACTCATGTACGGACCGTACCCACGCATGAATGTGTGGGTACGGTGCGTACCACACGTACCCGTTACGGCAGCATTTGGGGATGCGTACACACACAAGGAATGTGGGCATAGAGGACTGGCCCAGCATGTTACCTTCATATTGGGGTGTGTGTAGGTCCAGGCCAGCAGTGTACAGCCCCAAGGGGGTGCGTGGGTGGGTGCATATCACTACCAGCAGCGTCCAGACATATGAGGGGTGGGTGCATATCACTACCAGCAGTGTCCAGTCATATGAGGGGTGGGTGCAGAGGACTCCCAGCAGTGGACAGACATATGCGGGGTGGGTGCATATCACTACCAGCAGTGTCCAGACATATGAGGGTTGGGTGCAGAGGACTCCCAGCAGTGTCCAGACATATGAGGGGTGGTTGCAGAGGACTCCCAGCAGTGGACAGACATATGCGGGTGGGTGCATATCACTACCAACAGCTTCCAGACATATGAGGGGTGGGTGCAGAGGACTCCCAGCA
Organism: Triturus cristatus; assembly: GCF_964204655.1. Taxonomy (NCBI): domain Eukaryota; kingdom Metazoa; phylum Chordata; class Amphibia; order Caudata; family Salamandridae; genus Triturus; species Triturus cristatus. The sequence continues at coordinate 1,115,350,867 of NC_140581.1, read as the reverse complement.
GTGGACAGACATATGAGGGGTGGGTGCAGAGGACTCCCAGCAGTGGACAAACATATGAGAGGTGGGTGCATATCACTACCAGCAGCGTCCAGACACATGAGGGGTGGGTGCAGAGGACTCCCAGCAGTGGACAGACATATGAGGGGTGGGTGCATATCACTACCAGCAGCGTCCAGACACATGAGGGGTGGGTGCAGAGGACTCCCAGCAGTGGACAGACATATGAGGGGTGGGTGCATATCACTACCAGCAGCGTCCAGACATATGAGGGGTGGGTGCAGTGGACTCCCAGCAGCATCCAGACATATGAGGGGTGGGTGCATATCACTACCAGCAGCGTCCAGACATATGAGGGGTGGGAGCATATCACTTCCAGCAGTGGACAGACATATGAGGGGTGGGTGCAGAGGGCTCCCAGCAGTGGAGAGACATATGAGGGGTGGGTGCATATCACTACCAGCAGCGTCCAGACATATGAGGGGTGGGTGCAGAGGACTCCCAGAAGTGGACAGACATATGAGGGGTGGGTGCAGAGGACTCCCAGCAGTGAAAAGACATGTGAGGGGTGGATGCATATCACTACCAGCAGTGGACAGACATATGAGGGGTGGGTGGATATCACTACCAGCAGTGTCCAGACATATGAGGGGTGGGTGCAGAGGACTCCCAGCAGTGGACAGACATATGCGGGGTGGGTGCAATCACTACCAGCAGCGTCCAGACATATGAGGGGTGGGTGCATATCACTACCAGCAACATCCAGACATATGAGGGGTGGGTGCAGAGGACTCCCAGCAGTGGACAAACATATGAGGGGTGAGTGCATATCACTACCAGCAGCGTCCAGACATATGAGGGATGGGTACAGAGGACTCCCAGCAGTGGACAGACATATGAGGGGTGGGTGCAGAGGACTCCCAGCAGTGGACAGACATGTGAGGAGTGGGTGCATATCACTACCAGCAGTGGACAGACATATGCGGGGTGGGTGCATATCACTACCAGCAGTGTCCAGACATATGAGGGGTGGGTGCATATCACTACCAGCAGCGTCCAGACATATGAGGGGTGGGTGCAGAGGACTCCCAGCAGTGGACAGACATATGAGGGGTGGGTGCATATCACTACCAGCAGCGTCCAGACATATGAGGGGTGGGTGCAGAGGACTCCCAGCAGTGGACAGACATATGAGGGGTGGATGCAGAGGACTCCCAGCAGTGGACAGACATGTGAGGGGTGGGTTCATATCACTACCAGCAGTGGACAGACATATGAGGGGTGGGTGCATATCACTACCAGCAGTGTCCAGACATATGAGGGGTGGGTGCTGAGGACTCCCAGCAGTGGACAGACATATGAGGGGTGGGTGCAGAGGACTCCCAGCAGTGGACAGACATATGAGGGGTGGGTGCATATCACTACCAGCAGTGGACAGACATATGAGGGGTGGCGCATATCACTACCGGCATTGGACAGACATATGAGGGGTGGGTGCAGAGGACTCCCAGCAGTGGACAGACATATGCGGGGTGTGTGTAGAGGACTCTCAGCAGTGTCCCACTCCCAGGAGGATGGATGTCTTTCACACACTGTATGACACACCGCATGTGGGTGTGAGGACATATAACACATGCATACCCACCCATTGCGGATGCAGCACAATACACACCCAGATTTCATGCCAACAGACTGTATAGTCATGTAACTGCATACAAAACTAAGATAGCCAAAGGGAACACACACTGTCACGCACATCCCAGGACTGATAGGACTGACAGGAATGTCCAGGTGCTGGTCCAGCCACCAAGATGTTGTCTCTCATGGAAGGAATAGGGTTCAATTCCACCAGATACAATGCCCACAATTGTGAGTCAGGTGCCCAAATACCCTGCATAACAAGTACCATTTGTGTGGTAGGCCGTGATTACACACATGCATAGTGCTGAAAAGGGACAATTTGTCCCTGAAGGCATTCCTACATACCCAAAACACAAGTACAGTGACTAGCAAGGATGGCACAGACGATTCAGCAGGAGACATAGTCGAGCAGGCATGGCCATTGTTGAAGGGATCCGTCACCAGCAAAGGAAATGTTGACACAGGTCAGCACAACAATTGTGCAACTGTTTGCAGGGAAGATGTCATGTGCCACAGTGGAAGGAACACTCCTTGGGACAATGTATCCAAAGAAAAGGAACACACACTACCAATGCTTCTTTGCAGAGACATTGTGATGGCATACAGATACCATGGTCCACCTCATGACCATCATGCAAAAATATTTCTCAGAACCCTAACACATTACCAGAACAACAACTCCAGGAGCCCCATCACCAACATCAAGTACCTGAAATGCAATAGTGTTGAAAGTAAAAGAAAAGGCTTTATTCAGCACACAAAAATAATAAATTAAGAAGACACTATCTACAAAGGCCAATGGCCAGTCCTTTGTCATAGTCCACCCCTACCTTGCCTGCACAAAGTAACCCTAAGTTTTGTCAACCGGGGGGGGGGCATCATCTGTGGCAGGACCAGGCACCGCAGGGACTGGAGGGGGTTGGGTAGGTGTGGTGGGTGCAGGGCTGGACGTCTCCACCACAGGGCATGTCACAGACAATGTTCAGCCATGTCCTGCGTGCTGTTTTAGCAGCCATGTTGGAGGACCTTGATGAATTCATCACATTTCCTACTCCTGAGGAGTTGACAGATGTTAAGGGTGATTTCTATGCCCTGGGAGGGATGCCCCATGTAATTGGGTCCATTGATGGTACACATGTGGCTTTGGTACCACCACAGGCACAGGAACAAGCCTATCGCAATCGAAAACATTACCACTCGAGAAATGCCCTTGTGGTGTGTCTTGCTAACATGCTGATTTCCCATGTCTGTGCACGTTTTCCAGGATCAGCTCACGATGCCTACATCATGAGGCGTAGCAAGGTGCCACAAATTATGCTGTGGCTGCACAACGAACGAGCATGTCTTGTTGGTGGGTATACTCTGTTTATCCTGTGTGTTGCGGTATCTTTGGTTCTTACGGCATCTCCTGACCTTGTTTTTTACATGATGTTTCCATGTAGAGGACTCTGGATATCCCAACATGCCATGGCTAATGACACCTCTCCGTAACCCAAGAACAGCTGCAGATCACAGGTACAACGATGCACACGGGCAGACCAGGCGAGTGATTGAGAGGACGTTTGGCCTCCTGAAGAGCCGATTCCGGTGCCTGGACAAGACAGGCGGGTACCTCCCTTATGCCCTGGAGAAGGTCTGCCGAATCTTCCTCGTGTGCTTCATGCTACACAACATGGGAGTTGAGAAGGCAGTGCCACTCATCCTGGATCCGGATGAGCAGGAACATCCACCCGTGGAGGATCAAGGGCTTGCTCACGAGGCTAGTGATGAGGAGGAGGAGGAGGAGGATATCCGGAGTCAGCTCATACGCAACTTCTTCTCATAATGGTGAGTCACTGTGTATGAGTGTGCAAGCTTGTGGCATTGAGTGGCATGTGTTGCAATGTGTGTGTCCAGCTGACTGACTGCAAAGTGACTTGGATGTGTGTTCTGATGTGTCACTAGAGTGATGATGTCATGCCTCACAGTTTTGCGTAGACACATTCTTTGAAATTTGCATGTGTCAAACATTGTTCATGTTTGGTAAATGTCCATGTGTGCGGTGAGAATTGTTATAGGTGACTTCTTGTGTGTCTGTCATTCCCAGGTATTTTGCGCCGGTTGTCTGCTCGTGTCATCGTTGTCCTCCTGCTATTCCTCATGAGGATTGCAACGTGTGCTGAATCAGCGTTCCATGCACGGACATGTGAAAAGGTCAGTCTTGGTAAGGTTTGCAGCAAGGATTTGTAGTGGTGGTACGGGTTTGGAATGTGTGGGGACTGCTTCTGTGCATGTTGTGGTACCATGCATACATGTCTTCTCACCATGGAGCATATAACATGTAGCATGATAGTCACCCTTCTTGACAGTCATCTGTTGTGGAGTGTGGCGTCTGATGAAGGCATCAATGTGTGTAAACCTTGCCTCTGAAACATTGCAGATGCTCCGGGTGGACATAGTTGGGGACATCACAACAACAGGCTCCATGGGGAATTGCAGCCTCTCCGTGTGCAGCAGGATGTGTTTGGCTCATCCCCTTAACTTGTGTGCCAATTCATTGGGATTGACATCATCCGAGTTGTGAAGGGGGTGTCCAGCGTATGTCCCACATGTTCTGTCAACTGACCTGTGAGTCTGTTAATATGGATGCATATCCCTTTGTGTGTGTATGTGGAATAAAGGTGTTCAGCACAATCCAAAGTTCCTCATCTCTGTTACTGCAGCTCTCTTGACATCTATGGCATAATTGTCGAAGATTGAGCATCTGTGTGTATGTGTACTTTGGCAACAAGCATGCAGTGCTTTATGGCTAATGATCTCTATTGTGCATGAAGTACCTTGTTGGGTATGTATTTGTGCAGCTTGCTCCCCACAACGGAACGTCAATGCCTGCTGATGGTGTGTGTCCTTTGCGCATCTCCGCATTTTGTTGCCTGATCCAGTGGCTGTAATTTATGGTGATTGGTCATACATTTTCTCATAGTGACCCATGATTGACCTGACACTCCTTCCTTTATATACACCTGTTGCACTGTGCCTTTCAGACCTTGTCTGTGTGTGCTACTTTTTGCCTAATTTCTAACCCCTGCCGCCTGCTGCTGCCTCACCTGCGGTACCGCCCCACCGAGTGCCCTGATTCTGCAACCCCCACACCTCCAAAATGCTCTGCCCTTCCCCCTCCACCCATTCGAAATGCAAGCAGCAGCTTTTCTGTGCCACTGTAGCCCCAGCGCCGTGCCAAAGGCAGGTACGTATGCGCCTGCAACATGCACAGTGCACGACCCTCTAGTCTTTGCATGACCCACGTCACACAACAGGCTCATGCTGCAGCCACTCTCGAAGCAATGTCATCGTGACAATCATCCTCCTGCTATCAGGCAACCCCTATGCACACACACGACACCTTTGCATGCTGAGTGTGCTACTCCAACTGCCTACACAGCGCTGCCCAGCCTACAAGACCCTGTCAGAACAACCAGGTAATGTGCCTCCTACTCCACACTCGCTCTGTCCACCAGCATGCCATTGGACTCTGTTACCTCCTCAACATGACAGCCCCACACATCACCTTCATGACAGTAACCTGGACAAAAGTATCCTCAGCACATGAGGTCTTCATTGCCATCTCACACGGATACAAGACCACCCGCAGGGATGGCAACACCAGTCCCGGGGGATGAATTGCTATTTATTCACAAGTACACCCTCAGAGTCACAAATCCGGGTTTTCAGCAACTCCATGGCAACCCTCAGTGTAACACTCCTCTACAGATCTGCAGGACTACATCCACTATTCCGCTAAGCCATCAACACGTACATCTGTACGCACGCCCTAACCTCCACTGGCTACATGTGGCTGTGTGCCAGTAACTTCTTGCTGGAGGGGAACAACACCACCATCCATCATTGGCCCATCAACATTTGACTCCACGTCTCCCACAAGCAACACACTGCCCCACACCCCGCTCCCGATCCCCCAAAGATGCTTGAAGTAAGTCACCACAGACAAGCTGTGTGGGACACTCAAACCAACACCCCCGCCACACCCTGCAACCTCACGCACTGGATCAGCAACTGATCCAACAATCTTGCCACATTGACAGACTTTCCTGTGAAACACAACAACAGTTCATGCACCTGGGACAAAGCAGACCTACAGGATTCCTACAGACTTAGCCGGAATCTTGAGCAAACCTTGCAACACAAAGAGCCATCATTTGCCTTACAGCCCTGGAAAACACCACACACAGCCATCACCATATCATCAGCAAGGACAAGTGGAGATCCTTCAGATAGTGCCGAGATACCCAAACACACGACATCAAGGGGCTCATCAGCATTGTGAGTGAACTGACAGCAGATCTCCATCCAAGACACCCCAGCCTTGCAAGGCAGATCACATCCCTTGCAACTTTGTACCACTGCAAGCTCATGGGCATACACAACAGCCTTGGCACACAGACGCAGACAGCACTATTATCCGCAGGACAAACCCCCATCAGGTTATGGACTCCCATCAGCAGCAATGACACAACCTGGCTCATTGCAACATACACTCTGGCTCTCCATCAGGCCCCTTCCCACACAACATCTAAACCAAATCATTCCACATCCTTGAAGGCCACGTCCAGCGTGTCCTAAATGTCTCCTTTGAGTTTGCCACATTCATGGGTGCAGGAGGCATGCAGAGACCCAGGCCCTTCTTAGACAACAGACGGCAGTACCACAGGATCTCCTGGTACATCACCCTGCTTCCCTACCCAGGAAATGTCAGGAAAACACTCAACAAGCAAATGACAATTTTCCTCCATGCAACCTTCTCCAGGCAATCGGCACCAGACCATCTTCCAGAGTAATAACACCACTGCAACCGTCAGCATTGCCACCACCAACGACAACTTGCCATGCTCAACAATGGTGAGGCCACCACCCTTGACCTCTCTATGGCATTCTACACCATGTGCTACCACACTGTCAGCTCACAAATCTCCAACACTGGTATCCAGAGGAGGGCCCAGAGTTACATCAGAAAGTCGCTCACCAGCAAGGCCCAGGAAGTCTGCCTCCACCCTGCAACATGTAGTACACTGGGGTCATCTGGCCCATGCCCCAGGGCTCTTCTCTCAGCGTGATGATCTTCAATGTCTCCATGAACCCCCTCTCCACCATCACATGCGCACACGACCTCATCATCATCTCGTATGCCATTGACACCCAGATGCTCCTCCAACTCACCAAAGACCCAGCCATTGCCAGATCAAAACTTCAAGAAGGCATGAGATCCGTTGAGGAATGGCTGAACATCAGCCACCTGAGGCTGGACTTGGACAGGACAGTAGTCATCATCTGAGGATTGTCCTCTTACAGCTGGCTCCACTCCTTGTGTCCCACTGGTCTGTGCACCGCACGAGCACCCAGTGGCCACGCACGCAAGCTGGTGTTCATCATGGACCCATCGCTGACAATTACCATGCGACTCACCACCATCTGTACCTCATGCTGCAACACCCCCACATGCTGCAAATGACCCACAGAGGGATCCACTCCAAGGCAAGACAGACCGTCCCCCTGGTCCACGACACCAGCCGGCTCAACTACAGCACCGGCCTCTATGGAGAACAACAGCAAAACTGCAGGAGAAGTTGTCCACATCCTGGGTGCATTCGCACACCTCATCTGCAACATCCCCCACCCCAGCCCCATCACCGTCCACCTGAGATAGGTACAATGGCTCACTGTGTGCTGCAGGATCACCTTCAGACTCCTCAACCACACTCAGGAGGCAGTCCACAACCCCAGACCCAACACCGACCTTAGATGTCTGTCATCCAAAACCCCGTTGGCCCAACTCCATGCAGCCCACCTTGCCCTGGCCACCATTCATCACATCCACATAAACACTGCATGCAGGAGATAGTTCTCCCACCTCGCAAAACAGACCTGGGACTCCCTCCCCGGGCCCATCAACATGACCCATGACCTCTACACCTTCATGATACTCTACCAAATTGGTCTGTCTGAGCAGTATTGCAAGCACCCCCTCAGCATCTTGAGGCCATCACGTGTGAGTATTGGGCTCCATGTCTGTATTTAGTGTTACATTGTGACCCATGTGTGTCCTCGACCGGACTCAGATCCAAGTGTGGGGATGGCTGGAGTTTGTTTCACACTCAGGCATACTTCGACATATCCCCACACGTATGTTGTGTAATCATGCTAAATGACTGCAACATAAAATTTCATGTCTTAGGTTTTTTATTTATAGCTCTGGGGCGTGATTTGTGCACAGAATAAGGTGCTATGCAGGGACCATAGAATCCAAAGTTCACAGGGGGAGATGGGATCCTTGGCATTTGAAGTCATCAGAGTCCAGACCACAGTGTTTGGCATCATTGGTCAGACTGTGACCAGCAAGTCCATGTGGCAGATGATGTCAGTCAATGAGGTGATGCTGTCGCACATGAAGGCCAGGTGCCAGGCCAGGTGACCTGGGAGATGTGGATGGGCCGCTGCCTCTCATGGTCTTTTCCGTGGGCGACCCACCTTCTTCGCGGGACCCTCAGATGCAGGCCTTGACGATGCTTGGGACGTTCCGTTGGACGAATCCTCCTCCTCCTCCTCCCTCCCTGTGGCTGGTGGTGGTCTTCACCTGGTGGCACAGGGAGGGTTGCCCATGTTGTCGGCGTTCCGACGGAGTAAATGGCTTATTTCCCTTTGCACCGTCAGGAGCTCAGCCAGTCTTGCCTCCATCCGTCCTTGGTGTTCTTGTTGACTGGCGTGTTGCTCGGCCTGCTGGTTCTTGATCTCTGTGAGGGTCAGCACTACCTGGCTGAACTCCCTGGTGTCACGCCGGTATGCCTCCATGATGTTGTGGATGTGTGACATACCGGTCCCTTCAGCTGGCTGGTCAGGTTCTCGCCTCCGCCGTCCTCCACTCCCACCACCCCTGCCCACACGAGCCTGGCCTGCCGTTGTGGGCACATCGGGTCTACGGGACCCCTGAGGGATGGCAGTGTCGGTGTTGTCTGCCTCCTCCTGGGTGCCCGCCACACCTTGTCCCTCCTGGTCAGACTGGCTCAGTTGTTCACTGCGGGCAGGGCTCCTCGGTGTCTCCTGGGATGTGGCAAGGAATGGGGGTGGTGGTTGGCACAGATGGTCCTGAACCAGGTTGTGCTGGGGCTTGGACACCAGAGGGTCCAAGTCGGTCGGGGTCATCCGCGGAGTGTTGAGAGGGGATGCTGCCGGTGGGATCAGGTTCCTCCCGAGCCTGTGACTGTGATTCTTCCCCCCCCATTGTTGGGGGGATATTCCTCACGTTGCCCTGTGTGTGAGAGACAGACAATGTTAATGCTGTTTCATGCAACATGCATGTTTGATACACATTCAAGTTGGCACTGTTCCTCCAGGTAGTTGTATGTGCCTAGCATTCTCCTCAATGTTCACTTGTGGATGGGTATGTTGCGGGGGATAGATTGATATGTTCTCCTGAGTCTTTGACATGTCGATTTGTGGCTTGGATGCTTCTTGGGCTATGTATTGGTCTTGTTGTGTTGCATGTCCATTGTGACAGTGGGTAAATCCATTGCCTGTCCTGGTGGTGTCTGCTTGTGTAAGGGGTGTGTGTGACAGGGCCTGCTGGTGGGTGTAGTGTGATTTGGCAGTGGGGCTCCCAGGTGATGTAGCTGTCCCCCCATGGAGCATGCTGCCATGACAGTGAGCGTGAGTTCCTGTCCTAGATATCTGACCTTGTTGTCTTGGTGTTTGTGTTGGCACTGGTCACAGCAGGGCCTTGTGCTGCCTACACCCAGGCCGAGTGTGAGCTATCTTGTCAGTACTTTCCCAATCCCTGTGCATTGCGCATGGTGCATGGGTATGTAGCTGGGCCGTATGGGATGAGGGCAATTGTGTCTGATTTGGAGTTCAACAATGTGTTTTGTGCCATCCACCCTCCCAGCATACCGGACATCCATTCTTGGGTTGGTGCTTCTTGTAGCATGGGACGTAGCATGGCCTTGCTTTGTCAATGGGGCATACACATGTTATTTGCATTAGCGTAGTTTTTGAGTGTGGTTCTGGCCGGTGATGGCTTGGGGGTAGTTGGGTGCATTTGGTGTAGTTGGGGTGTGGATGGCATTACCCCCATGTTACGTAAGTTGTTTCTGTACTCACCAGGCTCTGCAACTCCTTGGAGTCCATGTACTCCCACCGGCGGAAGCATGGTCAACACCTTCTCCTCCTAGGGATGGTAATGTACTGGTCTGCGGGGCGCACCACCTCCAGTGATGTTGCTCTGGGCATAGTCCTCATTCATTTTGCGCTTGACCGCCCTCCGCAGATCGTACCACCTGGCTTGGCATTCATTCCTGGTCCTTCTGATGGGTGCAACAGCATTCACCCTATCGACGATCCTCTGCCACAGGCGTGATTTTTCAGCTATGCTGGTCTGTCTGACCAATGTTCCAAACAGCTGTGGCTCGACTCTGATGACTTCATTGACAAGGATCTCCAGCTCCTCCCTTGTGAACTTTGGATTCTTGTCTGTGGGCATGGTGTGGGGTGAGGGTGTGGATGGTTGTGGGTGTGTGGGTCTGAATGTGACGGTGTGGGTGTGAATGTGTAGAGGGGGTATGTGTGAAGGAGGTTGTGTGAAGGTGTATATGTTAAGGTGGATGGGTGCAGTTGTTGGTGTGTGCTCTGTAGCTGCAGTGAGTCTGTTGCAAAGGCTCATGGTTTGTGTGTGTGGGCCCTTTTTATTGGTCCATTTGTGGGTGTGGCTCAGTTTGAATTTTTGGTGGGTGTGTCATAAGAGGTGGTTGTGAGTTTGCCCCTTTGTTTGCCTGTTTGGATGTGTCCAGGTGAATCCTTTCCATTTTTTGTGCAGTGTAGACGTGTTTTGTGGTGTTGTGCGAGTTGAATAGGCCCTCCTTGTGCTGTTTTCCAGTGTCCATGGTTCAGTACGGTACAGGGGTACGAGTCGTACAGACACACAGCCCCATGCATTGTGTATGTACGGGGCATAGGCCACCATTGCTATGTACGGTGCGTACACCGCCATCGCTATGTACGGGGCGTACACCGCCATCGCTTATGTACGGTGCGTAGGCCGCCATAGCTATGTACGGTGCGTACACCGCCATCGCTTATGTACGGTGCGTACACCGCCATCGCTATGTACGGTGTGTACACCGCCATCGCTATGTACATCGCTATGTATGGTGCGTACACCGCCATCGCTATGTATGGTGCGTACACCGCCATCGCTATGTACGGTGCGTACAACGCCATCGCTATGTACGGTGCGTACACCGCCATCGCTATGTACGGTGCATACACTGACATCGCTATGTACGGTGCGTACACGCCATCGCTTATGTACGGTGCGTACACCGACATTGCTATATACGGTGCGTACACCGCCATCGCTTATGTACGGTGCGTACACCGACATTGCTACTGTACGGTTCGTACACAGACATTGCATTTGTACAAGTCATTCCCCGTGTACGGGACGGACGTTTTCCGTACAAATCGTAAATCGGTAAGCCGGTCCGGATCGTACTTGTACGCTCGGACTGTGTTTTTACCATTCGTACGGAAAAGTGTCCGGGTCCATCTCGTAAAACTTTTCCCGCTCCGATTCGTACGGATAGGGCTGATCCGTATGTACTTTGTCCCGTACTAATCGTACTTCACGGGTCGGACGTGACTTGTACGATTCGTATGGAAAAAAATACGGATACGAATCGTACGGGGAAAAAAACTACAGGATCGGCCCCTATATGTATTAGTTATTATTAGTTTTTTTTTAATTTATATTTTTAACTATGTTTCTTTTAATTATATGTATTATTTACTTTATTTTATATTCTTTTTTAACATTTTAAAAAAACGATATTTTTACAACCATATGTTTGACATCGATATTATTTTCTCGATATTTTTGTATTTACCATGATGTAGATAGGATTTCGATATTCTTGACTTCGATATTTTTGGCACAATATTTTTGTACCTCGATATTTTTGTAATCGATAGTTTGTCAGTGATTCGTATTGGTAGTCTACTGGGGTCCGTGCCATTGGAGAAGCCTATAACCTGACTGTTATAAAAAAGAACAAGGTGCGTGGCTAACCGTGGCAAGATGGCGGACGCAAGCTGAAAGTGCCCCATGTTCTGACCCATGATCTGGAGCCATCCGTCCTGCTGTTGCTCCACAATCCCCTCTATGGTGGGTTCAAAGTGGAGCAGGTGGCCACTGGAACTTGGGGAGCTTTTAAATGGATCCAAATACTGCTGTGGCTCACTGGGTGCTCCCTGTAAAGCGGAAGGCCTTGAGGCGACCTGGCCTGGGGCCTGGATTTTGAGGTCCATGTGGGCCTGGCAGTAATGCTGCGGTGGTGCAGGGGCCTCGAGGTGGCATTCCCTGCCTGATATTGCCTTACCGCATGAAGGTGTGGGATGGGGGTCAAGGGTTCGGCCTCGATGTGCAGAGATTAGCCGCAGCCTGCAGCAAAAGACAACAGGCTCTGAGGGGGTCGGTGCAAGACGAGCGGTGCACCGGGGGCAATGCTATGGGCCCAGAGGAGGTGCTGGATGGCCTGCTCCTACACGTAGGGTGGGAGTGTAATCCTGCCAACTGGGATTGAGTGCAGAGACTGGCGGAGGAGTTCTTGCACAGACCACGGGCCTGTAAGCAGCAGTGAATGTGACGGACTGGGGTCGCTTTCTAGCAGGGGATTGATGATGCTGGCAAGCCCAAGGGGACATAAACTGCCTGGAGGGCCTGACTGCTGGTGAAGGCCCTGACACTGGCTGAATGAACATGCCCCATGAGGAGCAGGCCGCGGAGTGTTGAGGCAGCAGCAGAGTGTTTGTGGGGGGTTGGCACTGCTCATGCCCCTTTCCCCCCTGTTCCCACTGCACTGTTGCTGCGTTGGGGAGAGATGAGGTGGGTCCCTAAATGATGTGCCCCCCAGTTGGTGCAGCACCCCCACAAGGCCTGGTGTTGTTGATGATGGCCTGCGATTCACCCAGTGTGGAGTTTAGAGGATGCTTTGTTCTGCTGGGATGGCAGCAGTGGACCCTGCTTCTCTACACTTGTTCTCCCTCAGTGCTACTGTAAAGCTTGACTGCCCCAGCGCTGGAGAGCAGCACGGGCATACCGCTGTTGGGCTACAGTGGGTTGCTGCTGGTGTAGAGATTGGGATCTGGGGGCACCCATTCCTCCCTTACTCAGATAGTTCCTACACTATTGCATGAAGACTGGAACCTCTACTCTATACCTGGACAGTGGATGAGCCTTGCAGCAGAGGGCCCACCACAGCTGGGCTGACATACTGAACTGGGCACCTGACACTCTTATGTGGGTTGAGGGTGACCTGGCTATTCCCCTTATATATACCATCCCTGTGATGGCAGGGAACCCTAGTGGGTTACAAATTGCGACCTACCTCATTACATACATTAGGAATAGCGATTTCCTAATTTTGGTTCATGGGAAATCGCAATTAGAAAATCAATATTCCTAATCTTTGTACATCTGGCCCCTTGTTCAGTGCCTGCAACAGAATTCTTTATGGATAACCAAACTTTCAGAATTGTTGCAGTATATTACATTCCTCCATCTTGTATCTCTTCCTTGTACTACAGTAGCGCCTAGCCCTTAGGGATTGCTCAATTTCAGTGCCGAATGATGATACCTTGTGGCGCACAAGACACTGTTGTCCCTTTGTATCCGTCCTATATAGAGATGTTATCATTTGATTGCTCTCAACGTGTATGTACGTCTAAATATTCTATCTCTTCTTTGCTCATTCTTTAAGTGAACTTCAGGTTAAGATTATTGTTCTTGAAATGGGAACTACATTTTTTGTTCTTCTTTTCTGTGACCATCCAGCTATCTCCACCAAGGACTGGCCTTACAGTCCCAGGGTATAATAGACCACTACTGGCTACACCGTCACAAAACTGAGGCCATGGTGGCAGCCTACTGGAGGTGGAGGATGAGGAGGAGACAAGGGTAGCCAAAGCCCCAATGCTCCTCAGTGGCTGAACCACCTAGGCTACTGGAACATCACTGACACCCTCTCCGGCGGACAATCCTAATACCATGACCATCATCACCATCACAGACCAAGCAAGACCTCCACCTCCTCAAAGAGCATATAGGCCATCCTTTGGGAAGTGGCCAAAGACCTCCAACAAGTGAGAGATACCCAGAGGGAGATACTGGACAGACTGAGAATTATTGAGGGACTGTTGAACAAAGAATTAGGAAGAGGGGTGGACCTCTTGTGTGTGGGAGCAGTTGAGCATGGCATAGGTTAGAGTAGTTTAGATGTCTTTTTAGGGTGTACGGAGGTGGGGCCAGTCAGTTGTAGGTGGTAGCAGTTAGGGAAGAGATAGAATTCTTTAGGTGTGTTTTAGGGTTTATGGAAAGGGTGAGCTAGTTGCAAGTGGTGGTGAGGTTGGATTTTTTAGTAATAAACATGTTTACTCAAAATAAGTTTTTATTTTTTAATGAATTACTGATAAAACTAAAAATTACCATCTCTGTTCATTAAAATAGGAAGCCTCATCTATGTAATACCTACCTACCAATCTGAGGCTGAGCTTGCACTTGTCCAAAGAAATTATGAAAGTGTCCAGCTGTGTCCATCCCCATCACCATCTCTCTAGTCAGTCTCTGCTAGATATCTCTTAAGAGGCTTCAAACTCCAGTCCAGTCCATGCTCCATCCATCAGTGTTGGCAAACTGAACATGTTATGAAATGTAGCGCACTTTCAATTGTGAGGGTATCCTTGCACTAAGCAGGTGGGAGTGGCAAGCCTTGCCTAGGGTACGTTGGTTAATTGAAAAGACAGGTCTTGAGTTTCTTGCGAAATTTAAGAAGAGAGGTGGAGATTCTGATATGGAGTGGTAGGTTGTTCCACGCTTTAGGAGCAATGTAAGAGAACGTCCGTCTTCCTGAGCTGGTTCTGTGTATGCGTGGGATGTGTGTGAGTAGGAGTTGTGCAGAGTAGAGGTGTCTGGATGGTTGGCAGTAGGAGATGCGACTGTTTAGGTACATGGGGCCTAAGCAGTGTAGTGCCTTAAAAGTTAATGTGAGGTGCTTCAAATGAGTACTTGTGTGTTTCGGGAGCCTGTGGAGCTCCCTGAGGTGCAGTGGGATGTGAAATCTGTGTGGGGGGTTGAGGATGAGTCTGGCTGCCGAGTTCTGGATGGTTTGTAGTCTTATGATGAGTTGCTTGGTGATTCCGCCATTGAGGTTGTTTTCCTAATGCAACTTGCTTGTGACTAGAGAGTGAGTGATAGTTTTACTGGTGTTGCTTTTGATCAATTGGAAGCTTTTCCTCATCATTTTCAGGGTGTGGAAACATGATGCAGTGGTGCAGTTGAGTTATGTGGTCATGTCCAATTTGCCATTTAAGATGATTCTGAGTTTGCTGGGATGGGTGTTGGGTGTGGGTCTGAGATCACCCGGCCAGCAGTTGGAGTCCCACAATGAAGTGTTCTTGCCGAAGATGACTACTTATGTCTAGTAAGTGTTGAGCTTTATGCCCAACCCTCACCCTCTTTTAATAGCTTCATGTTACTTGAGCAGCACCCACCCTCCCATCAGAAACAACTACTTGCATCCTGCCCTACTCTCTGCATTGATCACTAAACAAAGAATATTTACTGAAGAAGAACACAGAGGCACCACATTATGCGTAGTGTCAATGCAAAACCCAACCCACCCCACTTTGACCTTCAAGTTCTTAGAAGTTCTTTTCATACATGAGTAGAAAAAGTGTTGCTTACTACCTCCCCCATTCTTCCCACTAGTCACTTGAGGCAAGTATTTTACAAAAGAATCTTACTGTTGATTCTGGCCCTAACAGGGAAGATGGCCAAGGAAAAACAATGTTCTTCTTATTGTGAATGAAGCTTATGAAGCGGGCTAAGAATTATCATTTCTCAACAGGAGGATACTAAACTGAAAGAAAATGCAGAGTGAATGGAAAATCCAAGACAGAGACCATTGTAAATAAACATAGTGTACAGAATATATACTTACCAAATCAGTGCTTCCCAAACTTTATAAAACCACAACCCACTTTTTAGAATGACAAACTTTCATGACCCACATAGCTTTCAGGGACATTAGGCAGGCAATTTTGTAATGTATTTAAAGCATCGTATGGCAATGAACTGCCAGTTACAGAAAGCACATTTTCTACTGAAATGGCCACTAATTTGCAAAGAGGTACAGTTTCACTGATAAAATTATATTGCCCTCAAATGATAATGTGTGGAAATCAGATTTCAGGGAATATTTATTTATTGTTTGTTGATAAAAAAGTGAAGTGCCTTGATCCAATTAAAAACTTTGTTTCTATCACACTTCAGAAATACAAAAAAACGTGCTTCATTTTGCTGTCCCAACTGCTGAATATGTATAGTTGATTTTCAGGTATTTATTGTTTGTTGTGTGTTACAAAAATGTCATCCTTTCACACTCACTGTGACACACAAAGTTTGCCACAAAAATAACTCAACTTTTCTTTCTCTGACAGGAGGAGTTCATAAACACCAATATCCAAGTTAAAAAAATTAAGCAGCAATTTGTGAGAAGACAAAGCTGGAGATTTGACCTTTGTCTTTAAAGTGCAGCAAATTCGACAAGATTAATACTGAATTGTAAGGCATCTTTATTTATTGCTTGGCCTATCACGACCCACAAAACATCGGCGTGTGACTAACTAAAGTAAGCATAAAGAACGCTTAAGTCTCAGGACTCAGCAGAAGGCTATTTTGATGACATCTGTGGGGTATGAAGTGCGCAAAGAAGTGCTCACTACTTATCCTTGCCCAACCATTGTTGTAGCTGATTATGCAAGGAAGGGGAATGGGGAGGCCCTAATAAACAAACAGGAACGACCTCAAAAGTGTGTGGTGCCTTCATCGCGGCTGCCACAGGTAAATAGTGTATAGAAGACTAGATTTGAGGTCTAGAGACAAAATGGTAATTCAAAGGATTTTTTTTCTATATTCAAAACTTTTATTTGAATTGTAGACAAGAAACTGGCCAACACATGTTTCTCTACATTAAGGTCGCTTCATCAAGACCAAAACATTACCTTACAGATACAAAAAAGGAAAAATAATAAACAAAGCTTTCAGACAAGAAAATCCAAACATCAGAAACACTATATATAATAACTTCATGGTAAATTTGAATTATGAAATCCGATAACTGACAATGTTATCAACATTAGAAGTAAGGGGTGAAAGATTGACCTATATGTCTCAATCTAAAGAAGCCCATACCATAGTATTTAAGCTATAGTGATCTTTTGAGAAAGGAATGTCTGAGGGAGAAGGTAACTATGCCCACTTAGATCGTAAAAAGGTAAATAGCCATGGTCATTCCGCCGTGCATAAAGAGATGATGAGTAATAGACGGGAAGATACTCATGCTAATATTATACCCGTTGAGAGTCCAGAAAGGACTTATACTGAAGTGCCATAGCAGAAAAAATAAATACTGTACTCGTTGTTTGACAGTAGAATTTCAGGGTTTCAACACTTGATCTTTTTGATAATCATACCATGAACAAAATGTCATAGTCAGAAAACGACTTCTGTAAGAACAGATGAGCAATTAACATTCAGACAAATCCACCCTCTTTATGGTGTATCCTTAAAGTGGAAGTTGCACCCTCAATTCATTACTTACAATTTCTGCAATTCAAATAGTTACAGTTTTCACAGGTTGATAAAATATTCAGTAAAGTCAGTTTCTCTCATTTGTTTCCCAACTAACACAATTTTACAAAGGTCAAAGTTTTCTTGCAGAATATGCCTGTATTATTCACTTAAAAAACGAAATACATCTAAATGAAATCCGAATCAGTGTGACGTTTTCAGATAGTCAGATATTCTAACTACAAACTCCTGACTGTATGGCAGAATATACCCTATCTATGATTAACAAGTAAACAAAAAAAATCCTCACTACGTTTTGATCCACTGTCCATGACCAGATGACAGTCAAAATCATATTGTTTGCACAGTTAAAATACACTAGTATTACGCTTTCAGTGTGTTGCAACTTATTGGGACAATGTCCTAGCTCTAACGGAGTTAAAACCTTGTTCGTAGCAAACCTAACTTGATGTTGTGAAACAACATTTCAATATAGAAAAAAATCTTTTGAATCGATTACAATGCAGTTCGGAAAGCATTCCGACTGAATCGGTCTCGGAATGTTTCCTGACCGAATCGAATTGGGGGAGTCAGATCGACCGATTACAATGCCTCTGGATGCTTCTGGGTCTGATTCGGTCAGGCTCCTCTTGACTTCAATGGGAGCCGGTGTTTCGACCGAATACCCATGCTCCCATTGAAGAAAGGGTTGTCTGGGGAAAATCGTGCAATTGTGGCAGGCACCCCATGGTGCCTGCCGCACTGTGCATGGTTGGAAAGAGGGGTATCCCCACGGACCCCATTCAGAAGGCCCCCAAAGTCAGATTCCGACAGCCAATCGGAGTTGGAACAACCGATTCGGAAAGGCTGTCTGAATTTGACATCATAATCGCTCGGTCTGAGAGCTTCCGAGTCGTTTGGAAACACAGTCCGTAAACACCCACGATTCGGCTCCGAATGACTCAAACTTTTCAATGCCATCCGGTGCGTATTCAGAACCGAATCGGAAAGTCCAAACATAGTAATCGGTCATTTGGAAAGGCTTACGAATCGGTAAGAAACAAGACTTCAGAATCCGATTCGACAGACCCGAGTCTAATTGGGAGTCTTTCCGAACGACATCGTACTCGACCCCTTAATTAGAGTTGCCCCATGACCCACTATTTTTCTAATCATTTGACATGCTAGATACTTTGTTGCCAGCTTGCTGAACTCCGCCCCTCTTCCTTCTTCCGAATCCATTAGGTCAATGGTTCTTGATTCACGCGGACCTCTGTTGGGTCATCCAGATAGTTTTGGACCATCTTCCCAATTGCCATAAGTGCTCCCACTTGCTGTGCCTGTATTACCTAACCTGTGCTCTTGGCTTAAGTTCTGCTAAATGAAACCTACCCATTGCAGAGGTTGGCAGTGAGCTTCAAACTATTGTTGCTGTTTGTTTAATAACCAGTGATAGAGTTGGTCACTGCTGCAGAGACTGAGAGCCAACAGCACTGTCCTCTCTGGAGGTTGAAGGGATGCATTTCAGTTCTGCCCTGGTCTCAAACTTCCAATAGTTCTTCTGCTTCATCACCCACTTTCTTGAGCACCAACTCTTATGAAATGATCTTCCAATGTTGAGAAATGAATGAAAATGTCCAGACGCTTTCTATAATGTTGATCTAGTATTGTGGCACAGATGTAGCCTTGATAGGACAGAATCTTTGATTAGTGTAGTAGTGAAGGATTCTAATTTTGACCAAAGCAGCTGCTTCTTCATTGACATTGCTAAATGTTTGTGTCACTTTTGTAAATGTTCATGTAGCAAGTGCAACAACGGAAACACTTGGCTAATTGTACTCTCCTCCTTGCTGACTTTCCGTGCCTTAATTAAACAATCATGAAAAGACCTGTACTGCTCAAACGGGTGTTGAAGCATGTAGTAGGTTGAGTTTTATTTTGGCATTTCCTGTATGAGGGCCTTTACAGATAATTCTTTTAGCATGATGAATGATTCTCAACTGCTTCCAGCCTTTGAACAAAAGGCTAAAATGAGTGCCAATTCTTCAATTGATGATGAGTGTGCTGATGACTACTTGTTCTTTTTTTGGGAGTCTTGCACAATTAGGTTTATGCAGTGTGCTTAACACAGGACTCTGAAGTATCCTCCTTCAGCCATGGCTTTGACAACATTACTGCCATTGTCAGTGGCAACAATTCCAGTGCTGAGTCCTTTGGGTTGAAGTCATTTGTAGGATTTAGTAATACATGTGTCCAAGATGTAGACAGCTGTATTGTGAACACGGCAACTGGTGCATGCTGCCAAATGCCCAGAAAAAGCATCATCAGTGGTTAGACCATCAATTAGCCATTGTTTCATTGCCGTAAGGAGATCCAGCATACATGTAATCTGTTACTTGCTTTGTCATACATGTCCATCTTGAGGTGGATAAACTGGACAGTGCTCTCCTTCATAATATTCTCAACCAACTGCAGCATTTGATGATGCAACACTGGCATAGCAACAGTGGGAAACTAGATCCTGCTTTGAACATTCCATTTTAGGTAGAAGGGCCCCAGCAAGTTCAAGAAACATGCTCCTTCCACAAAATAAAATGTGATGAGGTCAAGTGCTAACATTTTTCCTGCTTCCCACTGTATAAATGAACTTTCTCATAGATTATGCGTTATGATGACTCCTTGGGGAACATAGCCTTCAAAGTTGGCTGTTGTGAATTTTCTCTTTATAATGCTTCTAATAGTGACCTGCACAGTGGAAGATGATTAGGTGTTTTGGGTTGACTATCTACCTTTGTCCCTAGTGCAGTTCTGAGGTTGCTGTGGGCGATGATTGCATAATATGTGCAACAGTTACAGGGCTAATTTGGAAGAAGCTGACATCCTCTTCTTCTTCCTTACCTCCACCTCCTTCTATCTGTTGAACTTCTTTTTCTCTCCCACGTCCAGCAGCTATGTATTTCAGGTGCTCTGCCCACATGATTGCTTGCTGGTTTTTCAGATGGTCTGCTTGGACCTCTTTGGCATAATATCCACCTGGCTTACCACTACAAACTTTCTTCTTGCAAATTGAGCATTCTGCAATGAGCTCCTCATGTGACCTGAGTGTAAAGAAGCCCCAAACTGTGGAGGAGAATTTTCTTATGGTGCCCAAAGTCTGAACAACGATTTGAGGTGGAGATTGGTGGGCTCGCCTTTTTGTTAGAGCCGACAGTGACTGCGGTTGGGGAGGTGGTGGCTGCAGGTTTTTAGGGTCTTGTAAAGATGGAAGCAGGCAGTGTTGATAAAAATACTTGACTAAGCGCATTTTGAATAGAGATATGGTGTACTTCCCCTGTGTCACTCACCACACTAAAAATCACTGGCTCTTCATTACCTTGCTCACTTTCAAGGCTTTCAGGAACCTTCCTTCCCATCATCTTAGGAGTCTTAGTTGGATTCCAATCCACATCCATATCATCATTGTAGGGCTTGGAGAAGATACAACGGTGCTCTTTCTTTTTCTTTTTCTTGCTGAAGATCGTGAAGCTAATGTGTCCAGTGGAAGATCAGTCACAAGAGCATCCTTCTTTGCAGCAACTTTCTTTTCCTATACCCAGAAAGTCAGATGTTCCAGGCTGTGGTTCCTGTTGTTTTCTTTCCTGTGCAGATTCGGTTTGCTGCTGGGACAATTCCATTTCAGGCTCACTGCTCTCAATGACTGCAGTGCTGAGAGACATGGACTTTTGTTTAGTGGTGGTGCTGTTGATCCAAGGGTGATCCTTTTCTCAACCTCTTCCACCCCAGAGGAGGGTACAGCAGATATGTTATGTTGCATTTCAAGAAAAAGTAGGGGGGTTTAATGTCAATGATGGCACTGACAACTGACGTCTTCTCCTTGATAGCCACTGCCTTGGTAGGAACCTACATCTTTGGGACCACCTTATTCACATTTGTATGGGTTAACAAATAACATAAGCAGAAAGACTCAGCAGAGGACTCTGGTTTAGATGCAGCTAATTTACAGACATCTCTCCATCACAGTATTGTGTGTGACATGATCTCTGGCCACCTGTAGGCAATAAAAATAAGTCAGTGAGACTTGGTCAATCTAGCCTTCATCTTCATCATAGATGCTTAACAGTAGTTTACCCATGTATAAACAAACTATTTTTGCTAGATATTACACAGGAAAAGCTAACTTTGTTCCCCTCTGGGGCCCATTGACCATCTTGGAGACAGAGGGCGAAGCCTAAAATTGAATCAATAAAATCAGTAAATGATAGTGCCATTCTGTGGCTCATGGGAGGCAGGGGCAGGCCAACAATGGAAGAAATGAATTAAATATTTTCTGGTGCCCCTCAAAGGCCCATGGGAGGAGTGCCTCCAAGGCCTATAGGGACCCTATGGGGGGCCGGGATAGGAAAAACACAAATAAAATATTTAAATGAATACTAGTGTCCCTCAGGGTCGCAGGGAGATCCTACCGGGGCCCATGGGACGCAGGCAAAAATTGAGTAAATGAATCAAACAATTACTGGGCCTCCTTAGGGTCCATGGGAGGTGAAGGGATGCAGGCAAAAATTAAACAAATGCATGAAATAATTACTGGTGTCTTTCAAGGTCCTTAAGTGTGCTTTGGAAGATGGGGGCCAGGCACATATTGAATGTACAATTTAAATATTTGCTGGTGTCCCTCCAGGGCCGTCGGAGGTAGGGAGCAGGCAAAATTGAAAAAGATTAAATTAATATTTGTGGGTGTCCCTCCATGGCCCATGGGGCCCTATAAGAGGCAGGGGGTAGGCAAAGGTTAAATAAATGAATTTGGCAATTGCTGTTATCCCTCCAGGAGCTCATGGGACCCTACAGGAGGCAGGGGTGAGTCAAAGTCAAATAAAAGAATAAAATAATTGCTAGTGCCCCTCTGGTGTCATAAGGGCACTATGGGAGGCAGGGCCAGGCAAAAGTCAAATAAATACATTAAATAATTTCTAGTGCCCTGTGGTATGCATGGGGGCAGGGGAACATTAAATACATTAATTAAAAACAACAACACTGTCTTGCAGACAGCCACAAACACAAATAAATATTTGAGGAAAAAACTAAAAAAAAAAAAAAATGTCAAAGACAGTGTTCCTAGAAGATTGCTTTTTAACGTGGAATTAACAATAGAAATACACAGTGGCTGCACAAATGGTGATAGGTAGCTCATACACTACATGGCCAGTGAAGGTGAGGGCATGGATAATAAAGAGAAAATGGCTACACACACTCACTGGATCTACAAAATAGTGGTTGCTGTATGGTCAGCAAAGAAGGAGGCATAGATAATATAAATTAAATAATCTTTAAACATTCCTCAATCAAAAGCACCCGCAAGGCAACATCAATTACACCTCAAAAATACTTTTTAAAGTTGCAGAAAAAAAGTAAAACTCATTCTCAACAATGTCACACATACACTTCCGGCACACAATAGTGGACAGGCACATTTGAATGAAGATAACTGCAATAAAACAACAATACACTGAAATGATTAACAAATCTGTCCAAAAACTTACAAAAACACAAGGAAATGAACCAAATGTATTTATAAGCCCAAGCCTCTTCCATCTCAAAAATGTGCAAACATCCTTTAAAACAACTTAATCCCTCTAGGGCCCCTATGCCTACCTCCAGGCCATCCAACAACAAACAAACAAAAAATAAAAATATCAGGAGTAGAACATACTTTATTCAGTAGCCAAGTACCATCAAAGTGTGCATAACCAAAGTAATACAATAAATACATCAAAATTCATTTTTAAGAAATCCAGCGACACAAGCTTATCATAAAAAGAATAAGTGCTATTTGGAAATCATTCCTGTAATCAATACTTGCGTACAGAACAAAGTGCAAAAACAGACAAGGGCAATGTGCAAAGCAGCAGTGAACAGCATAACAAATGCATTAAAATGTTTTCTTGTGTTTTTATATAAAATAGACGTTATTAAAATTAAATAGTAGTTACAAAAATGCCTTGATCACTGGCAGTCACAGTCTGTAATCTACCACGTTTGTGCCAGACTGCCTGTAAAAATTGGCTAGTAGTAATAACAATTGAAGGAGTAGTATCACTCTTTAGAATTCTAAAAGCCACTAAATGTCTAGTCCACTCCAGGTTACAACATAGAGGAATAATCCATTTCCGGCTAGGGCCAAGATAACCAGGGCAGCAGATTAGTATGTGTATCTCATCCTCGTTTTCCAAGCCACACGCCGGACAAATACTAGAAACTGAGGGCCAGATGTATCAACGCTTTTTGCGATCGCAAACGTTCCAAGTTGCAGAATTGGCCCGTTTGCGATTGTAAAAATGAGGTTTGCAATGTGTGAAATGCTTCTTTATCACAATTTGGGTAACCACAATTTTTTGCGAGTACCTAAATTGCGAATGCATTTAGGGAATCGTGAGATTCCCTAAATGCTATTCTTGTAGCCATCGCAAATTGCGATATTGTTTTAAGGAATCGCAAATTACTACCAACTTGAAGTTGGCGATAAATTGCGATTTCCTAGTAAAATGCGCTTTTTGGGATTTTTTAAAGTGCCATGTGGCACACATACATGCCCTTAGGGCATGTATGTGCGCCATATGTGCACACATGCACATTTCCGGGGTGCAACAGGGTGTCCTTTTGAAACCCTTGCACCCTTGTAATTGCAAGCGCAGTTTGCGAGTACCTATTGGGTACTAGCAAATTGCGCTTGCAATTCCCATTCATTGCAATGGGCCTCTTGGCCCATAGCAATGAATGAGAAGCCATTCCTTAATTGTGACTCGCAAATTGCGAGTTGCTATTAAGGAATGCTAAGGAATCTCAAAAAAGTTGTGAATTTTCAAATACACCTCGTTTTGCGATTCTCAAATAGTGATTCTCTAAAAATTGTTTTTGGAGAATCGCAAAACTATTCTTTGATACATCTGGCCCTTAGGCCTTATACCATGTATTAGTAAAGGATCTCAGAGGTAAAGTGCGAAATCAAAAGTGAATATAAAGACTTTTGGCTAGGGGGAAGAGACAAAAACTAGAAATTCCTCAAAGCGGGGGAGTGGTTTAATATCTAAAAATTAATTTGTCAATTTTGCCATGTCTCAGGGACACAAAGACTTCACCCCCAGCTCCCCTGAACGTTATTGTTGAGAGTTCTGGCCTGCCAAGAGGTGCTTATTCCAGTTGTGGACCTCTGGAGGTTGTTCCTGCTGTTGGGAGCTGGAAGCAACTTGAAAGAAGCAAGAAAAGCAATGGCCGATGCCGTCAGCGATGCTGCTGTGATGCCGTGACCTGCACCAAGGCCAGGGTCCCCGCTCGTGAAGGTCACAATGCACCACCTGGCCTGTACTGCAGCTCCAACAACCTTCGATGCCTGCCGACACCTGCAGTTATCCGCATTCTCGACGCCAGCGCTCGCACCGACTCTGTCATCACCAGCACATGAATCCTGTTATCATAGCACCGATAACTGGCTAGAGTGACTCCACGAACTTACAGACTTCGCATCACCACACTGAAACCTACACCTCACTGTCGAAGCAATCAACTTTCCCTGTTCCCCATTCGACAGGTCGCCTCCTTACATACACGGCACCTCATTTTCCCTGTGGCAGCCAGCGAGTCGGCCTCTACCTCGTAACCGATGCCTCACCTCTATGATGCCGTGCATCATCATAGATTTCATCTTCTAAAGTACTGTTTGTGGGGGTCCGTGTGACTCCATGCACGATGCTGTGCACCTCACGTTTGGCACCGTATTTTGGAAATTACTGTTTTTAGCTGCTATTTGACTAAACGTCTGTTGGATTTTTGTTGTGTTGTTCTTGTTGAGTTTAGATGAAGATGCTTAAGTTTTCTAACCTGATGTGGTGTCCATTTGTGGTGTTATCACTTTCTTACTGTGTGTTGTCAGTACAAATACTTTACACATTGCCTATGGGACAAGCCTGCCTGCTTGTGCCAAGCTACCAGGGAGAGACCTTTTCCAACTAGAGACCACCAGTTCTTACAATTGGGGTAAAGACTGATGATAAAAAAATCTGGAACCTAAACAGGGTGACTAAATATGGTCCTGTAGCAGGTGAAGGCTTGACCCTTTTAGAAAAAAAATCATTGGGGAATCAAGTGACCAGACCACAATGTGAGAGGAGGAGACCAGCATGGTTACAGGAATATGTATGAAGTTAAGGAGGTTTATTGTTGAGGTCACTGTTTATGTGCTAATACATATTTCTGATTGAGGTCATTGTTGATGTGGTATAACATATTTATTGTTTGTAGTTGTATTTTGTTTCTTCTTATTTTATTTGTTTTACTGTATAAAGTGACAGAGGTGATGAGGTATTCTGTGTCTTAGATTACTGGAACCTTCTGTGACCTAACTCTGTCATAAGGAGTCAGTTGGCAAGGACTGCAGCACTCCCTGTTGTGGATGGGGTCTTCATTTCTTTGGACTTAATAAAAGGATTCCACCTTTCTCTATTTGATGTGGTCTGTGGTTATATTCTACAATGTGACAGAACCTCAGATAGAGCTTTGCGGACAGACCAACATTTTGGACAGACCAGTATATTAGGCTTGTTAACTCTCCTGTTCTGAAATAAATTGCATCGGCTTGGCACTCGAAAAAGAAACTCAATTTTGAAGTTTTTTTCCCAGAGCTGAACTCCACACTACCACTGTTGCCTTTGGCCCCATTAATCTGTGTGTCACAAAACTCTCCACTTGGTACAGAAATGCCAGGGCAGCCTAGGTGGTGAGCCCACTTATCCCCACACTGAGTGAGGCGTCCACTGACATGCTGCTCCTAGACCTCTGAAAAGTATATCTCACAATCATTTATTTAGCCAATCCTGTATACATTTCTCTGTTTTTCTGTAAATTTTTTCCTCTTCTCTATTGCATGTGTCTGTTGCTGGTAATGAGTTATATAGGGATTTGCAACTTTTCTACTGCCTTTGTGAACTTACCATAGGATGGACTTATATTGGCTTTGTCACTTCCAAATCTTTTAAGGTGATTGTACTGGTAAAAGAAAATTTGAAGTGATGGTGAAGCATTCTTGGTCTAGGTGTGGGGTTGTCATTCAATCAATCAATCAGGGGCTTGTAAAACGCGGCTACTCACCTGTGAGAGTCACAAGGCGCTGGGGGTGGGAGGGGGCTACTGGTTGGACTGGGTGGAGGATCATTCGAAGAGCCAGGTCTTGAGATCCTTCATGAATTGGGTCAGTGACGCTGATTGTCGAGGTGCAGAAGCAGGGAGCTCCATGTCTTGGCGGCGATGTAGGAGAACGAGCTTCCTCCGGTATTTGTCTTGTGGATCCTTTGGATGGAGGTAAGCATGAGTTGGGAGGATCAGAGATGTCTGGTGGGCATGTGGAATGTTTGGAGTTGGTTCAGGTGCGCTGGTCTTTCGTTGTGCAGGGCTTCGTAGGCGTGAGTGAGGAGCTTGAAAGTGATTTCTTGGTTATTGGGAGCCAGTGGAGTATTTGGAGGTGTTGTGGCTGAGGAAGGGGATGTCGAGGATCAGGCTGGTGGCGGCGTTTTGGACATACTGTAGTTTCCTGAGCTGTTTCCGCTTGACGCCAGCGTAGAGTGCTTTGCCCCAGTTGACTCTGCTGGTTATGAGTGCGTGGGCTGTTAGAGTATTACAACAAATGGCTAAACATTAGAGGTTTTATTTTATTTGTATAATTGTCTTCATGTTTTAGCAAAAAGAATGCTTGCATTTTGGTTTAAAAATGTATGTGGTTTTGTGACCATTGTTCCAAATAAACTGATTGATTAAAAGTAGTGAATCTATATTTTGTTTTAAAGTGAGGTGATTTTGGATGTTTGCTATATGTCTGTGTGTTTATGTGTGTGTAGTGTGTCTATGTTATGCTTCTTTGCAGATTTTTGAGAAGTGGTGACGTGAGAATGTATTTGAATGTGAAGGTTTGTGTGTGTTCGTGTTTAGAAATGTTTACAGTGTGTTATTTACAAGTTCAAGTGAATCAGTATGACTTTTATAAAGTCGAGATATATGCTGTGTGTTGATCCCTGGATGTATGTGACATGCATGATTGTGCTATTTGGATGTCCCAGTGATAGGTTTAGGAGATGTGTGTGCTTGTGGGGGCATGAGGAACAGTTATTGAGTGACAACAAGTTTGAGTGTGTGTTAGAATCTGGGTTCTCTGGTTGGCACAGGTAGGTACTTGTGACAAGCAGGGAACCTTTCCTCCAGTCAGGGTAAGGGGTTACACTCCTAAAATAACCCCTGCTCACCCTCAAAAAGGGCCAAGTCCAACAGTGTGCAAATGGGAGTGATTGTATTTGTGTTTTTGAACACCCTTGTGCTGTGTGAAATTGTGTGTGGATACTTGAGCTGGGTGATACGTGAAAGCATGTGCTTTTGTAAATATGTGTGAGGTTGTTTTCAGATTTTTGAGAAGTGGTGGAAGGTGAAAATGTATATGAATGTTAAGTTTTGTGTGTGTTCGTGTTTAGAAATGTTTGCAGTGTGTTATTTACTATTTCAAGGGAACCAGTATGACTTTTATAAAGTCGGGTTATATGCTGTGTGTTGATCCCTGGGTGTATGTGACGTGCATGAGTGTCCTATTGGGATGTCCCAATGATAAGTTTGGGAGATTTGTGTGCTTGTGGGGGCATGAGGAACAGTTATTGAGTGGCAACAAGTTTGAGTGTGCAAATGGGAGTGATGGTATTAGTGTTTTTGAACACCCTTGTGCTGTGTGAATTTGTGTGTGGACTCTTGAGCTGGGTGATATGTGATTTTGTAAATATTTGTGAGGTTGTTTGTGTAGGTTGTATGGTCGATGGAAAAATTATGTTAGATGAAAATGTTGCTGTCACACGAAAAACAACAAAGAGGATTAGTGCACAATAATCCTAGCACTGGCAAACACATCAGCTCTCTTCACTGCATAGATGATGTGCCGATCTGGTAACTTCAGAGACACACTCATCAGTAGTTATTTATGAAAATGTACCTGACTAAAATGGCAGGAAATCCATTGTGTTTTCATTTTGTTTTCTAATAATTTAATTCTAATTAATGCCACGTCGCCCTCTTTCTCGATTCATAAATTACAAAGGTGTTGAAAGTATGATGGTTCTTGCAAGTCCTTCGTTTCATGCATACAAACCTGCTTTATCATCCTAACCTAGTGTGGCTCCCCCCTTTCGCTTTCCCATTACATCTGGGGAGGGGAGACCCACGTCCAACGGTGGCCGGCTCAGGATATGCTTGGTTGAGCGGAGCAGAGTGTGAGGGCTGGAAGTCAACAAAATAAGCATGAATAAATAAATAAATAATACCTATTCCGTCGTCTGTGGGCTTCCGTCCCTGCCGCACCCCGCACCGCCCCCGTGCTTTCCTGAGCCGGTCGCCGCTGCACTCGTCATTGGTTCAGTGTATCCACTATCCATGGACAGGCCTTCACAGATGTTTGGGGAAGGCGTCCTGTACTATGTGTAAATGTATCGAATTATCAATCTCCCTCTGGGCTTTGCACTTCCATACACCTGTGCTGCTTGATTGGTGGGGTTTGTGTTGATAGTTTCCCCTGATCTGGATGTCTTAATGCTGGCATGTGGTTTACTCCTGTCCCTTCATATTGCCTCTGGGAGGCCATGGCGTTTTGCATTAGCTGTTTGGGGGTATATTGCATTTCTTGGCATGTCCATGATATGACAATGTTGGGCTATCATTATGTTATGAGCTAGGGAACTGAGTGGCCTCTACTAGTTTCCCTGTTGGATTTGCTGGACTGTGCCCTTCCTTCATCTACACATAGAAGAGAAACTAGTGGGAGTCATTGTGATGCCTTACTCTTTGGAACTATATGAGTACTTATGGCCTCATTTATGGCATTTTGGTGCAGGGTAGTGCAGCAAGGCACCTTGCTGCCTTGCCCTACGCCAAAGTGAAAGGGCAGGAATGCACCGTATTTAAGCAATACGGTGCATTCCTGTCCTGTCTGTCTGCACTGGTGCCAATGTGCCAGCTGGAAGCCTAGCACCAACGTAGGCACCCTTGCACATGGTGCAAGTGTACCTCTGTTGCAGGCAGGATTGTTTTTGTTCAGGAATGGGTACCTTCCTGCACCAAAAAACAATCCTAGGAGGTGTTTTCCTCTTTCTATGGAAAGAGGAAAAAACAAAGAGAAATTAACATATTTTCCCTCATTACGCCTCACCTCGTGAGGCGTGCTGATTTGACGCTTTGTCAGATTTACTTCACTTTGTATATCTGGGCCAGCGTCTGATTCCATGGATGTTGCATTGGAAAACCCACCACAACATTCATGGAACGCCTCTCTGGGGCAGAGTAAGGTGATGCAGAGATTTGTGCTGCGTCTCCTTACTCATGATTTATGAGTCCACTCAAATGGCTTCATAAGTCTTTAGGAGAGCTCTGCATCATGCATATACCACTTTACGTGGTGCAAAAGTGATGCAGGGCTCCTATAAATAAGCCCCTTAATCACCTGCAGGACTAGAAGGGATTGTTAGTGTTGGCCTCTTTTTCCATAAGTTTTCACACAGGTGTTTTCTGATACTCTTGGAATTTGCTACAGACCTTGGACAGTGCCAATAGCATCCTCACGCATCACCTGGAGATACCAATAAACTATGGGGCTGATTACGAGTGTGGCGATCTTCTGACCACCTCACTCACAGTGGCAAAGCAGTGGCAGTCCACCCTCTGCAAGATTACAACTTTCAAAGTCATACTGGCGTTGGACTGCTGCCTTCACCAGGCAACCGCCATTCCCTTGTGCTGGCGCGGCGGAGGCCAGTGTAACATGCTGAGTGGGTCTGGCGCAATCCCGTTGAGCATATATTCCAAGTTCCTCCTCCGCCAGCCATTGGCTGGTGGTGAAGGAACAAAGGGGGCCCTACAGGGCCCCTATGCCCCCCCACTAGGGGGATGCATTCAGGGGGGCACAACATGTGCCCCCCTGTCTGCTTGCACCTCCAGTTCGTAGACACGCCATGGAAGTCACCGTCCATGCCGTGCTGTAACATTTTTGCTCTTCCCATTGCGTTGCCTGTTTTTCTGGGACCTCCATGGGAAAGGCAAAAGGACCGTCCGACTGCACGAGTTGAACTCGTAATCAGGTCGGCAGTCCTTGCGTGCCTTTGGCACAGCCGTGCCGGTGGGAAGCCGGCACAACTGCGCCAAAGTCGTAATAAAGCCCTCAGTTATTCCAGGATTTACACATGGTCAGCATGTGCGATGTTTCGGCTTTAAATTGTTGTTGTTCGATTCTCAGTCAATGCAACACAGTGGTGCTGGAATTGCTTACAGAGTAGGGAGCTGCGATCAATTTTATGCCACTAAAGTCACAGGGTTTGTGAAAAACCAAACAGCTGCATGGTAGGACATATGTAGAAAATGAGCATGGTCCATTCAGCAGGAGAACGGTAGGGTTGTAATATAAATCCAGTGGTGCATTTTGTTGTACATCGTCCTAAACATAGGAGAAAACCATGGAGTATATGATAGGGCAATTTACAGAGAGCACATTTTCCAATTAAATGTCCGCTAGAAATTCCCATTGAATTTACGGAATTATCTGAACCTATATGGTGCACAAACAATAACGTTGATTTGGGTTTCTGTGCTTGCCACACCACTTAAGTGCCCCGGTTTGTTTTGATCCTATTAAAACTTTGCTTCTGTCACGCTTTAGAATTTGAAACATCTCTCATTTACAACTGTATGCATCTTCAGTAGTCGTTTGCTCTTCGCTAGAGGTTGATATTTTTCGAAATATTAGTAAATTCCATTTACAAGTATTTCAGTTTTGTTATGTGCTAGAAAACATTTAGGGGCAGATTTATGACTGCTGGCGCATCTCTGCTAATCAGCAGAGATGCGCCAGAAGAGTTGCGACGCATCTGCCCACCCGTGCCCCACCACTGATGCGCCGCATTTACAATGCGGCGCACCGTGGCGCTCGGATGGGCAGATGCGTGACGCATCCCCCGTCGGAAAGGCGGCGCATTGCTGGAGTTGCGTCGCAAGCACGACGCAGCTCCAGCAAGGCTGGGGGTGTCCTATCCCTAACATGCTGCGTCAATCCTTACGCCTGCTTCAAGCAGGCGCAGGGTTTTGACGCAGCATGCCTTAAAAGTGACTGAGTGAAATCTTGTAGATTTTACTCAGCCACTTTTAGGAGGCGTTCCTGCGCCGGAACGCCCCCCCCTGCGCCGGAACGCCTATATGTGTCGCAGGGCTTTACAACGTGACGCATCACCCAGACGCGTCACGTTGTAAATACCCCGCACCATGGCGCAGGATTTGCGCCGCCGCTGCGCAACGGCGGCGTAAATGAGGCGCAAGGGCCTTATAAATCTGCCCCTTGGGTTGCAGCAGCTTTCGCCTTTCACACTCTGTACCCCAGGAGGATTGTCGTCACTAGGCTGCAAAATGTAATCACTTTGCCGAAAAAGAAGAGAAAAAGTAAACGCTAATCTCAATGTTACACAAAGAAATAAACAGCAGTGTGTTAGAAGACATGACCTGACATTAGACCTCTATCTTTGAATGCACAGCTAAAGGGGCAAGTTAAAAAAAAAATGACCCCCCACCCCCCTCCTCTTTAGTGATCATTCTACTTTTGAACTCCTGCAAGGTTATTCCGGGGGTGCTGCAACACCACCACACCCCTAGTTACTGCAGTCCTGCCTGCACCTCGCACACTACAGCTCCAGAACATTGTCATGCACTGCGTGCTGTTTGTCACTGTGTCAATCTATTTCAATTTGCTCAGTGCCACTTTTTTGTTTCTCCTGATCAGCTGTTCTGTGATGGGGTACTTTTCCTCTGGCAGTCTTGTGCATTTGAAGCGGTTGGCTCTGCACTTGAGAACTGATGGGGCTATCCAGGCCTTGTGTGATTGACTCTTGACTTCCAAGCTTTCCTCCTCTGAAGGGGCACATGTGATACTTGGATTGATCCTGTTGCTGTGTGCTCTATCGCTTCTCTGCTTCTCTCTAAGGGGCATATCAACAAGGGCTTTATCTCTGCTTTTTTGGCTTTAAAAGCCAAAAAAGCAGAGATAAAACTAGCGCCCTATCAGCAACAGGTTGCTAACACGCAAATTTGCATGTTAGCACCCTTTTACTCTACGCTTCCGCTTGCATCTCTAATGAGATGCAAAGGGGGCGTTCCAGAGTAAAATAATAGGAGAAATGTCGCTAAGCGACATTTCTCCTATTATCAAGAATGTCGCTAACCCTGTTAGAGACAAAAAAAGCTAACCGCTTAATTTTCGCCGGTTGTTGTTGATATGCCCCATATCAACAACAACCGGCGATAATTATCGCTCAGCGCTCTTAGCGTGAGGATAATTATCGCCGGCTAGCGTGAATTTTTATCGCTGAGATAGCGTGCTATTAGCAACGCTTATCTCAATAGCGATAAAAATCTACACGCTAACAGGCTAACGTGAGATTATCGCTGGAAACCCAGCGATAATCACACGTTACCTTGTTGATAGGGACAGGCAAACTTAGCCATGATATCCACCTTCCATAGGATATCATGGCTAAGTCTGAAAATTAGCAGACGTAAAAAAGCAGCGTTAACCGCGGTTAGCGCTGCTTTTTTTGTCTCTAACAGGGTTAGCGACATTCTTGATAGGAGAAATGTCGCTTAGCGACATTTCTCCTATTATTTTACTCTGGAACGCCCCCTTTGCATCTCATTAGAGATGCAAGGGGAAGCGTAGAGTAAAAGGGTGCTAACATGCAAATTTGCGTGTTAGCACCCTGTTGTTGATAGGGCGCTAGTTTTATCTCTGCTTTTTTGGCTTTTAAAAAGCCAAAAAAGCAGAGATAAAGCCCTTGTTGATATGCCCCTTTGTGGTTAACCTTCCTATCACTGTACTTAGCTTACATTTGTGGTGTGTCGAAAGTACTCCATGCTAATCTTGTTTGCTTCTTCCATGCCTGCTTCTGACATCTTCGTCTGCACTTGGACGCTGCTTTGCTGAGTTGTGGTCAATTTCAATTAGCCATTTCAGGTTCTGGGCAGTACTCGACCTGTTGCATTTGCCCTTATCTCTTATTTTTTAACTTAGTTGCTTTGCCCTGATTTGTGGGCAGCTGCTGGGTTTAGGGTCCTGTCCTGTCTGATTGGGTGGGGCACCAAGTTTGCTCCTTCTGATTGCGTTCCTCCATCTTTGGATGGTGCTGTTTGGCTGTCATCTTCTTTAAACTGTGGCAGGTTTGCAGTTGGTGTTTGCTGTGCTTCTTGTGGGTTCTCCCCTTTGTGGGGCTCTACCGGTGGTCTGATGTGGGTACCTGTTAGTTGGAGAGGCTTTTTCATAATTCCTGGCTCATTGTGGTTTCTGTTGATGGAGACACTGTGAGCGTCCCCGGGGACCTCTTGTCCATTCCAGCTTTGAAGCACATTGATCTTGAAGTCACCAACAGGGACTGTCCTCTATACTTCGGCGTTTGTCTCTTGACCTGCAACAGTCGATTATCTAGTAGTTTGTTCTGTCATTCCTGGGGTGCAGTTCTGTGTCATAACTTTGTAAACTCGTTTGCTATGACTGATGCTGTCCTGTGATGCTCTACCCAGTTTCCCATACCCATAGCTTCTGTTGTGTGTAGGTGACTGTTGGTCGCGCTACTGCTGCCGCTTTGATGTGGAACTCCTTTCACTTCCTATTATGTGTCAGGATACTCTACCTGTGTGTTGCTCTGTATTATCAGGTTTGGGTCCTGCGTTTGGTCACCTTACTGGTGGATTGAGACTCCACTGTCCTGTAATTCTATGTTTCTTGGTGCTATTGTAACTATGATGCACCTCATCTTTCATTGTTGCTGTCCTTCATTGCCTCATGGTGGCTGCGCTGGTTCTTTTGGCGTTTGGAGGGGCAGTGGAAGGGGCAGTTTGGTCTGTTCCTGTTTATTTCCTTTTTGGTTGGCTGCATTGCTAAAGTGTGGGCATGTGCTTGCAAATCTTTTCCAAACTGAGATAGTTTTTTCTTGGAGACATTCTTTAACTTGATACCTGTTCTTTGTTATATTCTCACTTTTTTATTGAACGAACGAGCAAGAGGGAGGCATGACGTAGTAGTTTGAATATGTTGGTTATGCTCATTAAGGCTTGTCCCCTTTTTCCGTTCCATTCAGGGTGTACTACTCTTTTACCTCCGGTAGCTTGTGATATGTCTTCGTGTTGAAATGACAGGAAATGAGCATTTCATTATGTAATTCAAACATTCATAGATTTCTCTATTTGTGTCAAAGCATTTGGTTAAAAACAGGGTCACTTGAATTATGCGGCAAGATAGGGCCAAATTATGCGTCAGGGTTGAGTAAATTATGCGGCAAGAACAGGCATATTATGAGGCATAATGTGGCATATTTTTTAATAGGTTTGCTTTGTTATTTTGTACTTTTTCCACCTTTTAACACTGTCTGAGCATCAAGTGCACCTCATTAGTACCAGTTTAATGCCCTAATATAGCGATAAGCAACAGAGAGCTAATAAGAGAAAAGGCCTTCCACTGATCGGCAACACGTGAGGCTGCATATTTAGTAACATTTGGCCGTTTGAGCTAGAAAAAACATTTTTTTGTGTTAAAATCTGCAGATTATGCAGCTGATGATAGATCATGTGGCAAATCTATAATTATGCGAAAATCGCAACAGATGCACAATCGCATAATTCCAGTGCCCTGGTTAAAATTAACTATATACCTGCAAATTATTCTAGTACTTTTCTATGGCTCTTTATCTGTGATTTTTTTGACTTAGTAGATGTGGTGCTGTTGTGCTCTCTCCCTTCTATACAATTAGTGACGCCCTCTCACTAGTTTTTTTATTTTTATTTAACAACTTGCTATGAATATCATCCATAACCTTTAAATTCTTATATCCAAGTGTGACTTTATGCTCAGATTGATCATAGTGATTTCCATATTAATAGTTAACCATGATAAGAGTGTGTTCACATTAAGTTAGCCATAGTCAATGTAGGTCTCAGCTAAATAATTCATGTTACATTTTTAACGTGCCCTTGGCTACTGTTCGTTATCAAATTCTTTCTGTCAGAAGCTGTGCTGCAGGAACTTAGGGCCATATTATCAAGGAATCATGGGAATTCCCATAGAAGCCCAGGTTCTGGTGTGAACCTGGGCTTCTATGGGAATTCACAAGGGCATATTATCAAGCCCATTATCGCCGCTTTAACGGCAGGAAACTGCCGCTTAAGCGGCGATAATGTTATCGCCGTTCCTTGATAATATGGCCCTTAGTTTTCTATCTAATTGTAGCCAATATGTTAGTTTCGATGTAAAATGTTTGTATATTTGAGTTTCAGCGAAACCTTTTATAATGAGTATTTTGCACCTGTGTTGGGAATGGCCTGACCATGAGAAAGAAGCCGGAAGGAGATCATCTGAAGGTCGTGCAGCCGTGGGTCTTCTTTCTGTGATGTCTGAGAAAGGGGCAATCACACCTCAATTGACGAATTGCTGAAATCTGATTGTTTCTCCTCTCTTGGGTACTGGTGAATGTGTTACAATTGGCTGAATTTTATGTTTTAATTGTACTTCACTGGGTTAGAAAATTTCAGATTGCTCCTGTCCACTTCTGAAGGCAAATGCCCCATCTTCTCTTTCAAGAGCAACTGTTTGTTCCTCTCTTGAGACCCTTTCGAAAAAATATCATTTTACTTTAGTCTGACTGAACCTTCATTTGATCCTGCCATTAGAGACTTTACTTTCTGACACCCGCTGCTTAATTTCCCACTATTACTTCTGGAAACGCTGGTTCAGCTTATGGGAACTTCCCTTCAATGGAACTAAAAAGGATTCAATTTGCATAGGACTATTGTTAAGTAACTCATTTTCGCATTTGCAATTTTGACAGACTCTGGATTACTGAATCCTGCTGTAACCAGCTGATTATTGATATATGAGTAACCTGATTTGAGTTTGCAATTTTGCAATTTTGCAAATCTGTTAATAGACCTTAATGATTTGCAAATGTACTACTCTTTGTTATCCTTGCGGTGCAAAAAGTGTGCTTCACTGTTTTTTTGATATGCTATTGAACTGTTGATGTTAAGCCCCAGTTCGCAACAAAGATCCATCTATTTGAGTGTGGCTTGTACTAGAATTTGTACCAAGGCTTTGCACGGTGCAAATCTCATCCCCTGCTCCATCACTATGCACACAACTTTTGTTACTGTGCTGTGTGACAATTTAGTATATCTTCCTTTTCATTTCTTCAGAACAAGAACTCTCAACCTATAATACGGATGACAAATTACTCCCAGGCCTTGTAGGCCTCAGTGACTTATGTAACATTTACTATACATCGTTTTACACTTTTGTTTGATTCACAGTCCTTATATAATATATGGATGTTAAATAAAGTGCTTCACCGCCCTACATTTGGACGAGTAGCGCTGTAAAAGAAATTTTTAAAAAACGTGAGATGGAGCAAAGGAGAAATGAGAGGCACTGGTGGAGGGTGGTATTGATGGAATCTGTGGAGGAGGAGGTCATTGGAGGGCGTCGCCAGCAACGCTAAAGCAAGCCCTGGGTTTAATGCCACTGCTATAATAATTAAACTTGGATAATCAGTATTGAATCACAAGGAGATACACATGTAGTTTGACACAGAAATATGATTCCACAGGTCAGCAAACCCGGCAGGTAGCTTCTCGGTGTTTCCATTAAATTGGGTTTCGCAAGAGGAGCTTTCGCACAATTCAGCGAGGCTGACGGCCGATCTTTGCAAAAGTCATCTCATTTATCATTGAAATATTTAGTGACTTCTTCCATTTCCGCAGCAAATCAGACATGCCATGTGCAATCTGGGAGCATCAGAGAACGGGGGCAGCTTCTAATAATGGCGCAGCCGCCTGCCAAGAACAGATGATTTATGGCTTTCTTGATGTGTTGTTTTGTGAGTCTGTACTAAGCAATTGACAGGACGGTTTTCATTCAATGATATTCAATATGCAAAGTGATTTCATCCGAGAGCAGAGGCGCCATTGGGCCCTGCACCAGCAGAGGAGAGCTGGCTTCCTTTTTGGATGCCCATCAACCCAACAGCCCTCAAGGGCGGGTTTCTGGAACATTCCATTCAATGACAGTTCATCATTTCGTCAGTGCGTTTTTATGCATCTTTTTCCTATTGATATCTGAAAACTAATCTGGCCGTTCTAAGGCCTGCTTTCTGTAATGACAGCTGCATTTACAGTAATAGTTTTCCTGAAACGCACTTGTCTCATATCACGAGCTATAATAGAATGCACTGTAAATGCCATCCATAATGCAAAGAAAAATCTACCTACTGTTACTGTGGCATAGTGGATTTTGGTACTATATATGTATATGCTGCTGATCGAGTGCTACTCACCAGGTGGACAACCTTTGGAGCAGAATGTAATATGCGGCCGTCCTGCCGCAGAGTGTGCACCACCCAGTAATGTTATGGGGGCCACCCAACATGGTAACTATCATGTTGGCAATGTGGGCCAGCAGCGGCAAACAGGATTGAGGACGAGTCCACTTGCAGGGTCCATACAGGACAAGATTTGTGTGCTGTCCGGACCACATTTCCCAGAATGCACAGTCTCATTCCAGCTTCCCATTGGTGGGTGTGCAATATGAAAATGGCGAAGTGGGTTCAGCGTTTGCACACACCGTCTCCTTTCAAGCCTCCGAAGAGAAGCATATGGAGCTTCAAAGCGCATCAGGCAATTCCAATACGGAGCGGCTTCTACAAGTGGATTCTCGTCCCTGCCTATCATAAATAAAGCTGCTGATCGAGTGCTACTCACCAGGTGGACAACCTTTGGAGCAGAATGTAATACGCGGCCGTCCTGCCGCAGAGTGTGCACCACCCCCAGTGGCGTAGCTAGAGCTTGTGGCGCCCGGGGCTATCCTTCAGATTGCCGCCCCCCTGGGGGGGTGCTGGAAAAAAAGGATGGCGAGCACCTGAAAGAGGTCAGAGACACACGTAGTATCGCCGCTAATAGTTACCTCGATCATGCAAGTTACATGCACATACATGACACGGTCCAGGGCTAGACAGCCCCTGTCCCCAAAATATTAGCGCCTGGGGCGGACGGCCCCCACCTAGCTACGCCGCTGAAGGAAAAGCAGAAGGAAACCCAAAACTTACATCAGTTCTACCTACTCTGCTTGTGACATCTCACTCATAAAATCACAGCTTGTGCAGGACCCTTGTCCCCTGTCCCCTATCTACCACGTCCGTAACCTCAGCAATGTCTGCAGACCGGTCCACCAAACTGGGTTTGACCACGATTCCCCTGGCAGGACCTTCAGGATACTACAGGTGAGTCCAATGCACCTGATCACTAGACTAACTTGAGTTCTGTAGTTGGGGCAGTACCAGCCCTGCAGTGAAAGCCTTCTCACTCCACCCAAGCCCCCCATGAGAGCTCAGTAGACGCCATCCCACGTGCCCCTCCCAGGAGAGAGCAGTGGAGCCATCCACTGCCACAGCCGCAGAAGAACTACATACCCTGACCCCACCCATCCCAGGAGAGAGCAGTGTAACCGTTCTACTCCTCCCTCCCGCCAAACAGAGAACATTCAACACCAACTCAGGGTCGCCTACGGTCACTACAGTATAGTAATGTGAGTTTTTAAAGACTGTCAGTGCTCCGAAAGCATTTCAATAAGCTGGAGTGTCAGGCCAGAGAATGCAGTAGAATGTGAAAAATTCAGTTTTTACCAGGCCAGAAGGGGGATCTGACCCGTGGCCTAGCGAAGAGACAGCCTTGACCCTGCACCTGTCACTACAGACAGCCCCATGCCCGCAAAAAAGATGTAAAAATCTATAGAAATATTTTCCTATTTTTGTGGGGGGAAAAGGGTATACTAGGAGGAGACAACCAACGGAATCTGCAGAAGGAACCGTGGCAATGTATACTAATAACAGTTTAGTTTCCCAATGTAATATTAAAATGAATTGCACCCAAGGTGCCTCGTTTCAATATTCCTGAAAGTTTAGAAAGGAAAGTAATTGAATGTGAGTCCTGATATCCTGGTATGTGCCAGTCCTCACAAACATCTCTTGTTAGCACATGAGTAATGCCAAGGTCTCTGCACTTTCATATCGCCCGCGCTCTTTTTGTGTGTGTTACTAAGAACACGCAGGTGTTGCTTGCCACATTCACTCTTCAGCTGTAAATGTCCACTTCAGCACAGACTTACTTTGCTGAGCTGACGCTGTAATCAAAAACAAGCACTGGCAAAGCCAAAAGGTCTTGCTTCTGAGAGCTATTGATTTGGCAATGCTTTGTAGCCATGCTGTACAGCATTGCAGATGCTTTGCAGTGTGGCTAAAACTAATTTTAAATGGCACTAATACACAGCCAGGGCTAATGCACTTTTACCCGATACTTCCCCTTAAACTATTCCAACCATCAGATATCCCAATCTTCCCTCACACTGTCCCCTTCTACCTTCAATCTAGCACTTCTATGCTCAAATGATCCCCCCCTTTC
Organism: Triturus cristatus; assembly: GCF_964204655.1. Taxonomy (NCBI): domain Eukaryota; kingdom Metazoa; phylum Chordata; class Amphibia; order Caudata; family Salamandridae; genus Triturus; species Triturus cristatus. Next base: position 1,115,311,020 of record NC_140581.1, on the reverse strand, counting down.
AACCTAACCTCCTTCACCCAAACTGCACCAAAACAACCTCTCCAAAAACAAAACTACCCCATCTTCTCGCTACCCCATACTTTTAGACTACCTCTCCACTCAAACTACTTCCTATTGTCAAAGAACTCTGCCTACAGTCAGAGTATCTCCACTGACTACCTTCTAGAACAAAGTCACCACTTCTAACAAACTACACCTACCTTCATGCGAACTCCACCTTCAAACTACCCCTCCAATGCTGAAACTACCTCCAGTTGTAAAGTATTCCCTTCCAACTTCCTCCCCAGCACCGAAGCTACCCTATATTTTGTCACATCCCTCCTGACCTCTAAATACTTCCAACTTTCAAACTGTCCCCACTTCCTACTACTCCTATCCTCAGTCTCCCAGTATCAACTTACCCTGCGCACTCAGCATGACCCATTTTACCTGAGCAAATCTTCGATGTCACAAAGTCAGCCTCAATACCCCATGCCCCTTCCCTTTCACTATAACAAGGATTTCTAGAACTGGGCTTATTTACTGATATTGAAATTCACCCTCTCTCCTCTTACATTTTATTATTCCATAAATTATAATATATATGTAACAACATAATGTTGAGTAATCTAATTCTAGTCGCGTAGCACAAAACCCCTTAGAATTCTTGTAAAGTGGGTGTAATGGGGTAGGAATCACACCAACAGGCCTAGAACTCCAAACAAAGCCATATCAACCTAACTAAAGCCATACAAACTAGCGTAGCCCAGTACAAACAACAGACAATGGGAAATGCCAAAATATTTCAAAGCATATTAGGTGTGATATTTGCTAAAATTACACACAGTGCCTAATTTACCCTTAGGAGTCCGTCTGCACAAAAGAATTACATTTGAGGGTTTACTCAAAACACAAAACTCATACAAAGTATTGTTTCTCTGTCTTTGCATAAATTAAAAATCATATTTGTCACAAATAACAGAGTTATTTGCATGAGTGTGGCTGATGCCATCATTGTGGCACAATGCGCAGTAAATACAATGCAATGCTAATTTTGGTTGTGCAAGGGAGACTATTGCACATAGTTGCATAGTGTGAATCTTGGTAAATCTGCTCACAAGTGTACTGAATTTAGAACGTGCTAGATCACTAAATGCACACAAACATAATGACCCCTTCAACACCCAAACTACTCCATACTCCTACTACCTCTGCCTTTTATTAACCCATCCTATATTTAAACTATACAACCTTTAAATTACTCCTTCTACCCTCACATTATATCACCAAAACTCACACACTACACCAGGCCCGGCTCCAGGAACTTTTATTTGGGTGGGCCAAGGGTGCATTCGGGTGGGCCACTACAGGCCCGATTTGTCACTTATATGTCTAGCCAGGCCTGCTTCCAGCCCTCCTTTAGCTCTTCTTAGTCTACCAAGGCCCAGTAAAACACACTCTTTTCCAAATCTCTTTATAAATGTTATTACTCTCAAAAAGTGTTTTTTTTATCCATGATATGTCCCTTTGATGGGAAGAGGAGATTTCTAAGGTGGGAGTATCAGGCAAGTGACACTACTCAGGCTCCCTCCGTGCGACCTTCAGGAAGAATCCCTCTTCATTACTACCTCCACCTGACCCCAGACTTTGCAGCGTGCTCCCTTACAGGCTTGCTTATCCACTTTTCTACCACCCCTCTTCAGTGCATCTTATCTCACAGCTGACCTTGGGCCCCAGCCCCATATGAGCCACCATCCAGTTGCATTTTCATTATTCCTGGTAAAAAAACATTAGTAAAATCACCTTCAAACTTGAAGCATTGAATATAGCAGTAAATGTAATTAGCATGCACTTTACAGTTTTCCTAATCACCCGACTGTTAATTAAATATACGAAAACAGAAAGGCCATGACAGGGTTGGATTTAGTGCTGGTGCAAAAGTCTTTTTTGGGGCCCTAACAATGACCTCTTTCTCCGTGGATACCTTTACTACCACCCTCCAACAGTGTCCTTCATCTCTCCGCAGCCCCTCCCCCTCATGACCTCCTCCTCAGAGTCCATCACTGCCACCCTCCACCAGTGCCCCTCATCGCTCCGTAGCCCCCGTACCCCATGACCTCCTCCTCGCTTACCTCACTGCCACCTTACACTAGTGCCGCTCATCTCTCTGTAGTTCCCCCCCCACCCCATGACCTCCTCCTTGGCTTCCCTCACTGCCACCCTCCACTAGTACCCCTCATCTCTCGGTAGTTGCCCCACCCCATGACCAGCTCCTCGTATTCCCTCACTGCCACCCTTAACCAGTGCCCCTCATCTCTGTTGCCCCTCTCTCATATGCATTCCATTTGTTGTATAGCGCTACTCATATCAGTGTAAGGTGTCACAGTACTTTACATAACAGCACACATTATACAGAGAGAATGAATCAGTCTACGGGGAATGTCACATAGGCCAATGAGGATTACAAGTGTAGGAGTCACATGTCATCCATGCTGGTGGGCAATATATTTTACTAGGCTTTGGTCTGGAGAAGCACAAACTCAGGATTTAAAGAGTACTCCAGTGGTTGGGGGTTGGCTTTACTGATAAAAATGTATGACTTCCCAAACAAACTCTTTTTAGCGACATCAGAATAATGAAAGACTGGAGAAGTTCTAACTATATCACAACACAAAAAAAGGTGAAGTTTGTATGCAGCTCTTTGATGACAGTACTGTCCTATTTTAGGATTGTAACTTCTGAACGGCAAGTAACACAAGGATCTCTGTGACAAAGGCAGTAACCCACCGAGCTACCCACATAAAATACAGTTTATCTGCGTTTAAAAACTAACAGACAAATGATTGCTCTCCAGCAAGATCATAAATCACCAGTTATCTGAACATTTTGTATTATTGTTGTACATTGGTTGCAGATTCATTGCCATTGCCCAGGCCCACCCCCTAGAATCGGGCTTGCACTACACTCCAGTTTGAAAAACTGCCCATTCACACGCACACTGTGCTCTCCTACCTTTAAAGTAAAAGTACACTTTATATTGGTAAACGGGTCCCATCCAGTGGTGTCAGGCACCATAGCCGATTCATCCACGTCATCGGGGAATGGTGGTGGGGTGCAGGAATCCATCCCAACCCCTGCACGCGCTCTCCCTGGCTGCACCGGAAGTTTTGGGCTGCTCGACGTTGCGGCGGTGCACGCGCTGGAGGCGGAGCTTGTTTCACCGCGCGCCCAAATAGCCTAATCTGGCAACGTGGTGCGTGTGCTGCAGGAGGCAATTTGTTGCCTTTCCTTTTTTGCAAGCACGTGAGCAGTGCTTGTAAGTGAAACGGCGGCCGCGCGGCACAGGCCCGTTGCGGCGGCCTTTATAATTTATTTGGGTACACTGACTGTCAGTGTCTCCAAATAAATTATAAAGGCCGCCACAACGGGCCAGTGCCGCGCGGCCGCTGCCGCCCGCAAAACAGTGCCGCCTGGGGCGGTCCGCCCCCACCGCCCCCCCCTAGCTACGCGCCTGACCACCCCGTAATGTTATGGGGGCCACCCGACATGGTAACTATCATGTTGGCAATGTGGGCCAGCAGCAGCAAACAGGATTGAGGAGGAGTCCACTTGCAGAGTCCATACAGGACAAGATTTATATGCTATCCAGACCACATTTCCCACAATGCACAGTCTCATTCCATCTTCCCATTGGTGGGTGTGCAGTATGAAAATGGCGAAGTGGGTTCAGCGTTTGCACACACCGTCTCCGTTCAAGCCTCTGAAGAGAAGCATATGGAGCTTCGAAACGCGTCAGGCAATTCCAATCCGGAGCGGCTTCTACAAGCGGATTCTCGTCCCTGCCTATCATAAATAAAGCTGCTGATCGACTGCTACTCACCAGGTGGCTAACCTTTGGAGCAGTATATATGTATATGTATGTATATATATTTGTGTTTTTTGATTTTAATTGTTATTGTATCACGTGTTGCTGCTAATACAATTGACCTTTTATTCATGATGTACCCCTTGGGAGTGAGTGTCATCATGAACTGTTAAATATTGACCATGGTTTGTATTCTTAGCTTTGCGCATCAGCATTGCCTATCTATTGGGCACTTGTTGGGGTCTGATATGGGGATCCAACACTTGTGAATGGTATTATACCAGAGGTCACCGCACTTTAGTATCGTCAATGGGCATGGTACTGAACCAAATGCATTTGCACATTGTTTTGACTGTATACATTTAGCAGTGGAGTCACTGATAAATTTAATTGAGAGTGATGGGCAAAATCATTGGAAGCAATCTTTTATGTTTATGAATCTCGTATACCGGAATGTTGGATAAATTGTTCAACCAATATGATGTCTGCTGTGTCGAAAAAGACGTGTTTTGCAGCTGAAACGCGTTCATTATGCAAACTGCATTTAAATAAAAGACGTGCAATGGGATAACAAGCTGTGTCAGTACTGTTTTATATTGGGGAACAGCCCACCAGGCACCTCCAGTAAGCGCCACAGAGCTGCGTTGCAGAGAGGTGTAAAAAGGGGCGTGGCCTCGGACCACCGCTCTGCAACACAGCTCTGTGACGCATATTGGAGGTACCTGATGGGCTAGTTGGCCCCCAGGGACCCCCAGTATTCAAGGGGAATTAATTCTCCAACTTACAACGCGCCACGGGGCACGTCTGCAGAGTGATGCACTGAGGGGGCTGTGAGGCCCCACTTCTTTTCTTATTTTTGGGCTCTGGGGAACCTATCCCCCAGGGCCTGACCCTTATTTTGTTTAAGTTTTAAGAAAATACAGGAAGGGGGCCGCGTGGCCCCCCTTCCAAGACTATTTTCGGCCCCGGGGACCCTATCTCCCGGGGCATGGCCAGTAATTACATTTAAAAAAAAAAATATTTGGAGGGGGGCCGCGTGGCCCCCCTCCTTAGGTGATTTATGGCCCCGGGGACCCCATCCCCAGGGCCGGCCTTTCCTTTTTTAAATCATATATTTATTATTTTTTGGGGGAGGGGTGCAGCGTGGCCCCCCTTCTGGGCCACTTCTTGCCCCGGGGACTCCATCCCCTGGGGCCTGGCCACTCCGTTGGGGACCGTGGGTGGAGCCCCAATGCCCCCACTGTCCCACCGGCTCCCCGCCTCCTGCGGGAGCCGGCATTGCTGTTCCACAAGGAGAGCTGCTGACATGCCGCTTCCCTTGGAATTTTCATAAAAAGCACTTCACGCTATGGACAAGACTGCTGACGCGTTTTGTCCCCTTGGGACTTCTTCAGAGCTTAGCGGATAGTGCATATATGACAAGTGTTCTTGTGCAATGTTAACAGTCCAAGTTTGTGGGAATAATGCCAGCCAGAGATCCATGAGTGCCGCCCGGTTCAAGTAGCGAAGATTACGTTATGTGGGGAGTATGAAACTACAGGTGCACATGAGAATAATCCAACACCTAAGGGCTATTGTCAACTCAGACCCTTTATACCCTGTAGCTAGGCATTTTAAAGCTAAACATAATAATGACCTCCAATGCCTCACTTATTTTGTCATAGGAGCAATACCACCACTTAGAAGGGGTGGTAATAGGGAAAAACTACTCAGGAGATTAGAGTTTAAAACTGGACTCCAAATTCCCATCAGAGTTAAACAACAGTGAAGATTTGCACAATTTCTTATAAGCATTTTTGTATTCTTGTATTGGATATGTGTGTGCGAGTATAGAATGTTGGGTAGCTTCAACCATATACTTTGAATCTGGACATTTTTTACTATGAGCAAAGGTGCAATAGTATTTTCGAGCAGAAAAGAGATAAAAGCAAGTGTGCAATCATATATAGTAAATATTGGAAATAAGCAATATATATATGTTATGGTCAACTGCATAAAATGATGATTTCATATTCCAGTGGATGTAAATAAGTATAACATAATCGATATATTTATATCGAGTATGGAAAGGAAGGTTCCCCTTAGGCCAACAATATGCTGAACCTCAATGTTTTAACTCCTTTTTAAAATATAATTTTCTCATTGCAGAACTAGGCACTTAGCACTTTTGGCAGCACAATGCACTTTATTCATTGTTCATATATTTTTGCACAGCATTTCATTAAAGAAATAATGAAAGGAACATATGAGCCTATGTTTGTCTCCAATATATACAGTAGAGCAGAGGTGTGAAACGAGTAATAGGCTCAAGCAAACGACATGCCTATGACAATAGCATTACAGTATTTATGCTAGCCGATACAAATATGCACCATGCTGACAGGTCAAGCAATTGTATTATATGTACAGTCAGTTAGAATTATGCACTATGCAGGCAAAGAATACACATTTTACCATGATCTTTAATATTCTAACAGGCAAGCGCAAGGTGTGAAACCCAATGTAATGTACAATTTCTGTATTTAAAATCTGTTGTTTATGCCTATCAAATTGTAGGTCACGTGGTAGTATTAGTCTTTAAACCACGAAGCCGCAGAGCGTTATTTATTTTATCAAGGTCACGTGTGGTGAACGAAACACGTCATAACTTGTTGCGAGAAAAAAAGGATTAGCACACGCAACTTCAGGGTCCATGCCCATCTGTATCCTGTATCCATGAGGAAGTGGATTGTTTTGGGGAAATATCATTGTGTATATATATATATATATATATATATAATATACATATACACATATATATATCAGCCGCGGCCCATGGAGGGAGTTCCGTGGGGTGGTAAGGCTGGGCAACGAAATTTGTTTTATTTATTTAATTGTTTACTTACCTGTATTTATCCATATTCCGGTTTTTAGAACCCCCCACCCTGCCCCTCCCCCGCCCCGCCTTACCGCCACACGGAACTCCCTCCACGGGCCGCGGCTGATATAAATATATGTGTGTGTGTGTGTGTATATATATATGTCTCTCCCCAAAAATTGTAATGCCGCACTCCAAAGAGGTGATTGCTTCAATCAATTTTTATTTCACAAGGAGACCTTTCACCATCACCACCGCCTACGCGTTTCAACCAGAAAGGTCTTGCTCACGGTATAGTGAGTCCTTTCTCTGTTTCTCCTCTTTATAGTCTTTCCCACCCTATACCTTTCAAGAGGCATTGTGGGATTTGTAGTTTATATATACGTAATTAACAAAAAATAACTCTAAATAATTTCCAAAAATCACATAATTTACAATTCTTCAACAGTGCACAAAATTCTTATTGTTTGATTACATTTCTTCATCAAAATTGATTTATAACACACGCCAAAATTGGATGTAGTACAGTTCTATTATTTGTCTTTTTTACTTTATTTCTTTTTTCTTTTTTGCGTCTTAAGGTATCAATAACACGGAATATATAAAAAGTTACCACATTAGCAGCTAAGTGCCTGTTATACCTCTTTTGCATTATCTACATCATCCGACTTTATCCGATATCCCTTCCCAGTAAACTTAACAAGGAAGAGGTGATAGCTTTGTATCGGATCACCTATGTTTTTACAGGCTGTTAATCACATTGCTCAAATGGCTGTTATCGCGTTTTCACCATTGGATTGGAATCATTATATTAACTAAGTGCCATAGAATTCTCTTATTGGCTTAACAGTGTGAAATATACTAGGGTGCTATATTGTTTTTCATACAGGCTAAGTGCCCTACTCTTACATGTACAAAATATTGCTTCTATCTTCCTATCACTCCTTTATATAGATACTGTCACTTAATATTGCTACTTATCCCGTGTTACTGTAAATAAATTCTACTCCTCTCTCTGTATCTACAATCAATCCCCAAAGAACAATGGCACAATATTTGTTCTCAATTGATGTATATTACAATGGAGACATTGTTATTTAAAAAGTCCTTTGCAGTTACTCAGTTCATAAATAAACGTACAATTCTTCATCCCCATTCAAACGTCCGGTACTCCTAGTTCTGAATCTAATCAGTAATCTCGACTCCAACCCCCTCAATTGCAACATTCTATTTCCTCCTCTCTCATTCTTTGGGACAGTCATGATTCCAAAGTATTTTATAGCATGTCAGATCTTTGCAGGATGGGTACTCATGTGTTTTGCCTTAGCGAAGTTCATGTCTTCCTTCTGAACTGCTCTTATGTGCTCTAGAATGAGATTCCTTAGAGGGCAAGTCGTGCTCACTATGTACATCAGTCCGCAAAAGCACTCGATATTGTATACTACATAAATGGACTCGCATGTAATTTTTTCCTTTGTAAGAAATTATTTTCCTTTGAAGTCTTGGAGTTCCTTTGTGTTCTTCCAATTTTACAAGCTTTGCATTTTTCACAATGATTAAAGCCCATTTGTCGCTGTTGTAACCAGTTTTCAGATTTCTTCATGGCAAAATGGTGTCTCATGAATACATTTTTCAATCAGGATACCTTATGATATGTTACCCTGTGGCCTATTTTTTCTCCAATATCTGGGTCTTTATTCAAAAGCCCCCAATATTTATTCAGGATGTTATCATTTTCCTTACTGTAGGTTACAATTATCATTATGGGGGTTTCATCCTTGCTTATTTTTTTGTTATTTATTTATTATTGTTTTAACCCTTGTCATAGACTTAGCTGGTTCCTTTCCTCTTTTGATATCTCCATATTTGTAGCCTCTTTTCCAGAATATCTTCTCCGCTTCTTTAAACTTTTTCTCCATTTCCACATTTGTAGCGGAATTTCCTCTCATTCTCACGAACTCTCCATATGGCTGTGGATGAAAGCTAGATCCATGGAGAGTGATGTTGGTGACAGTAGGTCCTTCTATATACAGTGATTTGTATTTGGTTCTTATGTTACTCAAGAGAGAGAGATTCTTTATTTTGGCCTGACAAGGCCATAAAAGCACAGATGAAAAGCATATAAAATACAATACAGACAATATAAGTTATCTGGCAATGAAGGGCATACACATTAAAATAATAATCAAGAATTCATGAGAGTTAAATATTATAATAAATATTTAAAAAATACACATCAGAAGATCATAAAATGTTATAAAATCAGATTTAAAAGACAACGATTCACAATGGGGGAGCAGGATGAGTTGATTGGGCTAGCCCGATCTTTAGAATTGCTCGGCGTGCACACCACATTGAAAACAAATAGCGTGAAACTGAATACGCAATGGGCATACTAGTATCATTTTTTTAAATCCTGAAAGCCTGGGAGCAGTGGGATGTTCCGAGATTTCTGCACAACTGCCCTAACCAACGGCGTCTCGCTTTCTCATATGCCTGGCAGAAAAATAATACGTGTAGGTCTGTTTCCGGTATATTTTTACATGTCGGACAGCCCTTAGTAGAACTGCCCCCCACTAATATGTAAAAGCGTGGAGGGGATGTGCACCATACCTAAACTGCAAATGTAGCTTTTTAGCAACGGATGGCTGTATGTCGTTGATGACAGGTTCTAACCTGTATTGCAATTTTACTCCTAAGTAAGATGTCAGTGTGCCGGTTCTGGAACACCCCTGCAATAAAGTAAGATTGTATTCCTTGTAGATCTTTGACAGAGCCTTCCTAGAATTTGACAGACAACTGTCTTCAGCACTAGCCCATAAGTCACCCATTCCCATGGAAAGTAGAGAGTTCTTAATGTGGGCCAGCCATGGGATTTTGCTTGCTACCCTGAGGTTTGCCACTTCCCTTAGTTCCTCTCTATACACAGATAGTTCTGGGGTGCTCCGTAGATGATGCCAATATAACAAGAGTCTAAGGGTGACCTCTACTGCAATCGGGCCGACTACAACATCCATTCGAAGTGTTGTAAGCGGTGTACTTTTGGGAAGTCCCAGAAGCTGTCTAGCAAACAAATTCTCAATCTTGACAAGTTGGTCAGATAGCCGATGGCCCCAAATTTCCACCCCATACAAGGCAGCTCATCTGGCTTGTGCCTTGTATATTTCCAACACCGGCCCCATCGTTTTATGTGTGCACTTCCTCTGCAACTTCGCTAGCCCCGTTGTCTGGGCCAATTTTAAACATGCCTTCTTGATTTGTACACCCCATTCCATTTTCTCGTTAAGGGACAATCCCAGGTATTCAAAGACAGACTTTCTCTCAAAATTTCCCATCTAATAGGGGATTAGGTCCTGTTGAGTGCACTGCGTTGAAAGCCATATATTTGGTTTTCTGGGTGTTGATCTCCAGGCCCCTACTCTTGCAGAATGAGTGGAGATGTCCAAAGCCCTCTGAATTCCCATAGGGGACTTTGACAGCAGGAGGGTATCATCGGCGAACATCAAGGCAGGTACCTTGCGGTTCGCCAACTTTGGAGCATCTATGTCCCTCCCTGCTGTCAAGGCCTCCACTAAGCCATTAATAAATAAACAAAAGAGGGTTGGGCCAATACACACCCTTGACGTACACCTCTCTCTATAGGTATACGATCAGTGAGCTCTCCATTTTTCCCATATCTAATCTAAGCAAAATAATATTCATGTAGTCTTTTCAGATTGTGGCATAGATATGGGGGGGCTCTCAGATCAGAAAAAATGGCCCATAATTTCTCCCTAGGTACTAAATCGAATGCCGATTTTAAGACCACAAAGATCATGTAGAGGCTGCCAGCCTCCAAGATCACTGTTTTCCAGTGCAGTAATTGCAACCTGAAGATTTGGTCAATTGTGGACATTTTCTCTAAAGCTGGCCTGATAGGGGCTGAGAATAAAGTGTTCTTCCATCCAACTCTTTAATTGGTCCAGCAGCACTCGAGCGCATCTTTTCTGAGTGACATCAATGAGACTGATGGGCTGATAATTCACAGGATGGAGGGGTGAACCCTTTTTGAAGATCTGAATGATTTCCGCCCCCAACCATGTCATGGGAATCTCCATTCCCTGGAGAATAGCATTGAATAGGGACCAAAGGTACGGGGCCCAGATACTTGGTTCAGTGCAAAGAATATCACCGGGGATCTTGTCTAGCCCCAGGGCCTTTGCAGGAATAATCCGGCTTATGGCATCTGTTATCTCTTTTAGAGAATTTTCTGGGGTATCTAAGCAAGAAAGCTGTTGGTGGGGACATTCAATTGTGGCTTGCCCTACTTCTTCCTCTACCCTAGAATACAAGGACTGAAAATGGGCCTTCCAGACTTCTTCCCCTAGGTTTGGTTCAGTTGCTGGTTTATCCTCTTTGGAGTCTGTATTAATTAGATTCCAAAAAGTCCTCATGTCCCTATTGCTTAATGCAATTTTCAGGCTCTCCCATTTTTCTTCTTCCCAGTTTCTTTAAGCCTAGTTTGATGGTATTTTTGGAAACTAACCACTTTGCCCTTATTTCCAACTTATAATTAGATTTAATGGCTTGGACAAGAATTTGCTTGGCCTTGCGGCAGTTACCATCATACCAGGGGTGCCCTGGTGCCCCGCTTTCCTTGGGATGCAATTTATGGAAAAAGTATCGGCAAAGGCCACCACTAAACCTTGATGGTTTTCTGCAATTTCAGTAAATGGGCTATAACAATCAACAGACTCACTCAATTGTTTTGCAACCGCCAAAAAAGTAATGATGGTTCGATAAAGGGAGGCTAGATTTTCTCAGGTTTGACAGAATAAACCCCATCTTACTCTCCTCCTGCAGCTAGTTAGGGTAAGCCCAGGGACAGTCGGAAATTGGTCCTTTGAAGCGTCTTATGTATGTAAACTGTTACATCCAAGAATTGTATTTGCTACGTGCTCATACCACAGGTAAATTTAAGGCCCACCTCATTGTTATTCAATATATCAAAGTACTCCAAAAATTATTCTTTTGTCCCAATCCATATCTCGAATAGGTCATCAATGAATTGCAACCATAAAGCTATCTTTGTTGTGAATCTTTCATTCTCTTCTCTCTAAGCTATGGTTTTTTCCCACCAACCCATGATTGGGTTGCCAAAGCTTGGTAAAAAAGAAACAACTATGGCTGTCTCGCAAACTTTGGAGCATAGCTAGCGATTAAATAAGAATATGTTGTTTCTCAGGGACATTCCAATTAAATCTAGTAGCATCTCAATGTGTTTCAGTTCTTGGATATTTCTCTGTTTTAGTAAGTATCTGATTACATTTAATCCTACTTGATGATTTATGGAGGTGTAGAGGAATACCACATCAGTGGTTACTAATAGATATCTTTCTTGCAACCCTGTATCCGTCAGTATTCTCAAGAAGTCCCCCGTATCCTTTATGTTGAAACTTAAATTTACCTTCATTGGTTCTATAAAATGATCAACATATATTGGTACGTTCTTAAATAAAGATCTTCAGCTGGATATTATTGGTCTTCCAGGAGGTCTCATTAGAGTTTTGTGTATTTTTGGTAGGAAATACATAGTTGGTATTACTGGACTGTAATTTTTCAGGAATAACATTTCATCTTCATTCAATAGGCATATCTCAAGCCAATAATTGATCCTTTCATCTAAAGTCATAGTTAGGACTTGCCTATATCTCTGGCATCATTTAATTAATCTTCCAGGAATCTTCCAAAAATAAAGTGGCAGTTATGTCTTGTTGTGCATGGAAAGTTTCTGGGTGGTCTGTGAAGCGGTGGCTGAGAAAAAGGGGGGTAAAAAAAGTGTGTTTCCCATCTTCATTTTCATAGAGATTTCAGACACACCTACAGCCTGAGCCGCTGGATGGATTTACACCAAATTTGGCAAAAAGGTAAAATTTGTTCCAGAAAGCATGTTTTTTGTTATTTCGTGTAAATCTGTTTAGTAGTTTTGGAGATATTAAAGGAAATCCAAGTTTGTATAGCTAAGGTGTATCGCAAATTAGTGCTCCAATGGGAATGCTGTGATTGGCTGGCTGCAACCTTAGCGGAAAGTTGCTGTAGCTATTTTAATTTATGGGCACAGTCCCTGGGGCTAAACAGAAATGGCAAAAACTGGCATGAGGGGTCAGGTTGGATGCACCCTCCCCATGGGTGGGATATAGGGGTGTTTCTGAGACATAGTATGGCCGAAAATGTTTGAAGAACAGGTTTTTCTGCCAAACCCAATATTCACAAATTTGCCGCAATGCTCAGCACGATCCCCATGTAATGTTGCGACAAATTTGTGAATATTGTTAAAAGCACCAGAAAATGGCACACTCACAGAGACTCTGTTGAAGTCTCTCACTTAGACACTTATGCACCCACTCATATACCCACACACTCACACACCCACAGACAGACCCACACAGACACCCACATACCCACTCACAGACCCACTGAGACACTCACATACCCACTCACAGACCCACTGAGACACTTATGCGCTCGCTCATGCATCCACTAAGGTACTCATACACCCACTCACAGACTCACTCAGTGACTCATGCACCCACTCACAGATCCACTGAGACACTTATTCACCCACTCACAAACCCACTGAGGTACTCATGCACCCATTCAAAAGCCACGGAGATACTCATGCAGCCACTCACAGACCCACTCAGACACTCCTGCAGCCACTTACAGATGCAGTCAGAGACTCATGCACCCACTCACAGACCCAGTCAGATACTCATGCACTCACTCACAGACCCACTCAGACACTGCTGTGTGCACCCAGAGACCCAGTAAGACACTTATGCACCCACTCACAGACCCAGTCGGAGACTCATGCACCCACTCACAGACTCATGCCCCAACTCACAGACCCACTGCCATACTCATGTACCCACCCACAGACCCACTTAAAGACTCATGGAGCCACTCACACACCTACTGGGGTACTCATGCACCAAGTCACAAACACACTTAGAGACTCATCCCCCCACTGGCAAATCCACTGAGGTACTCATGTACACACTAGCAGACCTACTTAAAGAGTCATGGACCCACCCACTCACCCACTGAGGTACTCATGCACCCAGTCACAAACACACTTTTTATTTAATTCACTAGCTCAGTAGTCTGAAAATTGGCCTTTCAGCCACAGGGCCCAGCGCTACTCATGGGTGCATGAAACAACTGTTTCTGTTGTCTCTGTTGAATCTAAAGTTTTAAACATCATTTAGGGCATGGATGGCATTGGATTGAAATGCAAAATGTGTGTTTTTTTGGTATTTCACTTTTTTCGTGTGTGTTAAATGAATGTCTTTGTTGGATGTGTGTGGTTGATGTGTAACTTGCAAACCTTTTTCAGCTCTGTGGCTTTTCGTTTGGGCATTGTTGCATTAAAGCTGTGTTGTTTAGCATGTCTCCTTTGTCTGGCCAGTCTGTGAGTGTGTTTGTAATAGTGGGCTAACATTTGCCTCCCCGTGTGGCCAGGGGCCATTTTGTAAAGTCTGTGTCCATATAGGCCTGCTTGAGTTCATTGTTTTCGATGCCTCCTGCTTGTTCTGAGTGACCATGTGGCTGTGGCCATTTTGTGGTGGTTGTTAGTGTGCTTTTGCCATAGGCCTGCATGTCTTTCCTTTGTTCCTCTTGGCTTACTGCTTCTTGTTGTGGTAGACTGGCCATGTGGCTGTCGGCCATTCTGTGAAGGCAGCCAGTGTGCTTTGCCATACGCCTGCATTGTCTGTCTTCCCTTTCTTGTTGTTGTGGTGGCCTGGCCATGTAGCTGGCGGACACTTTGTGAAGGCAGCCAGTGTGCTTCTGCATTAGTCCTGCAAGCCCTTTTTGTAGTGGCCATGCCTTGTTGTTTTGCATGGATTTTTTCTTCTTTTATCCAGCAAAAAATAAAGCACAATTCACTACATTTTCAAATAAATTTGCAATATTATTGAATTTAATGGATTCACTATGTGGACTAGTCTGCCAATGGGTTTTCGAACCAATAGGCCCAGAGCTACTCATGGGTGGGTGCATGAAGCAACTGTTTCTGTGGTGTCTGTTGAATTCTAAACATCATTTAGGACATGGATGCATTGGATTGAATTGCAAAAAGTGTTTTTTTGTATTTCACTTTTTTTCAAGTGTGTTCAATAAATGCCTTTGTTGGATGTGTGTGGTTGTTGTGTAGCTTGAAAACCTTTTTTAGCCCTGCGTCTTTTCATTTTTGCATTGTTGCATTAAAGGTGTGTTGTTTAGCATGCCTCCTTTGTCTGCCCAGTGTGTTTGTAAGAGTGGGTCAGCAGTTGCCTTGGCTGAGTCTCCCCATGTGGCCATGGGCCATTTTGTAAAGTCTGCGCCCAGATAGGCCAGCTTTAGTTCATTGTTTACCAAGCCTCCTGCTTGTTGTGAGTGACCATGTGGCTGGTGGCCATTTTGTGGTGGTAGTCAGTTTGCGTTATGCTTTTACCATAGGCCTCCATGTCTTTCCTTTGTTCCTCTTGGCTTATTGCTTCCATCCATTGTCAGCTGTAGCCCCCTGAATGCTGCATCCCACATAATGCACAATGCCAAACCAGTTCTGCTACATTTGTATTTTTGTTGTTGTTCTTCTTCTTTCCTATTCTTCCTGAGTGTACAGTACACCATGAAAGCCCTTGTTGTCAAAGTCTGACAAATAACTAGACTGTTGATATGTTTTTAATAACTGAGGAAATAAAATGTAATAATATTAATAATAGCACTAAGAAGTGTAACCACAAACTAAGTTATATATTATATTTGTTTGTTTGTATTCGTAGTAATTCAACCACAACAATTAATGCCACGTTTCACTGATGTTCTTCTTGCTTCTTTGCTTTTAGGTGCACAAAAGAGGAGGAGACAACATCACCCATTGTCCTGTCAGACAGAAGTCCTGCTGCGCACGACGTCACATGTCGTGTGGCCACAGACATCTCTTCAACTTGTGCCACTGCATGCTGCTGACATCCTGTAGATGGCCCCAAAGAAAGGTACCAGATCCAGCACCAAGAAAGTTGCCAGTTAGAAGGCACTGCCATTTACCAAGACTGGTATGTCGCCGAAGACCTTTTTTGGGAAACCAAATATTGCGCCTGCAGCAGCGGCATCCGGGGAGCAAGCTGGGAGCAGCACCCATGCATCGGTGGACCCACCCCACCAACCTAGGTCTAAGACCATGTCTGTCGCAGAGGCAGCCAGTACAATCATGAGTCTAACGCCATCGAGCAGTGATGTTGAAATTAACTTATCGTAAAGTAGTACCCAATCAATGCAGGAAACTCAGATAAGTGGGCAACAAAAGCCACAATCACCGCCCCCAATAGTAGTTGTTCCTCCCAAAGTAGGGGCAGGTCAGAAAATCGAGCTTACTGCAGAGGAAGAACTGCAAGCCACTCTTTCAGAAGATCCATTGACTTCCAGATCTCCTGCAAGAGAAAGGAGGGTTAGTCCATCAACCTCTTCTCCAAGCTCCCCTTTTGATGATCTAGACACCACTTGGAAGCCCCCAGCTCAGTCTGTGACTGAGACACGCCACGAGACAAGGCTTGGGAAAAGGAAGGTTCCAGAAAGCCTTAGAGGTATGGAGGTAGATGTAGAAAAGGAGGATGATGATGAGCCAGTCATCATGGACATTAGTCCCACCCCAGGCGAGACCGACATTACCCCATCCCAAATTGCTGTGGAAGGATGTGGCATGGATACCACCAACACAGATACCACCAACACCACCTCCAGCTTCCATATTTGCACAGGCCCGGCAGTGACCTACATCCACCACAACCACCTCCGTAGAAGTAGGTACTGCAGAGAGTCAAACGTCATGCCCATCTACCAGTTTATCCGATATTGCAAGTGGCACTAACAGTGCCAGAAAATTCACCTCCCGAGTTTGGGACTTTTTTCGGTTAGCAGGAAGGAGGTAAACATTTCTATATGCTCATTTTGTGGACAAGGTGTTAGTCGGGGTAAGCTTGGTACAAACTATGGTACCGGAAGCCAAACAACCCATCTGAGAAAACACCACTTGATCCAGTGGGAGGTGCATCTTAGTGGCCAAAAAACTGCAGGAGGGGATGAAGATGAAGAAGCTCCGATCACGGTGGAAGGTGAACAATAGGGAGACATTTTCTCTGTTACACAAAGCAGCCCTGTCCCCAGCAGTGCAGTGATTCCGCTCACATCATCATCACTAACATCGCAATGACACAAGAGTCAGGCTAAAACACCAAGGGTTTCCAAGGCAAGAGAGTACTGCAGTGAAAAAATGTGCACCATAGAGCCTAACATCTGGTGTCAAGAAGACACCTGCATCAGTGGCACCAGAAAAGAAAAAAATCCAGGCTAACATTCTCAGCATGTTTAGGTCAGAGAGGCTGGATGAACGCAACCACCCAATGGTACGTTTGAACAACGCGAAGCTGGCTAAAATATTAGCGCTGGCTTGTGGAAGGGGTGGGTTTTCTTGAATTTGCACAGCCCTCTGCCCGAAATGGAAGGTTCCCAGCCGGTCCTATTTTGCCAGAGTTGCTGTTCCAGCACTACATCACGACATTCTGGAATTGCTTGGACAAGCTTTGCAAGCAGAGTGCTGTTCACACTATCCATCTGACAACAGACATGTGGACCAGTTGCCAAGCTACTGACTACATGTGTATCACGGCATACTGGATCCCTTTTGTGGGGGTTAGAGAAAAGATATCTGCAACAGGTGTTGTTGACACTGCTGAGATTTTTAATGCAGCCCGGAAATATGCAACTGTGGCCATGTTCGCCATGGAGAAATCTCACACTGCTGCAAACATTTTAGAAGACTTTGGACCCGATTCACAGAACTAACTTAAGACAAAATCCTAAGCTTACTACTTTTGATATTCACAGAAGGCATTTAGTAGTAGTAAAGTTAGGATTTTGTCTTACGTCTGTCTCCAGTCTGTCCTAAGTTTGTCCTAAGTTTGTCTTAAGACTGTCTTAAGTCTGTCTTAAGTCTGTCTTAAGTCAAACTTAAGACAAAATCCTAACTTTACTACTACTAAATGCCTTCTGTGAATACCGAAAGTAGTAGGACAGACTTAAGACAGACTTAAGACAGACTTAAGACAGACCTAGCGAGTAAAAATGCTTTTTCAATACAAATGATGCGCAGAAAAACAGATTGACCTTTTTCCAAAGCAAAACAGTAACACACAATTATACACAAAACATTATAGTGGCACAGTAGCACTAGCAGTACATAACATTTGACGTATCCTCACTTCGGGGTGGATTCACAGAACTAATCTGAGACAAAATCCTAACCTTACTACTTCTGGTATTCACAGAAGGGACTTATGATTTCTGGTATTCACAGAAATCACTTACGACTCCTGGGCCCGATTCACAAAAGTAATCTGAGACATAATCATAACTTTAAGACTTTTAGTATTCACAGAAGACATTTAGGAGTACTAAAGTTAGGATTCCTAACTTTCCTTTACTCCTAATTGCCTTCTGTGAATACTGAAAGTCGTAAAGTTAGGATTGTTCTCTGTTTAGGAGTAGGAAAGTTGGGAATCCTAGATTTAGTACTCCTAAATGCTAGAAAAGGGTTAATACATGCCAATCACTTAAAAGTGGACTAACAAAACTAAAATATGAAAGACATGTTTTATTTGCTGCCTTCCACAATATTAGTGAGTGCAGAGATGAAAATGTTGCCATTAACGGTATCTTTGTATGAGAGAGGTGTGTCATTCTCATGCTTAGTTTTCTCCTTTTCTTAGAGTATTGCATCTCAAATAAGGGTAAAAGCCCTAATTTGAGCAGCAAACTCTATATTCAGGTATGTGAATTAGACTGACCTTTCAAAACAAAAAAATTGATTGGAAAGGTATATGTGTATGTGAAGTTGATAAATGTGAGTATGATATATAGAAAAGTATTGTAACTTAATGAGACGGTCTATGAGCGGTTGTGTGAGTGTTTTTTATGCATTAATTAATGGGTTAGTAAGTCTCTTTCTGGGTGTGTGCGTATGTGATTGTTTCTTTCAGGCTCCGACTAGCTGTGTGAGAAGTTGTTTAATAATGTGTTGCCCCGGAACTATATATTGTACATGTGTTATTTTACTGCATGCTCTAGTTGGTACAAAAAACTGCTTGCTCAGCTTTAAACTTGTACTTAACAATGTACTAGAAACTCTGCAAAGTTTTACAGGTCAACACATGATGTGCTGCTCAAAAAGAATGTTGTTATTTGAACTCTGGGACTAGTAACCTTATTTATTCCATTATAAGAGGAATACAAGTCACATAATTAAAAGGAAAAAACATGCACTGGAGCAGGACATAAAGTCATGAACCTTTGAAATGTGGCAGCTGTCTATTCGATGCCCTTTAGGGTTTGTGCTGGTAGGTTATAGGGCTGGTTTGTATGTACTTAGATGATAAGACATACCCTTTTAACCCCTTGCGTGCGGGTTTATTTCTCCCGCTGTGCGGGAGAAATAAACGGCGTTCGCGAACACGACGGCTCCCGGCCGTCGTGCGCACACGCCCACCGTAATGCACGACGGCCAGGAGATGTCGTGCGCACGCAAGGGGTTAAGTAATAATGGGAAGTTTGAGACTCCCATGCAAAGTTGAATATGAAGTGTTTCACATTTAGTACATGTTTATACATATGTGTGAAACAAATATTACTCATCGTCTATGAGAGAGAGTCAGAGGTATGTAGATATTCACGGCTATACCTATACAGAACTTATGTATGCAGCAGTAATTACATACAACTGATTCCTCTGATAGGTTATAGGACAGAGTGGTTTGTACTTAAATGCAGTTTTAAGTTTACTAAGTTATATGTGTACTTATAGACCTATATGTCCAATTATACATGCAGTATCGCAGATATACCACCCATAATGGAACAGACATACATGTTTTCAAAAGCATAGAGCCTCTCTTCCACTCAGTCAGACAGAGGCACTTACACAATCACTCACATACTCAGAAACAAGTTATGTATCCAGCATATCAAAGACAGTTGCAGATACACTTACATATCCCTGTATTCACCAGCATAGGCACTGAGCTACTTGTTCAGCCACTTACATACACATTTAGAGAGCCATAGAGTTACTAAAATAGACAATCATATACCGGCATACTTACTAAAACAAAAAGTAGTCCTTTAAACATGGGTCAAGCCTACAACTGCAGAGTATGTCTGTGCACTTTTACTGCCAGCTTGTCTATGCATAAAAATCCCTTCGCCAAGTCTTAAACCCAATTTTTAGTATAAATAACTCCCGTCTGAGATACAGTGTATGTATGCCATAAAGCATGGTTGATTTTTTTTTGGTCCTCATATCACCAAAGCGTCTGCAAATCCTAGCCCCTTTTCACCCTTTCTGTCCGCCTCATGGTCTGTTGTATTCGCTCACTTTAAACCTCAACCGCCCTGACCTCACCTCGAGGGCCAACCCCAGGTGCGGTATCTTGGTGTAATCAGAGGACCGTGGTATTCTGTATGGGATTCGCCCCTCAGTACCTAACCACCTTATGAAATCCACCTTATGTAAGCGGCCCACACCTTGGCGGATCTACCTGGTTTACATTCCACCTCCATTCGGCTCGTCCACTCAGCCATGTTGAGCCATTCCTTAACATGGGGAGGGGATGGATCAGTCCAGTGATTACAGATCTTCCGGCTGGCTATGAGCAGCATGTAGAAAACAAGGCCACTTTGCTTGCTGCTCAAGATACTGTGTGAAGGATTATCAACCCCCAGGAGGACTAACACAGGGGTTCAGAGCTATAGTTGTCCCCGTAATGTCTCCTAAAATTAACTCAATACCATTCCAAAACTCCTTGATCTCAGGGCAGGTGAAAAATACATGTGCATCATTGGCTTTTAAATAACCATACCTTCTGAGCATAGGGTAGGCTGTGGCGCAAACTGGCCAATTCTTTGAGATGTCCAGTACAGTCTGTTAATAGTGAAGAAGTGCTATTGTTTTAAGTTCACGGGTGTGGCGATCAAATATAATAACTTCAACGTGTCAAGCCACATTGATAGCATATCCTCTCCCTGGAAAGTGTCTGCCCATATGGTGTGTGGTAACATCAATTTCCTATCTTCTGCCTCTACAAATTGCCAATACCAACAGGCCACTTCCTTACTTTTAGGTCTTGCATCCTGGAGAAAGGCTACAAATTTCCAATCCCCCCCTGTCTCCAGGGTCGATGTCATAAACCATGATGTCAGCTGTACATACCTAAACCTAGATAACCTATTGCCAGTTGTTACTTTCACGTCACCCAAGGAAGAAAACTCTCCACCGTCATCAGATCCCCCAGGGTATTGCTCCTGCCTGCCTTAGAGGAAAACTCAACTTATCCTTCATGAACTCAGGAGTGCCTGGATGGTCCCAGATTGGTGGAAACTCTAAGTAGTACTCAATACTGAGCACCATTCTCTCCCAATACCAGAGGTTTAATGCTGTCTTTAATACCTTCAGCCACACATTTTTCAAATGTTTCGGGGCATCAAACTTGTGTAGGAAGCCTACTGATCTAAACTCCCTGATCATCTCCCCCAAAAGAGTTCCCCAGGTTGTGGAGTCCGGCTTTCCCAATATCATTCAGAGATTTTAAAAATAGGAATGCTATACAGTATAAATTCAGATCGGGAAGGCTTAAACCGCCCTTCACTAACCTACACCTCAGCTTTTTCCATGCTAGTCTTACTCTGCAAGAGGCCCAAATAAAGCTGGTTATATTCCCCTGAATCTTACTGATAGCTGCCTTTGGGGAAATGAGGGGGATACAGTTGAATAGGTATGTCAATTTGGGGAGGATCGACATATTGATAAATAGTCATAGTCAAATTCTTCCATCTAGATAATAACATGTCTACCTCCATAGCCACACGCTTCAAATTACATAGTGGAATTTCATCTATATGATTGACAATTACAATCCCAAGGTATTTTATCTCTGAGCACACTCTCCCCTCCCAATCATCTATGTTCCAGCACATCACCTCTGTCTTGGAGTTATTCACCAAACTAACTTTGCCAACCTACCTGCCAATATACAATTGAAGTTTTTTATAATCGACATTTAGCAAGGAAATCGGGCGGAATGGGTCTGCTTTCCCGGGATCCTTAGTGGGATTTAAAATCAAAACAATTGTAGCCTCTTTGCAGGAACTTGGGATCTGTCCTTCCCTCTTATAAATTGAATAAAACAGTAATTCCATATCTGGGTCTATCTCCTCCATTATTGATTTAAACAGCTCAGTAGGTATTGCGTCTGGGCTAGCAACCTTCCCATTCTTTATTCGTAGGAGGTGCTCTCTAATTTCTCTCTCAGTTGTTAAAGCGTCCAAACAATCCCTACCCTCTGTTGTAACATTCGGGAGTCCTACACTAATTAACCATTACTTGAGTCTCCCCGCATCTGGCTGGATCTCTTCTGTATATAATTCAGAGAACAGGGATACAAATGAGGCCTGCATTTCCTCCTCCTTGTTCATGATGTCATCCTGAGGGCTAGTGATCAACTCCATAATGTGGTGCCGAAGCCTCTCAACCCTTAACTTCCAGGCTAGCAGTGCCCCTGCTCTTTCCCTATATTCAAACCGCCTCATGCACCCAGTTGATCAGCGCTCTCGACACTTCATCTCCAGTTTGATTTTGTAGTTTAGTCTGGCTTCTGCCAGCTGATTCGATATCCTATCCCTAACACTTTGCTGCAACTTAGCCTCCAATGTCCCCACTCTTTCCTCCAATCCTCTCAATTCAGCTTTTTATGCCTTATTCTTGAAATGAGCCTGCCTAGCAGCACCCCTATAATATATGCATTGAAGATGTCCCAGAATGCATCTATGGGGGTCAAGCGGGCATTATTCAAGACAAAATTGACACTCGCTTTGTTCAAAACAGTGACTACCTCTAGGTCAAGGAGGACAGCCCTTTTTAGTGCCCATCTTGTATTATGATGAACCCCGAGCTCCATAAACAAGACACGGACTGCAGCATGGTCTGAGAAATGCCCTAGAAGCAAAATGACCTTTTTTAATTTACCAGCTAATGGTCTGTTCACAAAGAAATAGTCTATCCTGGGTAAATGACCATATTTGTTACTGTGGAAAGTATAGTTGTGCTTTGGCCCCTTTAAATACCTCAATGCATCTACCAACCAATATCCTGAAGCATATGGTTCAGAGCCTGCCTTGTCCTCAGGGCTGGGCTCCATTCTTACTGGTGGATCTGTCTAGGGTTGGATCTAGGAGGGTATTGAAATCTCCCCCTATGATTACAGGGGTGGTTATCACCACTAGATTCCACTCCAAATGTACTATATGCTGGGTGTCATCTAGATTTGGGCCATAAAATCCTACACACAGTGATGTGTGCTTAAAAGGTATGAGATGCCCTTTTGAGTTTCACTAACTTACTTGTGCACTTGCAGTCCCCTATGCCAAGTACTACATAGAGTATACCAACCATAATGCAGCTGACATACATGTTTTCAAGAGTAAAGACAAGCAGTCCTTTAAACATGGGTAGATACCCAGGAACACAGTAATGGATATGGTAGTATACCCAGGGAATGACTAATTCATATGCTGACACACACAGAATCACTCAGACATAAACCAGAAAAGTTAGCTATAATTTAATAAAACAACTGTTTATGTTGGTAGTTGAATACTTAAAATATGTAATCTGATAATACAGAAAACTAAATGTACTTTTTTTTTCTTTTCAGGCATACATTTCTGCTAAAGTACAGCTAGTTACAATGCCATCAAAAAGTGAGAGAAGAAGGAAATCGAGGCAAGGACACTATCTCCTCACAACCGAGAAACGAAAGGCGCAAATTGCAGAGAAAAAGGTGAAAGAGAAAAGAGCTGCTGATAAGAAAACAAAGACATTTCTTAAAATCCGATTTGGAGAACTGGAAGGTAAGCCAAATCAAGTAAATTAAAAACAAAGTTTCACATTGTAGGAAAGTAGGATCTGCTTTCATGGTTACCCTCATGTTTTGCTGGTGTCATTCTGTTTTCTGACTAGTCTGACTGGGATCCTGCTAATCAGGACTCCAGTCACTGTGCTTTCTCCCTATATTGGACTGTGGTAAGTACTTTGGTACCTTCCTAATTGGCTACTGGTGTACCCTTCTAAGTCCCTAGTATATGGTGCTAAGGTACCCAGGCCATAGGTACACCAGGGGTGTCTCATGGGCTCCAGCATGTATTATGCCACCAGTGAGAGACCACTCAAACTGTGCCTACAGGCTTGCCAGTGCAGCCTGTGTGAGCTGGGGCTAGCACCACTCACAACAGATTTAAGTTTCCCTGTATCTGAGGTCACTAAACTTAAAACCTATAAGTCACCCCTAAGGTAGGCCTTTCAATCCTGAAGGCAGAGTGCTAGGTTATAAGTGTAAGGGTGTCCTGCAGTCACAGGACACCCCCTACAAACCCACCAGTCAATTTTCTAGACTTTGTAAGTGCGGTCAGCCATTTTATACTTATAGTGGACATCAAGTCAATTATGAGATGTCTAACTATATATTGGCTGCACCGAAACCGGTCATGTTTGGTATCAAACATGTTGGAATCTTACCCCAACACCGATGCCAGTGTTGTATGCAGGATCCCATGTACTGGGGGGCACCCTTGGAAACCCCTTGAATTCCCTGTACCAGCAGGGTCTAACAGAAAGCTAGTGCTACTGCTGACCACAGGCACGATTCTGCCCTTCAGCTGCTGAGCTGAGCTCGAGCAGGGGAAGGTAGAACAATAGGTTTCCTGTCACAGGGAGGTGTGACCACGCCCAGACAAGACTGAGTGTATTGGGCTGGGATGGGGGTGCTTGCCAGCACCACCAGACTGCTTTGAAGGGAAGATTTGGTGTCCACAATGCATACACCAGTTAAAACCAGTTCATGGAGCAGTTGGCTCCTGCTCTGGCGCAAAACTGAACAAAGAACATGGGAGTATCCTCCCCTCTATCCAGCCCCTCCTTTGGGGGGGAACCCTGAATTATCCCAGCCATTTCCCTTGGGAACTTAAGTGCTTACCTGTGGGTGGCTCTTCTAATTCATCGTGGGACAAGATTCAGATCCGAAACCACTTCTACTTTTACTTTCTGGGCACTTTGGACTTCGCTTTGGGAACCGAGACTGCATCTGACAAGGCTCCTGCTGCTCCTGGTCTTGTCGTCCTGCCAGTCTTCTGCATTGTATGAGCCTGTGCTTCATCCAGGTTCTTCTCCAGGGCTATGGGTATCAAAGAGAACCGAAGGAATCTCCCTTGGAGTGAAGGAGTCTCTCCCCTGCATCTGCAGGCACCACAACTAAGCTGACTGGTTTGCTGTAACTGATGTCCTCCAGACTTTGAGAAGCCCAGAAGCACAGGTGGTGGTTCTGCAACTCCCTCAAGGCCTCCACTGTCTTCTCACTGAGTTTGAGGCCAGTATCCCTCGTCGGAACCGCTTGAGCAGAACCCCTGGTCACTGAGTTGACTTACCATTGCTAAGGCTTGTTGACTCTCTTCTCCAGAGAGATTCAGGCTTTGTCCTCACCACATCCTCTGCAATGAGGGCCTGCCTCCTAGGTGAGCTGCTTGAGGTCCTCTTGCGACTCCTGTGCCTTCCGTCTCTGGGTCCCCTTAAGGGTCTTCTTTGGCTCCAGTGGGCTCCTATATACTCGGCGATTGCTCTGACTCTCCTGTGTTTGGTGAGTCCCCCGGAACTTGCTGGTCCTGACACTGCACCTTCTTCATATTCCATGTCTATTGCTGCTGCCTAGGCTTGTTAGTGATTCTGATGGACACCGACTCCCTGATTCTCGACTTCCGACATGGGACAGCTCATGAATGGCTCCTGATTTTTTACAGCATTGTCTGGTCCTCCCAGCTGGAGCGAAAAGGTCACGGTCAACTCTCCTGCATCCTCCATCATTGGTGGTCATTAGTCTTCCGTGCTTTCTGGTCACTCCGAGTGGCATAGACTCTGTCCCCTCTGCTTGCAGGTACTTCTCTTCAATAATCCATCCTTGGATTCCACCGGACTCGTTCACCTTATTCTCCAGTGTCATCTTCACTGAAGTCCTCAATTGTGGTCTACGGCGGTTTTGGACGTCACTTCGCATCTATGCAGCCGGCTTCCCTGATGTAGGTATCCTGGTACCTAGGGTATGCACGGGTAGGGTGACTCTCCAACCTTCCATCTTCCACCGGGTTTCTTCAGGGTCCACTGGGATGGGTCCTCCTTTTTCAAAACAACGACTTCCCCATTGATTCGCATTGAGTATGCGGTTGTATTTCTACTCTGCACACAGCCTCCGTGGAGTTTCTAGGTACTTACCTTGGGTGGTTCCTTGAATCACAAGCTCTTCTGAGTCTTGTAATGTAAGTAATGTAAGGCAAACTTGTATAGCGCATCTGCCACCACAAGGTTACCAGTCAGCCACTGTGTGTATCAAATCAAGATAGTCAAGGATCTAATCTCTAGGAAACAGTCTGGTTTTCAGTTCCTTCCTGAAACGTGACAAGGTGTTCATTTGTCTAAGCTCCGGAGGCAGGGCATTCCAAAGTCTGGAGGCTGTAAAGCTAAAGGATCTGCCACCCATTCGAGCTTTATTGACATAGGGAACACAGACCAGATTAGCCGAGGAAGAGCACAGGTGTCTAACAGGGGAGTACCATACTAATTTCTTTCGCAGCAATTTTGGCCCAATTTTGTGTGTTGCCCTGTAGACACTGCAAAGTGCCTTAAATTGGATTCTTTGCGCAATGGTCAGCGAATGTAAATCCTTTAAGGTAAGTGAGGCAGAGGCTCTGCGTGGCCGATTTAGCGCCAGCTTAGCCACTATAGTCTGTACTCTTTGTAGTTTTTTTATCAAAGAAGCTGGGGCACCCAAAAGAAGTGCGTTGCAATAATCCACTCTGCTTATAACGATACTCCGCACCACTTGAGGTGTAGCTGAAGTAGGTAAAAACGAGAGTATCTTCTGAAGAGCTCGAAGCAGAGATAGACAGGTGTTCACAGTTTTATTTACCTGGGAGTCCAGTTGCAAATTACTGTCTAACATCACTCCTAAGTTGTGCACTGACTTAGCGGGCAATAGGGAATTGTTAGCCGGGCCAGGCCAGAAATCTATTGGGAGAGGTCGCAGAATTTTACCTGCGGTACAGCACAGGACTTCAGCTTTTTTCCCATTGAATTGTAATGAGTTCTCTCTCAACCATTCTGCTGTTCTATGCATACAGCTGTGGAATTTTTCTAGAGGCACTGCATTATTGCCCTCAACGGAGAAGACGAGCTGAGTGTCGTCCGCATAAATTATGACATCAAAGGATTTTATCAGGACAATAAGTGGACGAAGATAGAGATTAAACAAAATTGGGCTGATAGCCGAGCCTTGTGGAACCCCATGTTTAACATCTCTATTCTGAGAAGTAAATGGTGACAAGGTCACTGCCTGCTGCCTATTAGAGAGATAAGACTGCAGCCAGTCCCTAGCCCTGCCCACAACACCCAGCTCCTCCAATCTCTTAAGCAGGATCCGGTGGTTAACCATATCGAACGCGGCCAACATGTGAAGCAGCACTAAAAAAGCTGTCTGACCACTATCAGCCCGCATTCTCAGTCGTCCAAGACTGCCACCAGGGCAATCTCGGTCCCATGTGCAGGGCGAAACCCAAATTGGACTTTGTCCAGCAGTTCATTATCCTCAGCCAATTTTGAAAGAGATTTACTCGCTACCCTCTCCAAGATCTTAATCAGATACACTGGGGATCCAGTATAGCCTTTTTTAGCAGTGGAGAGACAACTGCCTTTTTCCAGCTGTCCGGTACTAAGCCATTAGTTAGGGATTGACAACAAATTTGATAAAGATACGGAAAGAGTTCACCAATAAATAGTTTCCAGAATTTATGTGGAAGTGGGTCCATAGGTGAGCCTGAGGAGATGCCAGCTGCAATTGCATTAAATTCTTCTTGTGAGGGAACCTGGAATTGATCCAGAAATATCATATGTTCCCTATCAGTTGTACCTCAATTTATTGGAGTAGCATTACCAATGTGCTGGTGCGCATCATCATCCGTGGAGGATTTTAGCCCAGTTAAAATTGTATTAATTTTTTCCTTGAAAAAGACTGCTAAATCATCACACAGTTCTTGTGATGCTGGAATTTTAGATTTTGCGCAGTCTGGGTTGGACATGTCGCTAACTAGGCTAAATAAAGTTTGAGATTTATTAGAAGAATGTAGAATGGTTTCCTCAAGATATTTAGCCTTGGCTTTGCCTATCGACTCTTTATAAATATAAAATAGATTTTTTACGGCTACTTTATCTGTCTCTAGATAATTCTTCCTCCATTTCCTTTCTGCTTGTTTGCAGCTGGTCTTCATCAACCTTAGCTCTTCATTATACCAAGGAGCAGATGGCTTTTTACAACTTTTGGCTTTCCTCAAGGGAGCTAACTGATCTAGAGAATTAGTGATTTGATGACACAGATTCAGATAGTTCTTCTCCACTGAATCATGGATAGCAAATCTATCATCGACAAGTCAGGAAAGGTCCACTAATTTTAGTATTTTGGACCATTCTCTACTAGTTAGTGTGACAGTCATATAGGCAGCTTGTTTTTGACGATTAGCTACCTTTAAGAAAAAAAGAACCAAAAAGTGGTCTGCCTAGCTTAATGGAAGTATCTCATTAACAACTGCATCTTTTTGACCAGAAAAAACAAGATCCAGCACATGGCCCTTCTGATGAGTGGGACATAGCACCAACTGTTGTAGGTTAATATTCTCACAAGCCTGACAAAGCTCTTTAAAAGCTGTGTCAAGGGTACCATTCTCCCAGAGATTAAAATCTCCAAGGATCAATAGTATGGAATGAGAGTGCGATAAGTCGTATATTGCATCAATCAGTTCTTGATAACCACCTGGTGGTCTGTAGCAAAGTAAACCAGTACATAAAACACCACTAGGATCCTTTAGTGAGAATCCAAGTGATTCAATCCCCGGAACATCCTCTACACATAGTGGGGTAAGATTCCAGGTATCTTTATAGATAAATCCTATTCCTCCCCCTCTTCCATCCAGCCTGGGCTTATGGCAAATTTTATATCCTGGATGGCAGGCTAAGCCCAACTCGACTTCTCTGTCTGCCCGTGTCCAAGTTTCTGTAAGAAATAGGAAATCCAGGTTATGATCTTCTAATAACATATAAATCTCCAGATAATGTTTAGCCAGAGATCTAACATTAATCAATCCACAGTTAAGAATATCTAACATGGCTTTCTTAGGGATAACCTTACCACAAGTGCCACTTTCATTATTCAAGGTCCTATCCTTCCGAGTGTCGAACAGGAGAAGCTCATCTCTAGAGTAAAGCAAACGGGTGCCAACAGGAGCAGCATAACAGGCGCAGACGGGCTTGTCTTTGGCGCGCCCGCTGCGCGTGCGTGCTGAGTGCTTGCATCTCATCCGTTTAAGTAGGGAGAGTGCAATGAACAACTAGAACGCTACCCAAGATGGCGGTCTTCTGGTGACTCGCTCTTACAGATGAGTACACCAGCACATCAAGGGAGCATTAAAACTTATTGTATTTTATACTAAAGTGACTGAGTGCAGCAAGGAGCAAAGTGAGTGCAACAACAGATTAAAAAGCTTCCGTTAAAAAACAATTTTTAAAAAGGTGACACTGATGCCCAACAACAAGAAATAATCAGCAATTATATTTTGAAAAGTAGCGGCGATTAAATGTCTCCGCTATCACTGTTAGAACTTTGGATGCAGTTCGCATTCCATTTTATTAGTGTATGTTTTGGTCTCCCCTGGCAACCACTGTTTATTTGTGCTAATTACCTGTTCTACGTTTGAAATATTGTATGTATTGTGTTGATCTCTCTGGGTAGGAGATGTACCAATGTGTTAGTGAGTGTGTATAATAAATATAACTATTTTTACAACTACACTGTGTGGTTCTTTTTCGTTTAAGCTTCAGTACATGATTAGTTCTGGTGAAACAAGCTGCTTAACATTTCTTCTGGACCTGAAGGCTGCTCTCAACAGCTACCACTTGGAGAGATTTCTATGGTTGTCTAACACCACTAAAATCACCATAAAGATTGTCTGGATTAGTGCAGGGTGCTTCACTTAAATAAGTGCGCACCATATACTAAGATAGCCTGCTATACTCATCAACTAAGGAAGGAGAAACAGTACATGACATGAAGAGTACAAAATGGTATAATAAAGCAGAACGTTTAACCAGAAGACAGAGGCAGTTTAAGGAAATCAGAGTTAGAATGTTCCGTAGTAGAGTAATTCAGAATATGATAAGAACTCTGAAGAAGTATAAAAGGAGAAGAGAAGCAGTCAGATAAAAGGAACGTGTTGAGGTTGTAGTCGATAAGGCCTTTGCTCTCAAAAGGAAGCTATTTATTTTGATTCTAAACTGAATGAGGACATTGGATAAAGTAGTGTTGTGTATGAGGAAAAGAAGCCAAAACAAAAAGAAAAGTCAATAGAAGTAACTTTTCCAAATGTTTCAGTGGCGAATGAAGGCTTTCTTTAATGATGAAAGCTGTTTCCAAGAAAGCACATTAGTGCATGCAGTTGTAGAATCTGGATGACTGTATGAGATGACGGATTGTAGTCCTATTCCAAAAAAGGTGATGGTACCTAGAAATGTAGAGGAAGTGATAGCTGAAGAGGCACAGGGTAGTATAGACAGGCCCCTGTATATAAACGGAACTGTAGCAGTATTTGTAGTGTTTGGCAGGAATCTATTGATATTTTGAGAAATTTCCTATTTATGTTTCCCTGCAGAAGTTTAAAACAGAAAGAAGGTTTTTGCGAGGATTGGATCCATGTAAAGTAAGGAAGTATACTGATTTACAAGGACACTCACTAGTTTGTCTATCAAAGAAAGTGTACCAGAGCACCTTTCATCATTTCAGAATGTTAGCTGTACACCACTCAAAAATGTAAACTTTAGTTAGGAGGCTTTACTATTTCAAAACTCCTGTGCTATATTTAGGAGAAATGAATAGAGCTCTTTTGCATGGTACAGAAGCATAGGTAGAAAAAGTTTGTGATAGTGTTCAGTTTCATATCTTTGGTCCTGTACAGGATTGTAGAGAAAATTATGACTTGTCTGCAGGTGTAGAGGAACAGGACACAGGTATTAATGTTGATAATGTTCAAGAAGAGAAGTTTAGCACAGTTTCTTTGGAGAAACTGAACTGTGTTTGTATATGTTGTTGACGCACTCACTACAAAAGCCAAACTCATAATGTAAATCTGTCTTAAAGAACTGAAGAAGAGAGCAGAGATAGGTGACACAAACTTGCACCTTATTTATCGGTAGAGGAACACGTTGATCGTTCCACTCAGCAAATTATGTGAAAATACTGTTAAGATGAGTTAGAGTATAATAAAATGCCAGCTAGAGAAGTACATAACAAGTTAGTGCTATTTTAAATTCCACAAGATCTTCAAGATTTGAACATTTATGAATCAATTCATATACAATGTATACATCCTTTTCAAACTATGATTTGTATGGAACCCGAAACCGGAAAATTACCTTCAACCGAGCTACAAAAAGGCCTAAAAGGTAGAGTTGTGTACTTGTCATTAGATTAAAAGCAGAATATTGAAACTATAGGGGTGCAGAGAGATTTTGAAAAAACACTTATTATTCTAGTCAATGGGGTCCCTACTAAGAAGAAAAACATATGGCAAGAGTTAGTGGGTCTTAGTAAACTAAAAAAAGCAACAATATACCTGGTAGAAAATATTATTTATTATAAGAAATGTATAAAATATGTTCTTTCAGATATCACACATATGGAGGATGACACATTACCAGAATTGGTCAGATTGAATCGAACAATTGATTCAGATCAGAAGAAATCTATGAACACTACAGTATCCATCCTCTGCATTCTAAAGAGACTATTGGTGATGCTATTGATCACTGTCAAATGAAAGAAGCAAAAGGAGCTCTCTTGAGTGTGTGGGAGAAACGTTTAGAAGCTCTCTGTTTTCTACATCTGTTTTACCCTGGAGTTAGTTGTAGGTATAATGACCAGCCTGTTGAAATACCAGCAGCTGAGTGCAGATCAACTAGACTATATTTAAAGGATCCTCGATTTTGCCAGTGTATTTCCTATATATTCGATCTATTATTTGAGAGTGACGTGTCAGGACTTTCTTATGCAGTAACCCACATTCTAAAGACAGGAGTAGATCTGCTAAATCTCTCAGCAAGAGAATGTGTTGAGAAAGTTTGAGGAAAATATGAAAACCAGGAATATAACTTGATTAATTTGATGGTGTGCCAACGTGGCACGAAGGAGTGTTGATATCATCGTCACGGTGAACTGAAATGCATGTTGAGAAACCTAAGTGCACCTACTTGGTTTCTAACACTCAGTTATGCAGAGTATGCGTGGGGTGAACTGCTTGAATTTTTGCTAGAACCAAACTAAAACATAAAGGATATCAAAGTAAAGATAGCTGGAGAACTTTGTTCCTTGTATCCTGCACGTGTTTGCAGGTATTTCAACCACAAGTTTCAAGCCATGATGTCTTTCCTCTGCATCAAAAGTAATTCTCATCTTGGTGAAGTAACTGATTTCTTTTGGCATAAAGCGTATCAAGTAAGAGGTGCACCACATATTCACATGCTGTTATGGATAAAACATGCACCAAAATTTGGAACAAACAAGGATGACCCTGTCCTGTGTTTCTTACAACGGCATATAACATGTGCCATCCCTCAAGACAGTGGTAAGACATTTCTGCAGCTTCAAACTCATAGATGGGGCAAGAACTGTCATCGAAAATATAGATGCAAATAATTTTTTTACATAAGATGTAATTGTGTATTCCCTTGACCCGTCATTTCAAAAGGAAAAGTAAACAGCTTTTATCTGCAGTCAGACATGCACCGACACACAAATCACCCAAAAATACAACCTGAGAAGAACAGAGCCCTTGAAGTTTATTAATGACTATAAACCTGTCATTCAAAAAATGTGGAATGTAAACATGGATATACAGTTTGTTGCAAACAACTCCTTCGTTGTTGCTTGCTGCAAGGCATGACTTCATATATAACAAAATCGGAGACGACAGATATGAAAGGGATGTGGGAGGAGATTTCTGAAGAAAAGAGTAAGCCTGGGCAAAGCACTACGCTACGCTCGCGTAGTTTGCGAAGTTCGCGCAACTTCGCACTACGCGAACTGCACGTAGCACAGTGCGAACACGCGTAGCGTAGTGTTGCGTAGTGCTGCGGTCATTTTTTGCTTGCTCGCGGTCCTCAACGTCAAGTTGGCGACCGCGAGCAAGCAAAATGACATCCTGGCGAGACTTTTTCCTTGTTCGCGATCAGCAACTGCAAGTTGGCGATCGCGAGCATGGAAAATAAACCTCCCGGCGAGATTCCCAACGCGAGGAGGTCAGGTTTCTCATTGCGAGTGGTCGCGTATGCTCGCGACCGCTCGCGATGAGAAACTACCAGTTCGCGTTGAGAAAGCTGAAGCTCGAGTAAAAATCTACTCAAACAGCTGAAAACTACAGCTCGCACTGTGCAAGATGCCATTTTCAATGATTGCACAGTGCCGGTTGCTTGTCCGCACTGTGCAATCATTGAAAACGACATCTGGCACAGTGCGAACAAGGTACTACGCAGTTCGCGAAGTGCTACGCATAGCTCGCGTAGTGCGAACTTCACTTTGCGTAGCTTCGCGAAGTGCTACTTCGCGAACTACGCCCAGGCCTAGAAAAGAGTCTTACCAAGAAATTGTACAGTTTCAGCTTGAAAATGCTTTCCCAAAGAGAAGTAGGATCCTATGAGTGCTTGGACCAGTTGAGCTGGACTGGTTTGTTCTCAAAGTCAATGGGGAATTGTATGGGTAAATTTAGGCCTTGCAAGCACTCAAAATAGAGTGTTAACGTCTATCCTGGAAATTCAGTATCTATCAAAATTTTATCCAGAGTAGAGACATTGTTAAATCTAATATGTTAGATACATACTACCCAAAAAGGAGTCCGCATCTATAAAACATGTGCCTCTATGAAGTTCTTCTATACTATAGATATCGAAGTAATGTAACAGAAAACATAGAAGAAGGGGGATATGAAGTACTTGGATGTGACGGTTGCTTGATAAGAGATACCGTCGACATCAGCCCTGGGAGGGGGGCCGCATAGCATCCCCCATTGTATAAAGGTGGGCTCCAGGGGATGGAGCCCCTGGGACCGAAATCATCCTGGGGATGTGGGCGGCGTGGACACCAAGCCCCCTTGAAATTACAGCAGCCCCCTCCCCATTATACAGGGAGAAATTAACAAAAAAAGGAAAAAAAAGGGCAAAAAAAGTAAATCAGAGGGTGGAAAATTTAGCAGAAACAGCAAAATAGGGGGCAGAAAAATGATCAGTAAAGGAAAAACTGAAGGCAGGTAAATGACCAAAAAAGGCAAAACAGAATGTAACAAGACACTCACCTGAATCCCAGTTGGTTCCTATGGGGCAACGCTACATCCCCGGATTCCTCCTAGGGGTATGTGCTTGACACCAGGGTGTAATGCTGTATCGATCACAGACCTCAAGGGGAAAGGGGGTTGGGGTTTGGAAAAACACAAGATGCAGTGGTTCTCCCCCGTAGTGACTGCAGTAAACCTCACAAGGACCCGCTTCAGATCTTATGATGCACCCAGTCAGGGAGTACCTGCATGGCACAGGATATAGGTAAGTACACAATTCTGATGTCATTTTTCTTCCTTTATATTATATAGCCCATTAGTAGTAACCCATACCTTAGTCAGGCATCTACAAGGTAATGTCTTTCTGATGACTGAGTCTTCTGAACTCTTGGCTGGAGATTGGAATCTCGCCAAGGTTGTGGAACACTCAAGATCTCCTAACACAGCGTTCTAAAACTGATTTGTGATTTGCTGTGTCACAAGCAGTAGAACTCTTGGCAAGTCAAATTCTTGTGTACAGCCGGCTTAAAAACTAGAGGAAAAATACTCAAAGAGGGCCCAGGAATAACTGGAGTCTGGCAGATGAGGTTAATGAGTGCTTTCAAAATTTTGTCTCATGAAAAGGATTTATTCAAGAAGGCTACTGAGCTCAGAGCATATACATATATATTAATTATGACAAGAGTATCTTGTAGCTGGAAATCTATTCTCATTTTCTTTAATCTCTACTCTTCTTGTCTTTTCAGAATTCCTGATTCAGTCAGATCTGTTGAATGCAGTGGGACACAATAATAGTTGGAGAGGTGTTCTGGATAAGCGATGAAAAGGAGCTGGTCACAGGAAACAGGTGAGTGAATAGCAGGGAGACCAAGCAAAACTAAGGGGCTAAGGTGGTCTATTTATTGAAACTGCCAGCTGCGTATTAGAGCACGTGACCAGGAAAATACTAGAATTTGCTAGCAGCTGGCTCATACCTGTAAGTAGTGGTTTCAATTGGCAGGAAACACTGCCTGCTCTGACAAATGGTTTTACAAACATTCACATTTGCGAATGGGTTACCACCTACTTGAAGTAGGTGGTAAAATGTGAATGTTTTGCGACCACAAATGCGGTCACAAAACATCCATATATACTGATGCGATTCAGTATTAGGAAGGGACGCCCTAAACACTCCCCTTCCTAATACCAAATCACAATCTCATTTTGTGATTCGGTAACAGGTTACCGAATCGCAAAATTGGGTTTACTGCATCAGAAAAGCAATTTTTGCATTCGCAAATGCGAATCTGCCCGTTTGCGAACGCAAAAATGCTTGATACATCTGGCCCTTAGTTTCAAGTCAATTAAGTATCCATTTTGAGATTGCCAATGATTGTCACTATATCACCCGATTGAAAAGAACACACAGCAACCCATACTTGAAAATAAATATGCCTATCAGGAAGAAGGGTAATTATCACATAGAAGGTCTGGCTTTTGCTAGGATTGTGACACAGAGAGTTGAAAAATGAGCAAGAAAGGCAAAACATAGCAGAAGAGAGCCAAAAAGAAGGTAGAAAAACAAGTAGGAAAGCCAGAATAGAGGGCCAAAACAGAAGCAGAAGATACAAAACAGAGCAGAAGAGAGCAAAACAGAGAGCACTCAGACTCTCACATACCCTCTCAAAGAACCACTGAGAGACTCACGCACCCACTCAGAGACCCAATGACACACTCATACACCCACGTACAAACCCAGTCAGAGACTCATGCACTCAGTCACAGACCCACTCAGAAACACATGCCCTCACTCACAGACCTACTTAGAGACTCACGTGCCCACTCACTGACCCACTCAGATACTTACACATCCACTCACAGGCCCACTTTGAGACTCATGCACTCATTCACGGACCTACGCAGAAACTTGTCTTGCTTCGCCTTTCAGATAGTACAGAATCTCCCACACGGTGGCTCAACTCACAGCGAGGCAGGAGACATAACACAAAAAAAAACCTTTAGAAAAAAGGGTTTATTTTACAAAATGAAAAGACTCTCTTTTTAGAATAAGGCTTGAGTTTTGTTTGACACAATACTCTCTAACAGAAAGGCTTTGCCAGATGCCAAAATAACAAAATTCAAATACACTTAGAGATATATATTTATATGCAAGCAATAATAACAAACTTGGTAAATGCAACAGTTAAATGCATGAATAATTCCATGAATAAACAAGCAGCAAATAATATGAGATAACACTCAGGGAAATATAATATACTGGACGTCCTGCAATAGATCAGAAAGATATATACACACTAGATACATCAAATTATTACTTTGGATGTGTACCTCACTCAGTCACACATCACAAAGAAAACACCTCAAATGATCAAAACCACTGGCCACACATCACAATGGCAATAATCAAAGCTCAAACACCTCAAATGATCAAAGCCACTGGCCACAAATCACAATGGCAATAATCAAAGCTCAAACACCTCAATTGACCACAGCCACTGGAGCCACACATCACAATGACACTAGTCAAAAACAAATCACCTGACCCAATCGTTCACTTGGCAACCTTGCCAATTCTCGCTGGCTTGGACTCTCGACCGGGACTCAAGTTCCGTTTGTCTTACAGTAGTACATCTACTCTGTAAGTGAGCACCCAAACTCAACTGTCAACAAACCCCAGCTTTATAGTCTCAAAACTCACACTAGGAGGTTCCAGAAACCTTCCCCCACGCCAAAGGAATCTTACCAGGACTGGCCAGCTTCCAAGCAAACATTCCATGGCAGGAAGGAGTTCCCACGTTCCGTCTACAGTCTCGCATGTTCCAGCCTTAGTCTTGTCAAAGCTCATGAAAGCCTTTCAGGGTACATTAAACAATCTCTCACAAAAACAATCCTTGAACGTGATTAACCCAAACAACTTGCAAGCATGGCTGTGCACGCAGATAAAGCTCAAGCCAGGCAGAGTCAGAAAACAGGATGACATGAGGCCATGTCAAAGCCAATAGTAAGAACTTCATAATACTTATCAATGTACAACACAATGCACATTTGTGCACCACTGCTTATAGCATCACATAAGTCATCTCTTAATGTACAACACAGAGCACATTTGTGCACCACTGCTCATAACACTGCACTTCGAGACCAAAAAATACATTCCACACCTCTCTCTCTCTCTCTCGCTCTCTCTCTCTCATGCTTTCAAATACACATCCCACGTGTTCTGTTCTTGACAAGGTTGTTCTACTCCGTGACAGCTCCCACTGAAAGATTGCAAGATTACAAGAAAGAAACTTTTAAGAGAAGCAAGGCATATGCAGAACGTTGTACATTCAGGCTAGGGTAAAATAACACACCAAAGTCAATTAAAATAATGGTAGCCGAAGGTCATCACAGGGTGTCAGACGACAATGACTGACTGATTGACTGAATATTTATAAAGCGCACTATTGCCGAGGCGTCTTAGCTCTAAGGTATGTGCAGACCGAGGAATAGCTGCCATTTTCAGAGTTGAGTGAAAAGTCATGTATTTATGTTTTTCCTGAAGAGCGTCCTGCTGAACTGTAGTTGTAGCTGTACGGGGAGAAAGTTCCACAATTTAGCAGCTTGGAAAGAGAAGCCCTTACCTCCCCATCTTACTCTTTTTATCTTGGGGAGGTGTACCAGTCCAGTATTAGTGGACCTTAGGCAGCATAATGGCACATATAGAGGAAATAGTGATTGTAGATCCACCACACCTCCTCCATAAAGGGCTTTGAGTGCTAGGCAAAGAGCCTTAAAATCAAATCCACTCGCCTTCGTACTGGTAGATCAAGCAAAACTCGCACTGCCGCGTTTTGAAGTGACTGAAGTTTAGAAAACAGTCTTGCGCCTGCTCCCAGGTATAGAGCATTACAATAGTCTACTCTTGACAGAACAAGAGCTCCAACCACTGTTTTCCTCAAGGAGAAAGGGATAAAAGGGAGGATCTTGCGCAGAACTTTCAGCATAAAGAAGCAAGCTGAGGACACTTGGTTTATCTGTGGGGCGAGCGTTAGATCTTTATCGATCAGAAAGCCTAGATTACTAGCCTTGGACACCGTAACAGGACATGTTCCGGCTTCAGGAGGCCACCATAGTTGACTCCAAACCGAGGGTTTCTGACCGAACTCTACAACCTCGGGTTTTTCCGTATTAAGTTTTAGGAAATTGGTATTCTTCCAGGCCATCAATGCTGTAAGACAGTTGCGGAATCGTTCAGCTGTCATATCCACGCTTTGCATTACTGACACCACTAACTGGGTGTCATCCGCGTACAACACAAGCATAAGACCGTGGTTTTATATTAGTCTGGATAATGGGGCAACATATATGTTGAACATAGTCGGGGACAAGGCCAAACCCTGGGGAACTCCACCTGGGAGAGTGAATGTTTCTGACTGAAGTCCATCCCAGTGAATTAGTTGTTCCCTGGATGCCAAAAATGATGTTAACAAGGCTAAGGCTTTATCCCTAATGCCGACTGCCTTCAACCTTCGCACTAATACCACATGGTTTACAGTGTCGAAAGCTGCGGTAAGGTCAAGCAATATAAGGGCGGCCCTCTCATCTCCATCCATCACCTTTCGGATCTCTTCTGTCGCCATGATCAGGGCTGACTCAGTAGAGTGCCTAGATCTGAAGCCATGCTGAGTGGAATCAAGGATGTTATTTTGATCCAGATATACTGTCAGTTCAGATTTCATGGCTTTATCCAATATTTTGGAGGGTAGAGGTAGGCAGGAGATCGGGCGATAATTTTTGGTCTCCAAGGGATCAAGCGTGGTTTTTTTTAGTATAGGTTGAATACAAGCCTTTTTCCAACTCAAAGAAAAGACCCCTGAGCTTGTGATTTGATTTAATAAAGGGGCCAGGGATGCGCTGATCTCCTCCGGAGCCAGATGTAAAATGTAAGGGGGCAGGGATCAAGGGTAGACCTGGACTTAACTTGCAGTAATAGGTCTACCATTTGTTCTTCCCCTAGCGTGGTGAAGTTAGTTAGACGGCATTGAGGTACCGTATCTACCTGTCCTTCTAAGCAGTTCATCCTGTGTGCTTCCGCTGTGTTCAGGAGTTCATTATAGACGGTCTGGACTTTATTTTGAAAGAAGACAGCCAATTTTTCCACAAAGTTTTGATCTGGTACAAACATAGTGTCTCGTGGCCACTTTGACAGAGCAGTTACAGTTTTAAATAATTCCTTCAAGG
This sequence comes from Triturus cristatus, assembly GCF_964204655.1. Classification (NCBI taxonomy): domain Eukaryota; kingdom Metazoa; phylum Chordata; class Amphibia; order Caudata; family Salamandridae; genus Triturus; species Triturus cristatus. Next base: position 1,115,271,565 of record NC_140581.1, on the reverse strand, counting down.
AATTTGTGACCTCCTGGATTTTGGAGGTAAAGAACACAGACTTAGCTTGTTTTATGGCAGTCTTATATTCCTCTAAGGCTGGGCTGTAGACTTTCCTATGTGCCATGCTATAATCGGATCTCCAAATACGTTCCTTACGTCTGCAATTAGTTTTAAATTGTCTGAGCTCAGCCGAGTACCAGGGAAAAGAAACTTGCCATCTCCTAAAGTGCTTAGTCACTTCTGGTGCCAGCTTGTTTACTGCATGACTAAGCCAAAAAGTTAGTGGCTGTTACATTGGAGTCTAACATGGCTGGGGGCTTCTTTACCAGTTCTGTGATCAATTCATATTGCTAAATTGATTTCCAAGGACGTAATTTGACCGATGGGGATTTGTTCCTGCGACAACTGCTGGTTGCTGAGTTCTTGACAATGAAATGAACTGCGGAGTGGTCTGACCAAGGTAATGGTCGCACACTGTTCACTTCAATGAGTTGATTGTTGGTAAAAATACCATTCAGCGTATGGCCAGCTTGATGTGTTGGCTCCACTACAATCTGACTCAGCCCATAACTGGCTAGGTTGTCTATCAGGCAGGATGTGTCAGAGTTATTAGTAGCTTCCAGGTAAAAGTTGAAATCTCCCAACACCGTGAAGGAGTCAGTATCTAGGCACGATTCCAAATAGGCCTGCAGTGACCTACTAAAAGAAGATCTCATCCCCGGAGGTCTGTGGATAAGAAGCCCCGGGAAGAGTTCACGATTATTATTTTTAATACTAAATGACAATGCCTCAGCTTCCAGTGTAGGTTCTGGCACGATCCTCACCGTATAGAGGGACCGGTAAATTAGCATATCCCCCCCCTTTTGCTCCTACCCTATCTGTATTAGCAACAAAGTAGCCTGCCAGCACCGCAGCATTCCAATCTGGCTCATTGGTTCAATTAGCCCAAGTTTCCATAAGAAATACCAGGTCTGGGTTTTCAACTTGAATCAAGCATTCTAAATCATACTTGTGTTTGATCATCGACCTAGTATTAAGTAATATGCAACTGAGCTCCTTATTAGGAATACCTTGAGTTATAGCATAAGATTGGGAGCCCCTACTATCTTGAGGGGCATTGTTGTCCAAGTTATTAGAAGGCAAAACACACTCCCTATCCCTGATGTTATGTTTTGTGCAAAAATTCAGGGACGTCATGAGTTGCATTGCCTAGGGCTGTAGTTCATTATATCCAGCACTGATTGTGGTTGAGGGCACTCACTAAAATTAAGTTAATAAGTTCACTTCGCGTATAAGTGTACCTCATGAAATGCACAGGGGTGCCGGTTGTGCTCCGGGCGCCGAAGGGCGCAGCATCTGGTAATTTATGGTAAGTGATGCTAGGGGGCCGGGTGGCAGACTAGAGTGCTGACCTCAAGGCGGGTCCACTCCAACAGGCGGGCACTGCAATCAGCGTGTTAGCAGCACTTAAGGTGAGGCTTGTAAATTTAAAAAGCACAATATCACAATTTTAAAAACAAACTGGCTAAAAATATCACCATTAGATTCTCCCCAACGCTCTAACAGCGCTGTTGCAAAGAAGCATGTTAACGGTTGCGCGGTCACAGCATCTGGTAATTTATAGGAAGTTATGCTAGTGGGCCGGGCGGCAGACTACAGCGCTGACCTTAAGGCGGGTCCGCTCTAACAGGCGGGCACCGCAATCAGCGTGTTAGCAGCACTTAAGTGAGGCTTGTAAATTTAAAAAGCACAATATCACAATTTTAAAACAAACTAGCTAAAAATATCACCATTAGATTCTCCCCAACGCTCTAACAGTGCTGTTGCAAAGAAGCACGTTAATAGTGCCTCTAGCATTACACTTGTCCACTCACTCACATACCGACTTAGAAACTCACGCACCCACTCACAGAGCCACTCAGAGACTTTCACACAAACCCACAGACCTACTAAGACACTCACACACCTACTGAAAGACCCACTCAGACACTCACACTCCCACTCACAGACCTACTTAGACACTCATGAACTAACTGACACACTCACAGTCAAAGGTTAGTGGTTACAGTTAAGAAATATAATTCTAAATCCTTAGAAATTCAGTGAGAAAACCAAAGGTTATAGGAAAGTTATAGTTAGAAAACAAGACTACAGGGACCCTATAGTTAGGGAATAGAATAAACAAAAACCTTAGAAATTTACTGAAAAATCCAAAGGAAGCAAGGACATTATAGTTGGACTCACATTTCACTCATATAAAATGAGTGAAATTCAGAATTTACAGTTAGCTGAGCTGACTATATCTTATGCCTCCGCAGTGCACTGATTATGAACTCACATATTACTTCACTCATGGCATGGTCTATGATATAATTGATGACATCACTGATGACATCTCAAATGACATCACTGATTACATCATCCACAGAAGTACTAACACAACCAACTCACATGCCCATTCACAGAACCATACAAGCAATAACACTACTATTTACTCATCGGTAGATCCACTCATACATCTGCTCCTTCACTCTTACAGCCACTCACACCAGCACTCACTCACCCTTACAGATACTCACACACCCACCCACTTATTCACCTACACAGCCTCTCAACACAGCCGCTAACTAAACATATAAGCACTCCAAGCACTCAGAGACTAATGGACCCAGTGCGAGACCAATTCAGAAACTCATACACCCACTCAGCCACTCACTGACACACTTGCGCACCCAGTCACAGATCTCACTCGAAAAGTCATACGCGCTGTAACAGACACATTGAGAGAGTTATAGATGTTGTTTTAGACTTATTAAGGTAGTAATGTATGTAGTTTCATAGTTTTCATTTTTTTTAGTTATACAATTTGATAGTGCTTTTGGCTATTGAATGTCTGCTTTTGCTTTGCATTTTCTCGAAGTATTCGCGATCATTGTGACGTCGTATGGAATATTTTCAAAAATTGAATAAAGATTGAATAAAGAAAATTAACAATAGTTTCGCTACTAGGGTGGCTCTGACAAAAGCCTTTGTGTTGAAATTTGTGTACATAACGGCTGCACATAAGACCGGATGCAGAGTTTTAAGTTGCTTAGAAACTCTCTGTTGCCATCATCTGTAAAGTGGTAACTAGACATAATATCGAAAAAAAAATATCGAGTAGCAAGAATATCGAGTTTTTAATATCGAATGGACAGAATATCGACTTGCAAAAATATAGTGGTGAAGAATATCGAAAAACAGGTAAGAAATATCGATTGCAATAATATAGAAGTAAGTAATATCGACAGTCATAATATAGTTGTTAAAAATATCGAATTTTTTATAGTGATTTAAGTGTTAGTATATGTGTTAAAAGTATGTATTAATATTGGAATGTATGTTAGAATATTTTTAAATTATTGAATTTTATGTTTTTTTATTTTTTTGTAATTTAATTCCGTAGCGGGTTGTGGGTTTATAGGGGAGTAGGGTGGGAAGTAATTTAATTATAGTACATTAAATAATAATTTATAGGAATTATTAATTATTTTTAATTTAATTTTGCGTTTTACTTCTGTAGCGGGTTGTGGGTTTATAGGGGAATAGGGTGGGAAGTAATTTAATTATAGATTATTAAATAATAATTTATAGGAATTATTAATTATTTTTAATTTAATTTTGCGTTTTACTTCTGTAACGGGTTGTGGGTTTATAGGGGAATAGGGTAGGAAGTAATTTAATTGTTATTAGTTAATTATTAATTGGTATTGCAAATTAATTGGTTGTTGATTAATTATTAATTGGTAAATAATTAGTATTAATTGGTAATTAATTTGTATTAATTGTTTAATTGATAATTATGTTAATTGTATTCATTTAATATTTGTAGCGGGCAGTGTGTTTATAGGGGAATATGGTGGCAAGTAATATAATTGTAAATAAATAATTATTTAATTTATTTGTGTATATTGTTAATTAATATATCTTTAATTTAATTTTGCATTTTACTTCTGTAGCGGGTTGTGGGTTTATAGGGGAATAGGGTGGGAAGTAATTTAATTGTTATTAGTTAATTATTAATTGGTATTGCAAATTAATTGGTTGTTGATTAATTATTAATTTGTAAATAATTAGTATTAATTGGTAATTAATTAGTATTAATAGGTAAATTGATAATTATGTTAATTGTATTCAATTAATATTTGTAGCGGGTATTGTGTTTATACGGGAATATGGTGGGAAGTAATATAATTGGAAAAAAATAATTATTTAAATAATTTGTGTATATCCTTAATTAATATATTATAAATTAATTATTAATTGGTATTATTTGCATTTATTAATGTTTGTTATTGAAAAACAATTGTTTGTTAATTAATTATTAATTGTTAATTAATTAAACAAAAATGTATTGGTATTTATAAATAATCAATTCTTTTGTGATTGGTAATTAATTGTAATACTTGTTTTTGTATTAATAATTCATTAATTTAAAAATAAAAATACATTTATTATTTTCTCTACTATTGCACTTACTTGAGTGGGAATAGTAATTTTTACCCCTACGCTATCCAATGCTTTCCCTATTATTGCACTCTCTGGAGTGTGAATAGTAATTTTTACCCTCCCGCTATCCAACGCTTTCCCTACTGTTGCACTCACTGGAGTGGGAATAGTAATTTTTACCCTCCCGCTATCCAACGCTTTCCCTACTGTTGCACTCTCTGGAGTGGGAATAGTAATTTTTACCCCTACGCTATCCAACGCTTTCCCTACTGTTGCACTCACTGGAGTGGGAATAGTAAATGTTACCCTCCCGCTATCCAACGTTTTCCCTACTGTTGCACTCTCTGGAGTGGGAATAGTAATTTTTACCCCTACGCTATCCAACGCTTTCCCTACTGTTGCACTCACTGGAGTGGGAATAGTAAATGTTACCCTCCCGCTATCCAACGCTTTCCCTACTGTTGCACTCTCTGGAGTGGGAATAGTAATTTTTACCCCTACGCTATCCAATGTTTTCCCTATTATTGCACTCTCTGGAGTGGGAATAGTAATTTTTAGCCTCCCGCTATCCAACGCTTTCCCTACTGTTGCACTCTCTGGAGTGGGAATAGTCATTTTTATCCCTACGCTATCCAACGCTTTCCCTACTGTTGCACTCACTGGAGTGGGAATAGTAAATGTTACCCTTCCGCTATCCAACGCTTTCCCTACTGTTGCACTCTCTGGAGTGGGAATAGTAATTTTTACCCCTACGCTATCCAACGCTTTCCCTACTGTTGCACTCACTGGAGTGGGAATAGTAAATGTTACCCTCCCGCTATCCAATGCTTTCCCTACTGTTGCACTCTCTGGAGTGGGAATAGTAATTTTTACCCCTACGCTATCCAATGTTTTCCCAATTATTGCACTCTCTTGAGTGGGAATAGTCTTTTTTACCCTCCCGCTATCCAACGCTTTCCCTACTGTTGCATTCTCTGGAGTGGGAATAGTAATTTTTACCCTCCCGCTATCCAACGCTTTCCCTACTATTGCACTTACTGGAGTGGTAATAGTAAATTTTACGCGCCCGCTATCCTACACAGAAAATATTGAATATTTTTAATTAATATCACGTTAAGATATATGTATTAATTTTTTTTTTTACTTACTTTAATTATTCATTAAGTTTACTGTTATTTAAGTATTTATAAGTATGTGTCAGTTAATTATATGTATTATTTCATTTATTTAACATTACTTTTAAGACATTTAAAAAATTCGATATTTTGACTAACTATATTATTTACAACGATATTTTGGATTCGATATTTTTGTAATTTCCTGTTTGGAGATAGGACTTCGATATTTTGGCATTCTATATTTTGGCATCGATATTTTTGTAAGTCTATATTTTTGTAGTCGATATTATGTCAGTGATCCCTGTAAAGTGACCATGCTCACTTCTATAGATTCCTTGCATGTCAAAATGCTTGTTGTTTTTAGAAAGAGCCAATGTTGTGATCTCTGAGAAATGCAGAAACAGTTTTATTAACAGGTTTCCTGGCTTTGTCTATTTGTAGTAGTATCAAAAAGCAGATAGGGGACTGGGAGCAAATAAAGGTCCGGTGCCCGTGCTCCAAAATTGTAGTCAAATCAAGGCTGAGGGGGTCACTGTTCCTAAGAGTAAGTTGTAGACAGGTCAGAAGAGGGACAGTCAACAAGACTTTTTCTTGTTGTCCTCACACATCCCTGGGGATGTCTTGCTTCATCATCGGGTGGGTGTTCCTCATCTGGCTGGCACTGCAATGCCCTACGGGTCCCCCAAAGGCTCACTTTGGTGGAGATCTTTTGATTTGGTTGCCATCAGATTAGTGCAAGTGTGTCCAAAGTGGGGTGAACAGTGGGGTTTGATAATAGTGGGTTAAAACTAAAAACTGGCTAGGAGATGTCTGATTCGTCTTTATTCTGTAGACTCCCCTGTCAGATTAAAAAACAAAAAATGTAGTGCTACTTGAAGGGTCAATAATGTGCCCAAGTAGCTAGTTGCATTGAGTGTGGGTCGACTAAGAAACAGAAGGGGCAAAATGTAGAAAAAGCGTTCAAAGAGAAAAGACCTGCTGGTAAGAGGACAAAGAGATTTGTTGGAATTGTATGTGCTGAATTGGAAAGTTTGGAAAATCAAGTGAATAAAAAACAAAGATTGAGATGCACTACGGAAGAAGAAGAAAAAGTGGACAAATGGACGACTAAAAATCTCTGAAAACAACAGAGACTTAAACCAGGAGGCAGAAACAGTTTAAGGAAATCAGAGTTAGAATGTTTCATGGTAGAGTAATTCTTAATCTTGTAGGAAGAAGTGTAAGAGAAGCACTCAAGCAAAATGAATGTATTGAGAATATAGTTATTAAGGTGCTTGCTCTGAAAGGGAAGCAATTTATTTTGATTCCCCACAGAATAAAAACACTTGACAAATTAGTGTTGTGTATGAGGAGTCAGAGTCAAAAGATAAGACTTGTTAATAGAAGTAGCTGTTGCAAGCTTTTTAGTGGTGAATGGACACATACTTCAAGTACTAAGCCTTTATTTAACGAAGAAAGCTACTTGCAATAGAATACAATTGTGCATGCAATTGATGACTCAGGGTGATGTTAAGAGGTAAAGAATGGTACTCCTATTCCAAATGAAGTGATGGTAGCTAGAAATGCAGAGGAAGTGATTGCTGAAGAGGTACAGGGAAGACGTAGACAGGCACCTGTACACAAAAGTAATTGTAGTAGTGTTTGCAGTACTCAACATCAATTGATGTATTTTGAAATGTCTTCCATACGTTTCCAACCAGGAGTCTGAAACAGAAAAGTGTGGCTTTACAAGGATTACATCCATGCAAACTAAGAAAGCATACAAATTTACAAGGACACACTAGCATGTCTATTAAAGAAAATGTGCCAAAGCACCTTACATAATTTCAGAATGTTAGGTGTTCACCATTCAAAAATGTGAATTTTAGTTAGGAGCCCTTACAATGTCAAAACTCCTGCACTATGTTCAGTAGAAATGTATGGAGCTCTTTTGAATGGTATAGTGGCAGAAGTAGAAAAGATTTCTGATGATGTGCATTTTTGTTTCTTTGGTCCTGAAGAAAACTGTATGGAAAACGAGGATTTGGTATCTGGAGGTCTATTGGAACAGGAGAGATGTATTACTGTTGATCATTCTGAAGAGGAAATTAGAAAGTTCAACAATGTTTCTTCAGGGGGCGTGGCTACGCGCTTGTCTGTGATGGCCGCGTAAAGGTTTAGCTCCCGCAGCATCTCCCACATTTTTAAAAATTCTGACACCGATATCCGCTCCTCAGGGCTGGGACACCCATGAACAGAAGCCCCCGAAGCTGGAGTGGTCGGAGAGCTGCTTGAAATGTTCTCTTGCTGCTCCTAAGCGGATCACCGACATAGAGGCCTGTGCTGCACCGAGAGCTGGGGACTGTGGTGACGGGAACCAGGGCCGCGCAGGCGAGACAGACCGAAGAACGCACGTGGCTATCCAAGCAGCCGGCGAGAGACTTCCTCGATCTGGCAGCATGCGGTGAGTGGTGCAGGATTGCCCCCCCTCCCCTGCCGCCCCCCCTCGCCTAGCTCTGGGACTAATCCGCCTCGGCCCTCTTCGCAATTTCGCAGAGCGCGGCCACCATTATAGCCGGGGACGCCCTTCGCAGGGGCGCGCTCTCAGCACATTGCTCAATATCGGATTGCCTCCGTAACAAGCTCTACATCTCAGGGACAACCAAACGCTGACTGCAGCGACTTGGGGCTTTACACAACATCTGAAACTCCTGCAATAATGGTGACTTGCTGATTTACAAGGTGCTTGGCTCCGGAGCAGCTACTAGCTGGGGGGCCCCACCTAACACAGCCAGGCCGCCTCCACATCTTGGGTGATCTCTAAATAACCATTCTACCTCCTTGAGGTGGTCTACGCTGGATGCCACTGGAGACCTGGGCAGTATAGTGTGGTCAGCGGGGGACACCCAGCACAGTGGGCATCGCCGAACACCCAGCATGATGTCCAACACTAAAGGTACCAAAGCGCCGCCACAGAACAGACTGGACCGCTTCACCTATCACAAGGCAAACTCCCCAGACCCGACAGCGAAGAAGAAACCGAACACCGAGACAGGAAGTGCACCTCCTGAACACACTCTGAAAGACGTAATGGACGCCATTGCGGGAGTACGAATTTCAATGGAACAACGCACAGACGCCATAACGGTAGAAATCGCCCTCATCAGGGCAGACCTCTCCAAGATAAGCGACAAAGTAAAGCAGCTTGAGGTCACCTCGTCTAGTCTTGTGGACGATGTCACGCAGCTCCGAACCAAACTCAGAGACCTGAGAGCCTTCAAGAAGCAAGCAGAAGACAAGCTAGACGATTTCAAAGGCCGCTCCCGACGAAACAACGTGCAAATTATTGGGGTGCCTGAAAAATCAGAAGGACAAGCAGCAGACCTATTTGTTGAGGATCTCATCACGAAACACCTCTGTCCCAAAGGCCTGTCGCGTTAATTTGTGGTCGAGAGGGCCCACAGAGTACAAGGTGGAAGACCAAAACCGGGGGCACCTCCACAACCAATCCTGGCTCGTCTGCTGAACTTCAGGGACTGCGATGTAATCTTGCAGAGCGCCACAGTTGCCCAGCCACTCAAATATGATAACTCCACGATTTCCTTTTTTCTGGACGTCACCCAAAATGAGCAGAATCTAAGACGTTCCTTCCTCGCAGTCAAGAGGCAGCTCCGAGACAAGGGCATAAAGTACTCGATGATCTTTCCTGCATGCCTATGGGTGGAATCCAACGGGAAGGCCTGGTTCTTTGAACGCCCGGAGGAAGCAAGGGACTGGCTGGACAGCTGGCGGAATACGAGAGACCATAATGCTGATTGAGGCTTCGCAATGTACTGATCGGTGAGAGGCAGCACGTATTGACCTGGTAAGACGCTTCTCGGATATTTACTCCGGCTGGAGGAGAAAGACATTGGTGGGACACTGAGGACTGGCATCTTCCCTTACACTCTGATTGGGAGGTGCTCCCACTGAGGAACATTGGGCACTGGGTTGGCCTAGTTGAGGACACAACTTGGACCTTTCATTGTGGTTGGGGCGAGCTGTGGGGGCGATTGCTCCCCACTGTTTCTTTCTTTTATGGTTTGTAGGTTGGGTGACAGGCATTCTGCACAGTTACTATATTTGAACAGTTTGGAGCTCAGAATGCAGGGTAGCAGGGAGGGGGGACTTGGGGTTGGGAGGAGTTTGTAGGTTTTTTCTAATTCAGTTCAATTGGTTGATATTTGAGGTGAGACGGCTGGATGTTTTGCACACGATACACACAAATAATAATCACACACATGCCTGCGCAGTTAAAGCACCTTAGCTGGAATGTAAATGGACTCGGCGATAGGCTAAAGCGAACACTGGTCCTACAATATCTCAAGCGTCACTCCCCTGATGTAGTGCTTCTCCAAGTGACCCACTTAAAGGGGACCACCTGTAGATCCCTCAACCGATGGGGCTATAAGATGGTCGCCCATGCTGGTTTTACCACAATCTCACGAGGGGTGGGTATCCTCCTAAAAAACACATGTCCCTTTACTCCACAACACACACGTACTGATGGCGGGGGCAGATATGTGGCTATCACAGGGAGATGGGAGGGACGCACCCTTAATCTAATTTCAGCATACATACAACACTCAACATTCACTGACTTGGGTACGCTTCTCTTGGGACTCCGTGAGGGTCTCCACCTGGTAGGTGGGGACTTCAATGCTGTGATTTCTGGATCCAAAAGACCTGAATATTTCGAACCCCTGGTTGCTTGACTTTCTCGACTCCCTGGGGCTTACAGACACGTGGAGGGCATTCCACCCTACCAGTACACAATACACACTTTTTTCGGGAGCACACAAGAGTTTCTCCCGCCTTGACTATGTACTTACCCCTGCTACACAAACGTCTTACATCCGGAAGGCCAAACACCTAGCTTGGGGCATCTCGGACTACTCCCCCTTGTGGGTGCAGGTGGGAGAAATACAGACGGATAGAATCGCGCCAATTAACCAGTGGTATCTGCGTAATCCGCAGGTAAAAAAAGCACTCCTAAAATCTATCCAGCTGTAATTCCAGGAGAACCAGGGCTTGGCCGAGTCCCCGCAGATACTGTGGGAGGCTTTTAAATCGGTTGTTCGGGGTAGTGCCATGTCCCTCATAGTTGGAACCTAGAAAAAGAAACACAAAGAGCTGGAGAAAATTGAGTCTAACATTTGGACCTTGAGAGGCTCGCAGCGGAGGATTCGTCTCCAGACACGCTGCACCTCATGCACCTCAAAAGGGAATAATACAAGCACATAGCAACAGATAAAGCCAGGGAATGGGGCGCAGAAAGAGATGGCAGAATCTATGAATGGGGGGATAAGGCAGGCAAATTGATAATATACAAATCCATATCGCCCCTGGAGGAGGAGGACTTTAGAACCCTCCTGCGAGATATCAGACTACCTGCGCTATCCCCTGACGACAAGTTGTACCTAGACAGTGACTGAAGAGATAGCGCAGGCCATTCGGAGTCTTAAATCAGAGAAGGCCATGGGTCCCAGTGGGCTACCCATTGAATTATATAAGCTATGCCCGAACCTACTCTCCCCGCACTTGAAGGCAATATATGAAGAATGTAGAGAGGTGGGCGCACTCCCACCAGATCAGCGTCTGGCCTCTCTGGTAGTTATCCATAAAGAAGGCAAACCTAGGGATCTGTAATCCACGTACAGACCCATTTCTCTTCTAAACGCGGAACCCAAAATCCCCGCCAAGTTACTGGCATCTAGACTTATTAAGGTCATAAATAGCTTGGTGCATGCTGATCAATCCGGCTTCATGCCTCAGCGAAATACGGCCCTTAATCTGTGGCAAGTACATGGGGTTTTGGGTAGGTCTGCCACGATCCACGAAGACACCATCATACTGTCCCTAGATGCTTCGATGGCCTTTGATACCGTAGAATGGCCCTATCTCATGGTGGTGCTTGAGAAACTAGGCTTCGGGCCTGCTTTTGTGTCCTTGATTAAGCTGCTATATGCGACACCACAGGCACAAGTAGTAGTGAACAATAAATGCCTAAGGCCTTCGAACTGAGCCGCGGTACCCGACAAGGGTGTCCGCTGTCACCATTATTATTTGCTCTGTCCCTCGAACCTCTGGCGGCCTGGATCCGACACGACCCCGTTATCCGAGGACTGAAATGGTCAATGGATTGGGAGGATTGCATCTCGCTATATGCAGATGATATACTTCTTTTTTTGGCCTCCCCCCGTAGGTCGCTCAGGAGTGTCCTAGATGTTTTCGCAGTATTCGGGCTACACTCCGGTTTCTCGATTAATTGGGGTAAATCAATAATGTATGTGCTTAAGGGAACCCCTAACCGTTTATTTGACGATTGCCCAATACAGACCACAGACGGCGGATTTCGTTATCTGGGTATCTTTGTCACTCCTGACCCTAAACTGCACTATGCTAGAAACCTGCACCCACCTCTACAGAGACTGCGGTGGGACGTTGCCACTTCGGGGGCGCTGCCCCTCTCTCTCCTTGGACGGGCAGCTTTATTTAAAATGATGTCTCCAACCCATTTTCTGTACACATTGCAAAATGCTCCTGATCCGGTGCCAGACAGTTATTTTAGGGAAATAGAGGGTTAGGAATGGGAACTGTTCTGGAACGGGAGACCACGCATAGCGTATAAGAAATTAGTCCTCAACTGGTGGCATAAGCCTTCCAGATATCAAGAAATACTACTGGGCTGCCCAACTTGCAGCCATTATTCAAGCCACATACCGTGACCCCCAAGATCCGGGATACGCCATGGACAGATAGCTCCTGCCGGGTGGGAATTTCAATGTAGCATTGTACTCCCCTAAGACCAAATTACAGCTCACTGGACCATGCAATCATGCGGTAAGGATTTCGCATGACGTCCACAAAGGTTTGGGTTGTAGGGATAGACTAACTCCTGCCACCCCTCTATGGGACTGGGTCGGCTGAGGTCTTCCAAAGGTTTTGATAAATGGGACCTCATTGGCATATCACGCGTAGGTGATCTCTGGTCCAAGGGAGAGGTAGTACCGTTTTTGACGTTGCAACGACAATATGAAATGGCAGACACAGAATTCTTACGATACTTGCAGATTCGCCACGCTCTACGCGGCCATACCAAAGGGCACCTCTCTCCCTGACTCCTCCCCACTAGAGTATAGGCTCCTGGATGGATACTTGCCTGAGAAAGCAGTCTCCCTTACCTATAAGAAACTATTGCACAACACCTCTGACCCCCTAGAGAAACTTAGGGAACACTGGGTGGCAGATGGCCTAGAAATAGATGATGACCACGGGAGGCAGTAGTGTCCCCCCGGGAGGTGGGTATCTCTACATGGTTACGGTTGGTCCACCTCAAGATCTTCCATAGGATTTATATCACACGACCACAGTTGGTACATTTGGGTAGAGACGGTGGGAGTGAGTGTCGTAGAGAGTGTGGACTGACAGGCACGTGTATGCACATCCTTTGGGAATGCAATCATGTCTAACGGTTTTGGCAAGCGATACATCGGACCTTTAGAGCGGTCCTAAAGAAAAATGTACGCCCGAGGCTAAACGTTGCCTCCTCAACATATGGGAGCCCACAGCCCTTACCACCTCCGAAAAAACCTGGTTGACCTTGGGTCTTACTGCGGCAAAAAGGGACATTGCACAAAACTGGGGGTCTGCCAAACCACCTACATTGTCAAAATGGAAACAAAATATTGACTGATGCATGTTCAGGGAAAAGACTGTGTACACTGCACAGGGATGTCCCAAAAAATGGTCCTCAATTTGGGGTGCCTGGAATGCCTATAGAGGAGACATATGTGAAACACCCATGGTACAAACAATGTTTCTTCAGAGAAATCAAACTATGTTTGCATTTGTTGCTGACACACTCATTAAAAAAGTCAAAGTAGGACTGTTGATTTGTATTTAAGAAGTGAAAATTAGAGCAATTATAAGTGGCAAGAATTTGATGTTTACTTATTTATAGAGGAACAGTTTGACTTGTCCACATGACAAGTTATATATAAGTAGTGTTACAATCAGTTAAAAGAAAACAAAATGCCTTCTAGAGTGGTGCATAACAAGTTAGAAGTAGTACCTATCCCAGAAGTGCTTCAGGAGTGGAATGTTTATGAATCTATACTTATACAATATATACATCCATTACAAGCTATAGTCTGTATAGAACCAAAGACAGGTAGGGTAATTCCAACTGAGCTCCGGCAAAGGTCTTAAAGGTAGAGTTGTGTACTTGCCATTAGATTTGAAGCAGAATATTGAAACTTTAGGGGTGCAGAGAGATTTTGAAGAAGCAGTTATAAATCTAGTCAATGGTGTCCCTATGAAGAGCAAAAAGATATGGCAGGAGTTAGCAGATGTTAGCAAAGCAAAACATTTAATATTGTATCTTTTACAAAATAATAGTATAAAGATATAGATGTTCTTCAAAATGTACCACATATGGAGGATGATACATTATCGTCAAGAGGTCAGATTGAAAAAGTAGATTGATCCAGACCAAAAGAAATTTATGAACACTACAGTATTCTCCTCTTCATTCAAAAGAGATCATTGGTGATGCTAGTCATCTCTTTCAAATGAAGAAGCAAGAGAAGCTCCCTTGAGGGTGTGGCCGAGAAGTTTAGAAGCTCGTATTTTTCACATCTGCTTCCTACTGGAGTAGGTGGTAGATATGATGACTGACCTGTACAGATACCAGCAGTTCAGTACAGATCGACTAGACTATACTCAGGGGATCCTAGATTTCACCAGTATATTCCCTTTATATTTTATCTTTTATTTGAGACCGATTTGTCAGGCCTATCTTATGCAGTAGAGCACATTCTCAATAGAAGAGTGAATCTGTAAAATATGACAGCAAGGGAATTTGTTGCCAAAGTTCATGGAAAGTATGAAAGCCTGGAATACAACTTGATTAATTTGATGGCATACCTGTGTGGCACCAAAAAATATTGGTATCATCACCATGGTGAGCTGAAATGCATGTTGGGAATCCTAGGAGCACTGATGTCTTTTCTAACACTCAGTAATGTTGAGTATGCATGGGATGACCTCCTTGAATTCCTGCAAGAAGCAAACTCTAACATAAAATATATCAATCTAAAGACAGCAGTAGAACTTTGTTCGCTGGACCTTACAAACAGTTGCAGATATTTTAACCACAGGTTTCAAGCGATGATGAGTTTCATCTGCATTAAAACTAATCCTTCTCGTAGTACAGTAACTGATTTATTTTGGCACAAAGAGTACCACGCTTGAGGTGCACCACATATTCACATGCTGCTATGGGTAAAAAATGCCTCAAAGATTGGAAAAGACACTGATGAGTGTGTCATCTTTTATACAACAGTATGTGACATGTGCCATCCCAAAGGATACTGCTGATCAGTGTTTGAGACAACAAGTTTTACGGTTTGAAAATCATAGGTGTGGGAAATACTGTTGTTGAAAATACAAATCCAAAGGAAACTTTTACACAAGATGTCGTTTTGGATTCCCATGTCCTGTGATCTCAGCAGTAAGAGTGGACAGCTTTTGTATGCAGTCAGACCCACCCTCACACAGAAATCACTGAAAAATACATACAACCTGAAAAGGAAAGAGGCTTCAAAATATATCAATGACAACAATCCTGAAGACAACTCCATTGCTGTTGCTCACTATGTGACTTCATATATAACAAAATCAGAGTATACAGAGATGAAAGAGATGAGGGAGGAGGTTTCTGCAGAAAAGAGTTTTTCAAACAAATTGTATATTTTCAGCTAGAAAATGCTTTCTCACAGTTCATAAGAATGCTCGGACAGGTTACGCTTGGCTAGTTTATTTTCAAGTCCAGAGGAATTCTATGAGTAAGCAGAGGCCTTGGAAGTAGTCGTAATAGAGTAGTAAAGTATTTTCCAGAAATATAATACCATACAGAATTTGAACCAGAAAGTTTAGACATTCTAAAGACTAACATGCGGGATACATACTACCCAAGGAGTCCTCATCTTGAAAGCATGTGTCTCTATGAAGTACTTAAAAAATATAAATATGGAACTAATGTAACTGCAAATATAGAACAAGGAAGATATGCAGTCCTAGAATGTGATAGCTGCTCAGTGAGACACAGCAAAGGGAATCTAAATAACCACGAAAAACTTAGGAGTCAAGCCCCAAGGAAAAGAGAGCTTTTCAACTTGACACTATGACTGTTATAAAGACTCTTTTAATTCTGGAAAAGACACCATTGAATACTCAGTATTTCCAACCTATCTACAAAATGTTGAGAGTGATGATTGAACAGGAAGAAACCATTGCTGCTGAGATAGCCAAGGAGAGTTCTCAAAGCATCAAATGTTCTGCACCAGCAAGTCGAGATCCTCTTGGAGATCCAGTTATTTAAAATGAATCAGCAATAGTTATAAACTTAAAAAATCTACTGAGGATTTAGAAGATCGGAATCGTCGTAACAACCTGCGCATTTACGGAATCCCGGAGGGTTCTGAAGGCTCTGACATGATCTCCTTCTTGAAATCTCAGGTTTTGCAGATTGTTGGTCTCCCAAAATCAGTTGACTTTAATATTCAAAGAGCGCACAGATTAGGGCCTCAAAATGCATCCTCTGCCACCAAACCAAGAGGTATCATTGCCTACTTTCTATTATACTCCGACCTTATGGCAATCCTCGCTGCAGCCAAACAACACAAGCAGATGTTCTGGTCTGGCCACAAGAGGATGTGTCTAAACCAACTGCCAGTAGACGCAAAGAATTCCTAGATCTCAGACCGGCCTTAAAATCCATGAACGCTCGCTATGGCCTTATACACCCCTGTTTCTTCAAAGTGACTTACAAGGAAAGAACATTTTCATTTGATGACCCAGCTGATCTCCGGAAGTGTATTCATACTCATCGGGAGGAACACATGGACCTTGGAAAACATAGAGGTGCCGATCACGATCCTGTAAAAACCGGGTACGAACCGTCGGACGGAGCATAATCTCCGTCCGACGCGTACCCGGTCGTCAATTTTTACAAACAAGGAATTACGATTCGCACGGGTACACCATTACCGTACGAATCGTAAAAAAGCCCGACCGACCAAAAAAAACCTACCAATGCGATCCGGGAAAGCGCCGACCTGACGTCGGGACGCTCGCAGCCAGCCATTCACGACCCAGGAATTACGATTCGCACCGACGTCATCCCGCACGGTGAATATTTTCCGGCAGCCAAAAACTGCCGGGAAATCAGGACGACGCGAACAAGGACCACCAGTACGCGACGGACAGACGACGACGCGAACAAGGAGGACCAGTACGCGACGGACACACAGGACGACGCGACCAAGGAGGACCCGTACGCGACAGGACGACGCGATCAAGGAGGACCCGTACGCGACAGGACGACGCGATCAAGGAGTACCAGTACGCGACGGACAGACATGGACCCGAACCTACGAGTCATCCCTGCCCTCATAGCAGTCCACCTCCTCTACAGGTTACGACGCAGACGCCGCAGAACGTCAGAATAACTAAGGGAGGGGGGAAAGTGGGGTGGGGTGGGGGTGGCAGGACCAGGGCAGGCCACAAAACAACCACATAAGTCACACACCACACATGGCCTGGACATACCTGACTCCCATGCCCTGGTCACCACGAGGGGGTGGGGGCGTGTCCTGATAAGCCAGCGACCGCCACAACGGAAGTCCGTCACGACGCGAACCGGCAACACAACCAGACAGGTACGTCCCGTACCCACGCCTGAAGAGCGTGGGTACGAGTCGTACCACGCCCACACACACGTCACCCCAACAATGGCGGGACGGATCGTACCCACGTGGCAAAGGCCTGGGTACGGGCCGCACAAGCATCACATAGCGTGTGGACGGATATGTACGGACCCTACCCCCACCCCGTATGCAAGGAGCGTACCCCCCACCCCAACAGTGTAAGTACGACCCGTACCCCCATCCGCGTATGCAAGGAGCGTACCCCCCACCCCAACAGTGTAAGTACGACCCGTACCCTCACCCGCAGACGTACGGACCGTACCCCCACCCCCACCAGTGGAAGTACGACTCCTACCCCCACCCCGTATGCATGGAGCCTACCCACACCCCACCTGTCTAAGTACGACTCGCACCCTCACCCGCGGACGTACGGACCATACCCCCACCACACCAGTGTAAGTACGACTCGAACCCTCACCCGCGGACGTACGGACCGTACCCCCACCCCCACCAGTGTAAGTACGACTCCTACCCCCACCCGTGGACTCACGGACCGTACCCCCACCACACCAGTGTAAGTACGACTCGAACCCTCACCCGCGGACGTACGGACCGTACCCCCACCCCCACCAGTGTAAGTACGACTCCTACCCCCACCCGCGGACTCACGGACCGTACCCCCACCACACCAGTGTAAGTACGACTCGAACCCTCACCCGCGGACGTACGGACCGTACCCCCACCCCCACCAGTGTAAGTACGACTCCTACCCCCACCCGCGGACTCACGGACCGTACCCCCACCCCAACAGTGTAAGTACGACCCGTACCCTCACCCGCGGACGTACGGACCATACCCCCACCCCCACCAGTGTAAGTACGACTCCTACCCCCACCCGCGGACTCACGGACCGTACCCCCACCACACCAGTGTAAGTACGACTCGAACCCTCACCCGCGGACGTACGGACCGTACCCCCACCCCCACCAGTGTAAGTACGACTCCTACCCCCACCTGCGGACTCATGGACCGTACCCCCACCACACCAGTGTAAGTACGACTCGAACCCTCACCCGCGGACGTACGGACCGTACCCCCACCCCCACCAGTGTAAGTACGACTCCTACCCCCACCCGCGGACTCACGGACCGTACCCCCACCACACCAGTGTAAGTACGACTCGAACCCTCACCCGCGGACGTACGGACCGTACCCCCACCCCCACCAGTGTAAGTATGACTCCTACCCCCACCCGCGGACTCACGGACCGTACCCCCACCACACCAGTGTAACTAGACTCGTACCCTCACCTCGAATGCATGGAACGTACCCCCACCGTGTATGTTCCAAGCGTACATATCCAGAAATAGGAGGTGTGTGTGCAGAGTCCACCCAGCAGTGCCCTGAGACAGGAGGGGTGGGTGTGGAGTCCTCCCAGCAGTGCCCTGAGACAGGAGGGGTGTGTGCAGAGTCCTCCCAGCAGTGCCCAGAGACAGGAGGGGTGTGTGACTATCACTCCCAGCAGTGCCCTGAGACAGGAGGGGTGTGTGCCTATCACTAACAGCAGTGCCCTGAGACAGGAGGGGTGTGTGCAGAGTCCTCCCAGCAGTGCCCAGAGACAGGAGGGGTGTGTGCCTATCACTCCCAGCAGTGCCCTGAGACAGGAGGGGTGTAACACATGTGTGTGAGGCTGGAATTACCCACATGCATACTGCCTACAAGGGAACATGTCCCCATGAACTCATGTCAACAGACTCCACACACAAGTACAGTGATCACCAAGGATGCCACGATTGTTGCAGGTGGAGACATGGCCCTGCATGCATGGCCAAAGTAGAAGGGCTCCGTCACACACACAGCTCATGTAGACACAGCTCTGCGCTAAACATTGTGAACACCCTGCAGGGAAGAAATCTGGGTACACAGAGGAAGGAATACACCCTGGGACAATTGCACCATGCAGTAACTGCTTACATGAACAAAGAAAGTTAGCCAACACCTTGTGATGGCACACAGATCCCAGGGTCCCCCCAATGAGCAGCACACTACTACATATCCCACACACCCAAACCCTTAAACACCACCCAAAACCATGTAGCAGCCCCACCAACACCAATACCAGCATAGCAGTAGTGTGATAATGAAAACAAAATTAAGCTTTATTCAGCATGAGCACAATGTCCGTGGATCGCAGGCAGTTCAATATTCACAAAGCCCATAGGGCAGTCAATGATTCTCAGCTGGATGGGGGACACAGTGGGATGCGTGTCCCCTACCTTGCCTGCACAGTCACATGGCATCGTCTTCCACACTGGTGAGGGCATCAGGGGGGGGGGGAAGCACCAGGCACCGCAGGGACATCAGGGCAAAGGGGCGGCGTTGTGGGTGCAGGGATGGAGGACTCCACCACAGGGGGTGGGTCAGGGCCAAAGGCGGAGGCCAGGATGGCACTACACACCTTAGCAAGGTCCTCCAGGGAGTCCCCTGCACCCGAAGGAACCTCAGGCCCCAAGGAGGGGGGGTGTAGAGATGAGGGGTCTAGTGGTTGTATGGGCGGAGCAGGATGGGCGGAGATAGGGGAGGACGGGAGTGACAGGAAGAGGTGGAGCTGGAGGTCAGGGTGGCAGTTGAGGGAATGACATGCTGGTGTAAAGAAGGAAATAAAGAACGTGAATAGAGAACCCTCCGTGTCTGTCGTCTTTGAGAGAGTGCGTAGACACGACAGCTGGCGACGAGGGTGGGATGGAGCTGGATGCTCTCCCGAAACACCAGCACGCCAAGTAAGCTGATGAGAGGCTGGTAGCAAGGAACCAGCGAAGCGCCGCCACCCGCGACAGCGTGTGAAGAGCTGAGTGAGCGCCCTGCGGTGAGGAGGACCGCCGCCGTGACAGGCGAGAGGAAAGCGAAAGCGCCGACGTGCGTGTTCCCCCCCCGGCCAGATCGGAGCAGTGAACGTGAGGACTGCCCGCCCGCCTGTGAAGCCGTGAGTGAAAAGAAATAACAATAAATGAAACAGACCGTGAGAGGAGGCGTCCAAGCAGCGCGCTGCCTCGGAATGAATGACTCGAGAGCCGGACACCACGTGGGACGTCTGCACACGCTCCCCAGCCGGCGGCCATCTTAAAGTCAGGCGGGCTCTCAGACGCTCCATGTAAAAAGGCCCGGGCGGCCATTTTGAAGTCAGGCAACAGTGAACTCTCATCAAGCACAGGCAAATACAAAAAAAAAAAAAGAGAAAGAAAATAAACAGTGGGGACTTACCTAAATACAGCACAAGACTCCACAAGGGATTCCCTGGTCCTGCTCTGCGCTGCCGCTGCACGCATCACGCACCCACCGCGATGTCGATTCATGGATCCCCAGCCCAGTCTCCAGTGCGCCAAGATGTGAAGCCAATCATCATGGGGATGACGCATCTGCGCCCCCCAGAGCCCCTAGCGCTCGTGGTCGGGAGCAGCATGGGCCCTCGCTGGGAAGAGTGGATTGAAGACTTCGAGGACTACATTAAAGGCTCGAAGGTGACAGGGGACGAGGATCAACTGATCGCACTTCGGAACCTCGTGGGCAAGGATGTCAGCAAGATGATAAAGGAACTCCCCGCCGCGGACGCGGGAACATATGCGAATGTGCGCGCCGCCCTGGATAGGAAGTTTGTGCACAAGAAGAATGTAGATTATGAACGATACGTATTCCAAAGAGCGCGACAAGAAAAGGATGAAGTCATGGGCTCATACATCACAAGGTTGCGGCGCCTGGCGCGCCACTGTGAGTTCGACGAGTTCTCGACGGATGACGCCATTCGCCTACGGGTGATCGACGGCTGCCAGTCGGAGACGCTACGCAGGAAGTTACTGAAAAAGAGCCACACGCTGGATGAAATTGAAGAGATCACGAGACTCCATGATCAGACCGAAGAGCAAGCCAAGACGATGGAGGCAGGACGCGTGGACCACAAGGAGGTAGTCTGTCAGGTACGCACGGACCGCCCTCGCCGGTGGTCGAAAGAGCGGGAACGACAAGCTCGGCCGCCATCGAGACACCATCGTCGCCCCGGTCATCGACGGCCTGATTCGGGGAAGAGAAGCAGGCGCCAGGATAATGGGAAGAAGGCGCCATTGAGAAGATGCTACCGATGCGGGTACGACTTCCCACACATCGGAGCATGCCCGGCCCTGGGACAGAAGTGCCACAAGTGCGGTCGCAACAACCATTTTGAGACCATGTGCGGTGACTATCGCCGGGAGAAGGAAAAAGCCTCCACGAGGTCACCAAGAGGTGAGACGCGCCGCCACCACGCGCGAGCGGTACGTGACCGCCGGAAGTCCTCCTCCAAATCCTCCCAGTCAAGCAGGGAGTCACGGTCGTCAAGATGGTCTAGAAGATCACCGTCAAGAGACTCCGAATCAACTTCGAGTGAACACGAGTACTCCGTAGAGTATGCAAACATGATCGCTGACCCCGATCAGCTCAAAAAATACCCTCGGCTGGACATTTGCGTTGGCACGCATCCCACAAAGTTCGTGATGGACAGCGGGGCATCCCTCAACTACATCCCAGTGACCGAGTACCAGAAAATGAACCCTCGGCCTCGGCTCGACCCCGCACATGTGCGTGTCTACACCTGGATGTCCAGGAAGCCGCTCCCATGCTTAGGGAAGTTTTCAACGACACTAAGGCACCGAACAACATCTATTCCGGCCGTAATTCACGTCATCGAGGGACCGGAAGCTGACTGTCTCCTCAGTCTGCCAACCGCTGAACGGTTGAAACTGGTGGAAATCCTGTACCGCGTCACTGGTGAAAATGACACCGTGCACAAGTTCCCAAAACTGTTTTCGGGACTCGGGAAAATGAACAGAGGTCAGATCCGCCTTCACATAAACGACCAGGTCCGCCCGGTTGCCCAACACCCGCGGAAGGTTCCGTTCCACCTCCAACAAGCGGTGGAGGATGAGCTACAAGACCTGCTGGACGCCGGCATCATCGAACGGACGGAGGGCGCCACACCGTGGGTATCTCCCGTCGTGATCGTACCAAAGAAAGGCACACCCGGGAAAGTGCGACTCTGTGTGGACATGAGAATGCCCAACACCGCCATTGAGAGGGAGCGTCATCCCGGACCTCACTTAAGTGACATGATTGCCGCCCTCAATGGGGCGAGGGTGTTTTCCAAACTGGACCTAAACAAAGGCTATCATCAGCTGGAACTGCATGAGAGCTCCCGCTACATTACAACATTTGCAACACACCTAGGTTTGTTCAGGTACAAGAGACTGAATTTCGGCATTTCATCAGCCGCTGAAATATTCCAAGAAGCTATCCGGCAAACGATACATCACATCCCAAATACGCTGAACTACAGCGATGACATTCTAGTCTATGGGGCGACACTCCAGGCCCACGACACGGCCCTAGATAGGGTCTGCCATGCTCTCCTGGAGGCTAACCTCACGCTCAACAAGGAGAAATGCGAGTTCCATCAGTCGCAACTGAAATTCTTTGGCCACATCTTTTCAGGAGCCGGAATGCAACCAGACCCGGCCAAAGTGAGTACTCTGAACAGCACCAAGAGTCCACTTGACGTCAGTGACGTGCGATCCTTCCTCGGCATGGCGAGTTACTGTTCGAGGTATATCAAGGACTATGCCACAATAAGTCACCCGCTTCGCACGCTCACCAAGCAAGGACAGGCCTTTGAGTGGACTCCCGAATGCGAGCAAGCCTTCCAGGCCATAAAGAGAGCAGTGGGCTCGGTGGAAAGCCTGGCCTACTTCAGCCCAGATCGCAAGACTGAAATAACAGTGGACGCAAGCCCCGTCGGGCTAGGAGCCATCCTGGCTCAATATGACAAGGACACAGATCACCGCCACATTGTGGCGCACGCCAGCCGGAGCCTTTCCGACACGGAGAAAGCCTATTCCCAACCGGAAAAGGAGAGCCTTGCGGTGGTGTGGGCGTGTGAGCACTTCCATGTGTTCATCTACGGGAAGCATTTCACCATGGTAACAGACCACCAAGCCCTCGTCACCATCTATGGCAACCCTCGGTCCAAGATGCCACCCCGCATCGAGAGGTGGGGACTCCGTCTGCAAGAGTACACATTCACGATCGTGCACAAGCCAGGGAAGGCTGCCAACCCGGCTGACTATATGTCGCGCCACCCAGAAGACTCTCATCGAGACACACCGTCCATGGCAGACGAGTATGTCCATTTTGTGGTGGACCAAGCACGGCCACCGGCGGTTCCCCTAGAAGCCATCCTGGACGCCACCCAGCAAGACACCATGCTGCAGCAGGTAATCCAAAGGGTCCGGACGAACAGGTGGCGGCACGAAGAGGTGGAGGACGAACAAGGTGACACCACAAGGCGTCAGGAGTGGCAAGCATTCCGGAATGTGTGCGAAGAACTATCCGTCACACCTGATGGACTACTGCTGCGAGACATTCGAATTGTGATACCCCAACAACTGAGACAGGGAGTCGTCAACCTGGCACATGAAAGTCATCGAGGAGTAGTCACGACGAAAAGAGCGCTCCGTGAACGTGTCTGGTTCCCCTTCCTAGACAAAATGGTAGAACACACCCTAAAAGACTGTCTGCAGTGCCAAGTGGTAAGGCACGGAGACCCACCTGCTCCACTCCAGATGACGCCCCTGCCACCAGGAGTATGGCAAGAACTGGCCATGGATTTCTACGGCCCCATGTCATCGGGCAAGTATGTGCTAGTTATAATAGATGAGTACTCAAGGTTTCCCATCGCCCGGTTCGTCCCGTCCACCAACGCAGCTGCCACGCTCACCATCCTGGATGAGGTATTTGCAGCCTGGGGTCTACCCGCGGAGGTGAAGACAGACAATGGGCCTCCGTTCAATGGACGGGAATTCAGTGATTTCCTGACGCTCATGAATGTGCGACACCGACGGATCACACCACTGTGGCCGCAGGCCAACGGCACAGCGGAGAGGTTCATGGCCACCCTAAAAAGGACATTCCAACAGGCCGCTCTGGACAAAAGAGACCCGCAGGCAGCCCTCAATGATGTGCTCCGAGCCTACCGGACAACGCCGCACGCCACCACGGGCAAATGCCCTGCTACACTCATGTTGGGGCGCCCGGTCAGGACCCGGATACCCACTTGGGAGGGAGCGCTGCGACCCATTTCTCCCAATCGTATTCATCGGGAGGTCGAAGCCACTGACAAAGCTCGTAAAGACACCATGAAAGCGTACGCAGATGGAAGACGGCGGGCTCGCTCCCTCTCGTTCCATGAAGGGGACTGCGTGATTGTCAAGCAAGAACAATCCAAGAAGACAGACAGCAAGTTCAGAGCGGAACCTCTGACGGTCATTCGTCAGAAAGGCACCATGCTGACAGCAGAGTCAGACACCAGGCGTGTGACCCGGAATGTGTCTCACTTTCAGAAGTGCAGCCCGGTTCTGCAAGAGACTCTAGAGTCGCAACATACAACTCCACAAACTCTGCAACCTGCAACACAGAGCAAGGGTGACAGTTCAGCGGAGCAGCCGCCCGGAGCAGAATCTGACACAGTGCCTGAAGGCCGAACACTCCGCCCGCGACAAACAATCCGTCAGCCCAAGCGGCTGATTGAGGAGATGTAACTCTTAGTGACCCCGTTCATTGCTAACAAAAGGGGAGATGTAGAGATGAGGGGTCTAGTGGTTGTATGGGCGGAGCAGGATGGGCGGAGATAGGGGAGGACGGGAGTGACAGGAAGAGGTGGAGCTGGAGGTCAGGGTGGCAGTTGAGGGAATGACATGCTGGTGTAAAGAAGGAAATAAAGAACGTGAATAGAGAACCCTCCGTGTCTGTCGTCTTTGAGAGAGTGCGTAGACACGACAGGGGGGGTCAGAGGGATGGGTCGCAGCGCCACCGGGGGAGGGTGGAGACAGGGGGGGAGAATCAACCACCCTGACCGAGGACTTCCTTGACCGCTTGCGTGGTGGTGTAACTGTGGGGCTCAGGGACAGAGCGGCCATGAAGGAGTCCTTAGGGGAGATGTGGCCAGGAGAGCTGAGGGGAGGGGATTTGGAGGGAGTGGACTGGGTGGAATGCGGACTCCCACTATGGCTGCGTGTCACACGTTTGCCCCCCGACCCAGTGGGTGTGCCTACCTCACCCTGTGTGTGCGTGTCAGGAGGAGTGCGGTGGACCTTCCCTGCTGGTGTGGTGCCTGTGTCTGTTGATGTGGGTGCATGCCGACGTCTGGGTGTACGTGGGACAGGCATGGGAGTGGGAAGTGTGGATGGGGCAGGGGTAGGTGGGGGGAGGTCGCGCTGCAGGAGACCCACTGCTGCAGTCAGTGTGGAGTCTATGGACCTCAGCAAGTTGCGTTGGTCAGCCTGCGATGAATGAATGCCCTCCAAGTATGCCTCGATGTTGGTGAGGGTTTTGCCGTGGGCATGGAGGACATTAAGGATCGCAGCCTGACCAACCTGCAGTTGCCGCTGGATGTCCACAGACTCAGCATTGGCGGCAGCAGTGGAGACAGGGGCAGGGGGTGCGGTGCCTGGCATGAAGGAGACATGCGGTGACCGGGCACGCTGGGAAGGGACACGAGCAAGTGGGAGGCGGCTGATGGGAACTGAGGGGGCGGTGCGAGGTGTTGTTCCGCTGTCAGCTGCTGGTGCAGCCACCGCCCACTCGGAGACCTCCTCCTCGGACCTGTCAGCTTCGTATTCTGACGTGCCAGTCGACAGGTCCTCGGCCGCACTATCCTCCACCTCTGTCCCACTCGATGTGCCAGCCCCGATGTCACGGCTGGCACTGGTGCTCGGTCCCTCCGCCTTGCCTGTGTCCATGTCTCCCTCTGTGTCCCCCGACGATGCTGTGGGCAGGGTGGAGAGACAGAAATTAATCAGACAGCTGTACACATCAGTCACATGAGTCCAATCTACATAGGTAACATTGCATAGCCTGAAAAGGAAGATCCATAACATCTACTAAACAAGGTACCGATGTAGGGCATGAAACACACAGTTGGTTGAGCCACCATGCCACTGAAACACCATGGTGAGCATGAGACAATAGCTAAAGACAGGTAACGGAGTCTGACATAGCACCCAGGCCCTGGGGACAATCCAGCACTGCATCTGCACCACACAGCGTCGGTGAAAATACCGATGACCAGGGACCATATCCATGAACTTGAGACACATGCTGCATAGGTAATGCTGAAAACATGCCCAACATGACTCGGTCACTGCACCTTGCGTGTGTGTCCAGACAAACATCACACACTGCCCAGACCCAGCAAGTAGAAATCAGGATTTGACATATAGGCATTGCCCGCCCCAACCAACCCCTACACGAGGCAAATTGTTGAGACACAGGTGGCACCAACATCTCATAGTCTGGGTGATAAACACAGGGGCAGGCAAAATGCAAGATTGGACGCCAAACAGCCAAGGTGCGCCTGTACAAATAATGAGGTACCAGTGCCCATTCTCAGATGAGTATAACAAGACACACAGGCACTGGCAACTGTGAGTATGAAGAAGGACAATCAGGTCAGGCTGCACAGTGGACACCTGTACAAAATAGCACGTCTATATACATGGTGCCAGGGGACAATGGCACAGAGCACAACCTACGCTGTAGACACTGAGAGTGTCCACGTTTATGATGACACATACACCACTGAGGAAAAGGTGCCCCAGGGGACAGTAGTGGGCACGCAACTACATGCTACTGAATGGTAATGACTGCAACACACGCCACCATCCCTGCACTATGCGTATCGCACACTCATGCACATCATGTCACAGGCCACTACATAGGACATGCGCGCTGTAAGGCATGACACATGAGAGACCAACTCCCATGTCTGGAGTCAGCATCAGTGCCAACTGACATGGAACCCACATGCAGTGAACTTGACAGGGCACAGCCAAGGTCCCAAAACCTGTTACACACCACCCCCACACATGATTCTACAGGCATTGTTCTCGTGGACAAAGCGCCAGCCTACATTACCTTGTGAAGGAGTGACTACACACAGACCAGGGAACACATTGCAAGGAGGGGAAGGGTGGCAGGGGCGCAGCGCTATACTGGGGCAAACTGGATGTGCACAGCACCTTTAAACCCTGCCAGTGAATTCATGCTACTGTGCCCTTCCAAATGCCGGTGACACACAACAAACGCACATGTACCTACCCCCTTCCGGCTGCTGCATCGCCTGTAAGCGCCTCTCCAGGTCTGGAAAGACCACCGGCAGCACACGCCTGTGGAGGTGGCTCAGACGGCGGCGGCCGCGGTTCTTGTGGCTCTCAGGTGAGTCCCCCAGCAGGAGCCGTGCAATCCTCCGCGTCCAGCACCGGATATCCTGCCAGCGTTTCCTCACCTGGGACAGGCTCCGCCTCCGACCATCCACACCCCTCACGGCATTGACGGCGGTCAGCCAGATCTGCTCCTTGGCAGTGGCGCCTACATGTGAGGAAGAACAAGTGACACCACATCAATACACCAGCCACATGTCACAGAGAGACATATGAGAACAAATTAGCTGGTTACAACAAGGCATGTCATGCAGCCAACGCATTGCACCTTTGTCATAGGGACATCATCCTCTGGTGAGGGAAAAAGCAGTACGTGCCATAGTGGGTACACAGGTGGAATGATGGCAATGTCACAATCAATGATCAAGGCTCACACTGTGCATCACACCCACCCCTCCTGTCTCAGGGCACTGCTGGGAGGACTCCACACCCACCCCTCCTGGCTCAGGGCACTGCTGGGAGGACTCCACACCCACCCCTCCTGGCTCAGGGCACTGCTGTTAGTGATAGGCACCCACCCCTCCTGTCTCAGGGCACTGCTGTTAGTGATAGGCACCCACCCCTCCTGTCTCAGGGCACTGCTGTTAGTGATAGGCACCCACCCCTCCTGTCTCAGGGCACTGCTGGGGGGGCTCCACACCCACCCCTCCTGTCTCAGGGCACTGCTGGGAGGACTCCACACCCACCCCTCCTGGCTCAGGGCACTGCTGGGAGGACTCCACACCCACCCCTCCTGGCTCAGGGCACTGCTGGGAGGACTCCACACCCACCCCTCCTGGCTCAGGGCACTGCTGGGAGGACTCCACACCCACCCCTCCTGTCTCAGGGCACTGCTGTTAGTGATAGGCACCCACCCCTCCTGGCTCAGGGCACTGCTGGGAGGACTCCACACCCACCCCTCCTGTCTCAGGGCACTGCTGTTAGTGATAGGCACCCACCCCTCCTGGCTCAGGGCACTGCTGTTAGTGATAGGCACCCACCCCTCCTGTCTCAGGGCACTGCTGTTAGTGATAGGCACCCACCCCTCCTGTCTCAGGGCACTGCTGGGAGGACTCCACACCCACCCCTCCCGTCTCAGGGCACTGCTGTTAGTGATAGGCACCCACCCCTCCTGTCTCAGGGCACTGCTGGGAGGACTCCACACCCACCCCTCCCGTCTCAGGGCACTGCTGGGAGACATCAGGCATCCCCCCCCGGGACCCCCCCTACAGTACATGGCATGTGTGTCACACCAGGACACAATGCCAGAAGTCACAGTCACAACATAGGGACAGTCTGTGCCAGTGGCCTATGCACTCACCTGATACCCTGGTCGCCCATACAGCATGGAGTACTGTGGGAGGATCACATCCAGCAGAGCCATGTTCTCCTCCAGGGTGAATGGCTGTGTCCTCTCCACAGCCCTTGACATAGTTCCAGGGAATCAGTAGCAGCAGCTGGGTCGACGAATGCAAAGATGTGCAGGCAAGTACTCCCTCATGGGACCTGGCTGCCTTATATGTGCCTTTCTGCCCAGTCTCATGCACAGGAGTACAGAGTGATTGGTCACTCACATTTGCATCCTATGTTTCCACCAATCCCTTCAAACCTAGCAGTCTGTGTGTTCTCTATCGGTTTCATTCTCCTGCATGATGTCAGCTCCACAAACACATTGCAACAAAGTATTTTAATTCCAACTGACTTCTGCTGTTCACCTTCCAGAATAAAATCGAATTGTGAACTTGGTCTCCATGACAACCAGCATGCATGTAGGCCTTAATACTTGTCCCTCACGTGTCCCCTATGTAAATTGGTGCTTCACACACAGGTACGGTGCGTTCCGGAGCCCTAGGGCGCCCCAAATGCATTGCAACGGCCTGTACACGCGTTACTACGTTCACTATCACTATGGGTGTCCTCACGTATGCGTACTCGTCGTGGTACGGGCCGTACACATGCCTGTACGCTCCCTATCACTACGAGTACGCATACGCGAGGACACCCATAGTGGTACGGGCCGTACACGTGTGACTACGTTCACTATCACTATGGGTGTCCTCACGTATGCGTACTCGTCGTGGTACGGGCCGTACACATGCCTGTACGCTCCCTATCACTACGAGTACGCATACGTGAGGACACCCATAGTGGTACGGGCCGTACACGCGTGACTACGTTCACTATCACTATGGGTGTCCTCACGTATGCGTACTCGTCGTGGTATGGGCCGTACACATGCCTGTACGCTCCCTATCACTACGAGTACGCATACGCGAGGACACCCATAGTGGTACGGGCCGTACACGCGTGACTACGTTCACTATCACTATGGGTGTCCTCACGTATGCGTACTCGTCGTGGTACGGGCCGTACACATGCCTGTACGCTCCCTATCACTACGAGTACGCATACGTGAGGACACCCATAGTGGTACGGGCCGTACACGCGTGACTACGTTCACTATCACTATGGGTGTCCTCACGTATGCGTACTCGTCGTGGTACGGGCCGTACACATGCCTGTACGCTCCCTATCACTACGAGTACGCATACGCGAGGACACCCATAGTGGTACGGGCCGTACACACGCCAGTACGCTCCCTATCACTATGGGTGTCCTCACGTATGCGTACTCGTCGTGGTACGGGCCGTACACATGCCTGTACGCTCCCTATCACTACGAGTACACATACGGCAGCACTCCCATAGTGATAGGGAGCGTACACACGACTGTACGCTCGCCATCACGATGGGTACACATACGGCAGCACTCCCATAGTGATATGGGAACGTACACAGGCCCTCTTGGCAGCAGTACAGCGGTTTTCACACATCACAGTGGTGACAGGCGGCACACAGGTAGGGATAGGGTGGACATACTTGTCCATGGATGGACATAATTGTCCATTCATTGACATTGAGGCATCGTCTGTGCATCACTACATGTGTGGGGCACAGGTGTGACGGCCTGTGATGTGGAACATTACTCCTGAGTTGAGAAGGCACCAGATGTATGATGAGATGTCTACAGATGTACTGTGTGATGGTGCGATGTGTGCCAGGCATGCCCTTGACTCCTTTGACATGTGTGCATGTCGTACTGCGCACTTGGGGTGAGCGTCACTGGCATGGCACGGACACCAACACACGGAAGTGTCCCCTGATGCCCGGTACAGGGGTTATGACACCTGACTTGTCACTACCCACAGTGCACAATGTGACTATGTCATTTATGTGTGGGGGATTCCCATCAGGTTGATGTTGGAGCACCCTCAAAAGCTGCAGCCGTTGCAGCAACCAACATGTGTCTGTGTGTAGATTGTCATTGCACACTGTTCCGCACACCATGCCACATGTGGTATCGGATGTGAGGTGCACATGTATGCATGGGACACGGAGTAGCGTGACAAGGCCATGTCAGCATCCTCACAAGGAATGTGTGGTGAGTCATGACATGTGCACCTTCATGGCAAGGTGTGTGGGCTGTCCTAGTGTAATGTCATGTGACCTGTGGCTCCAGTGTTCCGCTACCAGTCTCTGCAATCGGCATCCTACTGCTGCTGATGTGTGGGCGTATGTCACTCCTGTCTTGCGTCTGGCTGTTCACTTGCACTGGGACACAGCTATTCCCATGGCGTGGCATGGGGAGGTTCTCAATCTCCGTGTGTAGCTGGGTCTTGGAAGGAGTGCCACCTTGCATCCATACGTGTCCTGGCCATGTAGCACATACCTGACTCCCTATGTAGCATGTGTGTATTGCCAGATTAACATGTGCTCAGTACACATGAGTTGTTGTCGTAGTGCACTCACTCTTCCTTGTCACTTCCAAATTACTGCAGAGCGCCGCCTCTTGCCCGAAGAATTCCAGACTTGGCTGCCATGCAGGAGAATGACAGCATCCGGCTCTACCGCTTCCCCCAACGGTTGATTCTGGAGTTGACGGCGAGACTGGCACCACACCTGCAACCGCAGCACAGGTATCCAACGGCACTGACACCCCAGCTGAAGGTAATGGCTGCCCTACATTTTCTTGCCACGGGTACCTTTCAAAATACCATAGCTCATGTTGGTGGCATGTCCCAGAGCACGTTCAGTGGTGTGCTGCATGATTTCTTAGAGGCCATGTTGATTCACCTGGATGACTTCATCAAGTTCCCAACCCCTGAACAGATGACTGAGGTCAAGCGTGGATTCTATGCCCTGGGAGGGATGCCCCATGTCATTGGGTCCATAGATGGGACACATGTAGCTTTGGTACCACCACACGCACGGGAGGTGGCGTACCGCAATCGGAAGCACTACCACTCCATCAATGCCCTTGTGGTGTGTCTGTCCAACATGGTGATTTCACATGTCTGTGCTCGTTTTCCAGGATCAGCACACGATGCCTACATCATGAGGCGTAGCGGGATGCCTGATATGATGATGCAGCTGCGCAACGAAAGGGCATGTGTTGTTGGTGGGTACAGTCTGTCTGTCCTGTATTCAGTATAGCCTACCAGCATGACCGCTTCACCACTTCTAACGATGACCATGTGCTTTCCATGTAGGGGACGCTGGCTATCCCAACATGCCTTGGCTGCTCACACCTCTCCGCAACCCCATCACGCCGGCCCAGCTCCGCTACAACACCGCCCATGGCCGGACAAGGCGAGTGATAGAGAGGACGTTTGGCATGCTGAAGAGCCGATTCAGGTGCCTCCACAAGACCGGCGGCGCCCTCCCATATGCCCCGGCGAAGGTCTGCAAGATCTTCATGGTCTGCTGCATGCTGCACAACATGGCAGTTGAAAGAGCTGTGCCACTCATCCTGAATCAACATGACGAGGACCATCCACCCGTGGAGGACGAAGGGCTTGGCAATGGGGCTAGTGATGTGGAGGATGTGGAGCCGCAAGAGGACATCCGGACTCGGCTCATACGCGACTTCTTTGCATAGTGGTGAGTACCAGTGTCTGAGTGTGCACGCATTGGTCCCCGTGTGGCATGTGTTGTGATGTGTGTCTCCACCTGCATGTATGGCACGTGAGTCAGAGGTGTGTGTGGGTGTGTCACTGGAGTGATGGTGCCAGTGATGGTTGTACTTCCTCAGTCATAATTGTGACCTAGCATGTTGTCATCCATACATGTGTCGAGTAAATGCACATGCAAGTGGCTGTGCTTTTTGTGGCTGACTTCTTGTGTGTCTCTCTTCCCCAGGTACCTGCGCATGCCGTCTGCTGGTTGCATTGTTGTGGCACTGCTATTCCTCATGGACATGACATCGTGGGCTGACTCAGCGTTACAGGCACGGACACGTTTGGAAGTCTCCATGGGGTAAGGGATGCATCTGGGGTGTATTGGGTGTGGCAGTTGTTCACGATGTGTGCACACTGCCCCTGTCGGGGTTTGGTTCCTCTGCAGCCATGTCGCATCACCATGGGACACGACATGCAGCTGTGTACACCTGAATAGATGGTCTGCCTGGTTGACAGTCATCAGTGATGGGATAGGGGATTGTGATGATGGCATCAATGTGTGTGACACTGCCCTCGGACACATTCGGTTAGCATTGGCTTGACATGGTGTGGGACTTTGACATCCGCGGATCTATGGTGTATGGCAGGCTCTCCGTGTGCAGCTGTGGGTATTTAGCTGTTAGCCGACGCTTGTGTGCCAGTTCCATGGCGAAAACGCATGTGTGCTGCTGAAGGGGGGTGCCAGTGTCCCCCTGAGGGGTGGCATTGGCGTTGTCGCCTGCCTCCTCCTGGGTGCCCGGGACACCGTGTCCCTCCTGGCCAGCCTGGCTGCATTGTGGTGTTGGGGCAGGGATCCTGGGTGTCTCCTGGGATGTGGCAGGAGTGGGGGTGGTGGTTGGCACAGTTGTACCTGACGCAGGTGCTGCAGGTGGTTGGACACCAGAGGGGCCAGGTTGGTCGGGGTCGGGTTCGTCCACAGAGTGGTGAGAGTGGTCGCTGCCGGTGGGATCGGGCTCCTGCAGATCCAGGTCCTGTGAGTGTTCCCCCCCAGTGTTGGGGGGTGCACCACGACGTTGACCTGTGTGTGAGAGAGACAATGTTAATTTTGGTCCATGCAACATCCATGTTTCATCAGTTTCAAAGTTGGCACATTTCCTCTTGGAATTAGGATCTGTCTAGCATTCCACTCACAGTGCACTTGTGCATGGGTGTGTCCCTTGGGCACCACTTTGGCCCCTTTAACTATGTGTGGCACAGTCTTACTTGCTGCATCAAGTGTGACTGCAGTCAGCAGTGGAGTGGGCAGGTGTTGCGAGCCATGCATTGGCGCCTTCCGTGTAGCACTGTACATGTGCACATGGAGTGGATCCACACACTTATATGATCCAGGTAGCTGTCGTTGTGCTCGTGAACAGGTTGTGACATGGCCCTGTGTTTTGCCATGGTGAAGAGGGGGGGTTCTGGCACTGGCCACCCTTGTCTACATGCACGCAGTCTACCTGCTGACGAGCAGACATTCGCACACGCCACACGGCTGATTTGCTCTCCCTGTGTCTCGCTCCCTCTCTGTCCCCCTCTCCCTCCCTCCGTGTGTCAGCCTCCTCCCTCGGTCCGTCTCCCTCCCTCTCTGTCCCCCTCTCCCTCCCTCTCTGTCCCCCTCTCCCTCCCTCTGTGTCCCCCTCTCCCTCCCTCTGTGTCCCCCTCTCCCTCCCTCCGTGTGTCACCCTCTGTCACCTCAGCCCAGCTTCCTGGGCACACACTGTTAGCAGATCTTTGAGTGGCCCTTGGCTTGTTGATGTGAGTTTGTTTCTGATCTCCAGGCACCGATTGGGTGTGATGTGTGTCTGTGCGCTGCTGCTGTGGTGGTGTGTGCTGCCACTCTTTCACAATGTTGGCTGTTCATTAGCTGCTGTCATGTGCAAAACAGTGCCTTCACCCCCAGGTGTTGATGCAAGGTGTCCGCCATTTGCTGGCAAGTCATTCCTGTGTTGGGACACACTGTTTGTCTGGCTGTGACCTAGGCCATATGGGCAGAGTGCATTGTTGTCTGCTTCGGAGTCGCACTATCTGATTTTTGGGGCCCAGCCTCCCGCCATCCGGGTTACCGTGTCATGTGTTGTTGTCTTCTGTGGCCTGTGACTTGACATTGTCCAGCTGGGTGCATGGGGCATGGTGGCAGCAGTGGCATGTGCCTGCTCATGGAGTGTGGTTGAGTCATGCGATGGCTTGTGGTGGTTGCGTGCCTGTTAGTGATTTTGCTTGTGGATGCCGTTCCCCCATGTGAGGTGCGTTGTTTGTGTACTCACCCGGGTCTCGGAGTCCTTCTAATCCTTCGACTGCCTCCACCGGCAGTATGGCCATCACCCTCTCCTCCCAGGGATGGTACTGTACGGGTCTGCGGGAGGGCCCTCCTCCGGTGGCGTTGGCCTGGTCGTGTTCCTCCTGCCTCTTGGCTCTGACCCTCCTCCGCAGATCGTACCACCTGTTCTGGCATTCCTGCTTGGTCCTTCTGGTGTCCGCAACAGCATTCACAGCATCGACGATGGTCTGCCACATGGCTGTTTTTGCTGCCAGGCTGGTGTTTCTGACCAATGTTCCAAAGATCTGTGGCTCGACTCTGAGGATTTGATCAACAAGGACCTCCAACTCTCGGTTACTGAACTTTGGATTCTTGGTAGTGGGCATGGTGAGGGGTGTGGGTGGGGATGGTGGGGGGGGGGTGTGTGGATGGTTGTGGGTGTGTGTGTGTGAATGTGATGAGGGGGTGTTTGTGAGGGTGGTTGTGTGGAGATGTGCAAGTGTAAGGTGTGGTGCAGCTTGGAGTAAGGTGCTGTAAGTTGTGTGTGGTGTCTAGCAGCAGTGAGTCTGTTGCAAAGGCTCATGGTTTGTGTGTGTGGGCCCTTTTTATTGGTCCATTGGTGGGTGTGGCTGTGTTTGAATTTTGGGTGGGTTGGTTATAAGGAGTGGTGGTGTATTGGGCCTCTGTTTGTTTTTGGCAGTTGCAGGTCAGTGAATGTGTTATTTTAGTGGTTGTTGGACATGTTTAGTGGCTTTGTGCCATTCGAATGGTGTATTCTTGTGTTGTTTTGTTTTGTCCTGGTTGTGTACGTGCGTTTTGAGCGTGTGTACGGTGTGTACATGGGCCATTTGGTTGTACGGTGCTGTCCTTGTGTGTGGCTTGGTACGACTCGTACATGCGGTTGTGATGTTGGGGCCTGGGGTGCGCTCCGTACTTAGGAGGTTGTGGTGGGGGTAGGACTCGAACGTACCGGGGTGTACATGGACGGTGGTACGACACGTACAGGGGTGGGGGTAGGACTCGAACGTACTGGGGTGTACATGGACGGGGGTATGACACGTACAGGGGTGGGGGTAGGACTGGAACGTACTGGGGTGTACATGGACGGGGGTATGACACGTACAGGGGTGGGGGTACGACTCGAACGTACTGGGGTGTACATAGACGGTGGTACGACACGTACAGGGGTGTGGGTACACGGTGGTGCGACACGTACAGGGGTGGGGGGTGTACATAGACGGTGGTACGACACGTACAGGGGTGGGGGTACGACTCGAACGTACTGGGGTGTACATGGACGGGGGTATGACACGTACAGGGGTGGGGGTAGGACTGGAACGTACTGGGGTGTAGATAGACGGTGGTACGACACGTACAGGGGTGTGGGTACACGGTGGTATGACACGTACAGGGGTGGGGGGTGTACATAGACGGTGGTACGACACGTACAGGGGTGGGGGTACGACTCGAACGTACTGGGGTGTACATGGACGGGGGTATGACACGTACAGGGGTGGGGGTACGACTCGAACGTACTGGGGTGTACATAGACGGTGGTACGACACGTACAGGGGTGTGGGTACACGGTGGTACGACACGTACAGGGGTGGGGGGTGTACATAGACGGTGGTACGACACGTACAGGGGTGGGGGTACGACTCGAACGTACTGGGGTGTACATAGACGGTGGTACGACATGTACAGGGGTGGGGGTAGGACTGGAACGTACTGGGGTGTACATAGACGGTGGTACGACACGTACAGGGGTGGGGGTACGACTCGAACGTACTGGGGTGTACATGGACGGGGGTATGACACGTACAGGGGTGGGGGTAGGACTCGAACGTACTGGGGTGTACATAGACGTGGTACGACACGTACAGGGGTGTGGGTACACGGTGGTACGACACGTACAGGGGTGGGGGGTGTACATAGATGGTGGTACGACACGTACAGGGGTGGGGGTACGACTCGAACGTACTGGGGTGTACATGGACGGGGGTATGACACGTACAGGGGTGGGGGTACGACTCGAACGTACTGGGGTGTACATGGACGGGGGTATGACACGTACAGGGGTGGGGGTAGGACTGGAACGTACTGGGGTATACATAGACGGTGGTACGACACGTACAGGGGTGTGGGTACACGGTGGTACGACACGTACAGGGGTGGGGGGTGTACATAGACGGTGGTACGACACGTACAGGGGTGGGGGTACGACTCGAACGTACTGGGGTGTACATGGACGGGGGTATGACACGTACAGGGGTGGGGGTACAACTCGAACGTACTGGGGTGTACATAGACGGTGGTACGACACGTACAGGGGTGTGGGTACACGGTGGTACGACACGTACAGGGTGGGGGGTGTACATAGACGGTGGTACGACACGTACAGGGGTGGGGGTACGACTGGAACGTACTGGGGTGTACATAGACGGTGGTACGACACGTACAGGGGTGGGGGTAGGACTGGAACGTACTGGGGTGTACATAGACGGTGGTACGACACGTACAGGGGTGGGGGTACGACTCGAACGTACTGGGGTGTACCTAGACCGGTGGGGGTGTACATACACGGGGGGGTACGTGTCGGACGTACGGGGGCTGGGGGGAGTGTTGGGCGCGTATGCGGGCACATGTCTCCATGGTTGCTATGGGAGTTCGGTGCGGACGGTGTTTTTTCCATACGGTTGTTGCCTCGGACGCACGGGATGGATCGTGATTCCTCGGTCGGACTTCAGCTTTCACATTTGTACGGTAAATCGTACGAGGACGTGTCGGACACATTTTCCGACCCGAGGACGTGTGGGGAAATATTCCGATTGCGGTTCGTATGGACTTTTTTACCATGCGAATCGTGATTGCCAGTTCGTACGGCACTTGTACGATTCGTACGGTAAAAAGGCCGGATACGAGTCGCATGGGGAAATTTTTTACCGGATCGTGATCGGCACCTAATTGTCTCATTATTGTGTTCTGTTTAATATATTCTTTTTCTTTTTTCTTTCTTTTGGGTCATACATATGTTGTAATTCATTGTTAATTGTTCCTTTGTCTGTTTTCAGGTTCTTCCTGTGTGATGGTTGAGACCATTCGTTTGTCTATCTTGTTTGACGTATCCAGTTGATTTGTTCCCTTGTGTCTGGTAAGCCCCATCTCTCTTTATCTCATTTGTTTAAATTGTCCTTTTTTTTTGAATATGTAATCCCTTCCTGCTTATTAGATGTTATACTGTTGATTTCTGTTCTTGATGCTCCTCCCAGAGGTGTGGTTGTTTTGGTCACTTGCTGTCCCCCCTCCCTCAACAATGTTACTTGTCCTCTTCTCTTTGATCATCATGACTAAAGCTTCCTGGTTTTTTGTCTTTCTTTTTCTCCTAACTTTTCCAGGAGCCTTTTCTCCCTCTTCTTTCTTTCCTTTTTGTTTTCTCTCCTCTGACCACCTCCCCTCCTCTCTACTTTTTTCCTGGCAAGTTTATTCTTTTTTTGACTTTCTTTTAAACCTTTTTTTCCTTTTCTTCCTATTTCATCTCAACCTTTTGCACCATACATTTCTCTTAGCTTGTTTCTTCTGTGACCATTTCATATGAATTCCTCTCCCTGAGCTGTCTTCTGCTACCTTTCTCTCATTACTCCCCACCTCGCTAATTCATTCCCTACTCTCCTGGCTCTCTTACTTTACTTCATCCTTATGCTTACCTTTATTTAACATTTACTCATGAAGGGTCTTCGCGTTATCTCCTGGAATGTTAAAGGTATTCGCAACCCTGTTAAAAAACAGCGAGTCTTATCTCATTTGGCGAGATTGAAGTGTTAAATTGCATTGTTGCAAGAAACACATCTCAAACTACAAGATCTGTCTTCACTGCGTAGGCAATGGGTAGGAGAAATGTTTTGTTCTCCGGCAGTCAATAATAAAAATGGTGTTGTTATTTTGTTTCACAAAACGTTAAATGTTCAGTTATAAAATGAGTTTCACGATAACAATGGTAGATGGTTGTTTTTAAATACCACTGTTAATGATACACAACTTTCCTTTTGTAATGTTTATGGCCCTAATGGCATTGATTTAGCTTTTTGGAACGAATTTTCTACTCTTCTCTCTTCGCATGTATCTGACAGCTTAACTGTGAATGGTGACTGTAACCAACTCATGGACCCCTTTCTGGATCGGAAGTCACAAACCAGATACGTTCCCAACAAGATGCAAAAATCCTCTCATAAAGCCATTTCCTCTAGAGGTCTAATAGACATATGGAGAATTTCCCATCCCGACACATTAGAATTCTAGTTCTTTTTCCCTGTTCACAAATCTCATTCCCGAATTGACTACATTTTCCTCACACAACACGCCTTGCAATTCATGTGTAACTCAGAAATTGGCTCCATCCTCATTTCTGACCATGCCCCTGTCATTTTAGATCTGGATTACCCTACATCCTCTCCCTCCTCTCGTCGCTGGCGCTTTAATAATTCGCTCCTCTTAGAGTCCCAATTTGTCGAACAATTTACATCCTTTATGGAAGAATTTTTCCTTAACAATCTTCACTCTACTCCTCATTTTCATTTTATTTGGGATGCCTTCAAGGCTGCCGCATGAGAATTTATCATTGTTTATGTATCTCAGAAGAAGAAGAAAGCTCTCTTGCAGTCTTCCCTCATCCTTAAACAGATGAAAGACCTTGAACATCAATATTTCACAACAAATTCTACTGATAGATTATCTTCTCTTATCAAAGCAAAAATGCAATACAATAAACACTCATGGGATTCTGCCAGTAATAATCTTCTCAAATTTAATGCAAAGATGTATTGTGGTCGGAATAAGGCGGGTAAATCACTTGCAAACTATCTTAAAATTAAGAAGCAAAAATCCAAAATTATCGCTATTTAAGATAATCAGGGAGTTTGTCATTCTACAAACGACTCAATTCTTGATTGTTTTGTTCAGTATTATACCTCTCTATACACTCCAGAATCTAATCCGTCTTCTGTGCAAATTGATTCCTTTTTTCAAGCTATCCCTAAAACTCCCGAAACTTCTATAAATCTCACATCTTTAGATACTCCTATATCAGATAAAGAAATAGTCAATGCTATTACTCTGGACAAAGATCCTTCCATGTGCAAACATTATAGGCCTATCTCCTGAATCAACACCGACTGTAAAATTTATGCTAAAATTCTAGCTATTCGCATTAATAAAGTTATCCCTGATCTTATTAATATTTATCAATCGGGGTTTGTTAAGGGTAGATCAATTACTGACAATTGAAGAACCTTTCTCAGTATCATTCACCTTGCTTCAAAGATGGATTCTCCTGTTGCAGCTATCACATTAGATGCTGAGAAAGCGTTTGATAGGGTGAGCTGGGACTTTATGTTTGGAGCATTGAGATGGCACGGTTTTAGTCCCCATATCATTTAGCATATACAATTGCTATATTCTGCTCCCTCCACTTCCATTTGGGTCAACGGCTCTCAATCTAATTACTTTTCTCTCCACAGAGGTACCTGGCAGGGTTGCCCCCTCTTCTTTTCATTCTTGCTTTAGAACCTTTTCTGGAAAAAATTAGGCACTCATCGTCCTATACGGGTTTCAAATTTCAGAATATCGATATTAAATACACTGCTTACGCGGATGATATTCTTCTTCTTTGCAAGTTAAATATCGATAAATCTGAGGTTCTGCCCTTAAATAAATTCTGTCTCCCTCACATGTTTCCAGGTTCAGGCTTCGAATGGAATCCTCAGAACATCAAATGTTTAGGCGTCCTATATGCGAATACTATCAGAGAAACCATTAATATTAATCATGCAGACATACTGAAAAAGTTATCTAATATCAGTGAAGGTTGGTCTCCTCTCTTCCTACCCTGGTGGGGAAGACTTTCCACCATTAAAATGATGCTCCTTCCCATTGTCAATGTTTATCTTTCCATGCTTCCCATCGCTCTCCCGCTCCTCTTCTTCAGAACCAGCAATCGAATCTTTATAAAAATGTTATGGAACAATCGTAAAGCTAGGAGGTATTAACTTTCCCAATATTAGCAGATACCATTCTACTTTGACATTAAAACAGATTTGGCCTTTTCTTTCAGACTCCTCATGCTCTGCCTCAACTGCCTGGAGTTCTATCGAACTAGCGCAAATCTCACCTTTTACATTTCTTACAGCAACTCGTCTATCTCAGCCTCCAAAACGCTTTTCATCCCCAAATTTAAACATTCTAAAGCTCTCGCTCTTTTGCTGTCTCGCTTCTTTACTTTTCATATCGATTCTCATTCCCAGACCTCGATTTGGTATAATAAATTCTTAAAAATCAATAATAGGGCATTATTTTGGAAGGAGTGGATTGATAAAGGCATCATCGCTCATGACCACTTACTTAAAAATACCTCACCGAGGGATTTCTCAGACATTCGCTAATCTTTTCAAGTCTCTAATACATATTCCTCCCAATACCCCTTGTTAAAAAATGCCTTAGCCTCAGCACTTTCTCAAAACATCCTTCAGCCCATTGATGATCCGACCCTCTCTCCTTCACCAGATTTTTCTACTCCTCTCAGAGCTGCTGCTATATACAAAATGCTTTCCCTTTCACCAGTCGTTAGGGTTAAATCAAAGCTAGAACTCATATGGGAGCAAGATTTAGCTCAGGAATTTTCCTATCAAATCTGGGTTTCTATCTGGTCAAAAATACACACAGCATCTCACTCCGCAAGCACTACACAGACCTTATATTTCTTCTATAATAGACTCTTTTTCACCCCTTCCGACCTTCATAAATTTAGATTAATTGACTCCAAGAATTGTTGGTCCTGTTCACATGCTAATAGTGACTTCCTCTATATGTTCTTTCACTGCCCCTTGGTTAAATCCCTTTGGTCTCATATATGGTCTAAGCTTAATGATATTTTATATACAGATATACCTTTTGACATTGTACATATTTTTTTAGGTGGCTCTTCACCTCTTTGGAATGTTTCTTGTAATGTACGAAAGTTTATTGATTTGTTTATAGCTATTTCCTTTCAGATCATCACAACTAATTGGAAGGACACATCAAAAATCTCATATAATGCTTGGTGGAATCTGTTATGCCACCATCATAGACTTGATCGTGCTTATGCCACCTCTTTACCTTTATTAATCCAAAAGGATTTGTTATGGTTACCACTTACTGATTTTCTTTCCAGACATGTTATTTGAATACTATATATTGAATGTATATGATATGTTGCTCTTTCTCTTCTATCTCTCCTCTTTCCTCTTTTTTCTTCCTTTCTCTTTGTCCTTTTCCTTCTTAAAAAGAAAACTCCTTAAAAGCTTTTTGTAATTGGTATAGCATGTAAACTCCTTTTTGGGACTTAATTTCTTATAATTTTTCTGGCAACCTCTTTTTTTTAAACATTTTTCAATGTGTCGATGTTCTACATTTTCTAATATATTCAATAAAGCTTTCTAAACTTAAAAAAAAGAATCCAAGATCTTATACATATGTCCACCGGATTAGTAGTGTTTTCTCTAGATACTTAACAAGATGCACAATAATTTATTATGGTAATGCTAGGAGTATTAGAGGAAGAAGAAGTACATTTTAATGAGTTAGTTGGGTTGAGTTACAAATGGAATTATGACTGAGAAGTTTGCAAATTCACATCCAGCACTGTAATTAATTCTGAATGATTCCCCGACTTGGCATTGCCAAATGCTAAGACTATCCCTTTTGAGAAATTGCTGAAAATGGCCAACCAAAACATGGCATGACCAAACTGCAGATCAGATGTCATGTCTATGTTGTTCCTAGAAGCAACTGGGAAATACTTTATAGTGATGCTACAATGATGCAGACCAGATGGCTCAAAATTGGAAAGTGAAATTATGAACTTCGTAGCTAGACAAATATCAATTTCAGAAAGGACTTTCACAACTTTGACTATCACCCTTTATGAAACAGTTAATGCAACTTCTGGACATTACACTGTCTATTTAAAGATCCCAATCTGCATGGACAGAATCCAATCACGTTAATCTAAAATACAAACCAATACTACCTAGGAAATTATCAAACTCATATCTCTTCTTTCTACAACCCAAGTTCTGAGGACAATTTGTGGATAAGAAAGTGCTATATGGTGGGTTTTTTAAGAGGTTTATTTGTTTATTAGACATTATTTGGCCTATTGAGGAAATGTCTTAAAAGTTTTTCGGAATGGAACATTGGTTATACCTTTGACAAAGGACTTTATATAACATCTAAATACTACATTCTCCAATTGCAGTTAAAAACTGCAGCAGCCTTTAGTTGGAACTAAAAAGAAAATTCAAAACTAAAAACATAAAACTTTTGTTTCTCCTAGAACAACTTCTATATACTACAGAATGGGATTATTCGGCCTACTGGGAATAATGGCTTCCAAAAGATCTTCAAAAATGAAGATTCCTTTTATATTGGAGAAAGGAGCACTCTAAATAAAGTTTCGAATTGGATATACATACTCCAATTACTGTAGCTTTAAGATGAAATGAAACACTGCCCTCAAAATTAACTTCTGTTTCTCCAATCAAACTTTAACGTCCTATTTCTGGCAAAAAATAAATGTTTGGGATTTTGTCTACATGGATATTAACTAGTTTACACATTATTTGGCCTACCAGGGGTAACACTGAAGACTTCTTCAAATTTATTTCTGCTATTGTACCAGATATAATATTATGAGAACTATTTTTAACATATGTTTTGTCATATTACTGTAGTAACTGTTAAAACGCCTCTAATTAATGACTTATAGTGAGTGAAATACATAGCATCACTTATTTTTTTTACCATCCATATTTTCCTCACTGTTCAAGGATGATGCTTTATACAAACCCTTGTTTAGGGTGAACAAGTATGAAAGCTGAGAACAGTAAAAAAGGGAACATTTTATTTTTACTTTATTGTAATATAGTATTACAGTATAAGGAATGTGTATTGTTCTGTTTCTGTATGTTTTATGATTAAATACTAACATAATTTTATCTTATTTTTCTTTTTGAAAAGTGGCTGCAGTTAAACGACGTTAGATGTCTCAAAATAATTTTTCTACCTCACACATATTACTTCCTGAGAGCCACAGAGAGTGTTTTTAAACATAAAGTTGATTTGCCATACTTTATCTTCATTTTTTACTCACTTTTCTCATTTAGAGTTTCAGTCCAATACATGACTTTTCTAGGTAGTCATGCAACAACTTACTCGATTATTGAGGCACTTATTTATGAAGACACTTACACATTCAATCACTTACCTATACAGTGTCTCTAAACTAGGTACTAACAGATAGATGCACTGATGTACCTAGTATTTCACTTATACACTACATCATACCTCCACTCATTCACTAAATCAGCGAGTGACACATGTCCACCCACTCATCTATTCAATTATTCATGTACCACTGATGCACTCATTCAATCATTTATCTACTTATCATTCACTTATTCTAACATCCATGCACCACTCATGCATTCATTACAAAATCCAGATATCTTTTATGCACTCAATCAATGATCTATGCAGTACCTTCGCATGCATTCTAACATACATGCCCCTGTCATGCACTCATTTAATTATGCAAGCACCGATAATGTACTCATTCTATTACCTATATACCACTGATACACTCATTCAAACATCCATGCAGCTCTCATACTCATACTAACATTCCTGCAATTCTCATGCACTCAGTCGATCATCGATGCACCA
This sequence comes from Triturus cristatus, assembly GCF_964204655.1. Taxonomy (NCBI): domain Eukaryota; kingdom Metazoa; phylum Chordata; class Amphibia; order Caudata; family Salamandridae; genus Triturus; species Triturus cristatus. Next base: position 1,115,226,959 of record NC_140581.1, on the reverse strand, counting down.
CTCATGCACTGATTCTATCATGTATCCACTACTCATGCACATATTCTAATCTTCATCAACAACTCATACAATCATTCTAACACCCATGCATCACTCATCTACTTAATCAGTTATCAATGCACCACTCATGTACTCACTCTGACGTCCATTCACTCGTCATGCACAAATTTTAACCTCCTTGCACCACTGATGCTCTCATACTACTAGCCATACAGCTCTCAAACAACCAATCAATCATCCAGACACCACTCATATGCTTATTCTAACATCCATACAAGTATAATACACTCATTAAACTATGCATGCACCACTGATATACTCATACTAACATCCATGCACCTCAATACAATCATTCAATCATCCATGCTCTACTAGTTAATGATGCAAGCTCAGCACATACACTCATTCAATCATCAATGCACTACTCATACACTCATTCAAACATCCATGCACCGCTCATGCACTGATTCATACATCCATGCACTGCTCATGCACTCAATTAATCACCCATGCACCAGTTGTACACTGATTCAATCATGTATGCTCTGTTTATGAATCAATTCAATCATCCATGCATCACTCATACACCCATTCAATCATCCATGCATCACTCATACACTCATGCAGTCACCCATGCACCACTCATGTGCTTGTTTAATCATCTATGCACCACTGATGCACTCATTTAAACATCCATACAGTACGCATGCACTCATTCTAACATCCATGCACCACTCATACAACCCTTCTAACATCCATACACATCTCATGCACTCAATCAATCATCCATGCACCATTTATTGATGCACCATTTGTGCACTTACCTAACCACCCATGCACCAATCATGCACTCATTCAATGTTCCATGCACCACTTGTTCACTCATTTATTTATCCAAACACTACTTCTGCACTCATTCTAACATCCATTAACTCATTCTGATATCCATGTACCTCTCAATCAATCATCCATGCACCACTCATGCACTGATTCAATCACATATGCACTGCTCATGCACTCATTCAGTCATCCAAACATTGCCCATGCACTCATTTAATCATCCACACATCACTCATACAGTCATCCAATCATCTATAAACCACTTGTCTACTCATTCTTTCATTCTTGCACCACTCATGCACTCATTCAATTATCCATGCACCACTCATGTATTCATTCTAACATCCATGCACCAGTCAAGCACTCAACCAATTATCCAAGTACAACTAATGCATTCCTTTCATTATTTATACACCACTCATGCACTCATTCAAACATCCATGCATCTCTTATGAGCTCAGGAATTCACCCATGCACCTCTCATGTACTCATTCAATTATCCATGCATCACTCATTCAATCTCCCTATGACAACTGCCCGCCCCACAAAATATTTGTTGACCCATTCACAAACGGAAAGGGGTCCCCTGGGGACCCCTTCCCGTTTGCAAATGGTTTACCACCTACTTGAAGTAGGTGGTACATTGCGAGTGTTTTGTGACCGCAATTGTGGTCGCAAAACATACATACATACAAATGCAAGTTACTATTTAGAAGGGACTCCCTTGGCATGCCACTTCCTAATCGCAAGTCGCAAACCTCATTTTGCGAATCAGTAAAATTTACCGGTTTGCAAACTGAGATTTGTACATGGTCATGTTCTAAACTTGCAGTCGCAAACGGGCCAATTGCCCCTTTGTGACAGCAATTTAGGGTCGCACATCTGACCCCTAGAATCAAACATGCTGTAGAATGTGTGTATATATATGTTATACACTTTTTTAAAAAGACATGATCGTCGCAGGTACCGATGCCACAGGGAATACCTGCATTGCTGTGGAAATTAAATATATCCTCTAAAAATGTTTTTTATAGAAGCTTTCTACAAAAACACAAGTTTAAACATCATTCTAATAAACCCCTAATGCCCAAAAATCATGTGTATATATACATTTATATGTTTTACACTTTTAAAAAAAGATGCGATCGTCGCGGGTACCAACATCATCGAAATGACCAACACCACCACGGAAACTGAGAATACCCTTTAAAGATGATTTTTATAGAAACTCACTACAAAAATACAAATTTAAACATTATTCTAATAAACCTATGGAGTTCATAAAACTGCAAAATGTGTGTATATATATATATATGTTTCACACTTTTTCACAATTTTGATTGTCGCGGGTACTGATGTCACCATGACGACTAGCGTCGCTGCAGAAATGGAAAATACCATCCAAAGATGGTTTGCAGCATGTCCGTAGAAATAGCAAAGTTGTCGCGACAAAAAACATTACAAAACAAGCCCCTGCAAGTTATTAATAAACAAAAACAAAGGAGTTAGACGCACTGACTCAAATGCAGGAAATACTGGACCATTACAGACCTCCATTCTGAAAAGAAAGAATAATAAACCCTTTAAAATACACAAAAAAAAAACAAAGGTTACAGAGATGTTCTAGTTACAAAATATAATTTAAAAAACCTTAGTAACTCAATGAGAAATCCAAAGGTTACAGAGACATTCTAGTTAGGAAATACAATTAAAAAAAATTAGAAATTCAAAGATGTGCAAGTTATAGTTAACTTATCTAACTATAGCGGCTGAATTTATCTGGTTTTGTATGAGTAAGATCTGACCCTAACTATAACATCCTTTTAATCTTTTTTTTTTCCAGTGAATATATATATTCAGTGAAAAAAACCACAGGTTTCAGGGATGTTATAGTTAGGCTGACATTTCACTCGTACAAAACCAGAGAAAGTCGGCCGTTTTAGTTAGCTGAGCTAACTATAACTTGCCCTTCACAATGCACTGCTGATGACGTCACATATTACATCACTCATGACGTGGTCAGTGACATCATTGATGACATCACCGGTGACATCTCAAATGACATCACTGATGGCATCATCCAGCATGTGTGAGTGCTTCTAAAAAGTTTAAGAATGTTGTATATATATATATATATATATATATATATATATATATATATATATATATATATATCTATATATATATATATATGTATATACACACACCAAGGTGTATTGAAGAATGAATGGGTGTATGAGTGACTGAATAGATGATTTAGTGGGTGCATGACTGACTGTATAAGTGAGTGATTAAACATATCTTAGTGAATGCATGGCTGAATGTCTAATCTGTGTGAATATATGTATCAGTTTGTCAGTTGGTGTGTAAGTGGCTGCAAAGTTTGGTAAGTAGCTACATGAGTGTCTATGTGACTTAATGATTGGCTGTCTGAGTACCTATATGGGTGCCTCAGTGTCTGTGTGGGTGGCTGGGGGGTTGTTTGACTCCCTGAACTGATGTGTGAGTGGGTGATTCACTGGCTGTATGGGTTCATGTGTGCATCTGCGATGGGCTGTATGAGTGAGTGAGTGTGCGTGTGGCTGTGATGGTGAATGAACGGATGCCTCAGTGGTATATGTATGAGTAAATACATATGTGAAAGGCAGTATATGTGAGTGTTGGTGTATATAAGTGACTATATGTGAGATTAAGTGATTGTGAGAGTGGTGGTATGGATGAGTGTGTGCTTGTGTCAGTGATTGTAGAAGAGAGTAAGTATGTGTTAGTATCTGAATGAAAAAGTGAGGTGGGGTGTGTATAACTGTATAGGTAAGTAAATGGCAGTTTGATTAATTATTTGGGTGACTGACTAGGTGTGTGAGAAACTCTATGGGTGACTAAGATATATGTGAGTGTCTGTATGGGTGTATGAGTGCACATATCAGTACCTGTATTGATTAGTGACTGCGTGTATGAGTGACTGTATGGGTGAGTGAGTGGATGTGTGTGTAGAGCTATGAACAAGTAAGTGGGTATGTACTAACTGGTATTGGTGTGTCTATGGTTTCGAGAATGGTAGTCTGTATTTTAGAGTGGGTATATGAAAGGTTATAGTACGGTCTGGGTAGGTGCATTTTAGGTAGATGATGCCATCAGTGATGTCATCAGAGATTTCATTTGAGATGTCATCAGTGATGTCATCAATGATGTCACTGACCATGTCATGAGTGATGTAATATGTGACATGATCAGCAGTGCATTGCGGGGGCGCGACTTATAGTTAGCTCAGCTAACTACAACAGCCGAATTTCTCTGGTTTTGAACGAGTAAAGTGTCAGCCTAACTGTAATGTCCCTGAAACCTGTGTTTTTTTCAGTGAATATATATAAATACATTTAAATACATCTTCAGCATGCAGGAGATGCCCAGACTCAGGAGAGGTCTCAAGTGGATAACTCCCCTCCTCTCCCTCAACAATACACATGCTCTTCTCTGTGCATCTGCATGTATGGTTTACGTTGTGATGTTTGTCATGTGTAGTAGTTGTATGCAAAAGCTACTTAACCTGAGCCAGAATTCAAGGAAAGTAATTAAATGAATACGCTTGGATAAAATATCGCACAGAATAGTCCTTGTCATTATTAGCAGAGTTAATTTCCCATGTAAGGCCCTTGTAACATGCATTTTGTGTTAGAGTAAGAAGTGTTTTTCTTAATAACATGGAATTTGACCTTTGTGCTGTGGTAACAAAGGAATGCTTGCTGATTAGTAGCTTGTAACAGGCATTCTGTGCCACACTAAGAAGTGTTTCTCTAATAACATGGAATGTGACCTTTGTGCTGTGGAAATAAACAAATCTTTCAAAACAATGATTCTAGTTGGTATCATTTACACAGTGAAATTACTTTATACAGGCAATGCGACATCAAGCATTTATTAATGACCAAATCAAAGTTGAAAGTACTAAATCTACCACAGGGGTATGTGACAGTACTGAACGCAGCCTTAGCAAAAGCACAAACCTGTGAAAGGTTATCAACGGCTGTACTTGAGTATTACCACTACTGGTGATTATGTCTTAGACTCTCTAAAAGCCAAAATCTACTCCGACTTACAGGAGAATTGTAGATTTTGTGAAGGTATGAAGACGTAATTGTATCCCTTAATTGGTGCTCTTTTGCTGATAGTTGTAGTATGCTTAGTTGTGAAATGAACTTTGTGATGCAGGATCATTATAGGTGCACAACCTAAGAATGTGTTGTGCACATCTGCACAGAGGTCCAGAGCAGGTCAGTTACCTACTGCGACACAGCCCCAAGGTTAAAACCCAACCAGACTGCCTGAAATTCGGGTATTGTGTTAGATTATAACTAAAGCTCTAAAGCCTTGTCTTGTATAATAGCACCACTCATAAACAGTGGGATGATCTCTTTGTTTAATATGTATTTGGTTGAGCTAGTGTCACGACACATCCAACCAGGCATCTGTAATCTAATATAACTCATGGAACACAGGTTGGTTTTTGCACCCAACCCAACTAAAGTTTGTGCTGGCACTGTCAGCAGATATAGTTGCAGGTGTGCTACAAAAACATTGGGATGAACAACTAGAGAGTGTTAGCTTTAAGAGCTAAAGAGGTTTATAAGTCAAATATCCCTCGTTGAGAGGATCCTACAGCTGTACTTTGGCCCACACATCTTAGGCAGCCTTAGAGACAACCCTTTAACTTGAGTTACATTGAAGTACATAAGCTGCTGCTATCCCTGAGAGTATACATGGATTGAATTTTGCACCTGGAATTTAGCAAGCTTAAACATAGTCCTGTTGTATTATTTTCTTTTATGGAGCTACTTAGGGTAGCTGCCAGACAACTGATGCAACATTGAAAGGGAAACTGGGTTTGTCCTTTGATTTTTAGTCAGGCATACATGGAGAAAAAAGAGTTGTTGGCAAATTCTGGGTGGACCTCTCACAGTGTGTTCAGCCCAGTTGAACACCAGTGCCTCTATAGGTTGGGTCTCTGTCGCTTCTGGATGTACTCCAAATAACATACTCCCAGGTGCACTTCACCTATTCACAAGTTTACTTGCCTTCTATAGCCCATGAATATTTTTACATGACAAAGGCATTGGGTTTACTATATTGAACTAACCACTACATCGCAAAGTAAGTATATTTAGTGGGAAACACAAAAATTATCTACCTTAACTTGATGATGTATCTGTAGGCAATGTAGTGATGCAATATCTTTGTAGGCCGATATTACCTTCCTCAATGTAATGGGATGCACTGTGTGATGTTCTCAATTTTAGACTACTAACTTCTTCTAAAAATTGTAGGTTTTTTCGACAGTGTCTCATTTCACTGTGTCTACAACACCTCACACTTATGGGATGGCTGCTGCACCATGTGTGAAGAACGTCTTTAAACTTACTTCATCTAGCGCAACATCTCCCACAGAGGCAAAACAGCTTTCATCACCATCTATACTATGCAAACCAAATAAGACACTGATTTCAAATTGGAATTGTTCTTGGTCTCATCATTAGTATGTAATACTAAATAAGTGTCACAAAACAATACAATAAATGCAGTCAAATAAAATGTTCAAGGTAGTATAGGAATTAACTTCGAATTAATTATATCATTTCACCTTGACACCTACAGGCTACAGGAAAAAAGATGGATAAATCATTTTGCACACCAAAATTAAACTTAACAGTGCAAAATGATTACTTTCCATTTTCTAATTCCCGATACTGATTCACAGAATCATGATTGTTGAATTATACATGTTCTGTGAAATATGACAAAGCAAAAATGTGTGCTGGTAAAAAGTTTGTGGGTGTCACCGCGAGAATCTGTCTGCAAAAGTACATGAACATCTACAAGTGTGTATATTCACATACTCCTAAGGTACCTTCCCACCCTGAAAAATCATCCATATTTACTTCTGTCCAAGGCAGGTGTAAGTGTGTTTGGCTACTGAGAATGGAAGCAGAAAACCCCATATTTGGCTCAATTGAAAGGAGTTTTCTCTGCAAAATAAATAAATACAATGTGCTCTATGTAGAAAAGTTAAAGATGTTTTATGTGAACATGCACATTTAGGTCACATTTCTATTCATATATGTTGCCACCTAGTGGTGTTTTTGCATGCATATATGTGAGTGTGGACATTTATAAATGGCGCATATTTCCAGAAGCACGGATAGGATTCTTGTGCATCTCTGAAGGGCCAGAAATATTGTTTGAATGTAGATGTACTCAAAGCCAGCAAAAAAAGCACCCCGCGTTAACCACATAGGGCTTTTAAAAAGTCACAGTTTTCTTCATCATGGAAATTATTTTAAAACGTGGCCCAAGCAGTGCATGTTACAGCACAAATTTCAAAGAATTTGGCGAGCAGGCTACATGTTTTTTTGACATTTCTTGGACTTTTTTGGATGAAATGTAGTACTTGCTTGCAAATAGATGCTACCATTAGTACCACAATCAATGCGACGTCTAAGAAACAGTTCTCTTGTGTAAATCACATAACCTGCTTGCAGTGCTATTCAGAGAAATCTGGCAGGGTATGACCTGGACACCTTTCCCAGATCAGAATGGGAAAGCATTCACTGCAAATGATTCAATTTGTGAATAGCCGGCAACACATTGATGTAGGTCTGTGCTGATGTTCCTTTTCATGCTATCCAGAAGATTGAGCTGCATTGGTGGATAGAACTGCAGGAGACCAGGTTTGTAATAAACACAATGACATAAGGTCATGATTGAGGTGCACTACAATTGTGGGGATGCTACAGTTCAGTATTGAGATGCATTCATGGAGATATTTGAGGCCTACTGGTATAACAGCAACAGGGGTTCTGCAGTTCAGGATTGAGGTGTGTTTGTAGAGCTATGTAGGGTTAAGTGCTGAAATTGCAGATACTCCAGTCAGATCTGATGGATTGTCAGAGATGTCTTTGAGGCTCAGAAATGTAACACCAGGGGGTTCTGCCTGTGAAGGAGTTTTGAATTGTGAATAAGGAAGTGCTTATGTGAGGATTTCTCAGCAAAACTGTGCATGTTTAGATGAGTTATGTCATGATGATGAAGAGTGTTGCTGTCCTAGCTAACTTTAGCGTGATGGAGCAGGGTTTTCGCGAAATAAAACCTGCTCGGGTTGAACTCCCAAAGTGTGAAATCACTAATCGTGTGATGTGCAAAGTAGATGCAAAAAGAGCTAATATGAGGAAAAGTGAAAACTGCACAACCAAAAACTAAAATGCTGGAGTAGGCCGCAAATGCTTATGATTAATGGAAAATAAAATGACTAATGCTGCTTGAATGTTTTATAGTAATATGTGTTAGAAATACTTTTAACTTGGGATGCGCATGAGCAAATGCATATACATCATGGTAGAGCATTATAAGTGATTAATAATGAATGTGTTTGTTTTCAGTAGAAATATGGGTTTCTGCTCTGCAGAAAAAAGGCTGAGAGTCAATTTAGAAAATAAATGTGGTTTAAGTCTGAGTGAGAAAGGAAAGGTGAAAAACTGTTCAACATGGGTCTAGTGTACCTGCCAAAGTTTGCGTGGAGAAACAAAATAATCTTCGGAAGCGGAACACTTCCTTAAAGAGTGGCACAAATGAACAATCGAGGCACAAAAGTTGTTACATGGCCGAGATGGAGGAAATGTGTACTATGACAGTGGCTCGAATTTGTATTTCCTGGGCTGGAAGTTGATTAAATGAGTAAAGAGGACAATGGACAGTTTTACAGAAGCGTTATGACAGTAGTGTGACAGTACTCCCCCTTCCTTAACCAATAGAATGAAGAGAAATTGTGTGTTATGATACAATGTGGGTTGGTCTTTTTTGGGTTTTAGGTTATAATATTAGGTACTCGGTGGGAGGAGTTAGGAGAGTTTGCATGTTTTCCCTTCTGTGGGAGAGGAGAGGGCTGCATTGCTGTCTCCTATTTGGGCTGGATGTTTTCCTGCTTGCTGGATCCTTGCTTTATCTTTGCTCTTCAATTCTTCTTGAGGGGTCTTACTGCTCTCATGGCCAGAGAGTAGTTTTCCAAAATTCCTTGTGGCTTACTATAATATTCTGATTTGCATAATTATTTTGCAAATGTCTTTTGTATCTAATCTTTTGTCTCTGCGCCTCTCCACTCACTCATTGCATTGATGTTGAGATGTACTTCTGTTTTTTCTATATATTGTTTTTCGTGTGGGGATCGATAATTCGAGCTGTATTATACTTGATGAGCAAACACATTATTTTAGATAAAGCATTATAAATATACAAGTGAGTTTGTCTTTATTAGAGTTTTTGAATTTTGGTTTATAAAGAGTATTACTAGTTCCAAATATTAGTTTGCCAAACCCTAATTACATAAATAAAGATTTCATCACCACAAAGTGTATCCGAGGATGATATACTAATTGGAAATTGATAAGTTTAGTACTTCACTCACCCAGCGTGAAGGGGCTTGTTGTTGGGTAATGAATTGGGCCCAAGCAATGAAAATGTGGCTGTCCTAGATCGCTGGATCAGTTTTAGTAGCAGCTTGATGGTATTAATTAATCATTTTGGCAAATTAATAGTTGGAATTAATGATTTTTGTAATTAAAATATTGTGCTATTGTTTTATGTTGTCTGGAAGAAACCGGTACGGAGTTGCCTAAGATCCTTAGCCTCAGGGGCAGAGGAAGAGTGTGGAAAGTACACACTTGAGAAGTGGTTTGTCTGCTGGTGTGATTTTAAGCAACGAGAGATAGGGTTAATATTACATAGGGACCTATTCTGAAGTTAATATCAGTGGGAGATTATTGGAAACCTTTAGAGAGCGCACCTGAAGAAGTACCAAGAGCTCTTTCACTTGATTGAGAGTGGAGTAAAGCTGGTCGATATTCCGCATGAAGTGAAAGGATTTCTTTGAATGTTTGAACTATCTCTTTTTTAGTGGGGCAGACAAAGCAGCAGTGTTTTGAGTTGTTTCTAATAATTTTTATTTGGAAAAGACTTTGTAAAACCATTGGCGTAAAATTTTCTGAAGGGAGGGTCAGTAGTTGGAGTTATACTGACGTCACAAAGAGCCACGCTGGCAATTGTCAGTCAGTGCAAAGGTCATCAGAGAATAGTGTGAAATTATTGGTTGGTTGGTGTGAGTCGATCTAGTATTTGATAGTGTGAACGAATAGCATGAGTAGGATTTTCTTGTTACTTCCAAGTTTTAGAGTAACAAGAGAGAGTTAAAATGAAGTTATTAAAATTGATGAGGACTTTGTTTAGAAAGGATGAGTCTATACCTATTAGAGAGGGGGTTGCCATACCACATGCTGGTTCACCTGCTTCTTTTATTACATTAGAGCATGGATACCATATGTGTACTTGGTTGGAGAATTGGGTGAAGCATAAGGAAGGAGATGGAATTTTGGTTTTCACAGAAAATTGCACTTTTAATGTGAAAGTGTTAGGAAACTTGACGAATCAGATGAATCCATTGAGACCAAATCCTAGACCTATGCAGTATGAGGCGCTTGAGGAACGGGAACATGAGAGAGAGAGACAGGTCTGCAACAAAATATAGAAATGCACTGAGGAAGTATGCAGTGGAGAAATGGGATGCTAAAATGAAAAGATGGAGGAGAGATGTAATCTCAGAAGTATTATATCCAGTGATTGTTGCTGAGGATGAGACTGGAGGGAAATGCAAAGACAAAAAGAATAATGTAGAGAGTACAGAAGCAGATCCAAATGAGATTGATGATGAATTATTGGATGAGATGTTATTAAATAGACCTCCACAATATCATGAAGATCAGGAATAAATTACTCCAAATGCTCCATTAATTGAAATAGAAGCTTCAGAAGTTCCAAAAGCTTTACAGACTTTACAGGCTCCGCAGACAGGAGAGAGATGTAAATGTAATTAGTAAGGCAAAAGATGAATTGACACAGAGAACTAACCAAATTAGTTTAAATACAGAGGCATTGTCAGTTCCTGTGATAATTGATCCGATAGTCCCATTAGATAGTGAGGGCCAGAATATTTCACGAGTACATGCATTAACAGTGCCAATGAATAATGCTAGGAGTAATAATAATGTTGCAGCAAATGAAATGGGGAATTTGAGTGATATAGCAGAGAGAAATGGAAACTCCAAAGAGAAATGTGCAAGTAGATCCTAGAAGATTGATGCAGAATGTGAGAGAAGTTAATCCCGCTTCAGTGGGATCAGTAGAACCATCACCAGAAGAATTAGATGAATGGATTAGAGGAATGGTGTCTAATAAAATTAAACCGAGTATGAATGTGACCAGATTGAAAACAGATTTGGAATAAATGATTCTAGGTACGATTCGTCCAGAGAGATTGAATAAATACCAGGAAGAAGGTTTGTTATTCTTGTGTAATATTATTACGATAAGAGCAAAAAGTTTGCATAAGAGGTTTGCTGAAGCTGCCCAGGCATATGGTGGTGATATTGAAAAATCAAAAGCTTTGCAAAAGACATATAGGTTGGATTTTAGTGATAAGGATCTAGAGAGTTTGAATGCTTCTGGTAAATGACTGCAGATAAAAGAGTTGATAAATGCCTTAAAGAGATGGGGTGAATTGGAACATTGGAAAGGCAGATGGGCTAAAAAGAAAAAGCAAATGCTTGCAAATAAGGGTGCAACTGCATCTCCTTTACTTCCAATGCAGGAGACAGAGACAGAAATAGCCAATGCTGAGATGATATATCCGATGAGGGAAGTTCCAGGTGGAGGATATTTCCACATTCCTTGGTCAAGGCAGGACATATTGTCTTTGAAGGATGAGTTCCCTTGATTGAGAAAAAAACCTGTTGAATGGTATAAACAATTGGAGAGGTTTGAAAAAGTTTAAAAAGTATTGCTAAAAGACTTAGATGATTTTTTTGATATTGTGGTTCCAGCTGATTTGCTGACTGAGTGTAAAATCGCAGTGGATTGGCCAAAGGAAGAACATCCTAAAGATGTTAAAACTGGAGCCTGTCAGAAGAGGTGATGTAAAAAATAACCAAGTGATTCCCTACTTGAAGAGTAAAATTTCCCCAAAAGAGACAGATTGGGTTAAGATTGATAGAACCGCTCAGGAGTCAAAAGAATCAGTGAATGCTTATTATGAGAGACTTTTACAAGTTTTTAAGCAGTATAGTGGTTTTGAGAGCATAACTGACAAAGATATGGGACACTTTGTATATAAGTTTGTGTTTGGATTAAAACCGGAGAATAGCAACATGATTCAGAAGCACCTAATTTGCTGGCAGCATAAAACTATGGATGAAATACTGTGATATGCAAAATATTGTAGTGATGATACTGAATCGAGACATAAGAAATTGAAAGAGAAAATTATGTGGGCACAAGCGAAAGCAGCACAGAAGAATAGGAATTTTGTTGATTATTCGCAAACATGTTTCCAAGTAAAGGGGCAGAATCAAAATTTTCAAAATGGTCATATTCTTAATGGGAATGGTGTTGTGACAAATGGTGGTGTTCAGGCACAGATTCAGGGAAAAAATAGCAATAGAGGTAATAAGATAGATATCAAAAAGAAATTTCCTTGTCATGCATGCAGTAAATTTGGACATGTTATGTTATGTTAATGAGATTTATAAAAGCGCACGAATACCCACGGGTGTCTTGGCGCTGGGGACTCCAATCAGCAAGCTCTGCGCCTAACACTGAAAAAGCCAAGTTTTTAATTTTTTTCTAAAGCCAGTCAAGGAGCTGGCATTCCTAAGTTCCAGTGGAAGAGAGTTCCAGAGTTTAGATGTACCGTTATGGAAACTGCGGCCACCCCAATGTGCAGTACGAATTTTAGGCACCAACAGCAGTCTTGCCCCCATCGACCGAAGATGTCTGGTCGGTTGGTACCATACAAAAAGATTCAGAAGAAAAGAGGGGCCTGTATGATTCAAGCCTTTGTAGACAAGACACAGTGCCTTGAATTTGATGCGCTGAAGTACAGGGAGCCAGTGCAAATTGCGGATTTCATTAGATACCGTTATATGCCTGGGAATGTTGAGCAATAGACGTGCCGCAGAATTTTGAATCATCTGAAGCTTCTTTAGGCACTTCTTCTGGGCATTCAGTTAAAGCCCATTGCAGTAGTCTAGTTTAGATTGAATAAGAGAAGTGACTACTGTTTTCCTAGTATCCACCGGGATGTACGGAAATATCTTCCTTATTTTCTTTATAAGAAAATATGATGCAGAGACCACGGCATTGGTCTGTTGACAGAGTGTTAATCTATTGTCAATCAGTACCCAGATTCTTTACTTTCGCCGCTGTTTTGGGTGGTATGCCCATCTCCGCCGGCCACCACATATTGCTCCAGGTTGGCTGCATGTTGCCAAAAATCAAGACTTCCGTTTAATCGGAATTAAGTTTGAGGCAATGTGTAATCATCCATTTTTTAATAGTACTCATTCAGCTTTGGAACTGCCGAAAAGGGGAGATTTGATGTTTATATGCAGCTACCACAATCTGGGTGTCATCGGCGTATGACATCAAACTAAATCCGAATTCCCGGATAAATGGGGCCAGTTCGGAGACATAGATGTTAAACAAAGAGGGGCTCAACGAACTGCCCTGAGGGACACCACAAGGCAAAACGTAAGAAGCCAAGTTGAAAGATCCATTAAAAAGGAGGACAGCAGCACCAGGGCCACTTCACCCACTCCCAGCTTCTCCAACATATATTGCAAAAGGGTGTGGTCAACCGTATCAAAAGCGGCAGACAGATCGAGGAGCACAAGAGCAGCTGTGCCTCTTCCATCCATCACCGCTCTGATTTCTTCGGTCGCTTTAATAAGCGCTGTTTCCGTACTGTGTTCCTTACGAAAACCGAACTGGGAATGATCCAGCAGGCTATTCTCATTGATAAATTCAGACAGTTGAATATTCATAATTTTGTCCACTATCTTAGCTGGCATAGGTAGATGGCGATAGGTCGATAGTTGATGGGGTTGGTGACATTTAAAGTAGGCTTCTTTAATATGGCCAGGATGGACGTTTCCTTCCATCTAGTAGGAAAAATGCTAGAATCGAACATCAAGTTAAACATTTCCGCAAGCCCAGGGCTCACCAAATCTACTAATCCTTTGAGAAGTGCTGGTGGGCATGGGTCCAAAGGAGATCCTGACCTAGCTTCACTGATATGCTTTCCTACTGCTTCTGCAGAGACCGGAGAGAAATTAACAAAGTACAATTGTTAAGGTCTGGACCACGCATTTGGGGTGAAAAATAAGGGCCAGATCCATCCTTAAAGACTTTGAAAATATCCAGAACCTTGGATTTAAATGTTGCAGCAATGTTGTTGCAAATTTTTTTATTGACCTTCTTACCAGTGTTTTTGGGCGTAGCAAGTTTATTGATAACCGAAAATAGTTCCTTAGGGGAATTATTAGCTGACTCAATCTGTTGAGTGAAATAATTTTTCTTTTCTAGTATAAGAAGTTTTTTATAATCCAATAAGGCTGTCTTATATGCTTGCTTTCCCAACTCACAATAGTTTATTCGCCAACTCCGTTCCATTCGGCGACAGTTCTGTTTTTCCTTCTGAAGTGATTCAGAAAACCAAGGGGCAGATGGAGTAGTTCTAATTCCGGATATTATTTTTGTGGGTACCGAGGCGTTAACTACCTCAGAAATCCAATTAGTGTAATTGGTGACAGCTGAATCCACATGGCCCTGAAACTGAGGACATGAGGCTTCCAATTTGTCCGCTTTATTCCATGCTTTACAGGTAGAGGCAGGTGGCTTAAAAATGCTAGCCTGTCCGACCATAATGCATGGAAGACTATATACTTAATAAGTGAGTGGTCAGACCATAACAGAGGGAGGATTTCTTTCACTGTAAGCCCGTGGGCTGAGGAAAAAACACCATCCAACGTGTGACCGGCCTCATGAGTGGGTGACTGCACTAGTTGGATTAGCCCTAGCGCTCCTAGGGCATCTGAAAGCACCACCGTCTCTCTATTATCTAAATCTTCCAGATGGACGTTAAAGTCTCCAAGGATGGTAAAGTTCTTACTTAAGAAAATGGGTTCGAGCAGAGTGTCAAGATTGGTTAAAAAAGGACTTCTCGTGCCTGGTAGTCGGTACAATAGGATGCCTTTGAAGGTCAGTTTAGGACTAAGTACAAAAGTAAATTGGAGGGCCTCATAGAAAGGAGTAGACACAGGATAGTAGATGACTAAAAAGTGTTCTCTAAAAATAATAGCCACTCCACCACCTCGTTTTAATGACCTGTCCACTCTGATCGCTCTGAAACCTGCGGGAGTAGCAGTGATGAAATCGGGATCTGACGCAGCATCGGCCCAAGTTTCTGTTATAAAAAGGATGTCCAATCTCAAGTTTTCTATAGTGTGATGAGCTTCTTCGTATCTATGCTTGACCAGAGATCTAGCATTAACAAGACCACCATAAAGTATGGATCTATCATGGGGGACATGGTTCTTTGAACTCTTGGAAGATTGCAAGGCAGAAATCTTTTGCAATTGTGGAAGTGAAAAAACACATGCACAGCTAACAGTACTAACCCCAGGACCTAACACACAGCAGTTTTCCTTCATTTTATGAAGGGAGTGTAGCTCTCTAGTAGAGTATCTAATAGTTTGGGAGGGCAAAAGACCAGGGTTTCAGGTCCTAGGCGTGGTCCAGGCGCGGACGGGGCAGACGGGCTTGCCGTAGGCGCACCTTTGGCGAGCCAGCGGCGTGCCTGCCGCGCGCGTCCGCTGCGCGCCCGCACCATCGGAAGTTTAAATAGTAAATATCCGGCGGACGACTAGACCGCGTCCTCCCCGGAAGTGTGCGCTGCAAGTGACTGGGAACTAAAGGGTCCGCCCTCCACACAATCGGCATTGGAGGAATGAGTGTAGGATCTTATTAGGAAATAACAGAATGAATCAAAATTTTATTATACAGATGCAGAATGAGCTGCTTGTGAATCAACAGCAGCTGCAGCAGCAACAGGTAGTTTCACCACAGGTACAGCAGGTACAATTACCACAAGCTCATATGCCTAATAATGTGAATGCTCAGGTACAAACATACAGTGCGAATACTGGATTCCATACAGGCGAACAAGATGGTAAGAATCAAAATGTACAAATGGTTTCACAATACTGGTTGCAGTGTCCTGAAAGTGATTCAGATGCATCTCAATGACGGTGTCTGAGGGGGGAGGAGGAGAACGTTCTTGGCACATCTCTTGAGGAAGATCAGTGTGGTCCTTTTGTGGATGGGAAAGTAGAAGGTAATGTTATTAAGTTCCTCATGGACACTGGTGCTACCCATTCTACTGTGAGAACAGCAGAAATTCCAAACTCTAGTGACAAAACCAATGAAGGTACAGTACACATTGGAGAATTTAGAGATTTGCATCGATTTGTGGTGTGTGATACAAGTTCATTAAACCTTTTGTGTAGAGACTTGTGTAAGATGAATTGCACCATCTATTGTACACCGTATGGTATTGCTTTTCAAACGCCAGATGAAGATGTTGCGTTCAAAGTGATGATGGCAAGGCAAGGGACAGAAGTGAATGATTTATAACCTTTGTTTACAGCAAAAGATTTGCCTGTTGAACTGAGAGAAACGGTGATGACTGATGTGTGGGATTTTTCAGGGAAAGACATTGGGTTGATGACAGGAGTTGACCCTATTCAAATCCAGTGGTGGCTCGTCAAAGGAGTGCTGCGGGGCGTGGGGCGGAGAGGGGCAGGGTGGGGGGGGGGGTAGTGGAGTCTAACATACGACTATAAAACTATTTACCTTGCGCGCGCTGCATCGCCAACTCGGCGATGCAGCACACACAAGGTAAATAGTTTTATTTATTTAATTACTGACCTTACTCCTGTCCGTCATATGTCGAACTCCACTACCCCCCACCCCACCGCCCGCAGCACCCCCTCGGCAAGCTGCCACTGTTCAAACCTCAGTCAAAGAGGGAGCAGAATTTCCAAAAACACCACAGTAAGAAAGGAGCCCAGAGACTATTGCAGGAGTCATGCCTGTAATTGAGCAAATGATTGAACAAGGCATCTTGAGAGAGATATTGGGGAGTCCTTGTAATTCACCTATTATGAGGATTAAGAAACCAAGTGATAAGTACAGGATAGTTCAAGACCTGAGAAAGGTGAATAAGATTGTGGTACCCTGTTGTCCAATAGTGCCAAACCCAGAAGTGATTTGTTATCAAATTCCCAGTAATGCAGAGTGGTTAACAGTGATTGATTTGTGCCAAGCATTTTTCTCGATACCTTTGCATCCGGCAAGCCAATATCATTTTGCATTCCAGTTCGGAGACCGTATTTTGGCATGGTGCTGAGTTCCTCAAGGGTATACAGAGAGTCCTTCAATTTTCAATCAGATTTTGAAAAAGTGTCTGGAGTTATTGATAATACCTGAAGACTCAGTGTTGGTGCAGTACATAGATGATCTATTGCTTGCATCAAAGACACGTGAAGCATGTGTGACAGATACAATTGCTCTGCTGAACCATTTGGCAGTAGGTGGGCATAAAGTGTCACCAGATAAATTACAATTTTGGCAGATAGAGGTTCAATATTTGGGACACAGGATTGAGAAATGAGTCACAAGATTGAATTTCTGTGATTTTGCAAATGGGTCTTCCCAGAACACATAAAGAAGTTCGGATGTTTCTGGGTATGGTTGGATACTGCAGACAGTGTATCAGTGGTTTCTCACTGACAGCCAAGCCATTACAGAGATTGACTCACAAAGATGTAATCGATCTAATTTAATTGGATGAAGAAAGCATGAAGGAATTTGTAGAGTTGTGAGATAGTCTTTATTGAGCACCTACATTGGGAATGCCAGATTACAATTACCAATTTGCACCATTCTGTTGTGAGAAAGATGGATGTGCACTTTTGGTCCTAACACAAATGCATGGAATGGCACGTCGTCCAGTGGCATACTTTTCTGTCACCTTGGATTCAGTGGCGGCAGCATTGTCAGATTGTCTGAAAGCATTGGCTGCTACTTGTGTGAGTTTGGAACAGAGTGAGTCAATTGTGATGGGACATCCAGTGAAAGTGTATGTGCCGCATTCTGTTGAGATTTTATTGACAAGGATGCACACGCAGTACATCACGAGTAGTCGTTTGACTAAATATGAGAGAGTGATATTTTGGAGCTAAACATGTGACTGTGACGCGATGCACAACCTTAAATCCTGCAACATTGTTACCAAGTACAAGTTGTGAGAAACTGGTGGATGAAGCAGACCATGATTGTCTGGATCTGACAGAGTTGTGTACCAAACCAAGGCCAGATATAAAAGACACTCCATTGCCAGTGTCAGATTGTGTGATGTTTGTGGATGGCTCTTGTGCTTCTTATGCTGTTTGTAAGGTGGACATGGTTCTTGAAGCATCGTCTTTAAAGGGAGTAAATGTAGCACAAATTTCAGAACGGGTTGCTTTAACCAGAGTGTGCATAATTGGCAAGAATCTGAGAGTAACCATATTCACTGACAGTCAATATGGTTTTGGGGTGGTGCATGACTTTTGACAATTGTTGATGCAACTCGGTTTCCTGACTTCTTCAGGATCACTGATTAGAAATAGTAAAGATGTAAAGGATTTGTTGGTTGCACTACAGTGTCCCAAAGAAATTGCAGTGGTGAAATGTTCTGGACATAAATCTGGAAATGACTATGTGACGAGTGGGAATCATTATGCTGATCAAGTTGCACGATTCTGTGCACAAAATTCAGTTATAATTAACAAAGTAACAGAAAAACATGGGAGGAAGTTTGACAATTGCAGGAGGAGGCCAGTGAGGAAGAAAAAGAAATGTTGATAAAATCAGGATGTACTCAGAGAATTGAGGATGAAGTATGGGTGTTTACCGATGGGAGACCGGTAATGCCAGATAGCTTATTGTCTCAGATGGCAAGGATGTATCATGGCTTAACACATGTAGGGAGAGATGCACGATTAGGCTTTTCAAACAGTCTTGGTATAACCCAAAGTTTAGGGTCATTGCAAAGAGTCTTTGCCAAAGATGCATAGTATGTCAGCAACAGATTGGAAAAGCAGCAGGACCATTTACATGATTACATGCAGACTTCATTGAGCTCCCTCCTTATAATGGACTGAAATATGTGTTGGTTGTGGTTTGTCTGTTTTCTCGTTGGGTAGAAACATATCCAACAAGAAGTAATGATAGTCTAACAGTTGCTAAATTTCTTTTGAGAGAGATAATACCAAGGTTCGGATTTCCAGTCTCTTTAGAAACAGCTAGAGGGACTCACTTTAATATTGAGATAATTTGGATTATTTTTGCAGCATGACAGATTGAGCAAAAGCTGCATTGTGCCTATCGACCAGAAGCCTCAGGTGTGGTCAAGCAAATTAATGGCACTATAAAGTAAAGATTGTCAAAAGTCTGTGCATCCACAGCACTAAAATGGCCAGATGCTTTACCATTGGTTTTGAAGAGTCTAAGAAGCATTCCTGATAAAAAGACTGGATTATCACCACATGAAGTGATTAAAGACAGGATTATCACCACATGAAGTGATTATGGGGAGAGTAATGAGCCAGCCGATAGTACCAGCAAATCAATTGATGAATATTACTGATGATCTAGTGCTCATTTATTGCAAAGGATTGGCTGATGTGGTGTGTTCTGTATTTCATAAGGTTGGAGAAGTTGCAACCACAACACAACAAGAACAAGCACATGATCTAAGCTCAGGAGAGTGGATTCTGGTGAAGAAGCATGTGAGAAAGTAATGTTTAGAGCCACATTTGCATTGCCCGTATCAAGTGATACTGGTGACAACAACAGCAGTAAAGTGTGGTGGCTTGCCAAATTGGATACACGCGAGCCACACAAGAAGAGTCCCAAGTCCACTTGAAAGACTAGAAGAAGAATGGCAACAGGCAGATGGTCAAGAAGAGCCTTAAACTGAGACTTCTGGAAACTCGACTAAAAGCTCTCTGCAAAGTCCTTTGTTACTTGTGCATCGTTTTTTGAATTAGCCGTTTTTGCCCCATAATCGGAACCTTAACCATGACTCAAGCACGCCCCAGCGCTCCAAAGAGAGATTCCACGCCTCTCAGCTGTGTAATAGATTTCCCTCTTCCAAAACGGTAGCCTCTCTCAGAGAGTGACGTGCTGACACCAGCTGCCTAACTGCTCCTTCAGCTGTTCTCCCGCCCGTGTTGGGGGGCTGCCTTCCGCACCGGTCCGTGTATTTGCTCAAGGACAGTGTTTTCGTCGCTACATTGTTTCTCCTCAACGCTGCACACCCTGAGAAAAGACTACGTTCATCACTAAAAGTCTCTGGGGAATTATCTCTGTCTGGAACTGTTTATTTTTTAGCTTGGATTCAGCAACTATCAGAGAGAGTGCGCTACCTTTCACGGAAGGCGAACATTCCTTCATTTATTTTTATGGATTACCTGACCACCTTACACAGGGGAAACAAGTGCCTCTGACCTTACAAGACTGTGCTTCAGCTCTGCCACTAAGAGCCTTTTTTTTGACTATTTAGCTTTTGTTATCTCTGAAGAGACTTAATTTTATTTGGCTCCACCCTGCAGAAAATATTCACATGAACCGAGCCACCTACCTACCTGCTACCTGATCAGTCCAAGGGGGACCGCAATGCCTGTCCTGTGCTAGTGCCCGGTGCCCACAAAAAATCAATTTGAAATCTTCTCTTCTTTGGAGGACATAGATTGCCTGGGAACAATAGTTAATCCCTCTCTAATTGGAACGTCAGTATCTATGGGCCGCGTATTTCTGACCCACTGTAATATCAGAACCTGTGGCAGGATGGAAGGTTACATATGCCAACAGTTCTGACATTACAGGGGGTGCGCGCCAATGCCAGATGAAACTAAATCTGGGACGGGTGAGAACATTTTACCCAACACGCTTTTCGCAAGATCTCACACTTCATCCAGTATTCCCAGTCTGGTAACTGTGGAAAATGATCATGTATCTAGCTCCCAAGCAAATACCAGTAATGCAACCCAAGGGCACTCAAAAACACATATGTCTATAGCCTCCTGGAACATTGCAGGTCTATCTTCCAAAATCATTTCTACCGAGTGGTCAACATATATTGATTGTTATGATGTCTGGATATTCCAGGAGACTTGGTCATTGGATAAAATTTACCACTCTGGCCTTTTAAAATTTTCAATGGCTGCTTTGGGAGGGCAGCGAGGGAGACCTATAGGCGGGTTGACCTGTTGGGTCAGACAGCAAGCGGACATTTCGGTGGAGGAAGTATTCATTGATAGTCCGGACATCATGGCCATACGGATCAGTATGGAGCATGGACCTGATGTTTTGATTGTCAATGTTTATGCAAGAGGGAAGCCAGGTGGCAGGGGATCAAGTGTGGTTACTGCCCTCGATAGCTATCTGGAAAGTTCAAGGGGCAGTTGTAATCTGATAATCGCAGATGACTTTATTTGTTGCTTCCAGCCTCTGGACCATGATGACGGAAACCTTAGTGCAGAGGAGGACCCACAGTGGAACATTCCGCAACTAGAACTATGCCCCATTAAAAAATGGACAGAGGCTGCACTACAGTTAAAAGGGCTGTGTCTGGAAAGGGGACTGAGGGCAGTCAACGGGCGGACGCAGTCGGATAGGAAAGGTGCTCATACTTTCGATAATGGTTTTAGTAGCAGCCGCATAGATTACATCTTCCTCAATGTAGAATTCTGGCCATCCCTCTTGGATATGAAGGTGCAGGAGCGGACCAAAAGCGACCACAACCCGTTGGTCTTAAAATTTGCAAGCTTCGGGCTTTTTAAATCCAAATAACAGGGCAGTTGAATACGTAACAGCAGAGGCCATGCTTACTAATGATATGAGGAGAGTTCAATGGGCTAAGGTTATTGAAAATGAGGGTGCTCTGGAACAAATGAAGGAACTGGTTGCTTGTTCGACCACTACCCTTCTTAATTGTGATTCCCAGAAGGATATTAATTCTATTATCCGCCAGGTTCATAATGACCTGTTCAAGCAACTGAAACATTTTTTTATTAAAAGTAGCAAACCAAGGAATAACTTTTGTGTAAAGGCGGCTTCTTGGTATAATAGCTCTTGCAGACAGGCCTACAAGATTTTATCCTGGGCTATTAGATCCAAAGTCATGGGTGATATCAAAAAGGCTTGAGTAAGGTATAAGAAAGCCCAGCAACAAGCTAAGAAGGAATGGGATGAGAACCGCTGGCAAGATTTGGTCTCAGCCAGTAATGAGAAAAATATGATCCAATTCTGGAAGCTTGTTAAATGGGGCAGTGGAGAATTAAATCAGACACCTACTAATTATGTTGCCCCAAAACAATGGGTTTTACATTATGAGGATCAGTTCACTGCCACTAATGGCAGTGATGATATACCCCTATGGCCTATCCTCACTATCACCCTGTGCTTCACCAGTTTAGAGGTCGAATCAGTACTAAAATCAATTCCGAGAGGTAGGGCCCCAGGCCCTGACTGTATACCCGCAGATTTGTTTATATACGATAAAGACCATTGGGTATCTTATATAAAGTTATTGGCCAATGCTATAGCTAGCGGTGCTTCCATTCCCGACACGTGGTCAGGTGCCGAAGCCTACCTATATATAAAAAAGGTGACCGCGCACTACCAGGTAACTACCGGCCAATCAGCCTTATTGATTACATTCAGAATATTGTTGGCAGGCTAGTTCTTGGAAGAATCCAGGCCTGGATAGATGAGACAGATATCCTGACACCTCTTCAGGCGGGGTTTCGACCACACACAAGCACCTTAGATCAGGTCTTTAGGTTTGTGCTCATCAACTGGCAGGTGGTTATCATTGGAGGGGGTGCAATCTATGCGGATTTTATTGACCTAAAATATGCATTTGACTTAGTCCCCTGTACAAAAATGTGGCGTGCCTTTGTGGACATGGGGATGCCATCGGAACTGTTGGCTATTTTAAAAATGCACGATTCAAACTACGCACAGGTTCACTGGGGAAAGCAGGGAAATGTTGCTGAGAGGTTTCCGGTTTCCAAGGGGGTTCACCAGGGGTGTGTTCTAGCCCCAACCCTGTTTTCTTTGTTTATAAACAGGGTTGTTCAGTATTTTTCTACTCACCCCACAGATGCTCCAGTGTTAGCCAGCATGAAGATACCCCGCTCACGTTCGCGGATGACACCTTGATAATATCTAAGACTCGTCAGGGCCTGCAGGCCGCTCTGTCCCGCTTCGAGGTGTTTATGAATAATGTCCCCTTGGAACAGACTGATGTTTTTACCTATCTGGGTATAACACTAGGTAGGAAACTACACTGGAAGCCCCAGATCGATATGCTAACCTTAAAACATGCACAATTAGCTGGTGTACTGATAAAAGAACAGAGGCTTTCCCAGACCAAACCCATTGTCCCCGCCCTTATGATTTACAACTCTAAAATCAACACCTCAAAATTATATGGTGCTGAACTTTGGTGCTTTGAGGATTTAACACCGCTGGTATTAGCCAAAAACAAATTTGTCCGAGCACTAATAGGCCTCCCGCAATCCACCCCCCTTACGCCCCTTTATCTTGATTTGGGTCGCTACAGCATAGAGGACTCGGCACGCTTCAGACCTGTAGCATTCTGGAGAGGGCTCTGGACCACACCTGAGCTTTCTCTGTATGCTAAAGCTCTCCTTGAAGTTCGGGGGTTTGGCCGCTCATACAAGATCTCCTGGTTTAATAACATCAAAACCACCTTGGCTAATATGGGGATGAGTACCCTGTGGGAGGATCCAGCTGCTAATTTATTTCCATCTAAAAAGAACCTCAAGGCAGCATATTGGAGTGTGGTCAAAACTAAGCGGTTCTCATCTATGATGAGGCCCACCCTGACTAGAGAATTCTTGGAGATCAAGCATGAGACCAAGTTTGAAACCTATTGGGACCTCATCACCAGGCCAACAGACAGGAAACTGAATCACCAGTTCAGGGTGGGCTCACTCCCTATAAGAGCTCTTACTAGCAGTTGGCGCCCACCAACGGATGACAAATGCATTTCATGTCTAGCCCAAATTGAGACATTAGCGCATATTTTGTTTGTATGCCCAGTCTATAATCCACCTAGGACCAAATGGCTTAAACCTATTTGTATGAATCTGGGCACAAGATTGGCTCTGGAGGCCTTAAGGATCCTAAGGACAAATACTAAAGATTCCATAGTGGTAGCAGTGGCAACATTTTTGAGCTGGATGTGGGTCATCCGTGCCAATAAGAGGAGGGTACACTAACCTTGTCATTTCTATTCTTGAGGGTTGAGACAACACGGAATGGGCCCGTTGATAAAACCTCTCTCAAGACCCCGAGATTTGGTTATTTATGAGATGATCACTTGTTGGCCCTTTGCTTAAATCTGGTCCCCATATTACGGGCTGATGAAAGGAAACAACTGTCCTGTTACAGTTTTTGTGTTTTTATGTATAATCATTTTTTATGTGCTTTTTAAATGTGTTTTTATCCTTTGTATTTACAATTTTGCCACTTTATGTAACAATGTTTTTAAATCATATGTAAATATAATTGTGTTTTTTTTATCTAAGCCTGGATGATTGTAGATTGCATACTATATCCCAAGCTCTTTCAATTATTGATGTACTCTGTCTTTTATTGACTGACTGACTGAGCCTGAGTTCGAACCTGAGCTTGAACTTGAGCAAAGTCAAATAAAGTGGGCACTAGCTACTGGGTCTTGTGAGATTGCCGTTGAAGACAATGAAAGAGAAGTGTTGAGTGAAAACAGGAGTCAAGAACAAGTACAGCAGAGAAAAGAAGCAAACAAAAGAAATAGTGAAGTTGGCCTTGAAACTGAAACTGTGGAAATTAAGAAAGCCAGAAAAGGAGATGTGTGGCCAAAGGGAGTGAAAAGATTGAAATACACTCTAAAAGAAAAATTGCCTGACACACTATTGGAAATATTGAGCCAAACAGAGCAAAATGACTCAGAAGAAGTACAGTTCGGAGAACAAAAAGATCAGGAGTTCCGAACAAGAAATACACAGCACCTGAATGGCCATATGTGGTTTCTGAAGAAGATGAGCACATAGACCAGTGCAGAGAAAATACTGGTGCACAATTAAGACATGCAAGCAGCTATGAGCCACCCTAAATGAACTGTGAAAAAATTGGGGTGCAACAAATTGAAAATTCACTTGGAGTGTGGAAAATGAAAGCTGGAATTAAGTCAAAGGCTGTAAAGATATTTAAAAAAAGGATGCGTGAAGCAAAAAGGCTTAAATGTTTTTGGATAAACTAATGATCCAGCCATCCGGGACTAACATATTTTCATTACCATGTCCCAATTCACAACCCAACAATGAGCCACTTTACGCTGAGTGAGTGAAGTACCAAACATACCAATTTCCAATTAGTATATCATCCTTGGATACACTTTGTGGCGATGCGATCTTAATTTATGTAATTAGGGTTTGGCAAACTTTACTCAGTGTAAACCAAAATTCAATAACTCTAAAAAAGACAAACTCATATATTTATAATGCTTTATCTAAAATAATGTGTTTGCTCATCAAGTATAGTACAGCTTGAATCATTGATCACCATACAAAAAACAATATTGAGAAAAAACAGAAGTACATCTCAACATCAATGCAATGAGTGAGTGGATAGGCGTAGAGACAAAAGATTAGAGACAAAAGACATTTTTCAAAATGATTATGCAAATCAAAATATTATAGTAGCCCACAAGGAATTTTGGAAAACTACTCGCTGGCCATGAGAGCAGTAAGGCCCCTCAAGATCAATTGAAGAGCAAAGACAAAGTCAGGATCTAGCAAACAGGAAAACAGCCAGCCCAATTAGGAGACAGCAATGCAGCCCTCTCCTCTCACACAGAAGCGAAAACACGCAATCTCTCCTACCTCCTCCCACGAGTACCTAATATTATACCCTAAAACCCAAAAAAGACCAACTCACATTGTATCATAACACACAATTTCTCTTCTTTCTATTGGTTAAGGCAGGGGGTGTACTGTCATACCACTCTTGTCATAACGCTTCTGTAAAACTGTCCATTGTCCTCTTTACTAATGTTATCAACTTCCAGTGAGGAAATACAAATTTGAGCTACTGTCATAGTACACATTTCCTCCTTCTCGGCCATGTAACAACTTTTGTGCCTCGATTGTCCATTTGTGACACTCTCTAAGGAAGTGTTCCGCTTCCGAAGATTATTTCGTTTCTCCACACAAACTTTGACAGTCACACTGGATCCGTGAAGGACGAACAGTTTGCCACCTTCCCTTTCTCACTCAGATTTAAACCGCATTTATTTTCTAAAAGGACTCTCATCTTATTTTCTGCAGAGCAGAAACCCATATTTCTACGGAAAACAAACACATTCATTATTAATCACTTATAATGCTCTACCATGATGTATACGCATTTGCTAATTCGCTTCCCAAGTTAAAGTTATTTCCAACACATATTAGTATAAAACATTCAAGCAGCATTAGTCCTTTTATTTTCCATTAATCAGAAGCATTTGCGGCCTACTCCAGCATTTTAGTTTTTGCTTGTGCAGTTTTCAATTTTAATTATATTAGCTCTTTTCGCATCTACTTTGCACATCACACGATTAGTGATTTCACACTTTGGGAGTTCAATCCGTGCAGGTTTTATTTCACGAAAATCCTCCTCCATCAATCCCCCCTTTGATAGCGTCTTTGAGCCATCACCAAATATCCCATAAATACAATTTGTCACCATCTTATCATTTTTAGAACTCTACAGTTCTCTTTTGCTTCAACATAACTCTATCTATATCCTTACTATTTCATAGTAATTTCCTCTCCTGTCTTCTAAACCGTTTTCTTCCCTCTTCCTTTTTCTTGCTCTTCTTTCAACATCTTGTGTACTTTTCTTACATTTGCAACACTTATATAACAGCAGTATCATTAGTATCCCTGTAGCAACCACAACTAATGGTGTTAGTAGCTTCCCTAGTAAACTATTGCCAAAAGTAAAAAAACATGTTCCCACTGTAGAGAAACTCTTACCAAGTCTCTCCCAAGCACCACCAACCTTCAGTTTGGTGAAATCTCCCTGCAAATGTGTAATATTCTTAATATATATCCCTCTAGGCTCTTACTTGTGTCAGGGATATAAGTACAGCAGTGTTGAATTTTCAACATGCTACAGACTCCACCCTCTTTAGCCAATAATACATCAAGGGCAAGTCTATTCTGCAAAACCATTGACCTCATAGCAACCATTTCAGTATCAATCATCAAAAACCCATCAGTGGTATCTGTTGATAAATGATCAACCACTATAGTCAATTTTCTAATCTTGTGTGAATTTAGAATCACCCCAACTGAAGGTATCAGTGCTCCGAAAATATCACCCACAATTTCCGAAACACTTATTCCTCTTTTACTATGAGTTAGTCCACTCTTCTTTTCATTGATTCCATGACTCTTGTCTAAATGATAGACCTTGGAAAAAACAATTCCCATATAACAACACCCATACCAATATGCAGGCAATCTGTAATAGGCGTTCTTACCACACACATAATAGATTCCAGGGAAAACAGGATCAGTTCCTCCTCTTATTCCCCAACCTCCTGTTGTTAAGAAAACATGATCACATTCACTAGAACCAATGAAGTAGTTATTATAATCAGTTTTTAATCTAAGTAAGCAAAGCTTCCCTTTATGATGTCAATCTAGAGTCATTGCAGGGTATGTCTCACCCTTTTTGTAATCACCTTCTCTAAAAGCCCATGGAGGTACATGAGACTTCTGTTCAGCAGGCTTTTTTTTAAAACTCTGTCTTCTATCCTCAATCATATTAATAAACTCAATCTATTCCTGATGCAATCTGCAGGTTAAGTTATTTCTGTGCGCATATACTATATCAATTGTTTTAGTCGAATGGAAAGCTCTTCCTTGTATTCTGCACCTCTAGCACTCATTACTTTATTCATATTTCTTCTAATTGGAATTTAAGAAAATACTAAGTCAAGATTCGAATAGAAGTATTGTGAACTACCCTTCTCGTAAAACAGACTCGTTAAAACACTACAAGAAACACCATAAGTTAGAGGTAAGTGATGATAGGTCACTCCCTCAGACACAGATGATGGTAGTTGCATGCACACATAACAATCTCTTGCACCCATCGTGTCAACATACTCATAAAAAGGTTTAGTAAAAACATTTAATGAAAAGTCATTAAAAGAATGATCCTGATGATAGACACTATCATCTATCATCCTTTTAATATTAGTTTGTGAATCTTCTTTAAGATTATCCACATTTACTTTCACACTCATCACACTATAAGTATTTTTATTTTTAGTAGAAAACATAACATAAGGCACAACAACAATCAGTGTTAACCAAATTGTCATTAGTAATAAAACACCAACACAGCAAGCATTATTAGATCTACGTTTAAAACTACAGTATTTGCCTCAGCCATTTTTATAAAATCTTATACTGACAAAAAAAACCCACCAATATTAGTGTATCCAAACACTTTTACGCCTTTTTGCCTCGATCGCTATGAAGTCATGTGTGGCACACTCCGGCAGTTATGGCTTTATGGTCAGCCAGTCAGTCAAAATACTTTATTTCAATCACATAAATCAACAAAGTAGAAAAATATAACACAATTTACAAAGTTCAAAATAGATTAAAAAAACTGTCCAGCTGTTGTCATAAAACAGATGAAGTTATTAAGACAAGTAGAGCAATTCATAGTCTAAGCACATTTGCAAAACACTCCACCAATTTCATCCCTATTATAGCTGCTCGGGATGAGGCCACCATATCTTATAGGCATTTGGAGCACCTTATCGAGGTTGCCATGAGAAATGTTACCACAGCAAAGACATGGGGCCTGGATGTACTGGTCTTCAAAATTCTAAAAGCAACCAGGTATCTGTTAGTACGAAGATTCTTGCACAGAGTAACAATCCACTTTGCTCACAAACTACTATACTGGGGCAAAAGAATGATAAGTGTTTCAGTGATTCTTTCCTCACCACCCACATGCCGGACATTGGTCAACACCACCCTCACTCGCTATAGACCAGTTAGAATTAAAGGATTTGAACGGAAGAATGTCATATCCAAACTGCAGATATAGTTTGTGTGCAGCAGGAGGTTCGATTTCATTGATTGATACCTCAAAACGTATAAATGGTTTAAAATCAATGATATAAAATGTGAGTCCGCCTGTGCTATTGGTCACTGTATCTATAGCTGCTACTTTCCAAGAAAATAGTCTTAATCTTTTCTCTAGATACCTGCCACAATGCTACGGAAAAAAACAGTAAACATCTAGACTCAACCTCTGTAAGAGGTTTTTAATAGCATGAAGCCAGGGGATTTTATCTACACCTGATTGGATCATCAGATCTCGGACACCATCCCGATAGGGTTAAGTATCGTCTGTAGACCACAAACAATACAAAAACAATAACATGCAGCATTCAGTTTTATGCAATAGCTTCCTTTGGGCAAGGACTAGGTACAGGTGTCTAGAGGCGTACTCATTGGGAGTGAGAGGATAGACCTCATAAACCTGTGCTCAGCCATAGCAAGATTATTATGGTTTGATGAGCCCCATCATTCAGCACCATACTACACAGACCCAATAATTTTAACGTTATAAAGATCCAGGACAGGGGCCACCTGCCTGGAGGAAGTTCTACAGTAAATCTTCACCAGATTTACAGACTCTTAGGTAAGCGCCGATTGGGCCTTTTCAATCTGCAGGGTCATGCTCAGTTTGGGTGTCAGCCATGCATCTAAATAAACGGAGTACACATTTGATAGGCATGTTTCCCACCACAATATGTCTACTGCAACGAAACTGTCTAGCCCTAGGGAAAAACATGCATTTTGTTTTCGGACCGTTTAGCTCAAAGCCCCTCTCAATACAAAATTAAGAAAAATGGTCCAAGAGCAGTTGTAGGTCCTGCGGTGTCTCAAAGATTAATAAGGTGTCATTGGCGAAAAGGAGGGCCTGAACCCTCCTTCCCCGACCTCCTTACTAAGATGATCAATCAACACCATTATTATACAGGGAAAAAGGGGTAGGGGCTAAACCACAGCATTGCCCGACTCCTTAAACCACCCTAAAGGGATCAGTAATCTGTACATCTGTACCCTTTCGAACCTGAGCCTTGTTTTCCCACATGGTGTCTCACTAAAATGTTCAGTAGGCTGTACGGCCAGCAGTACTTTCCACTGTAAAGAACCATAAATTGCAGTAGGCTGAAAAGACAAACCATATTAAAAGTGTCACAGCTGACAAAAACTGTTTGATGTGCTGAAAAATGCCAAGCAGAAGTTAGGAAGAACTTATTGTAGATAGCTGTCTTTTATTTTTAACAGAGAAGTGACTCCTTTGAGTAG
Source organism: Triturus cristatus (assembly GCF_964204655.1). NCBI lineage: Eukaryota > Metazoa > Chordata > Amphibia > Caudata > Salamandridae > Triturus > Triturus cristatus. Next base: position 1,115,196,675 of record NC_140581.1, on the reverse strand, counting down.
CAGACCACATCACCATGTTTCTGACACATGTTGAACTAATGAGGATGAAGAAGCTGTATGAGCAATGGTAAGTTGAGATTGATATATGTAATTGTTTTTGGATTCCACAAAGGCATGTATAAGGTGTCCTTATGAAATGAGTTCCATAGGACAATTGTCTAGGGACGCCAACCGCAGGAGTACCTGCATCAGCATTGCCTCCATTCTGTCCAGAGTCCAGAAACAACTTGTAGCCTTTTGCAAACATCATCTCTTTCAGAAGCATTTAACTGTGCGAACAGGCCTTTCTTGGAGCAAATACCCACCTCCAGGTCACATAAAGGCCACTGACAGACTGGTTTAGGTTGGACTTGGGGTAAGGATTCTTGAAATAAGGCGATACTGCATTACTCAGAAGCAGGCTCAGCAAACAACATGACCAGGATCAGTAGATGGGAAAACTACTTTAGCAGGCTTAAAGGTCTATTTCTCTCTTTTGCCAGGAGGGATTAGATGCCTCAGCCTTCAAAAACAGGAACAAATATGTTGTTCTGTATATTGCTTTAATACTAGAAGCCTGTTGGTGGCTGCTTCTGATTCCAGAATGCTTAGAAGTTCTGGGATCAGCAGTTGCCGCAGGAAAAGCACTAGCTTTGGATGAGGGTCTGTGTAATGGCATTTAAACATGAATAAATTTGAGTGTTCATCTACAAAGACTTTATAAATTGGTGAAGGGATGTCTTAAATGTCAGGAGAACCACACAGTGCACCACCATTATAACAAAGAATAATTGCTATCGTTGAAGGAGTCTCCACACAGACGGTGAATATGGAATAATGTAAAAGCGACAAGAAATTAAGTACGCAGTTGTCGCTCGTTAAGCGGGAACCTAATTTGGGAGAATACCGTATAATTTTATAATTGTAAGACATTAAGAATTGGCTGCTGATTTTCATAGTAGCAGTGCAACTGCAGCGATAGATGATCAAGCAGGGTCATATATTCTGATCGTATCTGTGCACGAGGCATTTGTAACGTGTGCAGGGAGTGATTGATGGGAACGTTGGAGTGACACAGAGTGTCACGTAAACGCTGTCACACACCATGAGGGAGGAACAGGGGCATCTGCGTATGCGCTGGAGGGGCGCCATTCACTACCTTCTCTGCATATGCACGGGGCACCATGGTCTGGATTAGGCCTGGAGTTCCCTTTCAAGAAGTTAACACAATCATCGACAAGGACAGAAGGTTTGTGCTCTTTGAGGGCTACTTAGACAACCGTCCCACACTCATAGGGAGCATGTACGTCCCCAACGTAGATCACAGGGCCTTCTGGGACACTCTCTCCACCACGCTAGCACACAAGACTCAGATGCCCTGAGTGCTTGTGGGTGACTACAATTGCGTACTAGACTCACACTTGATCAGGTCTCACCCTCCTTTGCCACGCTCCCCCCATGCGCAGGCTGACTGCAAATGGATGCATGGAAATCTCTATATCCTAGGTCTAAACTCTACTCCTTCCACTCAGTACCCCATAATCTATGCGTGTGCCTGGACCACTTCCTCTGCTCCACTTCCTTGGTCCCCCTCATTCACCACTCGGACTACCTGAGTCGCAGATCAAGACACCCATGTAATTGTCCTGCATTGGGTGAACCCACAGCCCCCAGAGCACACCTGGAGACTCCAACGGGTCTGACTGAAGACCCTGTCTTCCATGAAGGACAGGGGACCCATATCTGATGATACTTTTTCAAAAATCATAATACGGCCACCACTAGGACATTTGTATGGGACTCTTTCAACGTGGTTATGAGGGGTGCCTGCAACAGGCTGTTACTAGGTGTCCCTGGGAAAGAAATTCCTTTAATGAAGGAAAGGGTGCAGTACCACCGGCTGTTACTAGGTGTCCCTGGGACACCTAGTAAAGAAATTCCTTTAATGAAGGAAAGGGTGCAGTACCACAGGCTGCTACAAGGTGTCCCTATAATTTCTTTCATAGGTGTCCCTAGTAAAAGCCAGTGGTACTGTGCCCTTTCCTTCATGAAATATGTTTTGCTTATTATGCTACTGCCTGTATAATTTAAAAATGAAAAAAACTATTAGCATCTGCAACATCAATAGTTCACATTTAGATTAATGCGAGACCTATTGCATTGCAAATGCTTGTTTATATTTGTGAGGTGGGGATAATGGGAAGGGTGGCAAGATGCCATATATTCTAACTTTATTATTTCAGTGGCGGATGGAGTGGATGGCCGGGGGGATTGGTTGGGCAGGAGCACACCAGTGCCATGTTAAAAGAAATGCTTCAGGAGTACAATGGGCATGTCCATCATTTATTTGGGCACTGTAAGAGTTTCTCATTTGAAAGTATGTGTGGCCTTAAGCAAATGTAGGTACCATTTCCCAGTACACCCAAGCCACATTACTAATGACAACAGCCTGTGCAGGTAACAGCGGTGGGGCGGTGGAGCTGGGTGTGGGGGATTCCTACGGACGATGACAAGGGAAAAATAATGATTTATATAATTTCCCTTCAGCATTATCCCTCAAAATCCCCCCAACCCGGCCCCGCCGCCCTACCACTGTTACCTGCATGGACCGCAGCTGAATGACAAAGAAGCTGTGAATAAAGAGAACGTTTTTACCTCGGGTTCTAAGCGACATTATGGACAACTGTATCTTTGCGCTCATTTTTTTAAGTCTCTCAGAACCCTTTGTAGAATAAATTCCCAATATTCACAGTTATCCATGTATATTTTAAACGATCAATATGGGTGAAAGTAAAATTGCTCATGGGTCACCTGCAGGTGCTGGTGACTAGCCTTTCCACAACCTTTAGTGGGAATGAGAGAATTAATTAGCCCATAAATGGTACACTGGTGCAAACATGGCTTTTTGAGCAGTTAGCTAAACAGGATTGGGTATGTGCAATGGGGATAAAGAAACCCCCAAACAGTGTATGAGAATCATAACAGCAAGCATCATGATGGAAGCTAGTTCCTTTTGAATGTTGCTGGAACCTGTGCCATCAGGGTAGGAGGTTGTTCTCTGATATTTTAGTATGTCCAAATTGGGTAATTTAGGTGTATTTCAACACAGGCATTGTTTTACCTTGTTTGGACTATGAATAACAATTAAGTTGACACCCTGGGTGGTATCTGGGTTAAAGTATCACAATAATCCTAAAATGGCTCTTCGGGTATATTGAGTTTTGTTACTGAAAATCACATTTGTGGCTTATATCTATGAGGTCTAACCACACATACAAGTTGGATGGGCTGTTTAAAACTGCAGATATTTCCTCAGCAGACCATGCTACGTGCATCGTCAAAAAATTAGCAATACAAACCAAAGAATATTAAAGCATATTTCATTACAAAATATGTTAAAACAGGTTTTAAAAAAACCTACTAAAGAACCCTTAGCAGTTATAACAGCTTGCCTATATGTTCGTCCCATGTGGCAAGCAAGGTTTGATTTCTGAATCTCCCTTGCTCTACCAATGACACTTTGCTTGACGTCAGTGTGGCAAATTATTGCTGAAATTCAGTGAATTTGAAAACAAAGTTCAAGATGGACCAGCATTGAAACAACAGAGCTCTAACTCATTGAAATCGAATAGCTGCAGCACTCTTGGGCTTCCCAGCTCCATTCGTATCGTTTCAAGTTCTCATCTTCCTTGACCGCTAATGGTCATGAGGAATGTACATTCTCGGTACTGAATCAATGATGCAATCAAAAGGACAATATGAAGCTGTTCCAGCATTTTGCTGACTCTCAGACTTTGGAGCCACGAAAAAAAGAAAGAAAATTAGAAATAAAAATGGTAACAATAATTGACAGGTGGTGAAAATAACCACATGAAGCACAAATTACACGCACAACCTCACAGTAGGGATAAGGGAGTGTGCAGAGGACGTGTTTCAATGCACAAGGAGGAAAGCAGAGAGGCAGAACATCTGCGGCAGGCAGCCAGCACCCAGACAGAGCTCTACGGTTATGACTAGCCATAAGCTAAGGTGCGGCAAAGCCTGCCGCTGAGCTCATCAGAGTCACCGGAGCCCAATAGTGCCCCCCCTGGCATGATGTGACTGAGTGGTCAGGCTGAATCGGGCACCCAAAGGTGCAATAGAGGCATCGGCGAAGGAGGAGGCGAGGGAGGCAAGCAGAGGCCGCCAGCATGGCTTGTGGGTGAGTAAGCCGGCGGGGGCAGCAAGGGGAGGCTGCCTGGGGCACATTGATAAATTGAAAAAAAATACACTTACCTTTGCCGCCGTGTCCAGTGTCTCCACTGCCCTCCATCTCTTACTCCAGGAAACAGACAGGCTCCCCTGACTAATCACAATGCTGCTATGCAGCATTGTGATTAGTAAGCACCCAGGCTCCCTTGACCAATTGCAAAGCTAGTTCCTTGCTTTGCCTCACTGTGTCCCGCTCTCCAGGACAGCAACACACCAGGGGTCCTCCTGCCCTACAACGCACCGCTAGCTCATCTTACCATATTGCCCTCTTTATCAGCTGACAGAGCCCTTCAAAAGCTGTCTGGGGCATTGCGGTGACAGCTTGGCGGCTTACCCTCATCTGGGCCAATGCACTCAGTCTTAAATATACAGCCTTGCGCAATTGAGTACCTTGGTGTAGTGGAGAGTTTCAGAGGGTAAGCAAACCACGAAAGGAAAACATTTAGTGATACTGGGAAAAACTAAAGAGGTTTGAGACGCCATTCTGCAAGACCAGGATCATATGATACCCAGAGTAGTCCAAATTAACTGACAAGAAGTCCGTCCATTGTCCTTTCCTATCATGCCCCCAGAGGCTGGGAGCATCACAAAACATGTGATACAACCACTTGGAGTGATAGTCAATTAACAAAATCAGGTAACTGATATTGCTAGGTAGCACATTCATCATAATTAAGGCTGCCTTCCAGTTTTCAGTTTTAACTGATTTTTACAGATAAATACAGACAGAAAACAATCTGGCACATGCATCAATATTGGCTGTTGCGATTCCTTAATTGCGATTTTTAAGGAATCGCAGTTAAGGAATCGCAAAAGCCTATGCATGTAGAAATCACTTGAAAAATAGCGATTTCTAAACATTCCTTAATTGCGACTCACAAATTGCAAGTCGCAATTAAGGAATACCTCCCCATTCATTCTTATGGGCCAAGAGGCCCATAGGAATCAATGGGAAGACATTCTCAATTTGCGATTCTCAATTAGAGAATCGCAAATTGAGAATGCAATTTCAAGGGTGCAAGGGTGTCAAGACAACACCCCGTTGCACCCCTGAAATCGATCTGTGCACAAATGTTGCGCACACACATGTCCAAAGGACATGTGTGTGTGTAACCTACGACTTTGAAAAATGCACTTTAGTGCATTTTTCAAACTTTTCGCTATTTACCATGTGGTATGATTCCACGGCAAATAGCGGGCCCAAATATTTTTAAAGGCATCTTGCATTGCAGTTAAGGAATCGCAATTTGCGATTCCTTAAATGCAATCGCCATTTAAGAAATCACAAAAATTTGCGATTTCTTAAATTGCGATTGGCAAGTTGTTTCATGCATCGCAAAAGCTATTTTTGCGATCGCAAACAGCCGATTTTTGCGATTCGCTCCGTTTGCAATCGCAAAAAGCTTTGATGCATGTGCCTGAATGTGTTTTCTGTCTGTATTTATTTTTAAATGCAGAAACATACAGAAAATGGGGCATCTTTTGAGAGACTCTCCATGCTTTTTTTCAAGAATTCCAGACAACAGCTGAGCAGATAGACAGCATGGAGAGTTAAAAAACAGGATGAGATTTCTTTGCATATAGGCATATGCTAACACATATTTGTAGTATAACGCTAATATGTATCTGTGAGTGTATTCTTTTGTTATAAGTGGCTGCTTAATTTGCTAAAACATGACAGGCATCCATGTATGAGCGCATGTCCAAAAGTTAAATAAAAATTGGAAATATCCCATTTTACAACTCCTTTTATTCTCAAAACACAAAATAAATATGGATAAATACTAATGAGTAGGACACAAAATAAATATGGATAAATGGAAATAGAAATGTTAAAAAAATTAATACCATGAAACCGGGAGCCCTATATAATACTCTTTATTTCGGTAAAATACCATAAAAGAGATGCATAATACAAAATACAGTAGCTGTCATAAAGTTAAAAATAAGTTACAAACTATAAACATACATATGGATCATTATAAAACAAAAATACAGAGTCAACAGACATGGGGTTAGCCATTTCTCAATCCATAAATAAGATAGAGCCACCTATTAAAGAAAGATCAAAATAACCAATGACTTTACATAAGCTCGATTAACTAGGACCATTGTGGCAGGTTACATCAGCCTGTCTTTTCCTTATCAACCAAGCATGAAATAGAAATCTAGATACAGCTGAAGACAAGATGGGGTGCCACATCGGTTTGAAGAATCCAATATGCTCCCTCAATGCTTGTAGTGCCAAAGTTTCTGCAGATAGGAATCAACCATTTTGTTCTTGCCCCACTGTAGGCTGGGCAAGAAAATAACTGATAGGGTACATTTTCCTTCTTGTATCCACACATGGGGCACCCCTGGCCATTGGTGTTTAACACTTCATATGGCCAAGAAAAATCCATACCAACCTTATCCCATGGTTTGTTCGGGAATGGAACAGGATGGAGGGTTATCCATCACTTTCTACTTTTCGTCAGACACAAGACACTCTGCACATGTATCAACCAAGAATTTGACTTGTGACTCTAAAGAGGGCCACCAATAGTACAAGTTGAGAAGTTTGCATGTTTCAGTGACTCCTAAGTGACCTTGATGTGCAGCCCTTATTATATCCTTCCTTAGACTTTCTGGTGGAATTAATAAAACATGAGGCATGATCATATAGTTAACCACAGATAATTCAGAGGTCACCTGAAAAAAGCTCTGTAACACTTCAGACAATGTTATGCCCCCTGGTCAACCTCCCATTATAAACTCCCTGACATGCTTAAACTTAGCATCTTTCACATGAGTTTCCAGCCATGATTGCTCAGTGACAGGAGCACATTCCGTGACAGCATCCAAGGCGGCCACCACACTATCAGTGTCCTTCAAATCATCCACATCATGCTCAGCGGTCAAAGCCATGCCTGATAAGCGATCCGCCCTGAAGTTTTTCCCCCAAGTTAAATGTTTGATACAGAAGTGAAATTCTTGCAGTTTGGACAACAGTCGCACCAATCTCACTGAGGCCTTCCCCCAGACCACTTCCACTCAACATATGCACCAGAGACTTGTAATCTGTAAAAACCATGACCTATTGTCCCCAAATGCAGGTCCTACACTTGTTGAGAGCCCACACACAGGCAAAAGCCTCAGATTCTATTGTGCTATAATGTATTTCGGTTGGCCTCAACATCCTGGAAGCGAAGGCTATGGTGCGTTCGTTACCTGCAACCCACTGCCCTAGGATCACGCCCAACCCAGTTAGGCTTGCATCAATAATAATAATTAAACACTTGCAATCATCCTGAAAAGAATGTAAGGCAGGAGCCCCTACAACCAGATCTTTAACTCTGTCAAAAGTTTGAGAGAGTCCACTTGACCAAGCAAACTTTGCACCCTTCCTCAACATGGCACATAAGGTATCCACAGTTTGTACATAGCCATGCACAAACCGAGCATAGTACAGTGCTATGACCACAAAGCATGCCTGTCCTTGGGAGGTGTGGCTTCATAAATAGCCCTGATCAAAGAAAACTTGGGTCTAATGCTCCCAGGTGACACCATGTGGCCTTAATACTCCCAATCCTTAGCAAAAATCAAAATAATATCTTGGTAGGCCTGGACCCCTGGGATGTCTTCGTTTTTAGAAGACACTGGCCGCAGACACCGTGCCAAAAAGTTATTGAGGTATTGTAAAATCCAAATGGAGTTACAAAAGTGGTGAGTTCCTGCGACTCAGCTGTAAGTGGTATTTAGTGATATGCTGGGTGCAGGTCTATGATTAAGAAAAATCTAGTTCCCCCCAGCTTGGCAAGCAACTCTTGGATCTTAGAGATGGGGTGGCAATCAACTAGGATATTCTTGTTCAATCAACGTAAATCGGCACAGAGCTTAATCTCCCTAGATTTGTTTATCACCACCACAATGGGAGAAACCCATTCAGAAGAGTCAAAGAATGCTATGACCCCCTCAGTTCACAAAGTTTTGAGGACAGATTTGCGTTTGTCTCTCTCGCACTCTGTGGAAGAGAAGTTCTGGCTGAAAATCTGACATTAGACAAATATGGCGTTGAAAACCTTTGATGGTTTCAAGTTTGTCATTAACACACTCGGAAATTGTACAAACACACTCGCGACATTTAAAGTATGTGCAATATTATCAACACACTCTACCTGAAGACCCTCTTCTTGAGGGACTTCCTGTGAGTATCATTCAGGTACACCTCCTAAAGCTATGGTAGGCCCATCTTTGCTAAGTGCTGCCAGCCAATGATATTTCTTTCCCTGACAGCTACATATATCTTGGTGAGAATGCGCCTACTCAAACATTCCAACCTGGACATGAAGTACCCCAACATATCTATCTCAGACTCATGAAACGCCTTGTGGTTCACATCTTTTCTAAGCTAAATTTGCAACTCCATTTGCCAAGAAACATGACTTTGGAAAGAATAGTAATTGGTGATCCTGAATCAGCCATTATCGGAATTTCAATATCACCAATTACCGCTGTGCCCCAAGGCCCCTTAGCCTTTTTTAGGTTCAAAGATAGCATTGCATTCAGCAGTCAGCAAAACATCATGAAGTTTCTCAGTACAGATTTCCACAGGATCTGTTAACTCAACACTGTTGACACATGTACATTTTTCGCCTGATCTACATACCCCTTGGAAGTGACCAATGTTCTTACATAAAATGCATCTCCTGCCAGTGGCAGGAAAACTAGGGGTGTTACTGAGGTGGGTCTTTGAGCCTGACCTACAATAAACAGTACTATCCTTCTTGAAGGGCTGTCTTCCCGGCTGGCGTACCTATATTTACAACACTAACAGAATCTGCCACCCCATCCCCAATAACCTTTACAGCACTGACTGTGGGTTCATTAGGAAGTGCCCTTCTTGTAATCATCAAGCACATTATACTCTTGGGTATGTCAATTGTTTCCAACAGTGTTGGTTTCCCACAACTGAGAAGTCGTTCTTGAATTTGTTTTAAAAACATGCAAACATGAACTGATCCCTGATATATATGTCAGTGTGTGCCTCAAATTCGCACCAGAACCTGCCAGGATGAAATATATTTCTCAACTTTCTCAACTGCGCTATGCATTCTCATAAAAAGGTTATGCTTCTCCAGCATTATACTTGGTTTCTCATCATATTGTTAACTCATATGGACAAATGCCTCCTTGTAGGAATTCCAATCTTCACCATCACCAGAGCTGCCTTGTGGCGAAGGAATAGATGGTAGATTTTTAAACACCTGCTGTGCTTTAAGGCCAAGAAAACTGTACAAATTTGCCACCTTACATCCAAGTGGGAACATTACTGCATCAATTGCAATTAGATAGTTTTCAAAAATGTTCAGCCATTGCCACCACTTAATACTGGGTTTCCCTGGCTGCTGCAGAAAGGGGGGCAGTTGTAGAAAATGCTGTGCTGTGGCCATACAGCCACTGTAACCAAGTAATTGAAATGTAAGTAAATAATGGGTAAACTTGTGAAATGACAAAAACCAGGTGTGTCTGTCACTGTAAATACAAGAGACAAATAGTGCTTTCCAGACAAGTGATGCTGAAAACCAGGTGTGCCTGTCACTGTGAGTGCAGGCGATCAACCTCCGTACCTGCTGCTCTGACTGAAATCCTCTTTGTGGCAAAAGAAGTTGAATCTGAGGCGGATCAGCCAATTGTGCCCCGAAGCGAAATGGCCGCCAAGAACTGATGTTGTGGCACGCCTCCTACAATGGGCTTACCAGAATCTGCCTAAACAAAGAAGGCCGCCAGGGTGTAGAAGACATCAAAATGGGTGACAACTTCAATGAAGAGTGGGCAGCCAAATACCTAACGCGATGATGTGCCTCTGTGCGTGTGCAGCCGCAATGGTAGACACTAGTGGGTGCATGCACAGTACCAACTTGAGATGATGAGCGGTGCACACGCAGTCCACAAGTGCTGAAAGGCACCACATTTTCCCCAAAATTTGCGGCAACTCACATGGGCCGAAGGTCACGACCAGCAGGCGAGAAACAGCAATAAATTCCGCCGGATGCTGCGAAGCCTCAGATAGACGTCCAGCCAAAACATGTAACCCTGAATGAGATTGGTGGGTGTACAGCGTGAGATGTAGATTCTCTCCACTCATCGCTAAGATGTAAAATGAGTAGGCGTGGAGACAGCAGTAAGTCGTCCAGTTTTATTCCAGCTCCTACACCCACAACCAGAAGCGTGTGGCACGTGCGAGGCACTCTAAGCAACTGAATAACGTTGCCTGAAAACCTTGTAGACATTGTTACACTCTAATCGCAGAATCACATTTAAAACATCAGTGGGTATCTTTGCGCTACATAGACGCATGAGGATACTCCATACTACAAAGTCAAACCTGCTAAGTACAGCTTAGAGTTGTATCAACCTATTGACCTGTTCCTTCAACTTAATATTCTCAGGGGCACATGCATCAAGCAAAGGAATTGCGATTCCTTAATAGTGATTATTAAGGAATCGCTATTAAGGAATCACAATTCTTTATGCACATAGGTTTTGCAGAAAAAATTGCGATTCCTACACATTCCCTATTAGGAAATCCCAAATTGTGTTTCGCTAGGCCCATAGGAATGAATGAGAAAGCATTTGCAATTTTCGATTACCAAATAGGTAATCGCAAATTGCGAATGCAATTCAAGGGTGCAAGAGGGCCAAAAGCCACCCTGATGCACCCCCAAAAATGGTATTTGTGTACATGTGGCGCACACATGAGTTTAGTCCCTTGTTCTGTCAAAATGTCCCAGCTTTACTAAAAGTTGATTTGTTTCTCTCTGAATTTTCTGATTGCTCACACACTTTCAGGAGCTCTGCTGTGGGACCCGGATAATTAGTTCAAGGACGACATAGGCATTGGTTCCCCTTTTTTCAGGGCCACAACGAAGAGTCAAGTCCCAAGTGGGCCTACTATTTCGTTTTCTAATATGTCCTCTGGTCCTTTAACTCTTTGAGGACATCAGGACATCAGGAGCAATCGCCCTTGACTCTTAGGAATGGCCTCCACAGCTTGCGGTCAAAAGAAAACAGGATTCAAGTCCACAGTCCTTCCTCATGCAAGTTGGATGATTCTAACTGCAGTTGCATTTTCCTTAATACCTTCAAATTCCAAAAGATTTCAGTTTTCCAGGGGCTGGCCAGCTTACTTTTTGGGGAAACCCAGCAGTGGTTGATGTAAAATTCAGACCTAATCTAGGCTAAATTCCAATGCAGTTTCCTCCCCTACTCTTAAACGCTTCCTCTTTTTTTTTTACAGCCAAAGTGATGCCAGTAAGAACTATTCTAAGATGGTGACAGGTAGTCTTAGGCCTGCTGGTTCACTAAGCTCTCTATTACAACCCCCAGGGACACCAATGCTAGTGAGTGGCCTTCCCTAGAATTCGGAGAGAAACCTTCCCTCACTCAGGTGATGTATCTGTTGACATCTCCATGAGTTATGGATTAGTGAGGCTGAATAGAGGTCTGCATCAAGGGCTATTCCACATCAAATCAGGTTGGCTAAACGTGAGTGCAGAGGCAGCGGCCCGTCCCCTGCATCAGTATTGGCCTGAGCCCCAGAAACTTGCGCTCCCAGGCAGACTGGGAGCCTCTGTCTGCTCTCTACAGCAATGTAGCTGAGGCTGAAGATAGCTTCACTGCACATGAAGGTTTGGCCAGCCTGAGATGGCTGTCCAAACCCTTATGTGCAGTGAAGGGAGTGCTCAGCACTCCCACACCAGCAGTTTCATCCCTTGGACCCTCCCCCAAGACTAGTCAGAATCCTGGGGGCAGGTCCAGGGGATTAAAGTCTGTTTTATTATCGTTTTATTTGCTGGTGGTGGCAGGGGGCGGCGCTCCTCTGCTCTAATGCAGCGGTTGCCGCTGTGCAGAGGTAAGGCCATCCCACTTGCTTTATGTAGCTGATGACCACATGGCCCTCATTCTCTTTCTCTTCCTACCAGGATCTTTATCTTGACAGTAAACCTTGGGTTTCTGGGGAAACAGAGCTACAGTCACTGATAGAGGGGCATGGGCTTCTTTAAATGTTCTGCTATCGCCCAGTTCAAAAGGCAGCATTTAATCACCTTTCTAGAAATTCAATTTGTGAACCTTGCATAACAAGTCTAGGTTTCCCACTGGATTACAATTGTGCTGTTAAGTGAGTCTATTCTTGTTTAGGAGTGGATGAAATTTGCATGATTACATGGAATTTATGTGAAATTACACATAATTGTGCTATATACAGATCTGTAAGTTTGCCCTTTATTTTACCATGAAATACTGACTTGCATCAATTTTTGACGCGAGGACTCATTTTGAGCTAAAAGATAGCACAGAAAACACAAGTACAGTGAGTAACAGGTGCTTGCATTCTAGTCTTTTGCATTGTTCCTGAGCACTCACTTTAAAGGTTGCTGTGAATGACGCATAATTACTCAATCTAGCGTAATAGCATCGTTTTTCATAAATTTCACATAACAAGCATATTGCAAAATTCCCAACAATATGTGAATTAGGCCAGTGTAATTTAAATTTTGCCCAGGCCTTTCTTGTTTTCTAAGCCATGACATACATATATGTATTTAAAATACATTGCCCATTTTGTCATTTCAATGCTATTGTTAGCTAACATTTTGTTTATAAACATTATGCACATGAACACTGGACTGTCAGGACACACTTTAGCAGTGGGGTATTGAGTGATATCGAAGACCTCTCAAATGCCAAGGTGGCTTTAGTCTGACATGCCCACACTGCACTACTACCTAGATTAATGCCAGCCCTAAGGTGATGCTTTTAAAATCTCAAATTTGAACAGTGTAAAATCACACTCCATCTTACATTGGTATTAGCCAGTTACGGCACTTCCACACATTATGGACATTTGGATGTAGGATTATCCAAAATCCAAACCAGCCATTTGATGTTTGCTAGTTACATGCCACATTTAAGGTCTTAGGTTGCTTTTGTTCTGGTTCAGGGAGGAACTGACTTGACGGTTTGGGCTTGACTGTTCCCATTGGAGCAGGGTCAAGGTTTATTTACCTATGGCTGTGTCCAAAACTGAGGTGGCATATTGAGCAAAAGATGTGGCCCCAAGAGATTGCCAGGGGCTGGGATTAATTCAAACATTCAATCATTCCAATCATCACTTTGTTTTTTTATGCCCTAAGTTTGACAGGTATGTCCAGACATAGGTCTTGTGCTCACTGTGCCTCTGGAATCAATCTATACCTGGCTGATGAGCCTATAATAAGGGGGAAACTGGTCCTGAGTTGCTTGTGTTCCTGTTTAGGGAGGACCTTGGCAGCTTAGGCTGGATGGTTCCCATTGGAGCAGGGTCACGGCTGATTTGCATATGACTGTGCCTCAGCTGAAGTGGCATGGTGGGTGAAAAATGATGGATTGAGATGCAGCCCGGACTGATTGGCAATGGCTGAGATCTATTCAAGCATTCCATCCATCACTTTGTTTTTCATGCCCTAAGTTGATGGGTATGCTGAGACATGGATCCTGTGCTCACTGTGCCTATGGAAGCAAGCTAAATCTGGTTCATAAGCCCATAATAAGGGTGACATCGGTCCTGGACTGCTTGTACTAAGGTTCATGGAGGACCTGGCCTGGAAGTTTGGGTTGGACTGTTCCCATTGTAGCAGGGTAAAATATTAAAGCGATTAAATCAATATTTCCATCCATCACTTTGGTTTTCAATGCCCTAAATGTGATGGGAATGCCCAGACGTGGGTCACATACTCACTGTACCACTGGAATCAAGCTATACCTGACATGCACAAAGGAACCTGACACCAGGCCTGCCCTGCCTTTTGTTACTACAGACAGATTGGAGCCCTGACCAGAGGAAGGAAAAGAACTTTCTAGAAATAGTACCCCATACACAGGCTCGCACCTTATATAAAAATAATCCCTTCGGAACCCTTCTTCAGTACACCTCAGGACCAGTGGAAGATTTAAAAGGACTGCTCTGCTGCCAGAAGGACTTCCTTGCTGCTTGAAGAATTGCCTTGCTATCTGAAAAATACTGGATCTGTTTGCCTTTATCCCAAGCTGCCCAGAGTGACTCCAAGGTTCTGTTGGCTGACCTCTTGTGTGCGGTACAGGGAAACAACAAGCTTCCAGAGACCTCCCTACAATGGGCCAGCTCACCAGTTGCAAATGGGCCCGCCTGGACCTGCCTGTACCTGTCTGAGTCCTGCTGCTGGTCTCTGCTGGAGTGAGTCCTCATCCCCAAGAGGTGCCTTCCCTTGGGCCCTCGAACCTTGTCTGGCCTCAGTAGGAGTTCCTACAAGAGGAAAATTGTGAAAATCCTTACATTTAGCTCCTTGCAGCCTTCTCCATGATGAATTGAACTCTTTGTGTCTGACTTGAGCAGGTAACTCTTCACGTGGACCAACCTGGTCCCTGTACCTGGCCCACGCTTCATCGCGGTCTGCCTGAATTTGTAACTTTCCCCAGTGGCACCTACGTTTAGAAAATGTGGAAAAGGACGCAAGGTTTTCTGTAATACAAAAATGGCAGGCAGGAGCAAAGGATGATTTAGATGGCATAGAATATGCTTCTTCAATCATTTGTATATTAGGGGAATAAATATGCATCACATCAAAATTGTTAGCAGGTTGATGATGTAACATAAACCCATCCCGATTCACAAATTTAATACAAATATTTGATTTCACTGCCCAGGTGCATGAATTCATAGAAGGGTATGCTATTCATTTGTTTTGGACTAGTCCACACCTGAAGAATTTCTTCTCACTATTTTTGAGAATTGTAGAAATGTATCCCTGAAAGTGCCCTCTCTGTACATCCCTAAGTGGCTCTGCGTGAGATAGTGGTCATTCAAGGGCCTCTAACTCTGAAAGGTGCCAGATTTGTGTTTGTCGCCATGAAAGTGGATTGGTTGCTGATTATGATCTAGTGGAAGTCTGACTGATCACTATGGGGCAGATCTATATTGGAGATGCGCCACTTTTACGCCACCGTTGCGTCACTTTTGTGACGCAGCGGCGGTGTAAACCCTGCGCCACGTTGCGCCATATTTACATCGTGACGCATCTATGGAGATGCGTCACGATGTAAAGCCCTGCGCCACGTAAAACCTGCGTCAGGTTTCACGTGGGCGTGTCGACAGAGGGGGGGGCGTTCAGTCGCAGGAACGCCCCTGAAAAGTGACTCAGTCAAATCTATAAGATTTGACTGAGTCACTTTCCCAACGCTGATGCGCCAAAACCCTGCGCCTGCTTGAAGCAGGCGTAAGGCTTGACGCACCATGTTAGGGATAGGGTAGGTTAGAACAGTGCTGGAGTTGGGTCACGCTTGCGACGCAACTGAAGCACTGCGCCAACCTTACGCCATCAGATGCATCACGCATCTGTTTATTCCTGCGCCATGATGCGCCGCATTATAAATGCGGCGCATCATGTGTGGCGCAAGGGTAAACTTGCGTGACGCATCATTCCTGGCGCATCCTTGCTGATTTGCAGGGATGCGCCAGGAAACATAAATCTGCCCCTATGTTTTTAGGGCTGGATTACCAAAATGGGCACAATCAATAATTATGTCTCCTTTCTGTTGCTTTAGAACAGTTGACAGTATTGCAGGGGATGACAGTCCAGGCAGACAGGAAAGACGTGTTAACAAGAAAGCTGGTACGACAATCACAGGTAATGAAGGCCAACAATAAAGATGGGTGGAGCACTTTGAAGAACTGCTGAACCAGCCCGTGCATCAGTCTCCGCGAGACATACAGCAGCTGACAAGGACTTACCACTCGACTGCAGAAGACCAACCAACGAAGAACTATGGAAAGCCATCAAACATCTGAGAAATGGGAGAGCAGCAGAACGTGACAACATTCCAGCAGATGCAAAAACAACAGTTGATGGACAGAATGCAGAACAATGTCATACATTCACCCCAGTACAGAGATCTGGGCCTAAACCCATCGTTTTCTTGCTCACCATGCAATTCCAGTTTGAACTCAGCCATATGCAAATCAGTCTTGACCCTGTGCCTCATGGGAACAGTCCAGCCTGAACTGCCAAGCCAGGTCCTCCCTGGACTGGAACCAAGCATCCTAGGACCGGTTTCGGGGTTTCACCCCTCTTCAGCCAGGATAGCTTTATTCCAGTGGCATTGAGAGCACGGGACTCACGTCTGAGCATACCCGTCCCACTCGGTGTGACAAATGCAAAAACAACAGTTGATGGGCAGAATGCAGAACAATATCATACATTCACCCCAGTACAGAGATCTGGGCCTAAATCCATCTTTTGTTTGCTCGCCATTCCAGTTTGAACCCAGCCATATGAAAATCAGTCTTGACCGTGTGCCTCATGGGAACAGTCCAGCCCGAACTGCCAAGCCAGGTCCTCCCTCGACTGGAACCAAGCATCCTAGGACCGGTTTCGGGGTTTCACCCCTCTTCAGCCAGGATAGCTTTATTCCAGTGGCATGGAGAGCACAGGACTCACGTCTGAGCATACCCGTCCCACTCGGGGTGAAAAATGCAAAAACAACAGTTGATGGACAGAATGCAGAACAATGTCATACATTCACCCCAGTACAGAGATCTGGGCCTAAATCCATCATTTTTTTGCTCACCGTGCCATTCCAGTTTGAACCCAGCCATATGCAAATCAGTCTTGACCCTGTGCCTCATGGGAACAGTCCAGCCCGAACTGCCAAGCCAGGTCCTCCCTTGACTGGAACCAAGCATCCTAGGACCAGTTTTGGGGTTTCACCCCTCTTCAGCCAGGATAACTTGATTCCAGTGGCATGGAGAGCACGGGACTAACGTCTGAGCATACCCGTCCCACTCGGGGTGACAAATGCAAAAACAACAGTTGATGGACAGAATGCAGAACAATGTCATACATTCACCCCAGTACAGAGATCTGGGCCTAAATCCATCGTTTTGTTGCTCACCATGCCATTCCAGTTTGAACCCAGCCATATGCAAATCAGTCTTGACCCTGTGCCTCATGGGAACAGTCCAGCCCGAACTGCCAAGCCAGGTCCTCCCTGGACTGGAACCAAGCATCCTAGGACCGGTTTCGGGGTTTCACCCCTCTTCAGCCAAGATAGCTTGATTCCAGTGGCATGGAGAGGACGGGACTCATGTCTGAGCATACCCATCCGACTCGTAGTGACAAACAGTTGATGGACAGAATGCAGAACAATGTCATACATTCAATCAATCAATCAATCAATCAATCAATCAATCAAGACATTTGTAAAGCGCGCTACTCACCCGGAGGGTCTCAAGGCGCTAGGGGGAGGGGGGTCCGCTACTGCTCGAACAGCCAGGTCTTGAGTTGCTTCCTGAAGTAGACGTGGTCTTGGGTCAGGCGGAGGTGGATGGGGAGGGAGTTCCAAGTCTTGGCTGCCAGGTAGGAGAAGGATCTTCCTCCCATGGTGGCTCTTCGGATGCGTGGAATGGTGGCGAGGGCGTGGCTGGTCGATCGTAGCTGGCGGGTGGGAGTGTAGAAGGTCAGGCGGTTGTTGAGGTATCTGGGGCCCATGTCGTGGAGGGCCTTGTGTGCGTGGGTGAGGAGACGGAACGTGATTCTCTTGCTGACGGGAAGCCAGTGCAAGTCTCTCCGTTGTCCGGAGATGGGGCTGTGTCGGGGTTGTCAAGGATGAGTCGTGCGGAGGCGTTCTGGATGTGTTGGAGTCTTTTCTGTAGTTTGGCTGTGGTTCCGGTGTAGAGGGTGTTTCCGTAGTCCAGTCGGCTGGTGACGAGAGCCTGGGTGACCGTCTTTCTGGTTTCGGTGGGGATCCATCGGAAGATCTTTCGGAGCATGCGTAGGATGTTGAAACATGATGATGAGACGGCGTTGACTTGTCTGGTCATCGAGAGGGAGGAGTCCAGGATGAAGCCCAGGTTGCGTGCGTGGTCCGTAGGTTTGGGTGCGCTGCCCAGGGCGGGGGGCCACCAGGAGTCGTCCCAGGCGGAGGGTGATGATCCCAGGATGAGGACTTCCGTCTTGTCTGAGTTCAGTTTCAGGCGGCTGTTCATCATCCACTCGGCTACGTCTTTCATCCCTTCGTGTAGGTTGGTTCTGGCGGTGGCTGGGTCGTTGGTGAGGGAGAGGATCAGCTGAGTGTCGTCGGCATAGGAGATGATGTTGAGGTTGTGTTTGCGTGCGATGGCTGCGAGGGGGCTCATGTAGATGTTGAAGAGGGTGGGGCTGAGTGATGATCCTTGCGGGACGCTGCAGATGACTTCGGTGGCCTCGGATCTGAACGGGGGGAGGCGGACTCTCTGGGTTCTTCCGGCGAGGAACGAGATGATCCAATCTAGTGCCTTCTCTTGGATTCCGATGTTGCTGAGGCGCTGTACTAGGGTGCGGTGGCAGACAGTATCGAACGCTGCGGAGAGGTCCAGGAGGATGAGGGCCGCTGTTTCCCCATTGTCGAGCAGGGCTCGGATGTCGTCAGTGGCTGCGATGAGAGCGGTCTCGGTGCTGTGGTTGGCTCGGAAGCCGGACTGCGAGTGGTCGAGGGATCCGTTTGTCTCGAGGAAGGCGGCAAGCTGTCTGTTGACGGTCTTCTCGATGACTTTGGCAGGAAAAGGCAGGAGCGAGATGGGGCGGTAGTTCTTGAGGTCGGAGGGGTCTGCTGTTGGCTTCTTCAGGAGGGCGCTGAGTTTGGCGTGGTTCCAGCTCTCCGGGAAGTTGACGGTGTTGAAGGAGCAGTTGATGATGTCCTTGAGTTGGGGTGCGATGATGGAGTCGGCCTTGTTGAAGACTTGGTGGGGGCAAAGGTCGGTTGGTGATCCGGAGTGGACGGTGTTCATCGTGTGGATGTTGTCTTCGGTGCTGACCGGGGTCCAGGCGCGGAGGGTGGTGGTGGGGGTCGTCGGTTCGGTGGTTGGGTGCGTGGTCTGTGCGCCAAAGCTGTTGTGTATCTCGGCGATCTTGCGGTGAAAGAACGAGGCGAGTGAGTCGCAGAGGTCTTGTGAGGGAGTGATGTCGTTGTTTCCGGTGCTGGGGTTGGAGAGCTCTTTGACGATGCTGAAGAGTTCCTTGCTGTTGTGTGCGTTGTTGTCTAGTCGTTCCTTGAATGCTGTCCTCTTGGTGGTGTGGATCAGCTGGTGGTGTTTGTGGGAGGAGTGCTTGAGGGCGGTCATGTTGTCTGTAGTCGGGTTTTTTCGCCAGGCTTTCTCGAAGGTACGGCAGTTCTTCTTGGAGTTCTTGAGGTCGTCGTTGAACCAGGAGGCTTTCTTGCTGCTGGGCCTGCTGGGATGGTTTTTCAGAGGTGCGAGGTCGTCAGCGCAGTTGGTGATCCACTGTGTGAGGTTGTTGGCTGCATGGTTGGGGTCCGTTGAGCTGGCGGGAGGGTTCTGGCTCAGTGATGTGGTGAGCTGGTCGGTGGTGATCTTGTTCCAGCTCCTACGGGGAGCCTGTTGCGGGTGGTGGTGAGTCGTGGTTCTTCTGAAGCTGAAGTGGACGCAGCTGTGGTCTGTCCAGTGGAGTCCGGTGGTGTGGCTGAAGGAGATGTACTTTCTGGAGGAGAAGACTGGATCAAGCGTGTGTCCGGCGTAGTGGGTGGGGGAGTTCACCAGTTGCTTGAGTCCGAGGTTGGCGAGGTTGTCCAGCAGGGTGGTGGTGTTGTTGTCATTGTTGTTCTCCAGGTGGTAGTTGAGGTCCCCTAGGAGGATGTAGTCAGCGGAGGGGAGGGCGTGTGGGCTGATGAAGTCTGCGATGTCTTCGCTGAATTGAGTGCGGGGTCCTGGGGGTCTGTAGATGAGGGTGCCTCTGAGTGTGGTCTTGGGGTCGGTGTGTATCTGGAAGTGAAGGTGTTCGGCAGCTGTGAGGGTGTCGTCGGAGTTGGTCGTGATGCGGATGGTGTTCTTGTGGACGATGGCGAGGCCTCCTCCTGTCTGGTTGACGCGGTCCCTCCGGGTGATCTTGTATCCGTCCGGGATGGCGATGGCGATGTCGGGTGCTGAGGAGGCGTTCATCCATGTTTCCGTGAGGAAGGCGACGTCTAGAGATGTGGTGTCGAGCAGGTTCCAGAGTTCCACGGCGTGTCTGTGGACGGAGCGGGTGTTGAGCAGGATGCATTTCAGGTGGTGTCTGCTGGTACTCGGCTTGGCGGGTGCGGTACAGGTCCAGATGCAGGAGAACTTGCAGGAATGGCAGCTGAATGGTCCGTGGGTGCGTCTTGGGGTGGCTCTGCAGCAGCCGGGGATCCGGCCGGTGTTGAGTGCGATGAGAGTGGTGGCGTTGTAGGTCTTACGGGTGGGCTGGCATCTGCGGGGGCCAGGGGGTCTGGAGCTGGGCACGGGCCAGGCGCGGACGGGCGCAGACGGGCTTGCCTTAGGCGCGCCAGCGGCGCGGCCGCTGTGCGGCCTCCATATGAGTGGGAGAGGGAGGGAGGAGCAGCTGGGAGGTGGGAGCGGGCGGCCAATGGGGTGCGAGGGGAGCGGAGCTATGGGACGCGGTGGCGGGAAACGGGCGGCGAGGGGGAGACGCGGTGCGCAGGGGAACAGAAGGCAAAAAGGATCACAATCTGGGCAAAAAAAGGAGAGGGGAACAATTCAAGGCAGCAAAGGACACGGGTACAATGGGGGCGATTACAGGCACTCACTCGTGGGAACAGAAGCGAAGGAGGAACAAATCCAGGCAGCAACAAGGCACAGGTACAATGGGGGCGATGCAGGCACTCACTCGTGGGAACAGAAGAGAAGGAGGGCACTGGCACTCGAACGCAGGCAGAAACAATGCAGCAGCGGTCAGCGGTCACATAGGGGGCTGCGTGGCGGTGAGGGGAGCGACCTGCCTGGTAAACAGGGTCAGAGGTCGCTCTCTCTACCGCTGCGCGGCCTCCATATGAGTGGGAGAGGGAGGGAGGAGCAGCTGGGAGGTGGGAGCGGGGCGGCCGATGGGGTGCGAGGGGGCAGAGCTACGGGACGCGGTGGCGGGAAACGGGCGGCGAGGGGGAGACGCGGTGCGCAGGGGAACAGAAGGCAAAAAGGATCACAATCTGGGCAAAAAAAGGAGAGGGGAACAATTCAAGGCAGCAAAGGACACGGGTACAATGGGGGCGATTACAGGCACTCACTCGTGGGAACAGAAGAGAAGGAGGAACAAATCCAGGCAGCAACAAGGCACAGGTACAATGGGGGCGATGCAGGCACTCACTCGTGGGAACAGAAGAGAAGGAGGGCACTGGCACTCGAACGCAGGCAGAAACAATGCAGCAGCGGTCAGCGGTCAAACAGGGGGCTGCGTGGTGGTGAGGGGAGCTACCTGCCTGGTAAACAGGGTCAGAGGTTCACCCCAGTACAGAGATCTGGGCCTAAATCCATCGTTTCTTTGCTCGCCATTCCAGTTTGAACCCAGCCATATGCAAATCAGTCTCGACCATGTGCCTCATGGGAACAGTCCAGCCCGAACTGCCAAGCCAGGTCCTCCCTGGACTGGAGCCAAGCATCCTAGGACCGGTTTCGGGGTTTCACCCCTCTTCAGCCAGGATAGCTTGATTCCAGTGGCATGGAGAGCACGGGACTAACGTCTGAGCATACCCGTCCCACTCGGGGTGACAAATGCAAAAACAACAGTTGATGGACAGAATGCAGAACAATGTCATACATTCACCCCAGTACAGAGATCTGGGCCTAAATCCATCGTTTTGTTGCTCACCATGCCATTCCAGTTTGAACCCAGCCATATGCAAATCAGTCTTGACCGTGTGCCTCATGGGAACAGTCCAGCCCGAACTGCCAAGCCAGGTCCTCCCTGGACTAGAACCAAGCATCCTAGGACCGGTTTCGGGGTTTCACCCCTCTTCAGCCAAGATAGCTTGATTTCAGTGGCATGGAGAGGACGGGACTCATGTCTGAGCATACCCATCCGACTCGGAGTGACAAATGCAAAAACAACAGTTGATGGACAGAATGCAGAACAATGTCATACATTCAATCAATCAATCAATCAATCAATCAAGACATTTGTAAACCGCGCTACTCACCCGGAGGGTCTCAAGGCGCTAGGGGGAGGGGGGTCCGAGTCTTGGCTGCCAGGTAGGAGAAGGATCTTCCTCCCATGGTGGCTCTTCGGATGCGTGGAATGGTGGCGAGGGCGTGGCTGGTCGATCGTAGCTGGCGGGTGGGAGTGTAGAAGGTCAGGCGGTTGTTGAGGTATCTGGGGCCCATGTCGTGGAGGGCCTTGTGTGCGTGGGTGAGGAGACGGAACGTGATTCTCTTGCTGACGGGGAGCCAGTGCAAGTCTCTCCGTTGTCCGGAGATGGGGCTGTGTCGGGGGATGTCAAGGATGAGTCGTGCGGAGGCGTTCTGGATGTGTTGGAGTCTTTTCTGTAGTTTGGCTGTTGTTCCGGTGTAGAGGGTGTTTCCGTAGTCCAGTCGGCTGGTGACAAGAGCCTGGGTGACCATCTTTCTGGTTTCGGTGGGGATCCATCGGAAGATCTTTCGGAGCATGCGTAGGATGTTGAAACATGATGATGAGACGGCGTTGACTTGTCTGGTCATCGAGAGGGAGGAGTCCAGGATGAAGCCCAGGTTGCGTGCGTGGTCCGTAGGTTTGGGTGCGCTGCCCAGGGCGGGGGGCCACCAGGAGTCGTCCCAGGCGGAGGGTGATGATCCCAGGATGAGGACTTCCGTCTTGTCTGAGTTCAGTTTCAGGCGGCTGTTCATCATCCACTCGGCTACGTCTTTCATCCCTTCGTGTAGGTTGGTTCTGGCGGTGGCTGGGTCGTTGGTGAGGGAGAGGATCAGCTGAGTGTCGTCGGCGTAGGAGATGATGTTGAGGTTGTGTTGGCGTGCGATGGCTGCGAGGGGGCTCATGTAGACGTTGAAGAGGGTGGGGCTGAGTGATGATCCTTGCGGGACGCTGCAGATGACTTCGGTGGCCTCGGATCTGAACGGGGGGAGGTGGACTCTCTGGGTTCTTCCGGCGAGGAACGAGATGATCCAATCTAGTGCCTTCTCTTGGATTCCGACGTTGCTGAGGCGCTGTACTAGGGTGCGGTGGCAGACAGTATCAAACGCTGCGGAGAGGTCCAGGAGGATGAGGGCCGCTGTTTCCCCGTTGTCGAGCAGGGCTCGGATGTCATCAGTGGCTGCGATGAGGGCGGTCTCGGTGCTGTGGTTGGCTCGGAAGCCGGACTGCGAGTGGTCGAGGGATCCGTTTGTCTCGAGGAAGGCGGCAAGCTGTCTGTTGACGGTCTTCTCGATGACTTTTGCAGGAAAAGGCAGGAGCGAGATGGGGCGGTAGTTCTTGAGGTCGGAGGGGTCTGCTGATGGCTTCTTCAGGAGGGCGCTGAGTTCGGCGTGCTTCCAGCTCTCCGGGAAGGTGACGGTGTTGAAGGAGCAGTTGATGATGTCCCGGAGTTGGGGTGCGATGACGGAGTCGGCCTTGTTGAAGACTTGGTGGGGGCAAGGGTCGGTTGGTGATCCGGAGTGGATGGTGTTCATCGTGTGGATGGTGTCTTCGGTGCTGACCGGGGTCCAGGCGCGGAGGGTGGTGGTGGGGGTCGTCGGTTCGGTGGTTGGGTACGTGGTCTGTGCGCCGAAGCTGTTGTGTATCTCGGTGATCTTGCGGTGAAAGAACGAGGCGAGTGAGTCGCAGAGGTCTTGTGAGGGAGTGATGTCGTTGTTTCCGGCGCTGGGGTTGGAGAGCTCTTTGACGATGCTGAAGAGTTCCTTGCTGTTGTGTGCGTTGTTGTCTAGTCGTTACTTGAATGCTGTCCTCTTGGTGGTGTGGATCAGCTGGTGGTGTTTGTGGGAGGCGTGCTTGAGGGCGGTCATGTTGTCTGTAGTCGGGTTTTTTCGCCAGGCTTTCTCGAAGGTACGGCAATTCTTCTTGGAGTTCTTGAGGTCGTCGTTGAACCAGGAGGCTTTCTTGCTGCTGGGCCTGCTGGGATGGTTTTTCAGAGGTGCGAGGTCGTCAGCGCAGTTGGTGATCCACTGTGTGAGGTTATTGGCTGCTTGGTTGGGGTCCGTTGAGCTGGCGGGAGGGTTCTGGCTCAGTGATGGGGTGAGCTGGTCGGTGGTGATCTTGTTCCAGCTCCTACGGGGAGCCTGTTGCGGGTGGTGGTGAGTCGTGGTTCTTCTGAAGCTGAAGTGGACGCAGCTGTGGTCTGTCCAGTGGAGTCCGGTGGCGTGGCTGAAGGAGATGTACTTGCTGGAGGAGAAGACTGGATAAAGCGTGTGTCCGGCGTAGTGGGTGGGGGAGTTCACCAGTTGCTTGAGTCCGAGGTTGGCGAGGTTGTCCAGCAGGGTGGTGGTGTTGTTGTCGTTGTTGTTCTCCAGGTGGTAGTTGAGGTCCCCTAGGAGGATGTAGTCAGCGGAGGGGAGGGCGTGTGGGCTGATGAAGTCTGCGATGTCTTCGCTGAATTGAGTGCGGGGTCCTGGGGGTCTGTAGATGAGGGTGCCTCTGAGTGTGGTCTTGGGGTCAGTGTGTATCTGGAAGTGAAGGTGTTCGGCAGCTGTGAGGGTGTCGTCGGAGTTGGTCGTGATGCGGATGGTGTTCTTGTGGACGATGGCGAGGCCTCCTCCTGTCTGGTTGACGCGGTCCCTCCGGGTGATCTTGTATCCGTCCGGGATGGCGATGGCGATGTCGGGTGCTGAGGAGGCGTTCATCCATGTTTCCGTGAGGAAGGCGACGTCTAGAGATGTGGTGTCGAGCAGGTTCCAGAGTTCCACGGCGTATCTGTGGACGGAGCGGGTGTTGAGCAGGATGCATTTCAGGTGGTTGCTGCTGGTGCTCGGCTTGGCGGGTGCGGTACAGGTCCGGATGCAGGAGAACTTGCAGGAATGGCAGCTGAATGGTCCGTGGGTGCGTCTTGGGGTGGCTCTGCAGCAGCCGGGGATCCGGCCGGTGTTGAGTGCGATGAGAGTGGCGGCGTTGTAGGTCTTGCGGGTGGGCTGGCATCTGCGGGGGCCAGGGGGTCTGGAGCTGAGCACGGGCCAGGCGCGGACGGGCGCAGACTGGCTTGCCTTAGGCGCGCCAGCGGCGCGGCCGCTGCGCGGCCTCCATATGAGTGGGAGAGGGAGGGAGGAGCAGCTGGGAGGTGGGAGCAGGGCGGCCAATGGGGTGCAAGGGGGGCGGAGCTATGAGACGCGGTGGCGGGAAACGGGCGGCGAGGGGGAGACGCGGTGCGCAGGGGAACAGAAGGCAAAAATGATCACAATCTGGGCAAAAAAAGGAGAGGGGAACAATTCAAGGCAGCAAAGTACACGGGTACAATGGGGGCGATTACAGGCACTCACTCGTGGGAACAGAAGAGAAGGAGGAACAAATCCGGGCAGCAACAAGGCACAGGTACAATGGGGGTGATGCAGGCACTCACTCATGGGAACAGAAGAGAAGGAGGGCACTGGCACTCAAACGCAGGTAGAAACAATGCAGCAGCGGTCAGCGGTCACACGGGGGGCTGCGTGGCGGTGAGGGGAGCGACCTGCCTGGTAAACAGGGTCAGAGGTCGCTCTCTCTACCGCTGCGCGGCCTCCATATGAGTGGGAGAGGGAGGGAGGAGCAGCTGGGAGGTGGGAGCGGGGCGGCCAATGGGGTGCGAGGGGGCAGAGCTACGGGACGCGGTGGCGGGAAACGGGCGGCGAGGGGGAGACACGGTGCGCAGGGGAACAGAAGCCAAAAAGGATCACAATCTGGGCAAAAAAAGGAGAGGGGAACAATTCAAGGCAGCAAAGGACATGGGTACAATGGGGGCGATTACAGGCACTCACTCGTGGGAACAGAAGAGAAGGAGGAACAAATCCAGGCAGCAACAAGGCACAGGTACAATGGGGGCGATGCAGGTACTCACTCGTGGGAACAGAAGAGAAGGAGGGCACTGGCACTCGAACGCAGGCAGAAACAATGCAGCAGCGGTCAGCGGTCACACAGGGGGCTGCGTGGCGGTGAGGGGAGCGACCTGCCTGGTAAACAGGGTCAGAGGTTCACCCCAGTACAGAGATCTGGGCCTAAATCCATCGTTTTTTTGCTCACCATGCCATTCCAGTTTGAACCCAGCCATATGCAAATCAGTCTTGACCATGTGCCTCATGGGAACAGTCCAGCCCGAACTGCCAAGCCAGGTCCTCCCTGGACTGGAGCCAAGCATCCTAGGACCGGTTTCGGGGTTTCACCCCTCTTCAGCCAGGATAGCTTGATTCCAGTGGCATGGAGAGCACGGGACTCACATCTGAGCATACCCGTCCCACTCGGGGTGACAAATGCAAAAACAACAGTTGATGGACAGAATGCAGAACGATTTCATACATTCACCCCAGTACAGAGATCTGGGAAAAAATCCATTGTTTTCTTGCTCACCATGCCATTCCAGTTTGAACCCTGACATATGCAAATCAGTCTTGACCCTGTGCCTCATGGGAACAGTCCAGCCTGAACTGCCAAGCCAGGTCCTCCCTGGACTGGAACCAAGCATCATAGGACCGGTTTCAGGATTTCACCCCTCTTCAGCCCGGGTAGCTTGATGCAAGTGCCATGGAGAGCATGGGACTCACGTCTGAGCATACCCGTCCCACTCGGGGTGACAAATGCAAAAACAACAGTTGATGGACAGAATGCAGAACAATGTCATACATTCACCCTAGTACAGAGATCTGGGCCTAAATCCATTGTTTTTTGCTCACCATGCCATTCCAGTTTGAACCCAGCCATATGCAAATCAGTCTTGACCCTGTGCCTCATGGGAACAGTCCAGCCCGAACTGCCAAGCCAGGTCCTCCCTGGACTGGAACCAAGCATCCTAGGACCGGTTTCGGGGTTTCACCCCTCTTCAGCCAGGATAGCTTGATTCCAGTGGCATGGAGAGCACGGGACTCACATCTGAGCATACCCGTCCCACTCGGGGTGACAAATGCAAAAAAAACAGTTGATGGCCAGAATGCAGAACAATGTCATACATTCACCCCAGTACAGAGATCTTGGCCTTCATCCATTGTTTTTTTGCTCACCATGCCATTCCAGTTTGAACCCAGCCATGTGCAAATCAGTCTTGACCCTGTGCCTCATGGGAACAGTCCAGCCCGAACTGCCAAGCCAGGTCCTCCCTGGACTGGAACCAAGCATCCTAGGACCGGTTTTGGGGTTTCACCCATCTTCAGCCAGGAAAGCTTGATTCCAGTGGCATGGAGAGCACGGGACTCACATCTGAGCATACCCGTCCCACTCGGGGTGACAAATGCAAAAACAACAGTTGATGGACAGAATACAGAACAATGTCATACATTCACCCCAGTACAGAGATCTTGGCCTTAATCCATCGTTTTTTTGCTCACCTAGGACCGGTCCTAGGATGCTTGGTTCCAGTCCAGGGAGGACCTGGCTTGGCAGTTCGGGCTGGACTGTTCCCATGAGGCATTTTTCACCCCGAGTGGGACGGGTATGCTCAGACGTGAGTCCCGGGCTCTCCATGCCACTGGAATCAAGCTATCCTGACTGAAGAGGGGTGAAACCCCGAAACCGGTCCTAGGATGCTTGGTTCCAGCCCAGAGAGGACCTGGCTTGGCAGTTCGGGCTGGACTGTTCCCATGAGGCACAGGGTCAAGACTGATTTGCATATGGCTGGGTTCTAATTGGAATGGCATGGTGAGCAAAAAAAACGATGGATTTAGGCCCAGATCTCTGTACTGGGGTGTATGTATGACATTGTTCTGAATTCTGTCCATCAACTGTTGTTTTTGCAACATTCCAGCAGAGGCACTGAAGTAGGACATTGATGCATCAGTAGACATGCTTTACCCCATGTTTTGAATGATCTGGGAAGAGGGAAATGAAACATCAGACTGGAAGGAGGGATATGTGAGCAAAATCCCCAAGTAAGTTGACCTGAGTAACTATGCAAACTTCAGAGGGATAACTCTTCTATCAACCCCAGGCAAAGTGTTCAGTAGAGTCATCCTAAACAGAATGAAGGAACAAGTTGACTCTCAGTTGCAAGACCAGCAAGCTGGCTTCCTCCAAGATAGACCCTGCACAGAACAGATTGCAACACTGTGCATCATCATTGACCAGTCGATGGAATGGAACTCCCCACTGTATGACAACATCATTGATTATGAGAAGGCATTCAACAGCATAGACAGAGAGACCCTTTGGAAACTCCTCCACTATTACTGTGTGCCAGATTAACTCGAAAGAATCATCAGAAACTCTTACGAGGGAATGACTTTCAAGCTAGTCCATTGAGAACAACCCAAGAAATCCTTAAAGCGTGGACCGGAGTCCACCAGGGCTGTTTGCTCTCACTTTTTCTCTGCCTGCTGGCCATAGACTAAATCATGAAGACATCCACAGTAAGGAGAAGAAATGGGATCCAGTCAACATGTTGGATGCAGTTCAATGACCTTGACTTTGCAGACAACCTAGCCCTACTCTTCCATACCCATTTCAGATGCAAGAGAAGACCAACACAGTGGCAGCCACAGTTTCATCCCTCAACATCCACAGAGGAAAAACCAAGATCTAAGAGGCTAATTCGGGCAGCAAAACTGTATTCCTAATGCAGAAGATGCACTGTAAGAGGTTGAGGCCTTCATCTACCTGGGCAGTGTCATTGACAAGCAGGTTGGCATAGACGCCAACATCAAGGCAAGAATTGGCAAAGCAAGGGCTGCTTTCATTCAGTTAAAGACGGTCTGGAGCTTCAAGGACCCAATCCTGCAAATCAAGATCAGGATTTTTAACAACAATGTAAAACTGGCCCTATTGTATGGAGTAGCAACTTGGAGGACAACAGACCACAATCAACAAAGTTCAGATCTTCCTCAACACCATCTGAAGAAAATTCTCCTGATCCACTGGCCAAACACCATCAGCAACAATGATCTATGGCAGCAGACATTCTAACTCCCTGCTC
This sequence comes from Triturus cristatus, assembly GCF_964204655.1. NCBI lineage: Eukaryota > Metazoa > Chordata > Amphibia > Caudata > Salamandridae > Triturus > Triturus cristatus. The sequence continues at coordinate 1,115,167,575 of NC_140581.1, read as the reverse complement.
ATGGAGAATTCATGAAAATACTCTGGGGCGGTATAGGTCACACCCTCTGCAAACACCACCAGGTAAACCCTCACCTGGAACCCTCAAGGGAAAATGAAAAGAGCAAGGCTAAGAAACACTTGGCATCGAGGTCTTGAGACTGACTGCCTGACACCTGGAGTCAAATTGAAAGAAAATCCCAGGACAGAGATGACTGGAGAGTCCTGACCAATGGCCTCTACCCCAGGAGCTGTAGTAGGCAGAAGTAAGTAAGACAGGTGGAAGACATGGCCGATCATTCTTGAATCGCAACCCCTTTTCAGTTTCATTCAGTTAACAGTGAGTTGAGATAGTTCCTTATCCCTATTAATTGGGTTTGGATCTTAGATTTATTTTCTCAAAAGATCATTAGGTGATCCAATGATCAAGCATTGCGCAAGAAGCTCTGATTGGGGCATAATTAGTACTTGTTTATATACCTACTGAGGCCCTTATCCCTTGTATGCTATGTGCATGGGGAAGAGGAACTCGAGTCTTGGAAGCTACCAAAAAAAAATATGCATCAGCCTTATTATTTTGGTAATTTGTGTGCTATTTTAGTTACTTTATTGAGGCCTTTGTCCCCATGCAGGCTATGTGCAAGGGGCATAGGAACATATGCTATTCAGTTCAGAGTATACATCAACAGTGATTGAGCTCCTGTGGAAAAAGCGGATAAAAAATAATCTCTCAAGCCTTGGAAGCTTCCAAATAAAAATATGCATTAAGCTTATTAAGGCGGCAACATTGTGTGTTATTTTATTTCTTTGTATTTTAATAGAAAGTTGTGTACATTAAAAAATAGAAAGTCTTGCCTATTACAGTGGCATGGCAACACATTTGGCTGGTTTTGCCAAAATGTCTGATCTCCTGTGACACCACGCACTGCTTTTGGGTCACAGAAAGATAGGAGAGAATGTGGCGTAATGGCGACAGATAGGAGAATGTGGCTTAATGGTCAGAGCTGCAATCTTTAGAACTGGGGAACCAGGTTCGAGTCTCAGCGTTGGCTCCAACATTCTGTGGTTCTGGGCAAATCACTTAATCTCCCCGTGCCTGGGGAACCAGGTTTGAGTTTCAGTGTCGGGTCAACATTCCGTGGTTCTGGGCAAATCACTTAATCTCCCTGTCCCTACCAAAAAATGAATGTATACCTGTGTAAAGTAACTGTTGCTCATGTAAAGTGCTCCAATAACTTTGGGCCGTGGTTGCGCTATATAAAACTGCAACAAAAAAAAAGATAAGACATGCGTGAGCTTGGTTGTGTCCAGAGCGCAAACTACCAATGCATTAGACCATTCCTAGTGCAAGATGAGCAAATGTTCTAAAGCAAGTGATGCTCCAGAGAAGGCAATATATCTACAGACCTCTTCACTTCAGAACCCCAAGGCACTTCGTCTTTCACAGGCTGGCATTCAATATTCAGTGAGTGGTGCAAAGTCGTACATTATGTTAAGCCAACAATCCATATAGCCACTCGTTAGAGATTGAAATATTAATAAGATAATAGTTAATTTCCAGGAGGTGCAATTCCTGAAGAATTTGTTTATGGAAATATGAGCATGCAAGTGTGGGACTGGTATTAAAATAAGGCAGTGAAGCACAGATAATCAAGATCAGATGCAAATGTGGGAACCTGTGAGGACACTGGATGCATGCATATGGGATCCTTGGATACAACACCAAGGAGATGCTATTTACACATTTTAAGCAATTTCATTAGATTTTGTTTCATTAAATTTTGCTTAATTCAATGTTATTTCCTTAAAGGGATTCGTAAAGTGTCGTTTAATTAAATTGTAATTAAATTCAGTTTCAAGAAACGTTATTGTAATGCATGTCATTAATTGTTTCTTTTAATAGTTATATTCACATTCAGAATCCCCTTTGAAAGTTAAACACTTTCCTAATAATAGCAGCCAACGAAGAAAGGCCACAAACTAGATGTCGTTTAAATAACGGTGTTGTTTTTAGATATCCTCTTGAAAATATCAGATATGATGGTATGTTACGGTTTAGCAGCAATCGTAAACGAATGCCCCTCGGCGAGACCATGTGAAAATTCCCCCAAAGTATTCTCAAGATTTCAGTAGTTCATCTCAGCATTTCACCCTCTGTTATGCCAGGCTCTCTCTTCGTTTATTTTGTTAAGCACGGGCAGGCCCAAATAATTCATTTCAGCTCTACTTTCATCCTATTGCCTTAAACTGTGTGAGAAAGCTACCGTGGGTAAAATGATGTATTTCTGAAAAGTTAGACGCTTTCAAACTAGTTGTCAGCTATCCATCAAGCAATAAAACAATTAACTCACTTAAGATATGTTTGTACGCAGTCATGCACTTAGTGGTTCTCTCACATTCGCCATCGTATCGACACACATGCCTCATCTGTGCCAACACCCCCCCCCCTCTGTGCCCTCTCCCAAAACAGAGAACTAAGGGGCAGATTTACAAGTCCCTTGTGCCACTTTTGCGTTACTTTTCCCATCTTAAAAGTGACGCAAAAATGGCGCAAGGGGCTTGTAAATCTGCCCCTAATGTTTCACGTCACCATGATACAGACAGCTATTTCCTTAATCCTGCAAAAATAAGAATTATGGTTAGATTTGGTGTGTAGAAGGCGCTAGCTACTTGATCCCTGAAACCAATGGAGTGGAGCCTCAAAAAGAAGCTCAGGGGCACCAACTCGCCCAGGAGTGATGGTGACTACAGCATCGAGGAGCCTTTTGCCTCTGTTCAATCCTGCATCTTAACGTGGATCAGTTTCAGGGACGTAGAGTCTTGAGGCATGGCAAGAGTGCACAGAGGACACTTGCAATGTATAATCTACGGTGCATAAGATCTTATGTAACTAAGGGATCTTCCGCACATGGGTGCCAGCTACTGACTGGTCCATGAAGCACCAGTGTTTCTCAGAGGTCTTGAGGTGCCATTCTACCAAGTATGGTAGTTGAGTGGCTGTGTAGTAGTGCTTAAGCCAAAGAATTCCCAGCTCTCCATCCTTTAGTGGGGAACGTTGTTGTCATTTGGCCATTCTGGCATTTTTCCTTTTCCAAATGAACCCCTCCATTAGTTACTGTATTATTGGAAAGGTGCCCCGGGGTGACTGGAGGAGGGGAACCTGAATTATGTATAATATTTGCAGTAGCAGAGTCATCTTGACAGCCTCTATGAATCCCGTTTGTGAGAGTCGCCCCCATCTGCCAACTCTGTAGATCCCTACGGGCTGTGTGGAGGAATAGATCAGTATTTCCACTTTTCCTGTAGGGCATTTTGTTGCTCACAGGACCTGCGATTTTGACCTAATCACCTTGAATCCTGACACTAGGCCAAACGTGTCTGATTCATGGAGTATGGCTGGGAATGTGGTCAGCTGATTAGTTAACATTAAGAGAAGGTCATCTGCATAGAGTGTTATCTTGTGTTCTGTTTCACTGACTGTTATTCCTGTGATTTGGGGGTTTCTATGTCTTGTCTTGGCTAGGAGTTCCATATATAGGGCAAACAAAAGCAGTTAGGGGACAGCCTTGCTGTGCTTCCCTCTGTATCGCAATGGGACCTGAGGTGGTGCAGTTGACTCAGACCCGGGTGTCTGACTGGTTGTAGCCGCTAAACACCCATCTCAGGAATTTGGGTCCCATTCCACTCCTACCAAGGATCTCCCAAAGGAAGGGCCACTGAACTTTATCAAATGACTTCTCAGTTTTCAATAGATAATAGGAAGGGTGGTATTTTAACTCAGGCTGTTTTGTCCATGATGTATAATATGCATTTTATGTTGTCACAGCATCCCATGTCTGGGATGAACCCCATCTTGTCTGGACCTACGAGGTCTTGCGTATAGGGAGCTAATCCTCAGGCCCGGATGGCCATTAATATTTTTGTGTCAATGTTGAGAAGTGAAATGGGGTGGTACAAATTGGAGACTGTAGGGTCCTTGCCCTGTTTGGTTATTACTGTGATTACAGCTCTTTGTGTCAAGGAGGTGAGAGATGCTGTTGCTACAAAAGAGTTATAGAACTTAGCCAGTAAATGAGCTAATTATGCAGAGAACATCGTGTAGAAGGCTGCTGTAAACCCAGCGGGCCTGTAGGCTTCCCAGTGTGTGGTTTGAAGATTCTAGTTATGATGTTCTCCACCATTATTTCTCCCTCCAGTGCTGTGGATTTGTGTTTTGTGAAGGTCATAGTGGAGTCGCTTCTATTTAGGTCTCTATGGTCCCGGTGCAGGAGGGTTCTGAAGTGCATAGCATGGAGTAGTATATTTGGAAAGATATAGCTATCCCCTTCAGGGTGAAGGTGGTGTCTCCCGTGTGGGTAGTGATTTGAGCCATGTAATCTCTCTGCTATTTTGCCCTGAGTTTCAAGCTAGCAGTTTGCATGTCTTGTTTCCCCAGTGTAATACCTGTGTTTGGCACTCAGTAATGCATACTACGTGGCCTCCCAATCCAGTGCTTTAAGCTGTTGCCTTGCTATTGTGAGCTGGTGAGAGACCTTCTGCAAGCCCATACCCCTTCTGATGGGTCTCTAGGTAACTCACCTTCCCCTCCAGTTCCGTACACTTTGCTCTCCTGTCCGCATTAAGTTTAGCACAAAACCTATTAGTTCCCCCTAAGGACTACCATGAGAGTGGCAATTTGTTGGACGACCCTTCATTCCCCATCAAATAGGTAGAGACATGACTGTGGGTAGGTTCTATAATAATATCTGGCTGCTTCAGAAAGTGGTCATTCGGTCACCAGTGTCTTTGTTGGGTGCGGTTCATCTAGGTCTTTTAAGGTGAGGAGGGCAGGGCCTTGATCAGTTAGGGGGATGAACCCACTGTCGACCTGCTGTATCCTTGGTACGAGCTGGTGTGATGCCGAGAAAAACATATAGTCCCTAGTGGTGAGATGTTGAGCTCGCAAGATACCTATCAGGCCAAGGTATTCAAGCCAAGCGTAGCTGGTATCCGAGAAGGCTTATTTTTGCCCCATTCTAGGCCGCTGACCGATCAAGGTCAGTGTCCATCATCATATTAAAGTTCCCCCCCTATGAGGTATCTTTGTATCCAGCATTGTCCGAATCTGGAAGACTGCCTCCCGGAGGAAGCTTTCCTGGTTATCGCTTAGGGGCTTATATGTTGCAGAGTGTGATAGTGTGTGATTGTTGCATTATTCGCACCACCAGCAGTCTACTTGAAATCTCAGCTATTGCAGATAGTATTTTCCATGCAAACTTATTAGGAAGTAGTCTTGCCAGTTCTCCCCTCTTAGCTGGGCTTGAGGACAGGATCTGCCAAGTGAACCAGCCAGTGCGGAGCCAGCTCCAGACTTTTTCAAGTAAAGGAGTTTCCTGTAGTAAGCAGATTTAACAGCCTGAACATTTTAGCATATGTAGCATAGGGCCATGCTTTCCTGGGGGTTGAGGCCCATAGGGTTCAGACTATTGATTTGCATTGGTAGGTATGGGTGATCTCGCTAAAGATTCCTGCCAGAAATTGTAAGTGCTCTTAGGTGTCTCCAGGGTTGTGTGCAAGTGGGCCAATATCAAATGGAAGCTATATCATGGTGTGATGGTGGGTTCCCCAAATTTCTCCGTAATTGTATCAACAAAAACTAACAAACCTCCATTGCCCTTAACTGGAATAATCTGTATGGTTTGTGGACTAGTAGAACTCTTATCGGGTCCATCATCCATCTGACCAGTCAATAGTATGCCGCCTGAGTCCTCTCCAGCCCAGACCCCCATAGGTTGTGTGACTGCATGTTCACTTTCCTTTTCCCCCATTAGCGGTGTGTGCCAGTCTTTTGAAGTAATAGTCTCATGGTCCGGTCTTGAGGTCGTTTGTCTGTAGGTTACTCAGACTTGCCTGCTGCTCTGGGTACACTTCGTCCTCTGAGGGTTTCACTGTTGATCTATTTCTCGTCACTCTATTCAATTTCCCAGCTCTCGCTGCTGGTTTACCCACCTTGGGAGGGGTATCTGGTTGGGGTGTTATCTGTTATGTTGGGTATGGGAGCTCAAGGATTGCGGCGCCCTCCACAAAGGAGCCGACAGCCTGTGCCTATCCCTTCCAGGAGAAGAGTCTTTGGAACAGGTGCGCCCAGGAGCACTTCACAGCTTTGCTTTCGAGGAAGGTATCAGATCCTGTTAGAGGAAAATCGCAGTGCACTCAAACTGGATGGCATCCATTTGGCAGAATGGGATGCTTCCACAATAGCTTTCTTATGGTGGAAGTAATACAGGCAGGTCACGATGTCTGGCGGGGTGTTGCCGGGGCCAGTGGCCCTGTTAACTCTGTGGGACCTGTCCTGTTGTATGTCCGCTATTGCGCATTTGTGAAGGACCTGATGGAATAGGATTTTCACATACATTTCGATATCCCTCTACTCCGCCTGCAAGGGGTTCCCAGGAGGCGAATGTTGGATCCGCGGGATCTGATTTCTAGGTCCTCCAAGTGAGCCTGGAGCGTGAGGTTTTGATCTCATAAGTTAACCTGTCCCTGACTGTAGCAGTCCAGTCCCTTCTCTCTCGCATTACTGATGTCCTCCAGGATGGAGATTCTTTGTCTCAGTTCTTCCATGTCATGTTGCATAGCCTTTATAATTTTAAAGACCTCAGCCCTGAGCAATGTAATGTCCTGGTGGAGTTTATTGAATGGGTCCTCAATGAAGGCCAGGGTTAGGGGGTTTCCACTTGATGTGGCTAGGATCTTTGCGGGGAAGACTCCCTGCTTTCCCTCTCTCAGGGCTTTGATTGCAGGGGCCTTAACGAGCATATCTCTAAGAGTTGAGCCTTTGCGGGATTCATGGCCTGCCATGGCCACAAGGATTCAGACGGTGGGAGGGGCACCAGGAACATCATCGAGGCGCAGCTTGTCTTTTGGTGGTGGGAGCCTGGCCCCATTTCTATTACATCGGGCCACAGGGGGCCTGTCTGCTGCCGGCCTGGCCCGTCAGCAGTTTCAGAGCTCTCCAAGTTCAGGGCTGGGGCCGGACACATCCACATTGCTGGGCTTAAGGTCCTTCAGGTAGGGGTTGGGTCCCTCACGTGGCTCTCCAGCCAAGCCTGCAGCTCAGGGGAAGGGCCTCAGCATTGGTATCGCCCTTGTTGCTCCTACTCTGTCGTCATCTTGGCCATGTTCCTTGGTTACATATTTAAAGAATTGCTTTTTATTTGTTTTAAGCGTGTTGGTTTGGTTTGGAGAGTGGTGGGAAGTGTTTTTTCACATATTTTATTATTATTTAGAAATTATTTCCATACATTTTGTCTTTGATTGGTTAATGAGATCATTAATTGTTATCTTCTAATTTTTAGAATGAATTGATTTAATTCATAGTAATGTATTATGTTTTATTTGCTTAAAATGTAGCAGTTGTCTTTGTTTTATTTGCTGCCATTTACTTCACTTTTAGTATTGTTTTGACTTTTTTATGGGTTGTAGGGTTTGTAGGGCAGTAGGATGGAAAGTGTTTTAGTTATATACATTTTTAGTATTTTAATTGGTAAATTATTTAAATGGGTTAGTTGGTTTTGTTCAATAGATACATTTTATCAATGACTTTGTAAGTTATTTTTTCTGAAGATTCTGTTATTACAAACAATTGAAATATTTATTTTTTAATATTTTTATTATTTATTATTTGTAATTGTATTATATTTGTGAACTTGCTTTGGGGAATCTCAATTTCTTGTGGTGAACTTCATAATAGCCAGCCGTTCCCGCCGCACCAAGAGTAGTGCTTTAAATAGCCCGCTTCTCACCGGTTCTAGGTACCAGCACTTCTGAATTTTCTGCTTGTGAGTATGGGAACCGCCACTGGGCCAGAAGAGTAATGTTACTTGTAGGGCTAACAGGGCAGGAATAGTTGGTATGGTATGTGCCACAGCGCAAGTGGTGCTCAACTGCTACCAACAAGGCTGACAGAGTGAAGTGGGGGGGAGGGACTCTGACAACCAAGTATTAGTTTAACCTTGTGATGAGCCAATGCTGAACTGTTGGATATCAGCAAATGCATTAGTTCTGGGCTGCCCAGGGATTGGGAGGGCCCTTTGTCTCATTGTGACTCTCAATGAAGGGTCCAATTAAGCACTATGTAGTTAGGCTGACTGTAGATGTACCGCACAGGACTGTCATCTGCAATGTGCAAACTCCAAGTGAGGATGACGTGTTAGTATACCATGATGCTCCAGCGCCTGTCTGTAGATAGATCGATATGGGAGATGGTGACCATAACCGTAACACAGCAGGGGGCCTGGTAGTCAAGACCACCCAGCAGCTGGAAAAATTGGTAAAAATATCTGAACAGAATGCTATAGGTCCCCGAGTGCCGGTCTGTGTGTGCAAGTGCCTGTATGTCCCTGTCTGTGCTCGAACGCAACTAAGTATGAAAGTTAGGTCCTGTGCCAGCCACTACTGGTAAATGCTACCAGTGACACCACACAGACCCACAAATCCTACCTCACCAGGGCACAGCCTGCCTGCCACTAAAAGCGCCCCCTTCAAGTAATGCTGGCAGCGAGCACAAGGCGACCTTCTGCAAGACCTCCCCCTTGCTGCTTTTCCTTTCACTATTCGGTGGCTGCTCGTCTCCAGGCACTCTACGGTGGTTCCAAAGAGCCATTCTCTAGTGACTTAACCTGCTGTAGTGGCCTTGGGGGGGTGGTGGCTGCCGCTGGCAGAGGAGACCCGTCTACTGTGAAGGGAAGGTGCTTGGGTATCAGGAGTGGTGTGCTGCAAAGTGGATTGCATTTTGTTTCAAGCACTGAGCTCATGGTTGGGAGGTAAGGAGGCCAGGCGGGAGAAAATGACATCCCCCAAGAAAGGTTACAATAGGCTGAAGGCACCAGCAAGGGTTTAAAATAGTTTTTTTTAAGTCCATAAAAACTTTAAACTAAAACAACTGCTGCAGGCGATATATGCTTCAGTCTCACAGCGTGGGATGCTCACTTTCTGTTGTGCTGTGCAGATGAAAGACAGGAAAACACGAAGAACATCTAGAGCAGCGCCCACCAACTATTTCCAAAAGGAGAATGCTTCCTCCATAGCGAAATGCTGAGCTGCAGTCAAGATCCATGTTCCGCATTGGTTTGATGGCTCTGTTTACATGCGCACAATGTTCTGTGGAGGTATAACCTTAGAGGAAGCAAGTGAGCGCAGGGAGTCTGACATGTGCTCCTACAGTGAAGATTGGGCCTGTCTAAAATGACAGCTATTCAATATTTGTTAATGATGAGAAAACCAGGGTGTGTTCATGCAGTCATAGTACTTATATAGGAGTACACCCATTGGTATACTTTTTCACGGATGTGATGCTGGTGGCTTTGTATGAATATATAATTTTTCTTTTATTTCTAACATATTTTATGCTTGTAAAGCCAAGGTTGCAGGTTCAGTCCTCCGAGTACTAGGCACTAGTTCATGGGGAAAATGTTTTGACGGTCAAGCAGAATGTACAGCCAGTCTGGACTCAGCACAGCCATATGTTTCAGACCCCAGTAAGTGGGGTTATTGGATAATGTAAAAGCAGTTCCTCATTTGGTACTCTTTATGTTTGATCAGGCAATCCCATTGTCTACAGCTGTTCTAGCTGACATTAATTGAGGTGATACCTGGAGCTAAAAGCTCACAGCTGAAAGGTGCAGTGATCTGCAGCTGACAAGTCTGATTACCGAAGAGGTCAACAGAGCCATCAATTATTCTTATGTTGGTTACTAGAGTAACATTTATTTGAGAACTGGTAACTGTAAATGTGCAATGTCTTAAGTGTGGTATTAGGAACTTTAGTTAACAAAAACAAGCTGTTATTTCTTGCTGATGTCTAAGCAACTGTTTCATTAGAAATTGTTAAAACAAATAGTATCTCTGATGAACACTGACACAGCATGTCTGTAAAGGCCTTTTGTGACTTTGTGCACCTATTTCATAATACCCACAGCATATTATAAATGTTTTTAATACATTACCGTGATATTTTAACTTATTACAGCAATTCCTTAAATTTAGTCATAATAAGATCACATTTTAATTTTGGTCTAATACAAAGAATATCGGTTAAACCCCTCTCAAGCAGCAACCACACTTCTTGTCAGGATGAGGCACAAACCAACCCTAAATTAACATGTGCTCATCCCTGTGGTAGTTTGGCACAGAGCAGCCAGGCTTAATTTAGAGGCAATATTTGTGCAACACTTCAAAACAGTAATAAAGAGAAAAACAACACACAAAAAAAATCCCAAACCAACTTAGAAAAATAGAGTTTTTTCAAATAAATTCAAGACCAAAATGACAAAAATCCAACCAGTAGAACCAAAGATATCCAATTTTAAAGATTTAAAGATTTTAGCAAAAATACGTCCAAAAGCACAAAGCGGCAACTGTAGATAACTGTTCATGCCGGCCTGTGACAAAGTCACAAGTTCAGGCCAACAATGATGGAGTGCGGAACAGCTACAGGGGCCCAGTTAGGCCTGCTAAACATAGTACCTTAAATCCTGGTTTGCAAGGAACTGCATCAAAAATGCTTTTGGCATCCAAAGCAATGAGTCAGTTATGAGGTGCAGTGAGAGGCTGCAATGTGGTGTCTTGCATCTTGAAGGATCCTGTCGATGGGGGCTTGAGATGCAAACTCCAGTGTTGAGGATGCATCGCACAGTTGGGGTGATGCTTCGGTTTCAAGAAGCTGTGAAGCTGTGATGCAGAGTCCGGCACCGTCGTCGAGGCTGACATCAGCAAGGGATGCGATGGCCTTTGTGAAGAAATGTTGTGCAGTGGTGGTTCTGAAGGGGCTGGTTCAATCCACGCAGCAGTGGAGATGAGTCGGTTCTGCTCTCGGTTGCTCAGTGTGGCAGAGGAGATGCATCGGTACTGCTGGATCCACAGAGACTGACAGAGCACCTTAAACCCACTTCCTGGGGTCCAGGACTCGGCTGGCACTACTTCACAGGGTAGACTCACAGATAGCAGAGTCCAGGTGTAGGTGCAAAGTTATTAGAAGCCTGTTGTGTCTGCGGCTCCAGATCAGGGAGCCAGTCAACTAGCCCTTGGAGACACTCTGAGGTTCTAGTTTCAAGAGATACAGGTCCAGTCCTTCTCACTCAGGCAAGAGAGCGGGGGGAAGCAGGCCATCACAGCGGGGCAGCAGTCCCTTTAGGGCAGCAGTCCCTTTAGGTCAGCAGAGTGGAAGTCCAGAGTATCCACAGATCCAGAAGTGTCCTGAAGAGTTGGTGTCTGAGGTCCAGTATTTATACCCAGTTGTGCTCTTGTAGTGGGGAGAAGCTTCTAGAGGCATGCCTTTGACGTGCACAGGTGTCCTGCCTTCCTGGCTCTGGCTTCTGACTAACAACAGGGGGTATGCAGCCCTTTGTAGGGAGCCAGAATACAGACTATTTCAGTGTAAGTGGGCCTGTGCCCAGCTCCTTCCTCTCATTCTGCCTGTGATGGCCCATCTAGGTACACCTAAGATCTCTATTGTGTGTGGCTGTTTATGAGTAATGTGCAAAGCCCAACTGTCAAGTACACCCAGTCATGTGACCCAGTGACAGGCTCCAGGCACCAAATGGCTAAGTCAGAAAAATGTCAACTTTCTAAAAGTTTCATTTTTAAAATTGGATTTTAAAATCCGACTTCACCATAGGATAGGATTTTTAATTACAATTCCAAATACATCAAACATGAACTGGTACCTGTTCCCACTTTGGAATTACAGTGTATTAAATGTAATAAGGTAACTCCAATGCTATCCTATTAGAGATGTAGGTCATGCAGTAGTGAAACTTTAATTTAAGAGTTTTTCACTACTAGGACATGAAAAACGTAAAAGTACATGTCGTACTTTTTAAATACGCTGCGCCCTGCTCCTTGAGCTGTCCCAGGCCCAACCTAGGGATGACTTGCATTTTTTTTAAAGTAAGGTTTGGGCCTGGCAAAAGGTTTATTTTGTCAGGTTGGAATGGCAGTTCACTACTGTACATGCACCGGCTACACTGGCAGGCGGCCTGATACATGTTTAAAGTTCTACTTAACTTCTACTTAAGTGGGTAGCACAATCAGTAGCATGTAATATACAGGCCTGGGACACAGGTAACGTCCCCTTACAGGGACTTACAAATGGATTTTAAGGCAAAAGCACAAGCACTTTAGCACTGATTAGCAGTGGTAAAGTGTGCAGGTTCCTAAAGCCAGGAAAAATAAAGTCCGCAAACAGGAAGACTGAATGCAAAAAGGTAGGGGTACACCACACCAAGGATGCCAGGTTGAACAATCATCAGGTTGAAGTAGTCATTTGTGCGATTAACAGCAAAGCGTTGCTAAATTTGCTTTTCTGAGCAATCCTGGGGCAAATACAGTGAGCTCTATGGTGCCCCCTCTGGAACTGTGCACGGGCAGTGGGCCCCTTGCCTGAAAGCTCCTGACTGGATACAAAGCGTGGGGGTCCCCTACATGTACTTTGCAGGGGGCCCCTACAAGTTTTGTTATGCCACTTGGCGGATAGTCTTATTGACTAGGGATTGGGTTGAGCTCCATATGACCCTGAGTGTATAACCTAATCTAGTGAGTCATCTTACATGAACATTTGAGTAGGTGAAAATTAATTTCTGCTCAATATAATTAATTTAACATTATGCCTTGCAAGGTGTATGGAAAGCACTATAGAACTACCAATGTACTACAACCAAGGGTGAACTGTGTCTCTCAGTTCTATTATATTACTTGGGATAAGACTAGATGTTGGATGGGTAGCTGCATACACAATTTGTGGTGCCTAGACTTTGGTGTACTTTAGTGAACGTTAAGGTGACAGCAATTGACAAAACCTCAGGTGGTGTCACAAATTGGTTTATCAGCATAGAACAATACATCAACTGATGGCAACAATGTCTCTGTTTACAACAGAAACAAGAATGTCCCTATTAGGAAAGGCCTACGGATTTATCCTATCAATCAAGTGTCTGATGTTTACCGATTCTGTTGGTTGTCTCACAAACATAGTATCAACATAGAGTCTACATACAGTAGCTTGTATATGCACTAAAGAAATTTAAAATACTAATCAGTAAAATTACAATTATTTATTTTGTAAATAAGCAACATAAAAATATCAACATAAAAATATCCTTCCCTCCCAGAATGGGTTACAATCTTTTAATCAAATTCAATTAATCATAATAAAAATCAATTTACGTGAATACATGTCACAAAAATCATCATCAAAGTCGACGCGGCGTTTCGGTGATTTCACCTTCTTCAGGACTAAAAAACAGTATGATCAAATCTAAAAAGAAGGGAAAGTATTGTCTTAAAATAAATGTTGACTAAAACAGTGCAATATACAATACTACATTTCATGGCTACAGTATCTTGACTCGAAAATAGCTAATTGCCTGCGTATTGTTACTAATTGGTAAGGCAAACACTTGACAGTATGACGGTATTTCTATAGACACGTATATTATTCGAATTTATTTTATTATTATTTATCAACAGATGTCCTTAAAGCGTTTTATAAATTTATAGAAAGGACCCACTCATACCTCAATTGTCTTGTAATGGAAGGGATAGACGTTTTAATAAAATTGTCCAAATGGAATAGCCCTTCACGATAGAGGCATCTACTGTTGAATAAGCCTATAATGGAAGTAGGAGTCATCACTTAACATGTACCCTGCATTTACTCTCCATTGGTAGTATGAAAACATAGCTTATACTTTGTCGACATACCTTATTTTCAGTTGAGTTAGGAATTATATGTTATGTCCGTAAGAGCCACCGTGGATATACTCGTATTATTCGAGAGAAGCCCACTTTAAAATTTGGGGAAAATATCTCTAGGGTGACAAGTAAAAGAAAAAGAAAAAATCTCTCATTTAATCACTGGGGTTTTGTTCACCTGATGTATTTTTTGACAGTTTACAACATTCAATCACTGTTGCTCACCACAATATTCAAGGGCGTGTAAATCCTTTTCGTTTCTTCAGCTCTAATCGTTAGATAAGGAATTCACATCTGACAGGCCAACGAAAGTAGATTTTTTCAATTAATCACTTTCTTGTGTTCAATCCTATACATAAAGAGAACACCATATATTGTCGTTTTGTGTATATTGACGTAAGATAATTACAGTCACATTACTGTCCTATGCTTGATTGTGTGACCTTGTTATAAACGTTGCCCCGAGTCCTGATATTTAAGACTCACGTTCCATTCTGAACCGTGTTTGTTTCAATATTACCAAAGTTCATCGTTTGGGCTCAGGTCTCGCTTTAAATAGTACCCGGCCAATCCAAGCAATTAAGAATGCTCAGTGTTGCTTATTTAATTAAGGCTGGAAGAGAATTTTTTTTTTAAAACTAACATTCTATCGGTTTGTTATGTTTGTATAAACGCTCTATATTTGTACAACTAATTGCCGCTAGCGCTCGGGTCTTTTAATTTAAAGTTACAGTGAACCACGGTCATTTAAAATACTCCGTGACGCTTACCTCAACCGGACAAGACGGCCTCCCTGCTCTTACGGACTCCTCGATAGCAGCGTATCAAGAGGGTTTGTTTTCTTGTCTTATATGCCCGGTAGTTTTAGACCTCCTACTCACGCACTTACGCATTTACGTCACTTCCTCTTTTGTACGGAAGTGATGTATATTATGCCTGAAACTAGCAGACATCTTAACAAAGACCAATGTCATATTGTATTGATCCTTTTTATTTCATACTCATCCTATTTGGTTTAAAAATAAATCAATATGAATGTAATTGTATTAGTTGTTTATCTCGGATGATCTCATTGCGTGTTTTGAAATTGCATCTCTTATTACGTATGCATCATGCGTAACGCGGTGATACACGGGCGGCCATCTTGGGATGGACTAGTGAAGCATTATATCAATACGTTTGTTAATGCAGAGTGAACCTATTTACTTATTTTTATAGTTCTACCATGAAACACATTCATATTAATACATTTGAACTTGTAATGTAATTTTCACGATATATAATGGAAGATATGGATAACAACTATCAGAGGTTTCATATAGATCAATATATTATTTTCTTCTAAGAAATAATGGATTTTCCTATAACATAATTATTATCATAAAAGCTGTAAACTGTGTCCAAAAATAAACATCAAAACATATATGTAGTGAATATTTTGACATGGTAGATAGATATTATGAACAAGTCAATATAGCATCATTAAAACGAACGATAAAATGTCATAATGGGAGAATCACAGCTGACATTCAATATATAGGTTGGTACAAGCTTATATTGTTAAACGAATTCATTAAAGTAATTTCTCCCAATCTTCTTTATTATTCAATCCATTTTTGTATGTGTTGAAGCGTGACATAAAAAATTGTTCACGTTTTTTCCTTTTGGTCGTAATATCGCCACCACGTGCGTTACAATAAACAATTTCTATACCGCGCCATCTCAGATCATCTACCGAGTGATTCGCCTCTAACCAGTGATCTACCAGTGGAGATGTTCTTTTCTTAGTTCTGATCGCTGATTTATGTTCTGTGATTCTTGTACGTATCTCACGTGAGGTCTCACCAATATAAGCCTTGTTGCATGGGCACATGATCATATAGATCAGATTGCTTGACCTGCAATTGATCAGATTTCTAATCTGATGTTTGCCACCGTTATGTATCACTGTACTTCCTTTGATCACGTTACTACAGATTTTGCAGGAATTGCAAGGAAAAGTGCCAACAGGAAAAGGGGCATTATTAATGGTGTTTTGTTTAGGGATTTTATCTTCTCTATAGGTATGTACTAATTTGTTACGAATCGTACTATTCCTCCTAAATGAAAACAGTGGTTTTGGTGGTATGGTTTCATTCTTGTCTTTTAGTAATGACCAATTCCTGTTCACTATATTTTTGACCTTATTACTGATATTGCTGAAGTTTGTTACAAAAATCAGTGGTAAGTCCTGCATTCGTCCATTTTTGTCTTTTTCAATAAAGAGAGAATCTCTGTCGAAATACTTAGCTCTTTTGTAGGCCTTACGGATAAGTTTTTTTGGGTATCCTCTGTCTGCTAGTTTTTGTGTTAAGACATCAGCATGTCTATTGAAATCATGGATATCTGTACAATTGCGGCGTATTCTTAAATACTGCCCAAAAGGAATGTTATCTTTCTGGCACGCTGGATGATTGCTCTGGTAGTGTAACATTGTGTTACGATCGGTGGGTTTCGTAAACAACTCTACCTTTAATTTGCCATTGTCATGTTCTATTTTGATGTCTAAAAAGTCACAGTATTCTTTATTAATATTTGACGTGAATTTAAGATTAATGTCTCCCAAGTTTATCCAACTTAGGAAGTCATTAAGGGATTCAATGGTTCCACTCCAAATAAAGAAAACATCATCGATGTAGCGGGACCAACAAGATATGTTCTCATAAAATGGTGCCGCTGTGTTAAAGATATGTTTCTCCTCGAAATCAGCAACATACAAGCAGGCCAGACTGGGAGCACAGGTGGCTCCCATGCTGGTACCTTTGACCTGCTTGTATAGATCTTTACCGAACAAAAAAATGTTGTTCTTAAGGATTATGTCTACACATTCTACTATAAATGCTGAATGAGCAGACAAATCATCATGGTCATTCTTTAAGAGGCTCTTCAGCATTTCAATAGTATCATTTTGTGGTATATTTGTGTAAAGGGCCTCTATGTCTAGGGATACCAACAATTGACTTTCTATATGGTAGGCCAAACCTTCGATTTTTTTGATCATTGAGGTGGTATCTTTTATATAGGCCTTTTGTTTAATCACAAGTGGTTGCAGAAATTTATCAACATATTTGCTGAGAGGTTCAGTGAGAGAATCGATACTAGAAACTATCGGTCTCATGGGTGGATTTGTTAGACTTTTATGTACTTTAGGTAGTCCATATAGAGCTGGTAGTTTAGGATTAAGATTTCTAAGGAAATTGTATTCATCTGGACATATGATATCATCTTCCTTCGCATGGTCTAAAAGTCTCCTAACTTTTTTGATTAGTGCTTTCCAAGCTTCTCTGTTCGATTTCTCATAGTGCAAGGGATTATTCAAAAGGTTGAGTATTCTATTGTTGTAATCCGCAGTGTCCATCACTACTATACTGCCACCTTTATCTCCCGGTTTTATGGTAAGCTCATAACATTGTTCTAGATTGATCAGGGCAGTTCGTTCAGTGACATTCAGATTATTCCGCCAACCAATATTTTTGGAGAATAGATCGTCAATGTTACTTTCTACCACTCTCTCAAATAGGTCAACATTTTTATTAACTAGGTTTAAGGAGGGAGTCCATTGAGATTTTGGTTTCAAACCAGATTTGTTATGAGGCATGGTTCAATTATCTTCTTTGTTTTTGAAGAAATCGTTTAATCTGATTTTTCTAAAAAAAAATTGTAAATCTCTTTCGAGATTAAATTTGTCCACTGGTGTGCAGATTGCATAACCTAAGCCTTTTTCTAAAAGTGAAGTCTCATGACTGTTAAGTGTTTTACTCGATAGGTTTATAATAGGGGCTTTTCTATTATTCTCTATTCCCACATGGCTTGACTTCGGGTTTTCATGTATGTATGTCTCTGTGGTTGGTTCTGGGGGTAAAAATTTCCCCGTCCCCGCCCTCGTCCCCTGCCACGGTTGGGACCGGGGTTGTGTTGGCGTTGGTCCAAAAAAGACAACGAGTCTCTACTAGTACTAGGTACACTGTCCCCTATTTTCTTGGGGTTGTCTGAGATCTCATTTTCAGACTCTGAACTGGTATATGAGGTGTCAAAGAAGGTTACTCTTTTCTTTGGGTAATTTCTTCTTGGTTGTTGCCAATTATTTCTATTGTATGTATCCTCTCTTGGGCGGTCGTAGAAATCTTTTTGTAAATAGGGGTATACAGATGTCCTTAAAGCGTTTTATAGCGACAAAGTATAAGCTATGTTTTCATACTACCAATGGAGAGTAAATGCAGGGTACATGTTAAGTGATGACTCCTACTTCCATTATAGGCTTATTCAACAGTAGATGCCTCTATCGTGAAGGGCTATTCCATTTGGACAATTTTATTAAAACGTCTATCCCTTCCATTACAAGACAAGACAATTGAGGTATGAGTGGGTCCTTTCTATAAACTTATAAAACGCTTTAAGGACATCTGTTGATAAATAATAATAAAAAAAATTCGAATAATATATGTGTCTATAGAAATACCGTCATACTGTCAAGTGTTTGCCTTACCAATTAGTAACAATACGCAGGCAATTAGCTATTTTCAAGTCAAGATACTGTAGCCATGAAATGTAGTATTGTATATTGCACTGTTTTAGTCAACATTTATTTTAAGACAATACTTTCCCTTCTTTTTAGATTTGATCATACTGTTTTTTAGTCCTGAAGAAGGTGAAATCACCGAAACGCCGCGTCGACTTTGATGATGATTTTTGTGACATGTATTCACGTAAATTGATTTTTATTATGATTAATTGAATTTGATTAAAAGATTGTAACCCATTCTGGGAGGGAAGGATATTTTTTTGTTGATATTTTTATGTTGCTTATTTACAAAATAAATAATTGTAATTTTACTGATTAGTATTTTAAATTTCTTTAGTGCATATACAAGCTACTGTATGTAGACTCTATGTTGATACTATGTTTGTGAGACAACCAACAGAATCGGTAAACATCAGACACTTGATTGATAGGATAAATCCGTAGGCCTTTCCTAATAGGGACATTCTTGTTTCTGTTGTAAGTCGATACCCCGTCCCTTTGTGAGTTTCACACTGGGGTAACTCCCTTGTTTTTGGATAACAATGTCTCTGTATCATCATTAAGTGTCATACCGAGAAAATTTTGATCTCATTAACCCTATCGCTGCCTATATACTCATTACAAACTCTACCCAAATCCATGACTGAATTTGATATGTATTGGCACCAATTTTTTTCTCATTTAAAGAATCGACAAGAGATGAGTAACTACTCAGAATATTTTTCTTCTACAACAGCATCTAGGACCGTCGAAAATTGCGACTCGATGTTTTGCGACAAATTTCAACAATCTACGCACCCAACTATACCCCATTTTGCAACTTGCTAATGACTCGCTTCGCAATTTAGCGAGGATGCAATTAGCGACTCTCTAAGCGCATGCAAATAGCGAGCGCGGCTGAAAAGAGCATTTTTGCATGCGCGAATAGCGAGTGCGGCTGAAAAGAGCATTTCTGCATGCGCTAATAGCGAGCGAGGCTGAAAGGAACATTTTTTTGCATGCACAAATAGCAATAGCAATAAAACAAAAAAAACACTTCCTGGGAGAGGAGAAGGACCGCAAATTAGGAAGTGGCGTCCCAGGAGAATCCTGATCAAAATAGACAGCACATGGCAAGGTGAAGCAGCACAGTCCAACACTGCAAGTCAAACAAATAAAGACAAGCAAGTTGTCCAGCAAATCCAGTGAAACGGCTGTGAAGGTGAGGCTGCGCAAGCTCAAATTCTCGGAGAAAGAACTGGACATATTGACAGAAGAGTGCTACAACAACCATGAGCAGCTTTTTGGGAGGTCATCACACACTGTACCTAAATCTGAGAAAGGCGCATCTTGGGGAGAGATCCAGCTTCCCATAATGCCCTGGGTGCATCATGGGAAATGTAGTACGTGACATGAACAGTGCAGTTAAGGACTGACATGACTTGTGAACACAGTACCACCACTAAGATAGTGACTCGGAATATAACCTTTATTCCCTTTTTTGTAACACAGATACACCTCTGGGAGGAGACCCAAGAGGAGCTGTAAGTGACGCACAGCAGGAGCAGGTCCAGATGGAGGAAGGGCAGGATGAGCCATCTTGTTCGAATGTCCTGGTAAGTCCTGTGCTAAGTTCTTCACAGGCTCCAGTGCATGACACACCAGCAACACAGCAGCATTCACCATCACATCGCACTCTGTGCACAAGGGTCCGGGTCCCAAGTCCGACACAGCAGTCCGGAAGGCGGCTTCAGCCCCAGATACACACTCCCACACACACTGGAGCAGGAACTTATCTGGCATTTGGTGGCTTGGAGCAGGCCATGTTGAAGGTTCAGCGCCTGCAACAAAAGCAGATGAGGCTGATTAATGCAAAGCTGAGCAAGGGGTTCAACAACATCACCCTCCAAATGGCAGAAAACCAGGCCCGCATGGAGGGTAAATATGATGCCCTTACAGGGGCTATTGGGCAGCTATGCACCGAATTGAGAGTGCAACACAGAAGAAAGGAGCACAGCAGGACACACTGGATGCACGCAATGAGCAGGACAATTGGTAGGCAGGCAACAGCAACTATGAAACACAGCAAGTGCACCCTGACTCTGCAAATTGAAATGAGCCACTACAGTGGTGATGTTGCACGAGGGGTGCAACAGATTACAGCTGCAGTGGAGGCAATCCAGACGAATATGGTTGGTACAGGGGAGCCACAGACACAGCTGACAGCGAGGTGTCCAGCCGCAGCAGTGTATCCACTGCAGAAACACATATGCAGCGGCAAATCAGCAGTCGGCAGCCAACAATCCCAAGTGCTAGATCCCCACTTGCTGGACGTAGAGGTAGAAAATGCTTGCTCTCCTAGATAAGTACCTATTATGTTTTTGGATGGTGCAGTAACCACATGACATTTCTAGTTTAAGTTGGTAATGTGGATTGCGATAGACAGGTTGTCCAGCATTGTCTATCGACATGCCCTGCAAATAAAGGGATAATGTTTTTGTGAAATTCACATTTCGTGGTCTCATTTGTTGTGTGTAGACTGCCAGTGTTGATGACATACCTCGCAAAATAACGTCTGGCTATGTGTTCCCTGCGCCTTCTCCCCACTGCTGCTGGGCTTCCATCGCTTCCATCGCTTGGCTGTTGTGCTGGTGGGTCAGGTTCTTCATCTCCCGAGTCCGAATCAGACACCTTCATGAGCAAGACACACCTGCAGGCAATGTTATGGAGTATGGCACAGGTGGCCACAATTTAGCATAGTGTCTCAGGTGCATACAGCAGGGCTCTGCCACTCTTGTGTAGACACTGGAATTGTGATTTCAGGATGCCAAATGTGCGAGCAATGACTGACCTGGTGGGTCTATTTGCCTTGTTGTACCGTCTCTCAGGTGCGTTGGTGGGAGACAGGTACGGTGTGAGGATCCATGGATGCAGGGCATACGTACTGTCACTTGGGGGGTGAAATATGATGTTGAGACAGCAAGCAGGCAGACACCATAGTGCAATTGCATTTCACAGTGGACATGAGAATCCAGTACCTAGTAGGTATCCTTCATCAAATTCACCTCTCTCTAATTTCTGGTATGTGCCACTGTGTCTGAAGATGTACGAGTCATGTGTGCTTCCTGGATATTTGGCAGCAATTGGATGTTGAGGGAATGTGTGCTTTGCCCATTACGGAATATGTATTCTAAACGTAAGGGGGGACATATGGGCACATGGGTCCCATCTATGAACCCAATGACCTGTGGAAACCTTGCTATTCTATAAAATGTTGGTACTTTCCAGTTCAACATTATTCCTGGGCAGGTAGATGTGTTGATGAACGTGGTTTAGCATGGCATTGAAGAAATGGTGACACTTTGCGACACATCACTGGCCACTTCATGACCATTTTGGTAGCTACCAGTGGCCAATAAGTGGAGGGAGGAAAACACCTGCACATGCGTGGGTAGTGCATGCTGCGTGGGGTTCTGCTTTCCAATTGTGGCTTCAGGGTGTCTATGAGGTCTAGGATGACACTGCTACTCAGCCTGTACTGGTCTTATATCTCTCCTCTGTCTTCTCAAATAATGTCCGCCTGACTCTGAAAATCATCTCCTGTCTCTGCCACCTCTGCTGAGCAGTCAGTTTCCACATTCTCCTTGCTATCACATACAGGGCAGTCATTTTGGAAAGATTTCAGATGCATTCTGGGCACCTTTTTATAGGTGGGCCTGTTTACCACCTGGTTCTGTTTAGCGGTATATTGCATGCGCAAACCGGCCAATTTGTGTAAAATTGCAATTGGCGAATGGTCTGTACATTGATTTTTGCGAGTCGCTAATTGCGAGTCGCAATTTGCGAACCTCAAAAACCTGTTGCAATTTTTGCGAGTCGTATTCGTTCGCATCGCAATTTTGAGGTTTGCAAGTGCATTTCTTACATTGCGGTCGTTCATTTTTGCATTCGCAAATAGGTTTGCGACCGATTTTGTACCCACAAATTGGTCGTACATCTGACCCCAAGTTCCTTCTAGTTTAAAAAGGAATGAAAACACCTCATTTTGTCTGACAATTAGGGTGACTTTTTTGTCTCTTGATTAGTTGGGTGAAGTTTTTGCTTCTTTTGGGAGTATGTAATTAGGCCAGGAATTCATTCTGTTTTAACCAATTGCGCTCTTTGAGGTTTCTATATAGAATGTGTTTTACAATGCATTTTAGGATTTTTTTTACTTGGTTTATTTTGCGATCAAGTTGTCCAGCGCTCCGTCAGCCATCCTATGGCAAGGTTTTCACTTAACTAAAAAAATAAAATCTAAAAAAGTAACTCAGGACTTACACTGCATTGCCAGCTTGGATATAATGTACATGTTCCTTGTTTGAACAGTTTCTGATTGGATGAATGTGGTTTAGCATGATGAGGTCACGATAGCACCAGTGCAAGGCATGATACTATTTTCTTAAATGTGTGGCATATATTGCTATGTACACTATAAAAGACCAAAACTATTGTCGTTGCCAGGGCCTGTTGAATGTGGCCACTTGATGTACTAGGAACATCCTAGAAGCACTGGCTATATACAATTCATGCTCTTATTTGCTCAGTGTGGCCACAACACATGATTAACTGAGATCACCAGTCCCTTCAAGCAAACAAACTTACATGCCAGGCGCCTGTGGCTTAAATGACAGGAAGGGCATCTTCAGGCATGGTATATTGGATTTATGAACATCTATCCAGCCCTGTATAGTGGTGCCTTCACCTCCAAAAGAGCACCCATTATACCTAACAGCATTGTAGCTAAAGGCCATCAGATTAGATCTCAGTTTTAGTACCCTTCATGACTGGATATTGTTATAAACTTCCTGTCAGTTTTTGAAATGTTAATTTGCCTTATTCAAGCAAAGGAGTATCAGCCTGTGTCAGCTAAAGATGGGGTTTGCTGCATAAGCTGCACATAACATTAAATAATCCTAATGTTCAGTCTAGGTTCAGAAGCTGAAGTAGATCTCTTCTACTTTCCCCCAAATTATTGACTTTATATGACCAATTACTTGGGGTAGTTCAGCAGAGTTGTATCTACTGCTGGCAAAGTCAGGGGTGTAGCTTAGTCAGTGAGATTCGGAGGGGGGGTGAAGGTGGGGTGGGGAATTCACGTTTCCCAACCAAAAAAGCAGTGGGGGTAAGATGACCGAGGTTTTGTATGGACTGTTCCAATGAGGAGCAGTGTCAGTACTGATTTGCATTAGGTGGGCCTCTTTGGCTGATTTAGAGTTTGGTGAACCGGTACGCTGTTGCACCAGCATCGGAGTACCCTGTCTTACATACACAAGGTATGCCAACCTGATTTTGGTCCGGCGTACTTCAAGCCAACAAAGTAAAATTTACTGAGCCAGTGTAATACTTTCTCTGACAGTCAAACAGAGTAGGCACGGCAGAAGATAAGCCACCTGACCATTCGCCCTGTTAAGAGCGGATGCCGGATGACCTTTTTTGTTTTTACTATCCGTCACTGCTAGATATCCTAGCAGTGAGTGACAATGAATAAAGGAAAAATGACCCCTCAACTGTAGGAGGAAACTTCCATGGTGTGGGGGTCATTCTTTTTTTTATTTTTCAAAAACAAAATCCCACTTTGGGAGTTTGTGTTTGAAAAAGAAAAATTTGGGGAAAAGTTTGACAGAGCCATCCGTCAAACTTTTCCCACACTGACACGAACCGCCATGACAGCAGCTCCCGCTAATGTAGGGAGATGTCAGTTAGGCCAACAGTCTCTATACTTGGTGGGTTGAGTAATAGCAGGGTGGCAGAAGTCAAGTCCTGCACCAGCCTGTCTTCCTTGACTCTCTCTGGCAAATTCAAAATCAACAATAATAGTTTGGAATGCTACCCTGAGCAAATGCCAGTGGTTAGACTCTTTGCAAACATTTGCCATCATCTTCTGGGTTTGACATTGCCAGTAGAATGCCTGGAAATCTGAGATTGGCACATTACCGCAATTTTTAGTGAATTCTAAAAGGTAGATCATTTGCACCCATTGAAAGAGTACTTCTATGGGTGTTACTGTTATGCTGAACCAGTCACTATATATATATATATATATGCATGCTGGGAACGGTACTTGCTCATTTAAAATGACTATCGGTGGTGATGCCCCGTGACTTTCGAATTGCAGATTATATGCGCTATAGTCAATGGTGATCAGAGTCGAGTCACAAGGGAATGAAAATAAATAAGTCACCCATGATACCAGAGATAAAATGTACTTGCTGTAAATATTCGCCTTGTTTGTCCTAATAATATTGAATGTTGCATGCGTGGTGACGACGAAATCGTGGAGGATTTACATCATTTGGTCTCACCTGTTCATGTCAGTTACATTGTAACAGCGTTAACATAATATATGACATTGTCAGGATATGAACTGCACTTTGCTGTTTTTAACTTTGTTAGTTACGCAACTTTCATTTCTGACAATGCATGTTTGTATCATCAGCTGGCCTGCAGATATTTAAAAATCAGTGATATTCTTGATTTTTCTAATAGGCATGTTTTTTAACCTCATTGAGACAGACTCACCCTGCACTCAATTTGCAGTATGTTGTCTATGTTTAGCATCGCTAGGTATTTAAATGTTATTACAACATTGCGTCTTTTAGATTGACAAAGGCAGACTCTCTGCCGAAATGCGTTTCTCTTGTGTGCAGAGTCATTGAAGGCCCCTGGCAATAAAGCATAAGGCAAAGGTCTACCCTTAACCGCATGGCGAGGTCGGCCAGGCATGAACTCTACATCTGGGTCTGCCCTGTCCTTACCATAGGCTTACACACACGTGGCCGCACACCTTCAACTTACAACATCACTGCGTCGTTGTCAGGCTTGTGGACATGTGCAGACAGGCATGGCAATGGTGTGCGTACGGGTGCAAGGGATGCAACCGAACTAGTGAATAGACTTAGGTGGAGGGAGTAGCAGCAGTGAGGCTACGTAATACACATTGATGCCGCTTATTTACAACAAGCAGTACATGTCATACAAGAATCACAATGTCACACATATCACACACTAATGAACCAGTGAGCCTGCCAACACATCATGCAGAATCAACTATTGACTCATGTCTCTCTGCACTGTCACAGGTGACCAAGGATATGCACTCTGCGCTTGGATGAGGACTCCCCTCTGAGCCTCGAACACACAGGCACAGAGACAGTACAATGCAGTCCACAAACGCACCAGGGGCATCGTGGAACGCACATTTGGCATGTTGAAGTCATGTTTCAGGTGCCTGGACGTCACAGGTGGAAGGCTCCTGTATAGCCCAGACATCGTGTGCAAGATGATTGTTGCATGTTGTGTGTTGCACAGCATATGTGGTCGCAGCAAGACAACCTGGATACCAGTTCCAGAAGCACCGTACGATGATGATGAAGATAAGGCAGGTGGACCACACCCCACTGCAGCCACAGCAGGAATAGCCCACAGGGACACCATCATTGCAATTTTTCCAGATGAGCACGTCACATTGTGACAGTCCTTGGCAATCATGGGACAGTACAAAATAACCACAGGCACGGCATGTGCAAATAAATGCATTCCAAAATGACATTCCCTAAGTACATGTCACTCATCTGTACAGGCACATCACTCAGACAAGTGTGAGTGTGACATGTATTGCTAAGGATGTTATGATTTGTTCATGGATGGTGGGTGTGTCACCTCTGTGCAGACAGGCTGTTTGGGGTGTCACGTATTCGAACTGCCAGTTCTGTGTGTCACAGTTAGTAGGGTATCCCACTCTTCGGCATTTCACATGTGTCCAAGATCATTCCATTTTGGATGCCATTTGTGACCTACAGCTGACAACAGGGCTCCTTTTGGCGTGAGTTATGTACCACCATGATGCAGGGATGGCCCCTGTGACTCAAGTCCCACAACAAGGGCAACATGTATGTAAGCGGGAGTCACTGCCCCCACATTCGTCCACACATTCCTAATTGATTGATCATGGGCGTGGCACGTCTGTGTGCAGGTGGGGTTGCTGCTTGTCCATCTGCAATGTGAAGGGGAGATGCAGTTTCACAGTGTGTTCCATGCATGTGTCTGCATTGGCGAGGTTTACATGCAGACCTCATGTCAATATACATTGTGACTGTGAGGAGATGCCTATGTGATGCGGGACAATGGTCATTTGTTGCACGTCACGGATGTGGGGTTGTGCTCGTACATTGTCATCTCACTGTTTTTGTACTCTGCTTTATAGTGCATTTTCCGGTATGATGCGTGGGAATTGCAGGCCTATCACTAGTTATCTCTGATTTTTGTATCGCGATTGGCCTCATCGTTACTATCTTTGCGTTCACGTTTCACGTTTTTGCGGCATTTAACGCGGTCATTTGACGCATTATCGTGGGATTATTGCATGGTGCCACCTGCTTGAGAATACCATATTAACACAGAGTTAATTTACCGCGATAGACTGCGATGTGAAGAGTTGCGTTAAGCTGATTTTGCGGTAGTTATCACACGTTCTTGAGAATATCCCCTATGTTGTGAAATTTGTGGCGTCACATATACTCTTGAACAATATTTGTCCTCATGTTTCTTCCCACTCTCTTCCTAACAATAAATATACTTCCTCTCTGTCAATTTAAAAAACAAAAAATACAGGCTGAACTTTTGAGCTTCTTTATCCTGTCAATGCTGAACGTATATAAAACTTTGTACAAAGATCCTAAAAACACAGCAATTACAGAAAGAGTGGCATCAGTATGCCATAACCCGAAGAAGCAAGAGCATATATAACATATGCTTTAGAAGCATTGCACTGGCTCCAGTAAGGGCACATGATCAAATTCAAAGTACAACACACATTGTCATTTGGACCAGGAGACTAGTGTATCTGTAATAGACTCACAACACAGTATTTAACGCCTCATAAATTTAACTCTGGTAAATAGGGCATCCTTTGCCTCGCTGGAATTCCCTGCTGAAGGCCCTGCCAATTTTTGTAACTGACCATACCTGGCTGCAAATCGACTTCCTAACAAGGAATTCAGCACGGAAGCAGATTCTTTAAACTTTTAATAGAGGTAGGGGATGTCAACCCCAACAGGGCACACTATAATGAGACAATAAATTGTTGTTGTAATAATCATGTACTTTCCATACATCTCTGATTATACCACAGGCTGCTCCTCAGCGGTCTTGTTAATTATTTTAAGGCCAACATAAAGGCATCAAGGGTATGTTACCTCACTGGGTGGCACACACACTTAGGGGAACCACAGTAATTTGTGGCCATTACTTAATTACCAATTACAACCCCCTTTTTTCATGGGCTTACCCAGGCCATAGATAAAGAGATCATCCATTAAGCGTACTGTCACCAAGGAAGGCTACACAGTCAGTAACTAAGTACAGGTAGATGAATGGAATACATTATTTCCCTCCCATTTACCCAACCACTGGACATACAATTATTTTTGTTATCTATAGAATATATTCACCAGACTCCTGTCCTGACATGATAATGGACTGTGAAAAATAACTGAACACTTTACATTTGGATATACTTGGTTTAGTCATTCAATATGGGGTCATTTGATCTTTTTTCAAGAAACTAAAATACGACCCCACACTTGGAATCTCAGCTGTATGAGATAAATATATGATGGGTAGATTTTGTACAATTTTCTGTATAATTTTAAACATAGATCACAGAATTTACATGATATTTGGCACCCCATTTATGGCCCGATGTTGGGCTGAAAGCCTCTGACCAGCCGTCGTAAGCTTTCTGCCCGGCATGGTAGGTTTAAAATCTGACCGCAGAATTAAGATGACAGCGGTCAGGGTTTAAACTGGCGGGGGAACCCGACGTCGTTCCGACAGGCTCAAGGAGCCCATCGGTCAGTCAGAAACTCCTCATACCCCTTAAGGACTGCGTTTCCACCGTCGGTGTTATGATGTTGGTTTCTGACAGCCATTCCATGTTGGCCTTTCCAACATGGAAAAGCTGTCGGAAAGCAAATTGGGGGCCCCTAACAGGCCCCCTACCCACCGGGCCATCCGCAATGTGGCCTGGGGGGCACCAACATCCCTGGAGTATGTGGCAGGCATTGTGAGGTGCCTGCCATATGGTGCAGAGATGTTTGAAAACACCAATTTTTCAATGGGAGCTTGTGCTGCGGGCATTTTCAGCCCTTTGCACAAGCTCCCATTGGGAATGTTTCCGACTGCACTATGTGCAGTTGCATCCTAATTAGGTTGTAGGAACCGCCAAACTATGGTTGGGTGGTTCCATCACCGCAATGGTCAGACATTGTAATCAGGGCCATAATGTTTTGAAACAGTCATATTTAACAGTATTACAGAGCAATCAACAGAACCCCTTGGCCATCTTCTACTGTCTACTTCCATTTTGATTTTCCTCATAGATCTCAGCTTCTCCTTACTGCATATATGTTCTATAGGGTTCCCAAAAGACTCTTGGTGTGTTTTTCGATGCAGCATTTCACAATATTAATCCATCCTTGTACTACAATCCACCATGTCGCAATTGTGGAGGTTTTTTAGGCTATTAAAAGCATCAGCACCACTTCTTGGCCAGTGGTAGTGCCTTGCTTTTGATATGTCTTTCGGTAGTCCTAAAAGCGCAGCTTCTGGAGTCAATGTTAGAATAAAACCTACCATTGTAGTCAATATTTCAAACAAATCTTCCCAATAGTGACCTACCTCTGGCCAGGACCATACTATTTGCAAAAAAGCACCATCCATAGCTTTACATTTAAATATACTACCTGGCTTAAGTCTGGCAATACGTTCTGGTGTGTAGCACAGTCTGGGTAAAATCTTAAAATAGAGATGGTTGAGCCCATAGTTAGCAGGCATATCCTTGATCTGCATGCAACAGTGTGTCCAAATTGTGTCAGATAAAGGCCTGCCCAACTCTTCTACCATGTTTCTTTGGCTATTCAGGGGTGCTCTTGGATCTGACTATCTCATCATGTATGAATGATTTGGCATATCTCCCCTCTCATCTCTAAACATTTTGATCAGTACCTCCAGCTCCTTTGAAGGTTGAGGAAATCCAGAAACGTGTGTGCATGCTTCCTGTCTCAGTCAATGGTACAAAAGGATCATCAATGCCTTGTCACTTCCGCTATCATTAAACACACTGCAGACTGAGAAATGCACCCACCGGGAACAGCTCACCTAATACTGCAATACCCAATATTTTCAATACTCTGACAGATGTCTGTTCACTAGAGATGCTAGGAATGGTTTACCGTCAATGCTCAACAGGAGTAAATATGGTATATCTGTGCCCATGTGTCTTGCAATCTCACCAAGCACTGCATGTGGTTGTTACCATGTTCACCTAATTATGGTGAGCATGTGCTTCTTCCCTATTTTGATCAACAAGATGTGAGGACTGGCAACTTTAACGTGTGTGAGGGTAGAATGTTCCCGAAACCGGTATTTCACACAATGTGACTGTGCTATTTGATAAAATAAGTCCAGATCCGGCACACCCAATCTGCCCCTTGTCATAGGCTGTGTAAGGACTTCCCAAATCTCCTTAAGGTGAGGAGTAATACCATGACGGAACTGAAGATACCTGTAGAACTGGGAGTGTGGGAAGGAATATTTTTTTGGAATATCAGAAAAGGATTTAAGAGTTAAACCCTGGAGAAAGTCAGCCAATGTAGAGATACCGATTTGGTCCCCGCCCTGGAAACCCTGCAATCGCTGCACCTGGGGAAGAAGACGATAGCACCACAGCGGGGCCGCGCAGGTCAGGTGATTCAGTCTGCCAATGTGACGAAGTGACTGACGCCATAATGCTATTACCACCTTGGTGGCCGGAGGAAGGTCCTGAATGCTAGCACTGTCATATAAATATTTATAAAGTGATGAATCTCCCAGAAGCCATCTATCTAGCGCATAGGCCGGTTCATCCTGGGGGAGTACCACCAATCATTAAGCACCTGCATGTGGGAATCAGCATATTATGACTGAATGTCATCCGTCGCAATGCCCCCCGCAGTACGTTGAGAGGAAACAAGTACGAAGCGCTATTCTAATCGTACCTCCAACCCAGAGATACTCATTAAGCATGGTATTCAACTGACTGAACCAGAGCTGTGGCGTAGGGCAGGGGTGATTATGCAATTGAGAAAGCAGCAGAAGAAGGGAAATCATTTAAAAAATGGCCAATTGGCCATACAGAGATAGAGGTATGCCCGCCCATGACTTGAGTTCCTTTTTATTCCTGGCAAAGACTGTGTGAATATTTCTTGTTATGGATATTCCTTGTCGGTCGGCCACAAAGACCCCCAGGTATTTCATACCCTCCCGGGTATGGGAAAGATCTGAGGCCCAGCTACAATTGGACTTGGACCCGAGTAGGGGCCATGGGATAGATTTATTGATGTTTATATATAGTCCTAAGGTTTTGTCAAAGATCTGCATAATCTGCAAAATGCGGGGGCCGCATCTCCGCGGGTCAGAAAGGAAAAAAAGAACATCATCCGTATAAAGTGTGATTCTATTGGAGACCTCTGCTGATCACTCAAAGCCTCTAATTAGGGCATCCATGCATATCCAGGATGCCAGCGGTTCAATGGCTGAGGCAAACAAGAGCAGAGATAGTGGTCAACCCTGTCGGGTACCTCGGGTAATGGGAAATGGGGCGGATACCCTGCTGGATATACATACAGAGGCAGGTAATCCATTGTAAAACATGCGAAAATAGAATAGAAACTTGGGGCTGAAACTAATAAGTTGCAATAGAGTGAATAGGTACGTCCAGCTGACCGAATCGAATGCGCGGTCAATGTCGGCCAATGGGAGATCTGCTGAGCAACCAAGGTGGTCCACGGCAGCTATCGCAGTATGGGCTTGGCAAATGTTATGTCTTGTGGCCCGTTGGGCATGAATCCGGCCTGATCCGGGTGAATAAGATCAGGAAGGTGTGCCAACAGTCTGGTGGCAAGCATCTTAGCTATGAGTTTTGCCTCAATAATCAGTAAAGAAAGATATTGGTCTATAGGAAGCATGCAGTTCCGGCGGGCGCCCTTGTTTGTGAAATAAGACTATTTCTGAATGCCAACAGTCTGGGGGCATAAGTGCCATCTGTGCCGCTTTGAGTATAGCCGCTAGACAGTGTGGACCTAGTAGGGTTGCATAGGCTTTATAAAAATCACATGGGAAGCCATCTGGACCTGTGCCTTTCCCAAATGTAAGTCAACTATAGCCGGGGTGAGATCACCTAGAATTAGTGGTGCTTCGAGGGAGTCGCGAGCCTCACAGAGAGAGCTTGCGGAGGAAGATCTATAAAGAACTGATCTATAACAGAGGCGTCAAGGGTTTCCTGTGCTGTATACAGGGACTGGTAGTAACCCGCGAAACTATCCACGAGTGCCTTTGGATCGGTCACGACTGCCCCAGCAGATTCCCAGATCCCCGGGAGTGGAGCATGAGCAAATACCTGTTGGCAAAGTTTATATAAGAGTCTCACAGATTTGTCGCCCCACTGATAGATTCGACTTTGTGTCGCAAGCCATGCCATTTGCGCCTCGTCCATCAATATACCATGATATTGTTGCTGAAGTAGGCGTATTTAACAGTGCACTACAGCTCTATCCACACCCCAGGTCCGCTGCTCTGTTATCATAATTTGTACTTCTAATTGAATTAGCTACTGTCTGCGGAGTTTGCGTGTGGCCGAACAAAAACTGATATCAACGCCACCCAGCGTGGGCTTCATGGTTTCCCAGAGCGTGCATACATATGTCACCGTATCTTCGTTATGGGAGAAGTAGTCTGTAAGTGAGTGATGGAGTTGAGTGCGATATGTTGAGTTTTGTAAATTTCATGTCGAGAGCTGCCACTTAAAAGGAGGCCGATCTGGACCTATTAAAAGCTGAATGGAGACAGGTGAATGGTCTGACAATCCTGAGGTAAGACTTTTGCTACAGGGACCCTGTGGATAAAAGTGCCCGGTATTAATACATAATCTAATCTTGAATATATGGTATGGGTATGGGAGAAGTAGGCATAGCTAGCCCCAGGGGGTTATGAACCCCGCCATGTATCTACCCAGCCCAGCATATTTACCAGAGTCTTTAGTTTAGTATCCGGGGATCCCGTGGCCACCCCCGCATGCTGCCATCTATCTATGGTTGGGTACATGACATTGTTTCAATCTCCCTCGATTATCGATAGACCTCCAGGTAAGTCACCCCACACTCCCAAAAGGTGATCAACAAAGCTCTGACCAAGAGGCGAGGGCGTTAACACTACCAAACACTACATCCTCCCCAGCCACCAACCCATGTACAAAGATATATTGTCCATGTGTATCGGACCATTTCTTTATCAATGTGAAGGGTACTCTTCGGTGGATCAGGATAGTAACGCCTCTGGAACCTCTGGCAAACCCTGCATGAAAAGTGTGAAGGAAACTGTATCAGGCCAGGCAAGGGGCTTTAGTGCCCAGCATATGGACCTCTTGCAACAAGAGGACATTGGCACCGATGTGTTTAGCCTGTCTAAGGACCGCCCCACATTTAATCTTGTCAAGCATCCCCTGGTGTTCCAACTGACTACATGAAGCTGCCCCAAGGGAGTGTACTATAGGTTCTGTTGCCATTGTGTCGTGACAAGGTGAGTGATGGTGTTGTACATACCTGGATAAAGACATACTGAACGTTTGATCACAAAACAACAATTATCTAAAGAAATAAAACTATCTAAACGATGAGCATCAACCCCCCCAACCCACCCCAATACCTCATAACAGTAGAAGTCTCTGTCACGGAGAGTGAAACCTCCCACCCCCAACAGGGGAGTGGGGTGCAGACCCTCCGATGGATCCCCAAAGTCCCTAAAATGGCCCAAGTCATACTGGGGGAATGAAGCAGTCCCAAAGCACTGGACCAGCCTTCACCTGACACACATTATATAGGAAAAGAGAGCTCACCATGTCACCCCAAGGTATGGACACTAGAAATCACTAAACATAATTTTTTGGAGAGCGGCACGGGTTTCGCATCCAATAACAATGCCAACACCAGACTTTGCACATTTCTGGGCTTCATGAGCCAGGCTCTGAGTAGCTTACAAGCAAGTGTCTTATAGGCTAAAAAACGTTTCCCCGTCCCACCCCCTCCCATCCTCCATTCACCAATGCGCTAGCTTTCAGTCACTTGATAGTGCCATTAGGCACCGTTACTGCTCTGGAGGCGATGGTGCAGCAGTCTTGGGTAGGTGTAGCAACTGCAGATACCTAGGACAAGTAAGTTCTCGGAATTCTTGATATAGTAGGGATAAGAAGGGACGTCATATCTCACTGAAGACCAAGTCCTGTCCGGCTAGCACGAGTGTTATCTTTTCCATTCCTAGTATGTGCCATAATTGGGTTAGCCAACCTGTATGTGTGGGAGTTTGGGGAGTTCCCCAGGGTGCGAGAATATTCTGCATGGCTGTTCCCAAAGCCAGGCCGATTAGTCGCGCCCCCTAGATTTTAGTGGGTAGGTCAGTGGGTCAGGAACTCCCAGTATTAAATGTGCGGTAAAAATGAATAGTTGCATGTCTAGATGCGTGTCAATCTCTCCTAACACTTGGGTCTAATATTGTTGTGGCTGGGGGCACTACCACAATACATGGACCAGCGTACCTTGTGCGCCGCATTTCCTCCAGCAACTTGCACTCTGTGAGGGATTGATCTTATGTACTCTCACTGGCATGTAGTACCAATAAGTGGCCACCTTTGTGAGTGTGTTGGTTAGTGCAATGCTCCTGGCCGTATGTCGGCCCTGTGGCATATTCCATCCCATTCTTTGTTGCTTAACGATCTCCCAATATCCCTTTCCCACCTGGTACGTCCCACATTGTACATGTGCTTCTTCCGCGGGTTCATTAGCTCATATAATTCTGAGATTTCTTATCCGAGGTCTTGGTCAGCAGCCACCTCTCATAGGGAGTGAGGTGACTTTGCGCGGTGGCCCTGTTCTGTGGCTGTACTATCCAGTGTCTCAGCTGAAGATATCCGAATCCCTCTGTTTCTGGGATGCCATGATCTGCTTTAATCTGTTGGAAGGAGAGCACCCCCTCAACATCAAAGAAGTGTCCCATGGCGCGACACTCAGAGCGGCAGCATTGTGCAAACTGAGCCTCGCCCACCCCTGGTTCAAAGTCTGGGTTATCGAACAATGGAGTCATAGGAGAGGGAAATGTCGTTAAATGATATCTACTACTAGTCTGGTCCCATACTGCCATTGTCATCTGTGTGATGTGGGACAGGTACAAGCTTCGCGGCCTAGGTGCTTTCTTTAAAAAGGGGATTTTCATCAAAGACGTTCCAGCCACTGCCCTATCTTGGGATAACCAATGCTTTTCCGATTTGGGGTGGCTCCATTCCACTAAGTATCTTAATTGGCCGCTTGATAACATAGTTGGAGGTTAGGTATCCCCAATCCACCATCACTAGGCAGAAGAAAGCTAAGGAACTTTTTCATCCAGGGTTTCCAGCCCTGCCATATGTAGTGCATGATCTCCACCTTTAGTTTATGAATCATTCCCTTGGGCAGTTGTAAAGGGAGTGTTTGAAAGAGATACAGAATTTTGGGGAGAACCATCATTTTAATAGTCGCGACCCTCCACAAGATCTGGAGGTGTTTCCACCTGTGGATGTCATTGCGGATTTGGCTATGTAGATTGTTATAGTTAATGGTGGCAGTCGCTTGTTTAGTCAGAGCTATTTGGACCCCCAGGTAGAAAATGGTATCATGAGATCATTGGATCGGGTACTGCTTCTTGATCTGTTCTATCATTTGTGGTGGGAGAGAAAGGCCAAGTGCTACCTTAAACCCAGATGCCCTGCCAAATGTTTCTAGTTCTGTAAGGAAGGCCCCTACAGAAGTGTCCGGATTGTTAAGAGTCACTAAGACATCATCTGCGTATAAACTTATGATTTGTTTTTC
This sequence comes from Triturus cristatus, assembly GCF_964204655.1. Classification (NCBI taxonomy): domain Eukaryota; kingdom Metazoa; phylum Chordata; class Amphibia; order Caudata; family Salamandridae; genus Triturus; species Triturus cristatus. Next base: position 1,115,132,353 of record NC_140581.1, on the reverse strand, counting down.
CCCCCTAAATGGTACTCCAGATATCTGTGGGTGTGTTCGTACTCTCTGCGCTAACGGCTCCATATATAACGCGAATAGCAGAGGTTACAGGGGACATCCCAGTTGTGTGCCTTGAGCTATTCGCAGTGGAGCAGATGTATGGCCATTCACTCTCACTGTTGCTGTAGGGAAGCGGTAACAGTTGAGCATCCGAGTCTTCAACTTCTCCCCCAGCCCGAAATGAGTCAGGACTTAGTCGAGGTAAGGCCAATTGACCCTGTCAAAGGCCTTTCTGGCATCTACGGCCATCAGCATATAGTTGCTCGGAAATCTGGAAGCTTTATCTAGGATGTGCAGGACCCTTTTGGTATTGTCACTGGTCTGTCTTTGAGGGATGAAACCCGCCTGATCAGTGTCTATTAGGGCTGGCATGTACATGCTCAGTCTATGAGCATGTATTCCTGTGAATAATTTTTTGTCTAGGTTGAGCAGAGAGATGGGCTAGTATGAGCCGCATTGTCTTTTGTCCTTCCCAGGTTTGAGAATAATTATTATTGCAGCCTCCAGCATCGTGGCTGGGATCGCTCCCAGTTCATCAAAGGTGTTGAAGAGCCGTGTCACTAGAAGTGCAGTCTCTGGGCAAAAGGTTTTGTAAAAGGTTGCTGTAAAGCCGTCTGGTCCTGGGGATTTGACCAACTTTAGCTGGGAGATTGCAGAGATTACTTCCTCAATTCTAATCTCCCCCTCTAAGATTACAGTTTGATCTGGAGTCAGTCTAGTTGTTTGCACGTCTTTTAGAAATCTCTTGCTCTCAGTATTGTCTAGCGTCTGGCCTGTGTAAAGGTGTTCGAAAAAATCCTCGGAATGTCTCCACTATTGCAGTATCGTCCGTCACTAAACTTCCCTCCCGGTCGTTATGGCCTGTGTGGCTTGCTGCTGTTGGCTCTTGCATGACTTGTGTGCTAGATGACGGCCGCTCTTTTCAACTCCCACATAGAAGGAATGGCGTAAACGTAGGGCTGCATACTGCATACTGCATATCTAATTCTAATGCTGCGAGTTGTGCGCACTGTGTTGTGAGCTGGCGGCAGACCCTGGGGGCCCTGTCCACTGGTGAATGTTCTCTAACTCCCGGATCTGCAGGGAAAGGCCCTCTCTTTTCTCCTTCCGCAGTTTGTTATCCACTGCGGATATCACTATGAAATCGCCCCGCATGACCGTTTTGAGTGCTTCCCACAGTGTGGCTGCTTTGATTTCTGGAGTGTCGTTATTTGTAATGTAGTCCCCCAGTGCACGTTTAATTTGATCCACTACCTCAGTGCGCTGTAGCATTGTGTCTCTTAGTCGCCACTGTCTATAGGGGTGGGATTGCGGGTGAAGCGACAGCATAGTCACTACCGCCGCATTGTCCAAGTGTGTTGCCATGAGAATCTCCGTGTCTTCTGCAAGTGAATATATGTCTCTGGTGCCAAGAAGGTAATCCAGTCTGGAGTGAGTTTTATGGGCTTGGAATAAAAGGGAAATTCCCTGGTTTGGGGATGGGCTGCCCTCCATAGATTCACTAGTCCTAGGTCCCTCTACCGAGTGTGTCCCCCCTTGGAAAGCAATCCCACCGGGCCATGCTATTGGGCTGATCTGACTGCAGCATTATCAAGCACTAAGTTGAGATCCCCCCCAATAATATATTGCATTCGTCCGTGGCCAACCCCTCCGACAATGCTCTGTGCAGGAACCCCTCTTGGCCCTCGTTCGGGGCGTAAATCGATCCCACAATCAACCCCTGACCCCCCACCGAAAAGGGGTAAGTGAGAAGTCTTCGCTTGATATCAGCCTCTTTCTGTATCATCTTTCCATGAAATGTTCAGAATACCAAGATAGCCACCCCTGCAGTTTTGGTTGTACTTGAAGAAAACAGTTGGATAGGGAACGCACGTTCCTTGAGCCTGTGGCAATCCCTGGCCAGTAGATGTGTTTCCTGTAGATGTCTGCCTTCGTGTGCTCTACGTATGATAAAATCGCTCGTCTTTTAACCGGGTTATTAAGTCCCCTCTTTTTGAGGTCCGTGGACTGCCTTATGGCTGCGCAAATTTCCAACTATCATATATCTTCCTATGTCTAGGCGTCCTGGTGCATCAGAAACCTTACCTAGGGTGAGCGCAAGTGCTTGTAGAGTATGTCTTATTGCGAGTTTGCATGGTGAATGGAGGCCCCAAAACCAATCCCCAAAAACAGAAAAAAGGAGAAGTAAGTAGAGAGAAGAGAACCCTATTAGAACAGTAACTAGATTAATCCGTAAAGAGTTCAGGGTCTGTCCTACGTACATTCTCGGCCACCTGGAAAAATGTGTGGGGTTCATATTGTGGCAAAGCTCCCATCGCCACCTACGCACGCCTCCCGCCAGCTAAGTCTCTTTCAGTCAGTTGCCCACTTGGTGTGCTTAGGAATCCTCCGTCTTTACCAATGCAGCAGGGATAGACTCTAGAGCCTCTTGCTGGCCTTTCGCTATTTCCGCTTAATCTGGTTTACCTGGAAGTCGACAGCGGCCTTGTCTTTGCCAGCGTGAACGTTTTTCACTTGGGGTGGGAGATCCCGACTTTCTATTAAAGCAAGCGGCAGGCCTCCGATAAGGAGTGTAGCTGTTGGTGCCTACCTCCTCAGCGGAAAATGAGTCTGAAGGGATGACCCCACGACTATGGAATTTCCTGATTGTGTAAGTGAGTTGTGACAGGGTGGAATTCTCTTCGCTTTTGTAGCGTTAATGAGGCAAGGTCCTGAAACAGTGTAGGGGCCTGGTCTCAAAATGTGACTGGGTGCATGGCACTTGCTTTATGTATTATCTCCTCTATAGTCTGGACGTCGTGTACACAGACCAAGATGTCCGCTGGGGGAGCCTTATCGGAGCGTGGCACGCCCACTCTGTGTGCCCTGTCAAGTTTGAGTACAGTGTCATGGGGGTTGCCAAGCCCATGGTTGAACAAGTCCCGTACAAAGCCAAAAATAATGTTTCCCTCTGTTTTCGATACCACTGCACTGATCCAAATGTTATACCTTCGGGATCTGTTCTCGAGCTCTTCCAGGTGTGATTGTAGATCTATATGCTGTTCTTGGAGCCTGATGACTTCCTGCTGATGTGCCTCTGTTTCTTAGTCCCGGCTGTCCCCTTTGTCTTCTAGCGCTACAACTCTCTCCCTAAGAGCGTCGACATATTTCCTGATCTCTTTAATTTCTTGTGTAAGGTCTTTCTTGACTGTTTGCAGGTCTTCCCTCAGCGCTGTGAACAGTGATTCCAGAAATGCGCGGGTCACTGGCTTCTCTGTTGGGCTTTCTGCCCATGTGCGGGGCACCTCCCTGGCCGGAGGGTCATCCATCGAGCTGTTGCTAGTGGGCCATGTGAACATATCTCTGAGGGAGCGGTCTTTTTTCATCTGGCCGTAGGTCATTGTCCTTCCCAGCCGTCCTCTCCGTCCGTGCCGTTACCGGGGCCCAGGGACTTAGGCTCCAGGCCCAAACTTGAGCCCTGTGGTTTCCGGCCACGCCCCGGACCCAGGTGCAGGCAGGGACTTGTCTTTTGGACCACTTTTGCGCTCTCTTGCATGGCCCTAGTGTGGGGGCAGCGCCACTTGGTCTGCCACTTGGTATCGCTGGCTCACCTCACATCATACGGCCCGTGTTCTAAGCTACCAGCCAAGGGTAATGGTTGCCCCATCTATTGTTCCACTCCTCTTCAGAGTTGATGGCAGGCATTAACCTCAGGCGCCGAGTATCTGCACTACTCTTGGGCTCTATGACCCCACTGCATAGGCCTGGGGGGACACTCCACCGTCACGTCTGCCCCCGATGGGGAGGTGGAATAGCATTGCACCAGGTCCTGTCAAGCGGCCCCAGCTCCTGCGCTTCGCTCTTCTGTTTGAGGTCCAGGCCGGGCTCCACGTGGGGCTTCTGCGCTGCCGCAGTCACACTTCGGAGGGCCCTACTCTGCCCACTGCTCGCCCCGCGTAGACACCAAGGTGCTCCTCACCGATGCCCTTCACCCCTGTGTTTTAGGAGGTCTGGGGTGTTATAGTGGCACCAGCGCAGCTCGACTTGAATCGGGGCCCAGCAAGAGAGCTCCAGGATGGCACTGCGGTGATCCCTCTGCGCCTGTCTCTCTCTCTCTGCTGTGGGCAAACGCGGCTTCTCCCCGATCAGGGCTAGCATGGGAGCTTCGGTATGGCGCTACAGTGTCTCCTCTATGCCGCTCCCCCCCTTCGCCATCTGTGATGCAGCCTTTTGTGGGTCGGGCCACACTGGGCCCCTGGACCCGGCGGACCCACAGTAGGCCCACGCTCTCCGCTGCAGTGGGTTCCGCCCTTGTTGTCCCGCACCTCACGACAGTGTTGGAAGGTGCTTCCCCAGTTTGCCCTGTTCACTAGAGGTCCTCAGATGCTGGAGGCCTCGATCGCTCGAGTCCCCAGGGCAGCACCTCATGCGCCGACTCTTCCTGCCCGTCTGTGGCCCAAGAGTCGGTCACACCCTCGCTGGATCTGCCACCATCTCCATCTCTCGGCGTTACTCGGCCCCAGAGCATCATCTGGTGCACTGCTGACTCTGGGCCGTGGGCTCCCACAGTGCGGGAGTCTCACTCGCCTTTATCCCCAATTTAGTGCTGCTATTCCACGTTGCAGTGCTTTTAGGCTGATGACTGGCAGGAGCGGTCGACACAGAGCGTCCTACCTCGCCGCCATCTTGGCCATGCCCCTGTTCCTTTCTTTAGACCTCCATGTAGATCTAGATGTATGGTGTCGTCAATCTTTCGGCTTGGGCTGTGTGCGGCCTGGATCTCCAGTTGGCGAATCAGAGTCTCTAGGCGGTAGAGAGTGCGGTGTGATGGGCCGTCGCTCATCCATCCAGGCAAAGGCCGCCTCAGGGGTATTGAAGAGACCTGGGGTCTAGATATCTGCCCAAGCATCTAGAGGCAGGTATGTAAGACTAACCAGAAGGAATGCTCACAGAAGTTGGAGACAAGTGGGACTTAGTCATTTTTCTCACCACAAAGGCCTAAGAAAAGATGCTAAGGCTTGGCCACTGAAGTACCCCAACGGCAGGCTAGAAAAACTGAATTGTCCTACTTAGAGCCTTTTGCGAAGCTGGTAAAGTTGTCTGGCCTTGTGGAGCCCTGCCCAAGTACAATTTCCAGCTTTGCCCTGCTGGAGGATTTCTACTTCCAAAAAAGTGACTAAAGCTAAAGGTAAAACCTTGTACCATGGGGTGGCGGTGAATCTGCCTGAGATTTGAAGCACCTTTGGAGGCAATGAAATCTGGTTCCTTCTCACAAAGAGCTTTTGGCACCAAAACCAACTGTTACACCTGGGGCTCAAGGGCAACATATCCCAATTTGAGTGGCTCTCACTGACCAGAGCTTTGGAACTTGCCTTGCTGGAAGATTTTGACTTCCATTTCTGAAACGAAGGGCCTGATTACGAGTTTGGCGGTTTGACCGCTGTACCGCCATGGCGGTGGTCCCAAGAAGACCACTGCGGTGGCAATCTCTCGCCCGCCATATTACAATTTTTCTAATTGGCTGGCGGCTGTATTTCTGAAGGTGGTGAAGGTTTTCTTATATTTGTAAATGTATGTGTGTATATTTTGACTGCACAAGTGTTCACTGTATACATATGAACAACACAAGTGAAAAACTATCTGCTACTCGTATTTTCCCATTGCTGGAGTCTGGTCCATATGGCCCAGTCCAGTCAATGGGTAAATAGTACAAAACAGACTTACCTGGATTTTGGCTCCAGCAGGGTAATTTTCTTCAGGGTTGAAGATGCTGCTGTGAAGAGGAGACCTAGAAGAAAGAATACACATCTAAGACTGAAGGGAAGAAAAGGAAATGAGCGACTATGCACTCCAATTTCTTTGATTCCACTGACTCGAAGCAGGTGGTTTTCCCGCCAACTCGTAATTCAAACGGCGGTAAACTTCTCAGTTCCACCCTATGGCAGCTGCCTTTCCCCTACCTACGCCATAGTGGTCTGCAAATGGCTGGCGGTGTCAGTGGTGCTCCGGAGGTCTTTTGTTCTGAAATCCGATAACATTGTAATACGGAGGGTGGAACGCCTAGTCGGTGGGTGGTGAATACGAATTTGATGCTACAGTGGACCAATGACTGTTGAACTCGTAATCAGGCCCTAAGTCCAAAGGTAAAAGCTTTGACCAGGATGTCCCGCTCAGTGTATACAAACTCCTCTCCATTGGAGTTGGCCCAAATTGCACCTCGGCCATGGTCAACAACAAACATTTGCTTTAATCAGCCCTTTACTTTTTCTAGGCACCTTTCATGTTAAAATTTGAAAAATTCATATTTCAAGTTCCCTTTAACCCACTTTAATGACCATGTTGTCTTTTGGCTTTTACTTGTTTGGAGAATTTTATTGATTGTGTCCTTTACATTACAATACTTGTTGCTGCTTGAGCTAACAACCACTTCTCAGGTGGTTCCTAACTTGTGTCATACTATCAGAGTTTGAGCAGAGATTCTCTCTGAATTGTGTCTTGACCTAACCAGATTGTTTTTATTAGGTTGGAAGTGGCTACACTATCTCAAATTAACAACCCAATTTCTAATAACAACATTCAGCATTTAGCAGAAAGCACTATAATTATAGCTGGAACAAAAGGGGAGGTTTTCCTAAATTAGAGGAACTTAAGGGAATTTTAAATGTGCGGATAATTTTTTACTAAATATTTTTGAAGTTTTTGGATATTTTATTATGAGTAGACATTTTCTCACTTTAACTATCTTGCAAACAGTATCTCATTTTGTTTTCAAAACTTTCAACCTGGATTTGTCAGAATTCTGGTGGGTGCTTTATTAGTTTATAGATAGGAGTGCTCACAGAATCATAGTTCATGGATGGTGTAGTTCACGGTCGGTAGGACAATTCTATTGCTGAACTACCAGGAGATGGACAACTTTCTCAAATAAAAGCTTTTGGGTCTTTCTTGAACTGTGGTAACTTTCTTATACATTTAGGTTGGAAGTTCACAATCAACGTAATCTCGGTGCATCGTAGAACCACCTATTTTTAAATATTTTTATTAGCATTTTAAGTCAACAGAACAAATTGAAACAAACAAGAATGGACAGGCAAGGCATAAGGCAGATGTAAATTACACAATGGTTAGAGGGACCAGTAACTTCATGAATAACATCATAAAGACAGTAAGGTATGGTCTAAGGTGGGGTTCCCAAGAGCAAGCAGCATGCACAGCTGTAGAGACCTAGCTCCCCATTCCAACCTACTAAGCCAGGTGCCCATTCATCCATCACCAGACCTACTCGCATGAGGAAGAATTGGACCAGGAATGGTGCAAAACCCAGGAGCACTCAAGGGGGTTTCCCCAGATTAGAGATCACCTTCCACAGTGTGGCAGTGGGCAAGGGGGTAACTGAAAGAGACTCAACTGCAATGATACATTCCCTGTGCTATACACGGGGACAGGCCAATAATATAGTAGAACATGTCGGCAAAATTGGTACCCTCTGTACTCTCTTGGCCTCCTCCCTGCAAATCGCTTCTCTCTCACAATCCTCCCATTTCACTGGTCCCAACCCCCATCTATTCACATCCGGTCCCGGGCGGACTTTCAGCACAAGGTTCAGTGCCTGCGAGCAAGAACCAAGCTTAGGTCCAGAAATCTGTCTGTGACTTTCCTGACCGCAGTACACTCATGTAGGCTAAGAAGGCACAGCTGGGGGCTGACTAAAAAGTCCTGTTCTTTGGCTGCATGAACCACCCAGAGAACCGTAGTCCAGTATGATATTAAAACCTGGCAGGACAATACCATGTGGAAGAAACCTGCATCCCTCGCAGAACATTTAGGGCACTGTGACACCACGGTTGGGAACATAGAGTGTATGTGCCCGGGGGGTATAGTAGGCCTGGTGTACATAGTAAAATTGGATATGTTTGAAGTGGGTATTTCTGGACACCTTGGGGTGCATTCCAGAACCATCCTCCAGGCCGAATCATTTACAGGTATCCCTAGATCATCCTCCCAACGGAAGCGGAGACCTGCAAGATCTGCCAATGCCCCCTTCAGGAGACCCCTATAGCACCTTTGTTCACCCCATGATAAGGAAAAGAGGGTGTAAACATTTGTGTTTTCTGGTGGTTCTGCAATTCCGGTAACCCACCACCCACATATTCTGAGGGTCAAGGTGCAATGGAGTAAAAATTGTCCTACAGGGAGGCAGTGGGTTTCTCGGTATTTCGAAAAGAGACACAGTTTGCCCCCCAAAGAGATTGATTAGGGCAGTGATCCCAGCTGACATCCATCCATGGAGACCCATTCGCTCCCAGGGCCAAGCAACCAGGAGCAGGAGCTCCCCTGTATACAGTGTCAAGGTGTGAGTCCTCGAAAGGCCCAAACATAGTGTGCCATTCTGATCAGTACTGTAGAAAAGTGTCTCTTTTTGCATGGTTAGCCCCCACTTTTTGCCTGATGTGATTTTGAACTGTAAGTGCACTGGGTCCCTCCTAACCAGGTTCCAAGGGCCAGATCTCCTCTCCCAAGCACTATACCACAATTGGCACAACTTCAGCTATCCCCATAAATGATACCCCTGGTACCTAGGGCATGGGTTCTGCAGCACTGATTGTGCCACCCCAGGGACCCCTCACCAAGGCTATGCACTCTGCCATTGCAAGCTGTGTGTCTTGGTGCAAGGACATCCGAAGAGTCGACATGGCACACAGCCCATGCCTCCCATACAATGCAAATGGTATAGGTCAGTCATCCCTACTGCAGGCCTTTAGCCCTAAGACAGGGTTCACTATATCCTACTTGTGGGCATATCAGCATGAGCAGATATGCCTCTACAATGTAAAGCCTATTCTGAAAAGTTGTAGGTGAGTTGGGAAGCCATAACGAGTACATGGGCTGGATATGTGTCAACATGATTTTTCTAGCTGCATGAGGGCTTCACTGATTTCTAAGATGTTTGGTGCCAAACATCTTGTCTTTATAAATCCTCACTGAAGCCGGTGTTTGATGTATTAATAAATTCACACAAGAGACCCTTTTAGAGGGTCCCCTGAAACCTCACCAATACCTAGTGTGGTCCTTGGCTGGTTTTCACTAGTCTGCCACCACCAGACATGTTTCTGACCTTAATGGGTGAGAGCCAACGCTCTCGGAGGACAGGAACAAAGCCTGCTCTGGGCGAAGGTGCTTCACATCTTCTCCAGGGCAGAAGGGCCTTCTTGAGCGGGAAGCTTCAAAGGCGCCTATGAAATCCAAAACAGGAACTTTTGGAGAATGGGGGAGGCCAAGTCCCTTTCCTGTTCCACTTTTGGCAGGAGGAAAGGTGAGAAATGTGGTTGGATGAGGAGGCAGGACCCCACTGAGCCTACCCCACCTCTAGGATGGGACAGGCAATGTGAACCCCGATCCTGAATTTCTACCATTGTGGAATGGTGGAAAAACCTCCAATCAGGACTAGGATAGTGCCCCATCCCTGTGGAAGGGGTCACTAAATGGTGCAGGCACCCTGAAGGTAGGTAGCACATTGGTACTACCTGTCTACCCTTGAAATGCCCCTAAATTCAGTATTTTGGTGGCAACCTGGGACCCAAACATCAAATTTGATGGACAAGGCAAGGACAAAGAAGACCCGTTTCATAAGGACTGAAGCCCTGCTGCAGAAGAAAAAGGTGCCAAAGCCTGCCAGCTACTTCAAGGACTTGACAGTTGCTGCTGCTGTGTCGTCCTGAAACCTGAAAAGGACTCCAAGAACCTTGGAGCACCTCCAGCCTTCAAGAAATAACCAATAAGCTCCCTTAGAGTGAAGGTATCACTCCACTGGACACCGCAGGCACCAAGTCCAGTTTGTCAACTTCCTGCTCCTCAACAACATCGAAGCAGCATGAATGCAAGAAGAGGTACAATAGCCCCAGAGGGTCAGATCTGTCTCCTCACCAAGTTTGGAGACAACAAGACTTCACAAAGCCGCTGTGTACCAATACCCCAGGTACTGGACCCCCAATGTCAAACACCAAGAAAAGTCCACTCCAGACTCACAAAGCACCAAAAGCAAGCACCTGTCAAGGAACATCGAGACACCTGTTGAGTGACCCAGCTGTCCTGAGATCGCCTCTCCAAGATGCCTGCTCCTGACTGCGAGGACCTCAAGATGCACAATGCCTGACTGACCTGTTCGCTCTGCACCTGGCCCCACCGGCCCCGATATCAACAAGCCTGCTGTGCACCCATGGTTCCGTAGCCCTAGCAACCTGTAATTTCTCCTGTGCAGTGTGTTTTCAAGTGTCTCCCCTTCGTCTTTGCTTACCAGCTTCCAAGACCTTAGTATTCTGCTCTCGCCCAATCTGGGACACGCCCAAACTTGTCCTGTTGGAACTTTGGACCTGGTCCCAACATTGACGTAAAAGGAGATGGTAAACTTTGTGAAAGTATTGCCCATATTTCTATGCCTTTTTCACCTTTTTTCTCCCTTTGTTCCTATGTTGGGTAATTACACACACAAGTGATATATTTGGAGAACTTTACAAAATTGTAACTACGAAAGTACTTACCTTAGAACTATGTTCTTAGTCTTCAAAATTCTATAAAAATCGATATTATTTTTATAAATTGATCTTGGATTTATTCTTGAGTGTGTGTCTCATTTATTGCCTCTGTGGACTACAACAAATGCTTAGCACTACCCTCTGATAATACTAACTGCTCCCCCACACTAACACAAAAAAGAGCATTAGAATTATCTGCTTTTACCTCTGTATACCATTTGGGATTCACTGGACTCTCTGCAAAGTGCACTTCTTTTTAGAACACTATAAAGAGAGCCAGCTTCCTACAAAAACATTAGAGTTCCACACTCTGGAAGCAGGAGTTGGCTCCATCAATATACTGGTTAGCAGTTCCTTGGAAGGTGACCCACCCTCTTGTGTACCGTGCCTTCCTTTAGATAGGCCTGTGAATGAGCCACCCATTAGAGTTGTGAAGCTAAATAATACAGTTCAAGATTGGGTGTCATCAAGCCACCCTCTGTCACTGGCAGGTGCAATTTCCAAAGTGCCATATGTCAACGTGAGGTGCCCCTGTACAACAACAGCAATATACTATCAAGTTCCCGGAATAATTACTGGGACAGCTCCCTTAGGAGGGCCAAAAACAAATAAAGGAGACAGGACAGGATAATCATTTTCTAGACAACCAACTAGCCACTGACCGATAATGGCAGTGTTGTTGAGAAGACAATTGAACGCAGTCCAGTGAGAACATGAATGTAGTTTTCTTCGTACAACAACTCCGGTTTGTGATAAACGGCTGCCCCAGAGACCAAACAGGTGGCTGCTCCATCCGCAACTGTCTGGCCGTGGGAAAGTGTCCATACTCCACTACACCAACCTGAAGGGGGTAAACACATGATATGTCCCAGTCGACCTCTAGCACAGAATAACTGCTAAAGTCTGACAACGCTGATACCACTCCCCTGAGATCAATGTCCTCCCTTTTTAGGTACAGCAACTTATCAGCCACATACAGAGAGAGGTGCAATCGGGTGCAAGGGACAGTCCATGTTAATTGAGGCCCAGATGGGCTGTGCGAGAAAAGGGCTCCATGGCCAGAGCAAGTAACAGCGGGGGCAACACTGATGGGTGCTCCGATCCAACCACGAAAGCCACCGATATCAGGGTGCCAGTAAGAATCCTAGCTAGTGTAGAGAAGCGTTGTCCACTTAACATAGGGTAATCAAAGGCCCATGTCAAACAGATTGGCATGTAAAAATCCCAACGGAGTGGATCAACCGCCTTCCTCATATCCACAGAAAGGACCAGAGCCTTCACTGGTGGTCACTCCGCTGTTCCACGGCCAGGAGTAATTGACGGATATTAGGCGTGGTGCTGTGTGTGGGGATAAACCCAGTCTGGTCAGGGTGGACATGGGATCACATATGTAGGAGCAAGCGGGTTGCCAGAATCTTGTTCAAAATCTTGAAATCGTATTGGACATGGATAGGGGGTGATACGAGTCAGAGAGGCGTGGGTCCTTATATTTCTTCAGAAAGGACACAATTGCAGCCCTACACAGTGAGGATGGAAGTAAACCATGCTGCAAGGAGTTGTTAAATAGGGCAATGAGTTTAGGGACAAAGTAAGGGGCATATGCTGTATACAATTCTATTGGTAAACCATATAACCCAGACACCTCCCCCCTCGCCAGTTTCTTAATCAACCCGTACCTCCAGCTCAGTAATATTCACACCCAGTAGATCCACCACCACAGAGTTGAGGTATACTATGAAAAATTCTGCAACGTAATTCAGCATGTCCATTTCACTACACCCTGTACCCGCTGAGTACAAATCCTGGTAGTTTTGGAGAAACACTGTATTGATCTCTTCCTGCGTAGAGACATCCTGAACCGAATAGTGTGCCCACAACTCACGCCCTGCAAAAGCCATGCAAGCATCCTACCTGACTTATTTCTCAGGCATGGGCACTTCCGACATAAGATCTATAATCACAGCATCAAAGATGTTCGACCAGCTCAAACAATTTCTCCTGTTACTCCACCATGCACTCCCTTCCACCTGGAGTCTCTTCTAACCCATGGGGAAGACCAGTGAGCACCACCTCCTGCCATTGGATATCGGAGTGCAACTGAGACCGCATACCCACATTACTGGAGATACAATAACCTTGAATCACCACCTTCATGACTTCCCACTCTACCCCCACCAACGAGGCTGAGACTGAATTATCAGACCAAATTGGTGTGATGTGCTGGCCCAGTAAGATCCCCAAAATCTAATCCTCTAGCATAGCCAAGTAGGGACACTTGGTCTAGACGATGACCACTGGAAGGAGCTCAAAACAGGGGAATGATCAGAGTACATTTTCGCCAAATACACTACCCCTGCGAGTGTAACTTCTATCAAGTTAGACCTCAAGACCATGCAGGCTTGCAATTTGCAAATTAAAGCCAACAATTCTGAGCTCTTCCTGGGGCTCTTCATCTATAGGCCTCCAGGAGCAAGGTCATCCTTTACCAGTTCACTCCAGACCTTTCTGGAATCTTGTCTAGATACCCCCACCTTCAAGATAGTAGGGGATATTAATTTCCATCTGGAAGCGAATAATAACCCTGATACCACTAACGTGACAAATAACCTGCAGATTCTATCCGAGCCAACTCACATAGCAGGCCACAGGTTGGAAGGTATATTCACTAACAACAAACACATTGAAATAGTGAGTGTGATGCCAGTATCATGGTCTGATCACAACGTTATTCTTTTTAATGTAAAAATTCCCACAATTAATAGGCGGCATCAGAATAGACCGCCTTTGGTTAAATCGCGTCCATGGAAATCAATTTTAAGAAATAATTTGATAACAGCTGTGGCAACTAATCCCCTGAACATGGTTCCAGACTCCAATATGGCAACCAGAAACTATGAAGACTGGATCAGGACATCAGTAGATAGCCTCACTCAGTTGAACTTAGACAGATCAAAAACAAATGCAGATGCAAGGAGCGACTCTGGAGAACTGATTATAGTGTTGAACACAAAAAGGACTATAACACAGTCCTAGAGGAATATAAGACAGCAATAATAAATGCTAAAACTGTACATTTTACAACTAAAATCCAGCCGGACAAAAATTCCTCGAAGGAGCTCTTTAAAACTGTGATAGCCCTATCTAAGTGCCCACAGGACAGTCAATATTCACCAGACCAAAACTTTGTGGATAGGATTGCCTCCTTCTTTCAAAATAAAGTTCAGACAGTTTACAATGAACTCCATAAGACAGTGTCTGATCCCGCTGGGAAAATGGGGGTCCCGTCAGAGGAAACTCTAATACATTGCAGTTTGGTACAATTCCCTTTTTTAGCGACAGAGCGAGTCATAGATCTGCTATCACAGACTAAATCCGGCTTGCCTCTGTATCCCTACCCTCCCCATATTCTACACCTGACCCCTGAGGAAATTAGTGTTCACCTCACTTCCCTCCTAAATGAGGTCATCAGCTCTTGGGTATATCCACACCCATGGAAAAAGGCTTGTATCATGCTCATTCTGAAGAAAACCACTCTGGACCCTATGGAGGTGAAACATTACCGCCCAATATCTTGCTTCCCGATTCCTTCTAAAATGTTAGAAAAAGCTATTAATTTGGAACTGACTGACTATCTAGACGGCAATAACATTCTTGATGCTACTCAACACAGTTTTAGATCCTGACATTCCACAGAGTCAGCCCTCATCATGGCCACTGTAGAGATCCGCAGAGTGATGGATGGGGGGGGAAGAGCCGTCCTCATCCTGCTTAACCTATCAGCTGTGTTCGATACAGTGATACATGAGGTATTGACGTGGTGGCTGAGGGCAACAGGCATTAGAGAGAAGGTTCTAACCTTATTAACATCTTTTCTGGCCTCTAGAGAACAAATTATATATTGGGATGGTTTTAAGTCAGCAAATTTCTGCCTCCCGTGTGGTGTCCCGCAGGGGTCTACGTTTTCTCCAACACTGTTTAACATATACGTTACTCCTCTGGCAAGACTAATAAAAGATCATGGTCTACTGCTTGTATCGTACGCAGACGATACCCAGATAGTGGCATTGGTAACTCAAAGTGTGAACACAACTGCGGTCAGGTTTCGGAACTGTCGAAACAATATCATGGCATGAATGAACTCAAATTTTTTAAAGCTCAATACGGAAAAGACTGAGGTTATTGAGTTCTGGCAGAAGCCTTTGATATGGAGCCAATTATGGTGGCAAACTGAGGATGGGAATTGTCCTGTTCCCTTAACCAAGGCCAGGAACCTTGACTTTGCGTTTGATGACAATCTAAAGTTTGCCCAACAAATTAATCAGGTATCTTCTGCTTGTTTCTTCACGTTAAAAAACCTGCGTAAAATCCTCCCGTTTATTCCATTAACTCTTAGGAAAATGGTAATTGGGGCAATGGTTCTATCTAGAATTGACTACGGCAATGCCCTATAAATTGGAGCAGATAAAAGCCAGTTTGCCAAACTGCAGTCTCCACAGAATGCGGCGGCTCCGATGCTACTTGAGCTCCCTAAACATCACCCTACCTCTGCCAGTATTAAACTGCTCCACCTGCTCCCAGTTCGGCAGCGAGTGGATTTCAAGGCCCTCTGTCTCGTACACAAGGCTTTGTATGGAGGGGGAGCTGCAGATGTACAGCAGCTATTCCCACGGTTCTCGCCACAACGCTGTCTTAGGTCAGCAAATACAGGACTGATCCTGGTCCGCAAGATAAAGAGAGCCAGATGGGGCTTTTCTTACCGTGCGCTCAAACTATGGAACTCTCTTCCCGCATTGGTTAGACTACAGCCTAACAGGATTCTCTTTAGAAAAAAAAGTAAAGAAATGGCTTTTCCCTAAGCTCGCAGACTAATCAGGATTGGCCTCAGCATCCTCTCACCCAGCGCCAAGACACCTCGGCATTCATGCGCTCTAAAAGGAAATCAGTCAGTCAGTCAGGCTAGAGCAATATGAATATACTGGTGCTGCGCGTTAGGGTGGATGTGACCTACCTAAGCTCAGATCTATCACACAATTGAAATTGACACCTACAATTCCGCAGTAGGGGACCATTAAGGAAATTAGAGGGGTCTGTTTATTGAGAAATTATGGCTGGTCTACACTCGGGGCATAAATATTCAGTAGGGCGATATCCTAACTGCTAAACAACCTAATACCAAGAAGTAACGGTCATCTGGGTCAGGAACTGCCCTGTGCAAATGGAACAGGACCCAGGGTTTGATCCAGATAAGAGCACCCTGCAAGAACGTGGAGTATGAGGCGGCATATAGTTGACACCGCCAGCACCCCAGAGGACGTGACCCTCAGTTTCCATAAGATGTATCTCCTGTAGAAACGCAATGTATCCCTTTATGTTTAAAATAACCAGGACGTTATAATGCTTAGAGCTAGAAATGAGGTCCTGCATCATCCACGTGAGCAATGTATTCTGGGCTGTCATGGAAAATGGACCATAAAAGTAAAAATACTGGGACCCCACACACATCCATCCCTAATGAAAATGGTCTTATCTCACCATAACACATGCAAAGTCCACAGCTAAATATGCTCCACTGCCAAGAAACACAATTCTATGTGAAGAAATCCCAACACCCCAAAGTCTGAGACATACATCCATCGCACAAGGCCCAACACCAAGCCAAAGAAAGGCCGAAGGGCCAACTAGTTCCATAACGCAACCTTATAAGCAGGGAAGGAGCCGCCAACTAAGGATGGAGAGACACACTTTCAGGTAATCAATCGAATGCTACAGGACACATCCTACAGACCCCCCACCCAATTCCCTCCAAACCTCCCTAATCAGGAATATGCACAACAATCCAGGAGAAATCAACCACACAACAGTGATAGTGCATGGATGTTGTCTTTCGTATATCTCTATGAATTCAACCAAGAAAAATTATGTGTGACGTTTCTTTTCAAATGCAATATATGAGTGTTAGGTTACCATGTTTAAGAAAAAACACACAGGAAACTTGATTTAGGTACTGCAATGTAAAAGCATGCTGAATCTTCGATGTAAGATTGTGACGATGTTTAACCGTAAACAAACTAATGGAAAGTTTATCAAATATATTAAGATGTTTCTCTCTATGCATAAATGAATGAAATAAACAAACGATAACATAGAAAACTCTATGAAAAGAATAAAAACCCAAATTTGTTAGGAAATATGGTAGTTAACCTTAGAACATGTAATAATGAATACTGACAATGAAGAGAAATAGATGTTATAATGAATTGCGTTATGAAAAAGTATATTCTAAGGGCCCGATTACGATGTCAGTCGGAAAGCATCCTTCTGACAGCAGTCGGAGGCTTTACGACCAACATGGCCAGTTTGCGGTCCAACCGCCGAATTACGATGTTGGCTGTTGGAGCGTAAACCAGCTGGTCATTCCGACGCAGTTCTGACTGGTTCTCAGAGTCTAACAGCAGGTCGGACCCGGACCGTAATCCCCTATCGATGGCAATTCTGCCGTCAGGATTCCGATTTTGGTTTCCGACAGCCTTTCCGCACTGGCCTTTCTAACAAGGAAAGGCTGACAGAAAGAGACTTTGGGGCCCCAAGTAGGGCCCCTAGCCTCCGCAGCCTACGGTTGGTGGCCGTGGGGGTACCTAGGGCATCCCACTGTAAATCCCTATACCCTGTGGCAGTCACTATGGGGTGCCTGCCACAGGGTGCAGGGTTTTACACACACACACATTTCTTAATGTGAGCCTGTATTACTGCCAGTTTATGGCCGTAGCGCAAGCTCCCATGGAGAAAGGAGAGTATGCGACCGAACAGTGTTCAGCCGCATCGTAATCAGGCAGTCAGAGCTGCTGACTGGAGGTTGGTCGATCCTGAGAATGCCACGGTGTTGGTCAGAGGAAACTCTGACCGACATCTAATAGGCCTCTAACTGTGCCTTCAAATCTTGGGTGATGCAGTAACCTATATAACGTGAAATAGAAAACTGCTGAAAAGAATGTGAAATGAAAATAAAGTGTTTGAAAAATGTTTAGGAGTACTTTATACTGACATGATGTAGATGCCAATCATTAATTTGCCTAATTGAAAAACTAATGCCTGGTTTCCAATAATGTGAAAATTATAATTTAGCATTAATTCATCGTGCACAAGCTGTGTTTCATGAAGGCCCAAAACTTGCTTTCTTTTCCTAGTATGAATTTATGAACTGAATAGCCTGAAGCCTATGGGAACCTTTCATAAAGTTTCTGCTTGTGCTCTAACAATCAATGATTCCTTTGACTTTTGTAGCTCACTCGACTGGACTTGCAGCAAAATTGTTACTTTCTAGGGCACATGCTTGGGAAAGAACTGACAAAGGATGAGATCATGGACTTGCCAATTTCATAGATGACACAACCAATCGTATGACTAAGGACAGTGGTCTAAAGGAAAAGCAAAGTAATGGATTAGTTAATTCTTCCGTATCTGTATACTTTTTGCTCACAACATCATCTCATCCTACTGTAAGTGACCAATGGGACAAAGTAGTCCGACCAAATTGGTGATACCAAGGGGTGCAAACCAGAAATCGACGTAGTATAATTGCCCAGAGTGCAGACAGGGGCAGTTCCTACCCAGTAGCGGCTGGCATGGCTCGTGGGTGGTGCGTGGGCGCGGGGTTGCGTGGGGAGGGGGTCATGCGGGGGAGTCAATATTATAAAAACAAATTACACCTACCTTTCCACACGCTTCTGCTCTCCTGCCTTTAATAGAAACAGGAAGTAGACAGCCTCCCTCCCCTCCCCTAAGCCAATCACAACACTCCAGTGGAGCGTTGTGATTGGTCGGGAAGCCAACCAGGCAGGAGCAGTAGGGGATGGCATGTTCTCCATATAGGCTGCAATGCAGCCTGCATGGAGAAGGGCAGAGCATGCATGACTGGTTTTGGACAGCCGTAGAGGGCCGACCAAACAGTCTTTGCCCACTCAGGAGTGGGCAAACCACTCCTGTCCTGCCAGACCAGCTCCGCCCACCCACCCACTTGCAATGCGCAAAGAAACATAAAATGGTAATAACCAAAAGTTATTACTATTTTATGTTTTTGCTTTCTCACATTGTGAGAAAGCAGTGGGGCGACGCTCCTCCATCCTAGTGGAGGTGCCGCCCCTGTTTCTATCTTGTCCACCTTGCCAACCCACCTTGCGGTACAGCGACTGATAATTTGGAATTGCAGAAACTAACGTGAACTGTGACTAATTTTTTCGTTTGCTGCCCGCTTGTATGCTTGTGTAGTGGAATCTTTCCAGCTGGAAGGTTTCCAACAACAGCTGTGGCATTGACGCTGCAGTGTGGACAGGGAAGACAAATCCTGTCCATAAACTGGAACTGGTCAATTGGCGATTACTGAACTTTTATCTATAGGGTTTTTATGAGGGATATTTGCTTTAAATGACTCACTTCTCATGATACAATATCCTTTGGCTGAGGAAGACAATTCCCTTCAACTTGATTCTCACAGGTTTGTTAATGCTTATTAAATCCTTTTAAGTTGTAAATTAGATTGGCATGCAAATTTATTTAAATTTGATAAAGATACCAACTGAAGTAACTACTCTGCTGATTCTGTTTCATTCATTTGTTGTGGTCAATTAATCTGTTTCCAAGTTTAATGACTTAAAGATAGATTTAGTCAAAGAAAATCCATTCAGTAATGAATAAATGCTAACCATTATCTTATTATAGGTCCTCATATGATAATAGTTCATCCTCTAAATATTTCAGCACAGAACAAGATCCATCGGAGGACATAGTGAGTTTAGTATGGTAACTGAGGTTATTCTGGGATAAAATATCTTGATCAATTGAAGTAGAAATTCATGAGGCCCAACACATTTCCACTATAACAACAGACTTACTGACGGACTGACTTGGCTGCCTATTTAGGCACCCTCTACGGTCAGTGACCGCACACTAAATTAATGTTGTTTCCATGATATTCCACACACCAGGGAGACAGGCTCTAGCTTGTATTTTATTCTATCTAGGTTGTCTCTTTAATTGCCATTGCCCTGAGGAAGACCTGCATGCTGAGGTCTAAATTTACCATCAATGCTTAAGTCGGGTCGAAACATCGACACTTCCCATTCTATGGCTTGGAATGCACTATTCAAGTCCTTACCGAAATTGGATGATGCATTCTTAAAAACAGTAGCATCACTGGTTTACTTATCCTTGTATTACTGCAACCAGTGCTGTTTGTGTAAACTTTTGATACCATGATCTTCAATAGTTTCCTTTCTGACTTTCCCTTTCTACCCTCACTTCGTACATGAGCACTTTTCTTGCACTTCTTATTTGGACAACCGTCTATTGTCATATGTTTTATTGTCAATGCTATTTCTATAATTAATATATTCAAAAGATTTTGTCTCCACAATTCGGTTTTTCTGTCTTTCTCTCCGGTATATTTTCTGAAGAGTATATTACTCTCTTGTTTAGTGATTATGAGAAAACCTTTTGGGTGACTTAGTGAATTAATTTTCAAGAGTCATTTGTCTGTTTAGTTTCCTAAAGAGGTACGTCAGGACCATTTGTTGTTTTTATCCCCATGCAAGGTGCAGCAAAGCAAGGAACCAAGACCATCCACATTCAGATCGTCAATTAACCAATCATTATGTTATGTTATGTTTAGTTATAGGTATTTCTAAAGTGCGACGATTATCCAAGGGTGTCCTGGCACTAGCTACTTCTCCTCTGCGCATTGAAATGGTAGACAACATTACAGATTAAAGAGCCAGGTCTTTAATCCCATCCTAAATGTAAGGAGGTCAGTGGCATTTCTCAGATGAAAGGGAAGGTCATTCCAGGCCTTTGCTGCGCAAACAACAAAGCTTCTCCCACCCCATGAGGCTTTCTTAATGGGTGGTACTATCACGAACTTGGCTCCAAGGGAGCGAAGGGTTCTTTTGGGCAGGTACCACTGCATTTGTCGTTTCAAATAATCTGGGCCTGTGCCTTGTACACAATGCATAAAGCTTTGAAATGCATCCATTTCCTAACAGGCAACCAGTGAAGTTTTCTGATTTCCTTAGTAATGGGAGCAAATTTGGGAGAACCAGGGAGCAACCTCGCTGCCGCATTTTGTAACAGCTGAAGTTTATTCAGAAAACGTTCCTGTATGTTTAGGTAGAGGCTGTTGTAGTAATCAACCCTAGATAGGATAAGTGTCGTGACAACTGTCCACTGACTATCAGCCGGCAAGAATGGAAGTATTTTCACATTCATTCTGAGAGCATAGGAGGTGGTTGATGCAACTGCATTGATCTGGTCACCAAAGTTGAGTTTATCATCAACTATGACTCCTAAAGTTTTTACTTTTCTAGCAGGTGTAGGAAGACTGTCCATAGCTTCTGGCCACCAATTTGGGGTGCAGAAGTCGGCATAATTTCCAAATAAGATGACCTCCGTCTTTCCTGAGTTCAGTTTTAGCCAATTTTGTGACATCCACCTCCCGACTGCTTCCATACAGTCATGGAACCGATTTTAAATTCCTGCTGCCTGTACCGGCTGCAGAGCCACAACAATTTGTGTGTTGTCAGTGTAGGAGGTAAAGCTAAAGCCAAAGGAGCTAATTAAACAGGCTAGGGATGATTCATATACATTAATAAGAGTGGGGCTATGTGAAGACCCCTGTGGCACTCCACAAGGCAAAGAAAAAGATTTAGAATGGAATTCACCCAGCGCCACAATTTGTGTTTTGCCCGTCAGAAAGGATTTCAGTAACTTCCAGGCTTCACCTTGAACCCCACATGCCACCAAACGGTCCATCAACAAGTCATGATGGACCGTATCAAAGGCCACAGACAGGTCCAGCATAATTAGGTCAGCCTTACCTCCCCGATCCAGGGCCTCCCTTATCTCTTCTGAAGATTTTATAAGGGCAGACTCTGTACTGTGCCCTTCTCTGAACACTCTGATTGAGTGGGGTCTATGACTTGGGTTTCTCGTAGAAAGGCACTGAGTTGCAGGTTCATTGTTTTCTCAATCAATTTTGTGGGTAGTGGGAGGTGTGAGATTGGTCAAAAATGATTGGGATCCTTTTTGTCTAGAGTGGGTTTCTTTAGCAGAGGTAGTATTGAAGCAACCTTCCAGAGCCTATGGAAGTGCCCTGCTTCAAACATTGCACTGAACAGGGAAGTTCAGGTGTTAAGTGCAGGTGCTGGCGCAGGTACGGCCGCGGAGTTCCCAACATCTAGGCTACACCGGATGTTCTTCGTTACTGCTAACAGCGCCAATTCGGTGCTGTGACGGGGACGAAAACCATTTTGTGATGAGTCAAGAGTTTTGTTGCGCCCTACAAATTCAGTCAAGACTGAGTTAACATATAATTCTGTAGCCTTAGCTAAGAAAGGGAGCTGGGAGATTGGACGGAAATTGCTCGGGTCCGACGGCTCCAAGGACGGCTTCTTTAAAAGCGGTATAACTTTTGCATGCTTCCAGGTAGCCGGCAATACTGCAGAGGACAGTGATAAATTAACCAATTCTCTAATTGCTGGGGAGATTGAATCGAGAACTTGCCAAAGCTGATCTGGTCTAAAATAAGTAAAAGACACAACAAAATAAAAATCCAACACACATTTATGAAAATAGAGAATATTTATATCTGTAAAATGACACCAAAATGACAAATATCCAATGTAATATCCAATGTAGGGAACCAGAACTATGTATTTTTAAAGTTTAGATAAAAAAATGTGCTTTCTAGAACCAAAAACCGCAAAGTTTCAGGCTGACCCTGATGGAGCATGGGTCGGATACAATGAGCGGTTGGGCCCAGTCAAGTTTTTAGCTTCTGTCTAAGTCACTTTTTTGGAGCTTTTTTTCTCGAAGTTTAGCGATCGGGTCTTCAGATCCAGATTATGCATCAATGATGGCGGCCTGCTGCAGCGCGATGCTTCGGTGAGTCCTGGAGGTCTTGGTCTTTGTCGTCAAGGAGCTCTGGTGCTTTCAGACGTACAAGCTAGTGCAGTCAGGTCGAGTCGCGGTTCAACGTCGCTGGCTTCACTCTCGTCATCAATGCCCGTCTTCTTCTGGAGCTTTTTCACAAAGCTTGGCAAAACATACCCAAACTTTCAGATCTTCTTCTTAGGCCAATTTATAAAAAGGAGGATGCTACATTGCCCCAGAACTATCTCTTTATAAGCTTGCTGGACATGGGAGAAGGTCTTCTCTAAGATATTGTTAATTGTACTGAAGTCCTGGGAAGAACAGCACAACCTGATACCAATAGAACAAGGGGGCTCAAAGAGGGCCATTCAACCATTGATCACTGCCTTAGTCTATAGGCATTGGCAAAAATGTCAATGGAAGTGCTTGGCAGCTTGTTTTGCTGCTTTGTTGATTTCCTAGCAGCTTTTGATTCAGTAGATGGAAGTACATTGTGGAGTATGCTGACAAAGCTCGGAATCAACAAGACAGTAATTTCTCTAATCCAGGAACTTCACTCAAAGAATTGGGCTAGGGTAATCTTGGATACCCTTGGGAATATATCTAGGAAAATTCAGATAATGAATGGCCTGCGGCAGGGCTGTGTTTTGGCCCCATTGTTATTTTCTCTGTTCCTATCTGACCTGCCACCTACACTCAGTAAAGCTGAAGGATTAAGCCCTAAAATGGGGGGAACCCATATATCGTGTCTACTATACGCGGATGATTTAGTGATAACAGACATGACAGAGTTGGGCCTGCAAAAAATTGGATACCTTTCATGAATACTGCAAAAAAAAAAAAGCCTCACGGTTAATTTAGAAAGGACAAAAATAATGCTACTGGGTAAAAGAAGGAGCTCTTTTACTGGAAACGGTGAGGTAAGAGTTGAAGAAGTGTATAGATATAAATATTGGGTATGTGGTTCAACAGTAAGTTAAATTGGAAGGATCACATACAGTCATTAAAAACGAAGGCTCTTTCTTCAGTATGGGGCCTTAAACATTTTAAGCAGAAGTATGAAGGTCCCTCGCTGCGGCCAATCCTATCAGCTTTTAATGCATTGGTCCACCCACAATTCCAGTGGGGCGTCGAGGTATTATTTATGCGGGGCAAATCGGATTGGAATTTAGAGGAGGGGAAATGCGTGAAACAGCTTTTTGCCCTCCCTTCTTCAACTATGTTACAGGCTGTGCGAGTGGAATGTCACCTTGTAGCCTGGATTTTTCGGGGAATGCAAGCAACATTTAACTTCTGGCAGAGAATGAATGGAGAAGGACATTTAAAATAAACATATTTATGTAAAAAAGAAATAGAGACCAGTGACCTGAACTGGGCGCGCCAAGCTAGAAATAAATTAGACAAGTGATGTGCTAAACTCTCCCTAGAACCCGGCCAATGGAAATCAGGGCAGCAGATCTCTAAGTCGGTCTTACGGACCATTATAGATATGAAGGCCAGAGAAGAAGATTTATGCTATTCAGAGAGTAAAGCATTCGTCCAGTTCCTGATAAATGGGTTGGCTTATAATAATATCTTCCCCTATATGGAGGCCATGCCTAACTCAAAAGTTAGAAAGGTAATATTGAAATTTATAGTTGGCCTGAACCCATGTAATATCAATTAGAAGATAAAATCTTTATTGACGAATGATCAAGGTCTGTGTCCCTGTAGCCTACAAGTAAAATGCAGTAGTCCACACATCTTGATGGATTGTTTATGGTTTTTAGAAGAACGGAAAAACATTTTAAAACCCATTTTTTTTGCTTATAAACATTTAGTAGGGACCAAGCACTAAATATGAGATGTTTGTTTAATGGCTACATGTGCAATAGTAAGATTTCTAATGCAATACAGGAGTCGTTGAAGGAAATGGTAATATTGTTGGAAATTAGCAGGTGATAGAAATTCGTTCTTACCTATGGTCTGTGGATTATCTCTGACTCTTGGCAATATGTATGGATATATAAATGTATAAATGTATAGCTAATGTATAAGTGACCTTTTCCCTGGCTTGAATTAAGAGCTTTTTATAGCTCGGTGATTGTTTATTGTATAATTTATTAGGATTTTATTGGGTTTTATATGGTGCTTATGGTTTACAATATTTGTACAATCTACATTTTAATTGTTTGTAATGTGCTACTTTTTATGGCTATATATACCAAATAAAAATATATGTAACAGCACCAGATCTTCTTCTGAAAGCTTCCGTTAGAGTCCGGAAAGGTACAGCAGCACCGGCCAAGGGTTCAGAAACGTTGGATTGCCTCTTGGGTCTGGGATTCCAACTTCCACAAGGAACCTGGTCAGTCCAGGAAATTCCAGGTGTAGCTGGTTAGTTTGAGTAATCCTTTCAGTGGATGTGTCAGGTGGCTTCTTCCTGCATCTTTCTACCTGTTGCTGCTCAGGGAGTCTACTCCTTAACCTTTAATACAGGCATAGTCCTTTATGTGTGAGCCTTTAGAGTGCAGCAGGTACAGTCCTTCTGAGTGTAGTCATCTATGGTGCAGTCCAAGGGTCCAGCAGGGCAGTCCTTCTTTTCCAGATGTTTCAGGCAGGGATTTGATGGGCTACTGCAGATATCCCATATGTATTCCCCATTCTGGGCTGGCAAGTGGGGGAGGTGGACCCACCAGTGGGGTTCAAGTTGCTACCCTCTGCTATGACAACTTCCTGAGAAGTGTGGTGTAGTTTTGGCTTAGAATGCACATTTTACCAAAAATCAAATATGAAGAAAATTCTCTCCTTGGGGTGCAGGTCGGGGTAACCCAACCCAAACGTTTGGCTACATTTTCACTACACTCCCTTCAAGCCCCTCTCTTAATCTTATTGGAGGGGTGCTCCCATCTAACTGGGTATGAGGAGGGGGCTGGCCTGGGACCTGTGACATTTGTGCTTCTACTTTTGAGTTCAGTTTATCTCCCCAACACACTTCCTGTCCCTGACTTCTCACAGAAGCAAATCTCCTCCCACCAAATGGCTGTATTGTGTCAGCTGCAGGCCTCTTCACTCCTATTCAAGGAGCAGCTTGGCATAGGCTGTCAGAGGCTGGCCAATCAGAAGAGGCTGCTGTAGGGCTTTTTTAGGGAACTTCATGATAGTAAGTTCTAAAACTACATTTCTGCAATAGTTATCATAAATCAGACCTTTGCAAGCTGTTGGGTTTATTGTAAATGTTATTTTGATATGTTAATTTAGGTCACTAGCTACTTCCAATCAATTAGACTTTATTTAATTTTAATAAAGCCTTCTTATGTTAGCCTATAGAGCTAGCAGCACTACAGTGGGGAAAAACGACTTTGCTGTTTTTTCCCCACCAGGGCATATAAAATATATTTGATAATGGCCCTGCTTTTCATAACGAGGCACCCTACCCTTGGGGCACCTAGGACAGGCGGTAGTGGTGATGTATATGTAATACAAAGGTAATTTTGTACTTTGTAAATACTTTTATTTCCAAGTTCGAATTTGGACAAAGTTTTATTGTGCGAGGCAGGCCCGACTTCAAAATGGCACCGGACACCACAGCAGTGCGCATTTTAGTGTATTAAGTCACTGGCCCTGGTTAGCAGAGCATTAGAATTTGAATTAATTATTAATGATAACAAATAATAAGAACAATTAATAATACTAATAATAATTAATAATAATAATTCAATAATTAGAATTAGCAGAGGCTTAGACCAGAGCAACCAGTGAGCTGGCTGGTCATTATGTATTCTCTCATCACCACAAATCTTTCAGGTCCGGTTCGGCCATTATATGGCATTTGACTCTTCACACAAATTGTGGACACATGCTGTGTCCTCCCACATACAAGCCCTGGGACTGGACAGTTTGCAGTCAACTAGATACTAGTGCAACTTCCCTGAGGGACAATTTGCCAATATGTGTTCCTTCATGAACAAATTGCATAGCCCCTTATAGGTACTTACCTTGTTACCCTGTATCCAGCTCTCTAGTGCCCTCACAGATAGGTCTACAAAGTAACCCAGGATTGGGTACTGACTTTCTGGGTGTCCCTAAACTTCGTCTTATACCACTCATGGGTGAGACCAAAGCTCCTGACTAAGATCTGTTTCATCTGGGGCTAGGACTTCCTCTAGAGTCAAGAACCTGTCTCTCCCTGCTACTGGTATCAACTCCCAAAGGTTTGAACCCCAGTACAGAGTGCTCACCCTTCTCATCGTAAGGGCAGCACGCTGCTAGACTCGACCTGAAACTCAACTTTGGATGTTTTATTACCCATCAGGGCATATAAAACATATTTTATAATATCCCTGCTTTTTAATAAAAAAGTACCCTACCCTTGGAGCCCCTAGGGAATACCTTTGGGGTGACTTATATGTAATACAAATGTAGTTTTGGAATTTAGAAGTACTTTTATTTCCAATTTCGAATTTGGATAAAATGTTATTTTAAAAAACAGTCTTTAGGGCAGGTCTGGCTTTAAAATGACACCAGACACCACAGCAGTGCACATTTAAGTGCAATACGTCCACTGGGGTCTTTAAACCTACATACTGTACCATATACTAGTGACTTAAAGGTAGGTTATCCGGGCCTCCTCTGCAAACCTGGGCATGATTCTTATCATAGAGTTTGGAGACAAGGCTCACCAAACCACTAGGGAAATCAAGACTGCAAGAAGTAACTGTCTTATGACATCAAGACGCCACTTGAGACAAGGAGCTGGAAGAAAAGCTGACTGGCCCATGCCACATGTGTCCTGGCGGGAAACGGCCACTGCAACGCGGCCGTTTCCACGTTTAACCATAACCACGCATGCATTACAACGCATGCGTGGTTACAACGAAAAACCTTTATCACGCATACCTTTACTACGAGATTCGTAGTAAAGGTATGTGTGCTAAAGTTAAAAGAAAAAAGGGGAGGTTGGGGGGTTCTCCCCCCCAAAAAAGCATGGGATTAAAAAAGGGGGCTTGGGGGGGCACCCCCCAAAATAAAATATTTTAAAAACTCAGCTGTTTCCGTCATTTAAAGAAAGAGATGTGGAGGCAATCGGTGTCATTAGAGGAAACGGAAGGACACTTCCGCTTCCTCTTAACGATGTGCAACGTCACCAAGGAAGATCGAGGAGAGGAGAGGTTAGGGGGAATGAGGGGGTGGTGTTGCACAGGGGTAAATTTAAAGGGTACATTTTTAGTGTGATATCCTTTAACATGAAAATGCCATTAACATGCATAATTTAACAACGAAAATTGTTGTAAAAGTATGTTTGTAAAAGGCATTTTCGTGGTAAAGGATATGCGTGGTGATGGCATTCGCGTTGTAACACATGCGTGGTAAAGGCATGCGTTACAATGGAATGCGTTGTAAAGTCATACAACCGTCCTGGATAGGTGTAACTTCAGCATCAATGCCCAAATATACAGATAACAAAGGAACATAGCCAAAGTTTTGTCCCACATCACTGAGGTTGTAGAAGTTGTACACCCACCCACCTACTGATTCAGTTTCAGACCAGGATTGAGACATAAATTTCTGCTCAACTCATCATTAACCACATACCACATGGGCCACAAGGCATGGATGACCGGAGACCAGTTTCACATTATAGTGTCCATAGAAAAGAACCATATCACACTCATCTGGAAATGGAATCTTGGTTAAATGTTTGCGACTGATATATTTTTTGACAATATCTCTCTGACCAAGTAATGTGCAGATTCTTTCTATTGCTATATGATGTTGCTGTCATTTGCTTATAAGATGTGCTTTCATAAACGCATGACAGTTTTGCAGAGACGCATCTTCTGTGTCTGCGAGTCATCTCACTTTCATTATTATTTACATATTAATGAGCTTTCCCGATGGGAATACCAATATTTGCTGGCATGATATTAGAGATATTGCCTTGTGCCTCATGCAATATATTTTTCTACTTTTTTTTTAAAGCCTGCAATCTTGAGTCTCCTTATCCTTCCAATCTAAGGTCTCTGTCAACATCGTTGTCGTCTGTGATTATACTCATGATATTACTACCTGGGTACTCATCAAGTGCTGTTCCACCTCATACAATGAAGGTATGTAAGTGCAGCAAAATCTTCTCACATCCAATTTCGAGTCTGGACAGCCTTCCCCCAAACATGCTTAGGCATCTGCCTCATGTTCTGAGGATGCGTAAGCATCTCTATATGAGGCTGCTTGTCTTCATGTATGGACAGTGGCGTAGCTAGAGCTTGTGGCGCCCGGGGCTATCCCTCAGATTGCCGCCCCGGTGGGGGAGGGGGGGGGGGAGAAAGGACAGCACGCACTTGAAAGAGGTCCGAGAGACACGTAGCATCGCCGCTAATAGTTACCTCGATCATGCAAGTTACATGCACATACATGACACGGTCCAGGGCTACACAGCTGAATACACCAGTGACCGGCAGTACAAAGGAGGACACACAGACTGCATGATCTATCTGGGGACTCAGAAAAACCACATGCGACATCTATCAGAAAGCTGCGTGAACGATTACCTGGTAATCACCTCAGCACAATGTAAACATGCACATACATGACACTGTTCGGGGATCCATCATTTACAGCTGACAATAAATGACCAAACATCATGGTCCACCCCATTAAAGCAGTGGGGACGTGCACAAACGTGATGTGCTCTGAGGACCCAGAGCCAACTTAACAGTGTCGAAGCCTGTAATTCTTTATCTTTCAAAAACAGCAAATTAATTATTCACAGGGAATGACTCACTGTGTGCCCTTAGAACTAAACTCAGCACAAAGGGGTCAGTCAGCTCCACAACCTTGCCAACACAGACCAGATACAAAGCCCGCTCTGGTGGCCCAATGGCAACAACCAGGGATCACTCCCTGTCATTACTTCTAAGCAGCAGCAACCAACTCCCTGGGACCCAAAGCCAGCTTGTAATAGTGCATCTCTCCTTAAGAGCAACCGCAGCACACACATGGTGCACAGCCTACCCAGGGGGCCCAAAGCTAAAATATAGGGAGTGGAGACACATTGTCATCACAATCCTTAAAGCTGTAGGGGCCATGGGAATATGTTCAACCCTATCCAGGGACTCCGTGAATAATCAGAAGAAACAAGAAACATTACATTTTTCTGCAATTTTGTTTTCACATTACTTTCATGGTAACCAACAGTATTAAAAGTCTGCAAAAACAGTAAAATCATAATAACGTGTCTAGTATGGAACGCCAAGGCTGTGTAACACACGTCCCTGTAACACACGTCTTCAGCTGCCTCCCAGACCCGAATGTAGGCATGGCAGAATCAAGGTCTGGAGAAAAATAACCACTTAAAAGAAGTCCGGATATGAAGTAAGTTATGTGTGCTTTTACGCATGTGTGTTTCAAAATGTCCACGGCTCAATCATTGGACAGTGGTAGCTTGCTACTACTGGTATCGCTCTACTCACAGTCATCCAGGAATAAAGCCCTTCATCAGATCCCTTACGCATTTCAAAAGGTTCATAACCTTAGTGGACACAGACCTGGATGCGCCTAGACAACTGATGACTAACTGGAGCAATCACACTGGCAACCTGCGATCACAACTGGAGCTCTTGTAACCTAGGCTCTAGTGCCCTGGGATCAGAGAATACCAGGTTCTTCTCTTGTATCTTGTATCTCAATCTTTTGTGTTCCTTTCCTCTCACAAGCCAAAATGCTTAAGGTAAATAGCTCACACAACATTCAACTCTCTCTAGAACTCTAGGCTCTACAGATGAATGCATTATTTAGGAAGAGAGAGTAGAAAGGCTTGCCTGTGCTCGCAGGTAAATGTATCAATGAGAGAATGGAAGCAGAGAGGTCAGTTTATCCCTGCTGTTTCCTGAGGAGAATTACAAGAAGACATCAACATAAGGGCAGGGTACAGACTGACATTTACCCAGAGACAGGTGCAATAGCCCACATGTCTAACTGGCGCTAACAGCACAGCCACCACTAGCTCAGATGAAGACTTATTCCACACTCAGCGCTTATAGTACAAGTATCACTCATATGTCACAGATAGCAAAAGTACTACTTACGTGCCACAGTGACCACAGCTATCATCACATGTCAAAGGCAGCTGATTAGTACCATTCATCTGATCAATCCCTTGCTCTTCTGGTTAATTTCTTACTCAGTACAAACAGCAAATCTATCCTTTAAGTTTTTTGTCAGCAGAGCTACTCTCACCAGACAACAGAGCATTCCCAAACAAGTTACAGGGAGCAAAGCTATACCTTAATAGCAGCTGAGCTATCCCTGAATAGGTGATTGTCCTTCTGACAATCTGTCTGCACGGTGTCTAAGCAACTAGGGAACAGGGAACCAGTGAACAAGAGGGGCTCGGGAACTAATGCTTTCAGGATGGCGTTTGGAGAAAGAGAGCCTCTCATACTTTAGCGGGACAGGTAAAACAAAGGAACCGGGAGACGCAATAGATAGGCCTTGGAGACAGAGAGACCTCAATATTGAGCGGCCTTAGGCTGGGAACCATCAGGCAGAGTAGAAATGGAAGGCTAGAACAAGACAACAGAGACAATGAAAGCAAGAGACAGGCCAGTTCCAACTACAAGGATACAGGCAAATAAGAACCTAGGGTGGAATTTTTGAATTTGAACCTAGATGAGGAACAATGCATACCAAAGGAGAAACATAAAATCCACAAATATTGCACTAGAATGACTCTTGCATCAACCACCTGTGTCATGTAGAAGGGCACATGGCATTACTTTCAAACAACACTACCATAGCTGACACTAATTAGGGGGAAGGATTCAAGGCCCTAACCTCCACTGTGAACCACCATGCAGAACCCCCAAACACACTCAACATTAACACAGGTTAGGCTGGAAAGTGTCAAGAGTCTCTCCTCCCCCCCCCCCCCCTCAACTCCCTTTATAGAACAGCTCTATGAGGATAACCAATGTCTTCCAAGCCAGCCACCCACATTAATGTGATTCGGTTCCTCTACTGGAAAACCTCTGATGGATGAATCACAATGTCTGCATAAAGTGCCGAGGCCAAGTAATTGGCTATCTCTGAACCATATCTGGCAGGTCAACATAACAGAACTGCTGCTACACATGCTAAACAATGCTCTGTGTGTTTGGAAACGTTGCATACCAGCTGTCCATACTGTCCCTATGCTGTGTGTGAATTAGCGAAGCTTTAAGAGACCGTTCCACTTAAAAAAACAAAAGAAATCAAAATGACTGTCCTTGTCAATTTTTTTTATATTTAGCTGCTTACAATTGTGTTTCCATTATTTTTTTATAAAATTTCCCAAATTAAGCTTGAATATTGACGTTCAAACAGTTTGAATCAAACTTCTATGTAGGTACACCAGGAATACACTGTTGTATGTATCAAGTCTGCATCATCTAGGGCTGTAAGGGCACAGCCTGTCACCATTTCACATAATTATATTAAAAAGTAACGAAGTGTGCAAGGATAAACGTTTCCTGTCTCTGTCCCCAGTTCTCTCACAAGAGGAACCTAATAGACAAGAACTGCGCCGGGGCTTACCTGTTTGAATGAAGCTCCCCTCACGCTACATTCCACAAACAGTGCTCCAGGTTTAAATGTCTCGTCCTCGCAAGCACCAGGAGACCCCAAGCCTAGGCACCCCAAGCTCCGCTGCACAGCGCCGTCCACAGGAAGCGAAAGCACTATTTTGTGTCCCGACCTGGACCAGACCCCAGGCGGCGCGCACAATGAACCCGGACGCCTCCGCCCAGCGTGCAGTCAACCTCGCAGAAGCTCGTGCGACGTCACGGGCCTATGCTAGGTGGTGGTGGCGGCGTGCGTACGCTGCAGGCAGCAGTTGCAAGCAGCAGGTGGCGGTGCGCATGCGCTCGTACTTCAAACAGGGCCGCGCGCGTGGCACTGGTGGCCCATTGCAGTGGCCTTTATAATTTATTTGGGGACACTGACACTACTGTAACAGTAGTGTCAGATTCCCCAAATAAATTATAAAGGCCGCCGCAACGGGCCACCAGTGCTACGCGACCGCCACCCCAAAAATAGTGCCGCCTGGGGCGGACCGCCCCCCTCTTAGCTACGCCCCTGGAATCAGGTGAGTGAGATGGGGCGTGAGAAGATGGGATGAAATGGGAAAAGGGAAAAGGGAGGGTGGGGAAGGGAGATGCAATGGTGACTGAAGTGTAATGGATGGAATGTAAGTGGATGGAAAGAGATGGGAGAATGGTGGGATGGAATGCAATGGGATAGGGGATGGGAAAGTAAAAGGGATGGGGTGGTCTTTGGGATGGGTTATGATGCGAGGTGATGTGATGAGATGAGGAGAGGGTAGGTGGGGTTGGGGTTTGATCTTGTAGCGTTCAGATGGGATGGATTGAGAAGATGGTGAGGTAGGATTTGATGCAAATGGGATGGGGTGGGGTGAGATGTGAGGGAAGAAATGAGATGTGAGGGAAAGGGGTGAGATGGGCATGGTGGGGGTTTGGTTTGATGGGACAGGGTAGAGTTGTGGTATAGGGTGGGACAGGAAGGAGTGGGCCAGGGTGGAATGAGGTGTGATGAGAAGGCAGGGTACAGTGCTGCATGGTAATTGTTACTTCAATGCTGCACACTGGAGAACTGAATGTCAGCCTTGGATACATGGAGAATGTGAGAAAGGACAATTGTAAGAGCACTTTTCAAAAACTTCAAATAAATAAGAGTTATTGGCACCTGAAGCATTACTACAATAAAAGTAAATTGGATTTTTTTTCCAAATTAAATAACATATTCTATAATTACTCACAGAGTGCTCTGGTTATCAACCTTGAAAGGATGAAAGGCTAAGATCCACTTTACTGCGATTCAAACTTCTGACCTGCAGGTAAAACTAGAGGTCTTAACTTGCTGGGCCTTCTTGCTGGCTGCTGACATATTACCACTCCTCCACCCACTCCTTCGGCATCGTAGTGCAGTGTGTGCACATTTTGAAACATAACTAATCAGTCCAGAAAGAAGTGCGGAGGAGCTATTCAGTTTCACAGTCCCGCAGGTTTTATATTACTAAAGAGAGAGAACGCACATATTAGCCCCACCTTCAGGGGCTGGAGCCTACTTCTGCTGCTAAATTAGCTGGGTTAAGGCTGATTTTGGATATTCGCGCTGAAGAGGAGAGAAAGAGTTGCTTTGCTGCAGAAGACGCAGGGCCTGCGCCACTGAAACATTTTACAAATGCAGTGATCCAACCTCACGAGCGGGCGGAGGGGAGGGCAAAAGTTTAAGCATTATCAAAATTTCACAGGCACTTTTGTAAAATGCGAGGCATTTTTACAAAAGTGTTGATATTGTGATTTTTTTTGCAATCATGACATCCTGAAGGGTTTGATTTACACCTTAAACAATAAGCATGCTAAATCTATTCATCGGTTTCTATGAAATGGTAAATGCAGTTCATCCCGAAAGTTTCCAACAGTCAGTTTATGTGGCATTTAACCGTTTTTCTATGAAATCACGTACAACCCTGTGGAGCAGGTAGGCACAGACTATGGCTGGTGCTTTGAAGAGACAGCCATTGTCACTTGGTGCTGTGTATCTGTGAAAGCATGCAGAACTTCCACAGATCAGACCCAGTGATGGCTCTCTGTGATCTCACTTCCAAGCAATCACCTGCTCGCACACAATCACCTGCTCACTCGCACGCAATCACCAGGCCTCGGGTCATCTACTGCATGCATTAGCTAGGCTGTGAAACAGTGGCGGTCTGTAGCCAATCAGTTCATGGACTGTCCAGTGCATCACACGTGAAAAACTATTTCAAGATGTTATGCACCTACCACATGTTTACTGCAGAATGTGTAACGTCATGCATATGGTTGCTAGATATCACAGCTGAACACTGACACACAGGCTCACCATAAACCCATGGCAAGTTTAATTCAAGAAACTAAAGAAGCTATAAACATATCACAAACACACCCTCCTTCACCCCCACTCAGTGGAGTGTGAACACGGAAGCACATTGGAGCAACTGTGCTTATAGCAGAACTCACAAAACTTGTGTACTTTGACATATTTTTTTTTTTTGCATATTTATATAGCGCAAACTCGACCCGAAGGTATTAGAGCCAGGGCCGGCTTAAGTGCTGGTGGCGCCCTGTGCGACGTTTGTTGGCGCCCCCCCAATGACCACCTCCACCACCACAGGTATCTCTCGCTAGCACCCTTTAACAGTGACCAAGTCTCCATAACCACACTCTCTCAGATGCACTGAATTAGTTATAGCGCCACTCATACCAGTGTAGGGTGTCCGAGCACTTTGCATCACACACACATTACACAGAGACATAGGAAATGTTACATAAGCCAAAGGACTAAAAGTGTAGGAGTCACATGTCATCCATACTGATAGGCAGTATAGTTTAAGAGTGCTTGGTGTGGAGAAGCACAAACTCCGAGGCGAAAATGAAACCGCGTAGTTGGGAGTTTTCTTTAATAATAAGAATCGATTTCAAGCCAAATTAACCCTTTTTGCAACATTAATTAATGTTCTAATAATGTATACTCTGCAGTCTGTATGCAGTTCCAGGATGAAAGTTAATAGCTCACTATACTATATTAGGACTTTAAGTTATAAATTGCAAGTAACAAAAGGATGTCTCTTTTGATAGCAGTAACCTGCTGATCTGTTTGCATCATACGCACTCTGTAATCTACTTGGTACACGTTCTTTGCAGCAGGAATATTAACCCTCTGCACCCTCAACTATACAAAATGCTGATCTCTCGCCAGGAAGGTAATTAATCACACGAGTTATCTTGACATTTATGTAAGGCCTGGTAATTGGGGGGAATGGGGAGGGGGGGGGGGAACGCTGCAGCAGGTGCTTCAAAAGCATAATAAAACTTTCAAACACGGCGCTGCCAGGAAGCCAGCACCTGGTGTGGTGACCTCGAGGCTCGAACTCTGGTTTCCAGCACCAAAGGCGGCAGTTTAGGCCGGCCGAGGGACCACATCCTCTCCCCTTCATCTAAAATCACTTACTTGCGCCAGGCGTTCTCAGAAAGTGCCGTGGAGGGTCCTCTGGTCTCTGCCCTGCCTGTAGTCCACGTCCCCGAACAATTAACTGCTTTGAGCCTAGGGCGGTACATCGCTTCTAGACTCGCAGATTTGTATTGTATCTATCTTCTCTCTGCCTGCAGCTCCGTCGGCCTGCCACCACCTCCGCCCGGATCGCTGTCAACCTTGCAGAAGCTCGTGTCCTGCGACGTCACGGGCCTATGCTAGGTGGTGGCGGGCGGTGCGCATGCGCTTACATTTCAAACAGGGCCGCGCGCGCGGCACTGGTGGCCCGTTGCGGCGGCCTTTATAATTTATTTGGGGACACTGACTGACACTACTGTAACAGTAGTGTCAGTGTCCCCAAATAAATTATAAAGGCCGCCGCAACGGGCCACCAGTGCCGCGCGGCTGCCGCCCTAAAAATAGTGCCGCCTGGGGCGGACCGCCCCCACCGCCCCCCCCCTAGCTACGCGCCTGTGTATGGAGTGTTGTGTGATTCTTCTGCTGCATTCATGTATTGGTTAGGTAGTTAAAAAAAGATTACAATTGTTGCATATCAACAGACATCTTCTCACAAAAGGTTCTTGATTCCATGTGTCATACATATCTACAAGTATCATTTGTTCATACACACCACTTTCAAACATTTGATCGTATGAAAATATAGAGATCATGTGGACATTCCAGGAAATTCACTACTATATTTTAACACATTAATCATCACATGCTGTGTGCATCTTGATTGGGTGTGCATATTTCTTGTTCCTGCAAATGTGTGCCTTGTTAGGAAGTGGTGCAAATGGGACATGTCTTCATTCTAGAGTAGCTATCAAGTGTGGGAAATTGACTCTGGCATAGTAGCTAGCGTTCCCTTGCTGCTGATTCAGGCCTGAGGCGCAGTGGGGTAATGACCAAGACTGACCAAGACCGCCTCCAAAACGATTAGCATGAATGCAGATAATGCACTTTGTGAGACCTTAACTACTGATGCTGATGCACATGCTCTGGAAGAAGCTCATGCTAGCAGGTGCAGTGCAGAAAGTAATTTGAAATGTGCTGGATTGCATAAGACTCACCTGTTGTTGGTGCAAGGTACTGCGATATTTGTTCAAGAAGACTTCAAATTATTGAGCTGCAGAATGCATACTGTTTTTGATTATGTCTTCTTGTAAGCCAAAGAGAACCACCCTAACTTTGAAAATGTTTGCCTATCCAGCCTTCTTCCTTGGCTATTTCTGGCCACTTGCAGCAATCACTGTCATTAAGCCAGTATGACAACCTGCAATGTTGTTTATTTGGCGAAATGAAGGGGGCTGTGTCTAAGTGACTTTTATATGCCTCTGACTGTTGCTCATTCTCTGCACATATTTTCACTTTTGAAAGGTATTAATCAACAGGAGCATAACTTAGTCTGTGAGATTCGGGGAGTGTAAATCTCAAACTTTCCAACTAAAAAATCAGTGTGGGTGAGATGGCCAAGGTTCGGTAAGGACTGTTCCCATTAGGGGCAGTGTCGGTACCCATTTGCATTAGGTAGGCCTCTCTGGCTGATTTAGAGTTTGGTGTACAGGCTCTCCATTGCAGCAACAAAGGATTATCCTGTCTGACATACACATGGTCCATCCACCTGAGTTTGGTCGGGAGGACTGCAAGTTTTACTCTCAAGGAGTAAACATGTTTTGCATAGGTGTAAAACTTCCTCTGACAGCCCAGCGGAGTAGCAGTACAATAGACAAATGGTCACAGTAGCAACAATATATACAATACAAAAGAAATAACAGCATTCACAACCCCAATTTTGCATGCTCTGCAGTGAATGCAAATTATTTTCAAAGCATTAATCACTTTAGTTTAGGCAACGCAGTTGCTCTTGCATCTAGAATCATAAATATATTTATAACGACGGTGCTCTTGTGTTGGGGAAGGAAGGGTGGGGGTGCCTTAGATCAGAGTGAGTGAGGGTAGTGGACAAGGGAGAGGTATTGTGACATATATACATCAGATTCACAGAGTGAGACCTTTCCGGCCTATCACAGGGCAACTGTTTCAATAGATATACATAGCATTAAGAGACACTGATAATGGATTTCAGTCGTCGTGGCTTGTGTAATAGTGGTAGTAGTCACCATTTCAAAAACGCGTGGAATCAGGTTGTGCAGTAAAAAAGAGTGGGCTCAACGGAGCTCCTGGAGGCAGAGAGGACACAAATTTAAATTGTTGCTACTGTGACTATTTGTCTATTGTACCGCAACTTCGACCCGGGTCTGGTAGCATTTCGGGTAACCACATTGATACTCAACAGCCCAATGGAGTAGGGCAAGGTAAGCCATCTGACCATCCACCCTGTTAAGAGTAGATGAGGGATGGCTTTTTATGTTTTTTTTGTGTCTGTCACCACCATGTTTATCCTGGCGGTGAGTAACAGTAAAAAAAGAAAAATGACCATCGCATCATGGTGTGGGGTTCATTATTATTTCTCGCGAGAAATGCGCTTGCGCAGGCGTCTGCACATGCACATTTGTGTGAAGAAGTTACCGTCCAGCAAGAAGAGGGAGCCCCGGGACGCCGCACTGAAGGTAAGGTGGTTTATTTACCTTTAACCTTCTTTAAATTATTTTAAAATGAGTGCGGGCGGGAGGCGGGCGGCGCGTAGTGGGGCTACGCAGAGCACGCGAGTGTGCGTAGATTTTGCCACACAACGCGCTGCTTCACGTAGCCCCACTACGCCCACTACGCCCAGGCTTACATTTGCATTCATTCAAGGAGCACATCATGGGTGTACATTTGCTTCTTTCGTGATAAACCTGTCACTACATATAAGAATTATAACACAGACATAGCAAACCCAACTCAGGGCCCCCAGACCAAACTACCAAGTCAGAAAACATTTATTTTGGGGTTGTCACACCCCAAACAGCCCCCCCATCCCCAAAGCTATGCCCTTGTTTATAACATTATCAGAGCTGACAGGATCTGGTTATTAACAGTGCGATAAACCATGCAACCCTAACGTTTTTCAGAGGTACATTTCAGCTGGTTAAATCTGATGAAATACCGTAGCGTCCAAATGACCAAAATGTTGGTGCATGAAAACACAAAAAGCTGCATCTTATTCCAATTTGTTAGAGCAAAACTCATAAAATGTGCTTACAAAAGCACCCAATAAATAATAATCCTCAAGGTATTAGAATGTATAGGGTACGATATATATCACGAGACATTAACCAATTTGGGGCCTCGTAATCAGGACCCAAGGTTTGGACTCTTTTAATCTGACTTTACCGAGTAAGTCTGATTTCATCATCCCTCTTCTCAAACCTCTGTTCGACGCTTATAGACAGCGACTGTTTATGAGAGGATTCCTTTCAACTAACATCCAAAAGCTCTCCTTCAATCAATTTTAGAGCCACAGAAAACTATGGGGGATATTCTCAAGAACATGTGATAATTATTGCAAAATTAGCTTAACGCAACTTTGCACATCGCAGTCTATTGTGACAAAATAACACCGTGTTAACGTTGTATTCTCAACCCGGCGGCACCATGCGATAGTCTCATGATAAGGCAGCAAATGACCGCATTAAAATTAACGCAATGCCGGAAAAATGCGAAAAAAGCAGCGATGTCCTAAATTGCGATACAAAAATCAGCGATAACCAGCGACAGGCCTGCAATTTTCACGCGTCATGAGGGAAAATGCACTATAAAAGCACCGAAAAACACAAACAAAATAATTTAAACTGCGTAGCACCATTGGAGGAAGCCTGAGCAAGTACAGAGGACGACCAAAACCCCACACGCCCAACAGGAGGACCAGCCTGGGACCTCGGGGTCATGGAAGGGTAAGGAGTAGAAGACAAGGAAGACAAGGTTCAGTCCGCAGGAAAACAGGATCATCATCATGGAGGTGATAGAACACCACCAACAACTGTTCGTCACCTCCAACGTGTCATTTGCAAATAAAAATGCAATATGGCAGTCCATCCTGGACAAGGTGAATGCAGTCGGAGTGAGGAGGAGGACAATTGGAGAGGTCAAGAGGCGCTGGAATGATGCGAAGTGCAAAACCAAGAAGAAACTCGCTGACAACCATCAGGCAGCAATGCAGACTGGATGTGGCAGTCCAGCGGAGCACCAGGAGCTGGATGAGATGGAGGAAATGGTGTCCACGGTCATCAGTGGGGAGACAGTGGCAGGAGTTGGATGTATGACATTACAACGCACACTTTTACAACGCATGCACTTACAACGCATTTTTTACAACGCATAATCCATTACAACGCATGACATTACAACGCATGACACTACAACGCATTTTTTAAAAATACCTTTACAACGCATTTCCATTACAACGCATACTACCTTTACAACGCATACCATTACAACGCATAATATTAAATTACATTTAAGGTAAGTATTAGATAGTATAGGGGTAAAAGTTACTTTTCTAACTCCAGGGGGTGCAACAGTAGGGTAAGTGTTGGATAGTATAGGGGTAAAAATTACTATTCTAACTCCAGGGGGTGCAACAGTGGGGTAAGTGTTGGATAGTATAGGGGTAAAAATTACTATTCTAACTCCAGGGAGTGCAACAGTAGGGTAAGTGTTGGATAGTATAGGGATAAAAATTACTATTCTAACTCCAGGGGGTGCAACAGTAGGGTAAGTGTTGGATAGTATAGGGGTAAAAATTACTATTCTAACTCCAGGGGGTGCAACAGTAGGGTAAGTGTTGGATAGTATAGGGGTAAAAATTACTATTCTAACTCCAGGGGGTGCAACAGTAGGGTAAGTGTTGGATAGAATAGGGGTCAAACTTACTATTCTAACTCCAGGGGGTGCAACAGTAGGGTAAGTGTTGGATAGTATAGGGGTAAAAATTACTATTCTAACTCCAGGGGGTGCAACAGTAGGGTAAGTGTTGGATAGTATAGGGGTCAAAATTACTATTCTAACTCCAGGGGGTGCATCAGTAGGGTAAGTGTTGGATAGTATAGGGGTAAGAATTACTATTCTAACTCCAGGGGGTGCATCAGTAGGGTAAGTGTTGGATAGTATAGGGGTAAAAATTACTATTCTAACTCCAGGGGGTGCAACAGTGGGGTAAGTGTTGGATAGTATAGGGGTAAAAATTACTATTCTAACTCCAAGGGGTGCAACAGTAGGGTAAGTGTTGGATAGTATAGGGATAAAAATTACTATTCTAACTCCAGGGGGTGCAACAGTAGGGTAAGTGTTGGATAGTATAGGGGTAAAAATTACTATTCTAACTCCAGGGGGTGCAACAGTAGGGTAAGTGTTGGATAGTATAGGGGTAAAAATTACTATTCTAACTCCAGGGGGTGCAACAGTAGGGTAAGTGTTGGATAGTATAGGGGTAAAAATTACTATTCTAACTCCAGGGGGTGCAACAGTAGGGTAAGTGTTGGATAGAATAGGGGTCAAACTTACTATTCTAACTCCAGGGGGTGCAACAGTAGGGTAAGTGTTGGATAGTATAAGGGTAAAAATTACTATTCTAACTCCAGGGGGTGCAACAGTAGGGTAAGTGTTGGATAGTATAGGGGTAAAAATTACTATTCTAACTCCAGGGGGTGCAACAGTAGGGTAAGTGTTGGATAGTATAGGGGTCAAAATTACTATTCTAACTCCAGGGGGTGCATCAGTAGGGTAAGTGTTGGATAGTATAGGGGTAAAAATTACTATTCTAACTCCAGGGGGTGCATCAGTAGGGTAAGTGTTGGATAGTATAGGGGTAAAAATTACTATTCTAACTCCAGGGGGTGCAACAGTAGGGTAAGTGTTGGATAGTATAGGGGTAAAAATTACTATTCTAACTCCAGGGGGTGCATCAGTAGGGTAAGTGTTGGATAGTATAGGGGTATAAATTACTATTCTAACTCCAGGGGGTGCATCAGTAGGGTAAGTGTTGGATAGTATAGGGGTAAAAATTACTATTCTAACTCCAGGGGGTGCAACAGTAGGGTAAGTGTTGGATAGTGTAGTGTAATATTATGCGTTGTAATGGTATGCGTTGCAATGGTAGTATGCGTTGTAATGGAATGCGTTGTAAAGGTAGTTTTTAAAAATGCGTTGTAGTGTCATGCGTTGTAATGTCATGCGTTGTAATGGATTATGCGTTGTAAAAAATGCGTTGTAAAGGTAGTGCGTTGTAAAAGTTGCGTTGTAAAGGTTGTTCCCCGCAGGAGTTGGGAGTCCAGACACTGCTCGACATGACCTGACACAACAGCACCAGGGTGAGTACCGAACAGGGAGTGGGGGAACTAGGGGAGATGGGCACAATAGCACACATGCACAGTTAAGTAGATCACACTGCACACCCACAATGACTCTGGATCCCTGATCCCCTTGGCACACTGCAGCACACATACAAACAGCAAGTTGATGTAAAATATCTTTGTCCGGGGGGGGGGGTGCCCGTGGTTGGGCCCGGGGGGGAGGGGGGCCTGGTAGGGGGCGGTGGGTGTTGTGGCCCTCTTGGGTGTCCGAGCTGCATGATCAGTAGTTCCATGGCATCTGTTGCTCTTCTGGTGTGGCTGTGGGCTAGGCTTCCATTTCTGGTGCAGGTTAACGTCCAACTTAATACCAGGAGAGAGCAGGTGTTAGTTCCCAGCTGATAACACGCTTTATCACATGTTTTGTGATCTTATCGCAGATCTGGCTGGTCGTTGAGAATGTTGCGAGGTTGTGTTGTTGCGGCTTTTTGCACGGGAACGCCTACTCTGCATCTCATAGGCATTAGTTTCCGGTGTCATCCGTGGCAATGTTTATTGCGGCTGCTATCACAGGAAAACTGGCAATATCGGCTGTTCGCACCAGCTTGTGAATAGGGCGATAAATCTATCGTCACTTTGGCTGCGATAAAGTGCCGCTAACTCGGCGATAAGTCCTTAAGAATATGCCCCTCTGTGTTTGACTTTCCAGGCCCAGGAGACTTCTTTACGCTGCAGAGGGCACCTGTTCTGCATGTACGCCCTCTACATTTGCACGCTATTATTCAAATCCCTGCACCCAAGGGGCAGTGGCCTACATAGCCTGCCAGGATGCGTGCGTGACATGCCATCGAAAGGCAAGTGCCATAACTATTAACTCTACTCAAACCTTCTGGAACTTTCCAGGTGGCCGGAAAAGTATGACACGCATTTCCTGTGAACAGCTCTGACCTACATTTCAGAAGCTGGTGAAGAAGCAAGGTCTCTCTCACAAGGAGCGGTTTGCAATGGCAGCTTCCATTTAGCAGTGTAGCAGGTACTCCCTATATAAATAAATCATTTGCAACTCGATTTTCACCGAGGTGCATTTAGAAAAGGCTCGGCTTGGGACTCTTAATGTTTTCACTTGGTGATTTGTTTGAATGTCAGGAAAAAACTTCAGAGGTTATCAAGAAATGGCATCGTGGCATAAGTCTCGCAAACATACTGCCTGCTATGACATTTTGATGCACACATATATTTATCCACTTGGGAAGTGCAATTTTCAACTGATGTTGGCATAGGGTGGGTGTAACTTCCGTCAGGTAGATCTACACGGCTGCAGCCAATTAACTACCCGAACGCCTCAATTAAAAAAAAATATGCTCCAAAAATGATTATTTATTACTTTCTTGCTCTCGTTCGTTTTCTTCTTCCTTTCTCCAAAGAATCTCACTGCTTGCCTGTTTCTGCGGAAACAGCATCCACTTATGCACGCCTGGCTGCAGCAGCTCTCTGCTCTCTATGGCTGCTGAGCCTGCGCGCGGCAAACCCTTGATCTGTGAATAATTCTATCCCCTTGAAAGCTGCCCCCGCGCCCACAGGGACTGAATTTCAAGGCAGATCTCTATTAGCTTATTTTGATGTTTTTATCTGTTCGTGATTGGGAACCATTCTCTGCAGCCAAAACAGACACTCTTTCGCAGGCGTTGAGTGAATTTTTAGGTCTCCTCTGTGGAATATTCTTCAATAAAACATTAGGCCATTGCCAAAGCTGACTGGCTCGCATGATGTAACATCTCATGTGGTTCATGAATTTCCCTGTAAGTTTACACTCGTGTGAACATCAGCTTTGCCATCCTGTCTTGCATTAAGTGAAGCTTTGCACGCAAACATGGCCGCCACAGAAGCTACCTCAGGCTAAAGTACTTCCATCATCGACAAAATTAAGCATTACACTGGCTCTCTGGTGGCCACCGCGGCCTCTGATTCGCCAGCCGCTCATGTTTTATGAATGGCGCGACAGTGTCCTCCTATTTTCAGGCTTCCACAGCAGGTGAGCTTGTCATATTCACTAAAAGACGACGACCGGAGATTGCCAGCCACTTGTGCGGATTGTTTTGCCAGTTCTTAATTTCTGTTGAGAGTCACGCAATATAAACAAAGTTTTGCTTGACTGCTGGAACACTTGTCAGGTCTTGATACACGCAACCCTCGTTTCTGCACTATGAAAACATTGCAATTTTTTTTAACCCCCCAGAGCTCAGAACTTAATTTGCCATGGCAGCAGAAAAACCCAGCCCTCTCACAGTATGCAGTGAGTGACTGCGGCTCGGAACTGAAGAGGTTTTTTTTTTAGCAATTCACTATTAGGAGATATAGAGAGGGTGAAGTTCACTGGTAATTTGTGACCAGACCTAATCCATCCATTCAATTCCCTCTCCCTTTTACAAAATAAGACCCTGTTTGTTTCTTTATACTTAACAAATTGACCGAAATTACAAAAAAGGAATTGTTACAGCAAGATGGGAGTGCAGGGTAAAGATCATTGGAGAACACGCAAGTACAAGCTTAGCTCAAGCGGAAGGACCTTTAGTCCCCGGCTGAGGTTTTACATCAACAAATGAACAATGCATCATTAACAGTGAAGGTCAGTAGACCCCACAAGGGCGACAGAGAGCAGTAGG
This sequence comes from Triturus cristatus, assembly GCF_964204655.1. Classification (NCBI taxonomy): domain Eukaryota; kingdom Metazoa; phylum Chordata; class Amphibia; order Caudata; family Salamandridae; genus Triturus; species Triturus cristatus. Next base: position 1,115,087,941 of record NC_140581.1, on the reverse strand, counting down.
CGTGCAACCCATGAACGTTTATTAACAGATTAGTAAAGATGCAAACTCAAATCATTCAAATTAGTCAGAAATCAATGATCATCACAGGAATATGTTGGTCATTTTAATTCAAAGTGATTCAAATATAACCAATACAAATACAGACTGTTTAAAGTTATCATAAGCAAATCGAGCAAATTCAGTTTCCCATGAAGGGAAGATTCCCTAATGTACTAAGCTAGGGAAATTGGGAAAAATTCATGAAAGAGGTCAAGCAGAAGAGGTCAACAAGTAAAATCTCTAAAAGGTAGAATCAAATAAAGATTCAGTCAAGTAAAGAAAGAATGGATTTGCTCTGGAGTCTAACTCTTTGATGAGGAGCAAATAAGACATCTGGAGGCCACATGTACAAAATTCTAGGATTGCTTGTTTCCCAATTGCGATTCTTACCAAATTACAATTAGTAAATCGCAATTCCTGATGTAAGCAAACTTACATCTTTGATTCCTAGCGGGTTGCAAATTACTTACCTCAAGGAATAATAATGAGGTAAGTCGCATCTCGCGATCCATTAGGAATCTCAGCCATCACATGGATAGTGGCCTGCCGGTATCAGCAGACGACCATGTCTGAGATTGCTTTTTAATAAAGCAATCTGTTTTTTAAATTATTTTCTTAATGCGGCCCTTAAAGGAAAACAGGATGTGTCTTAAAATAAAATTCACTTTGAAGTTTCATTTTTTTAGAGTATGCCTACTAATAAAAAATATTTGGTTCCCATTCTCAAAGAAGGAGGGGTCCATTGGTGACCCCTTCCCCATTGCGAATGGCTGACCACCTCCTTCAGAAAGTCAGTAAAATATGAATGTTTACAAGCGTAATTCGGTTGCAAAACATTCCTACATTCAATTCAGATTTGGTAATTGGAAGGGATCCCCTAAATGCCCCCCCTCCAAATAACAAATCGCAAAATGAAAATGCAATTCGGTAACCTGCTACCAAATCACAATTTGTGCTTTGAACATATGTAAAAGCATTTTTGCGGTTTGAAATAGCCCAAGCAGGCCATTTCTGACTGCAAACATGGTTTGTACCTATGGCCCCTAGTACCTAGAGAGTAGAAAGGGGCTTCAGAATCTAAATAGCTGAGCAATGTACAATTCACTCATACACTTTTTGAAAAGATACAACACTCCCCAGAGTTTGCAGGGAGAGGAGGCTAATCCGAATCGAACATTATGTGATAAGGTGGCTTCACCCTTCTTCCCAGACATCACACAATGGAAGGTTTCAGTTGCACGACCTTGAAGAGGTATCACGCAGCAGGATGATTCATTGTGGTCAGCTTCTGCCAGGCACAGGTGTGGAAATTCACTATTCACTCTCTATGAAACACATGTAGATATACAATACTCACAATAAACCAGAAACATTTTAATGCTTTAATTAACACAAACTACTGTAGCTTTGCTACTGAAACGAGGAAAAGACAGAAAGAACACAGCAGCCAAAACAACATTTTCATGTTACCATGAGTCATTAAAACTGAGGCCTACATTAACTTTGGCTAATTTGTGCAGCAACCCCGGCAGAGGAGCTGTGTCAACTGAGAAACACACTGAGGCACTATGGAAAACACATGGCAAGGTATCCTGCAATGGAGGAGGTCTCAATCATATGCCTGACTCTCGTTTGTCTTTCTATGGTTTGTGTTAGGGCTCTGTTTAGGACAAAAGATGCTTTGAGGTTAGAAACATGGGGTGGGGGGATTTTGGGGAAGAGAGAGAGCTGTTTCTTGAAACAGGTTTTAGTACACTGCTCCCAGGACACAGGAACCCCACTTAACTCCACCGTCACACCAGATACATGATCCTTCCTAGACATCACCATTGCCACTACTCTAAATGCTCATCATTTGACAGGACTGTTGCTTACCCAATGCCAATTTCACGGCCCCCATTACAATCTTGAAGCTTATGTCCTGGAACGTGAACGTTGGACTGCAGTAAATGTTCTGCCATCCTACGATACACCAATCGTTAACAGCCCGCAGTCCTCATGCTGCAAGAGACCCACTTGATGGGTGGCTACTGTCCCTTCCTTTAAAGGTATGGATTGGAAAGAATATGCCACTTGTGGTTTGTCCGGGAATCATGGGGAGTGGCCAACCTGCTACATAGGTGCTTCTCTCTAACGGTAACTAATATAAGCCTGGGCAAAGCACTACGCTACGCTCGCGTAGTTTGCGAAGTTCGCGCTACTTCGCACTACGCGAATTGCACGTAGCACAGTGCGAACACGCGTAGCGTAGTGTTGCGTAGTGCTGCGGTCATTTTTTGCTTGCTCGCGGTCCTCAACGTCAAGTTGGCGACCGCGAGCAAGCAAAATGACATCCCGGCGAGACTTTCCTTCTTCGCGATCAGCAACATCAAGTTGGCGATCGCGAGCATGGAAAATAAACCTCCCGGCGAGATTCCCAACGCGAGGAGGTCAGGTTTCTCATTGCGATGGGTCGCGTATGCTCGCGACCGCTCGCGATGGGAAATTACCAGTTCGCGTTGAGAAAGCTGCCGCTCGAGTAAAAATCTACTCGAGCAGCAGAAAACTACAGCTCGCACTGTGCAAGATGCCATTTTCAATGATTGCACAGTGCCGGTTGCTTGTCCGCACTGTGCAATCATTGAAAACAACATCTTGCACAGTGCGAACATGTTACTACGCAGTTCGCGAAGTGCTACGCGTAGCTTACGTAGTGCGAACTTCTCTTTGCGTAGCTTCGCGAAGTGCTACTTCGCGAACTACGCCCACCCTTAAACTAATACCCATACGGACCCTGATGATAGATACATCGGGGTGGGGGGCTCCCTTGAGGGCAAGCAGCACAACTTCATGCCAGTTTACATACCCAACGAAACACCCTCGTCCACGCTGAGCTCCCTGGCCACTGGCCTGTCGAGCCTGCCTCTGGGTACCACTGTCATAGTAGATGAATTTAATGCAGTACTCAACCCGGAGGTTGACACAACTGCCTCCTCCGGACCAGGATATAGCTCCCGAGTCCACCAACTCTCAGCCTGAATTGATGGTGTCGGTGCCGAGGTCGAGGCCGGTTCCCTGGCTGCCAAGGGAGAGCGAGGCATCGTGTCCACGAGGAGGCAACATGTTGAGTCCAGGACACGGGAAGTCGGCAGAGTCGGTGATAAGGTGTTGGTTCCGGTGAGGCGACGTGAAGTTACCCTCATTGGTTATCGGCTCCGCGATAACGGGATTCTGGCTGTGACGGCATCGTGCGAGCGCTGGTGTCAGGAAGGCCGATAACTGTGGGCATCGGCAGTCGTCGAAGGATGTCGGAGCTGCTGTGCAGGCTGGGTGGAGTGCCATGCAATTCGCAAGCGGAGCCCCTGGCCTCAGTACAGGTCACAGCATCACTGGCAGCGTCGCTGAAGGCGTCAGAGTTGTTTTTCTTGACTTCTTTAAGTTTATTCCAGTTCCCAACAGCAGGAACAACCTTCAGAGGCCCAAAACTGGAATAGGCACCTCCTGGCAGGTCACAATTCCCAGCAGTGGAGTTCAGGGGAGCTTGTAGTGAAGTCTTTCTGTTCCTTGTACTTCAGAATAGGAGGCCAGCACACACATGCCCTTGGAGATTCTTCTTCAAGCAGGTTCACAGCAAAGTTCCAGTCTTTGTCCTCTTCCTTGGCAGAAGCAGCAACTGCAGGCCAACCCAGAAAAGCATACAGCAAGGGGGCAGTACTCCACCTTACAGCTCTTCAGGTCTTCTCCTAGGCAAAAGGTTTCTCTTGAGTCCAGAAGTAATCTAATTCTCTGAGGTTTAAGGTTCACTACTTATACCCCATTTTGTCTTTGTTATCTTTGTGGAAAGGGTCTCTGAGCCCAGTCCAAAACTGTTCATTCCACTCTACTGCAGCATCAGTACAGGCAGTGGTGACAGCATTGTACAGAGGAGACACTGTCTATTCAAGTGTAGGTGAAACTCCTCCCACCACTCTAAATGCAGCCAAGGTTTATTCAGCTCAGCTCTGAGTCACCCAGGAAAACCAGGACACACCTCAACCCCCTAGTGGCTGTCTACAGTGAATGCACATCTCCAGCCCCTGTCACTCCAAAACCAGACAGTCAATACACAAACCGGCAGAGGTATGCAGAATGGTTAAATAAGAAAATGCTTACTTTCTAAAAGTGACATTTTCACACACATAATTTAAAAACCATCTCCCCTAAAAGATGTGTTATTAAAGTCTGAGTTCAGAGAGCCTAAACTCCATTTCTTAATCTTGTCCTAATGGAAATGTATACTTGTAAGATGTTACAAAGTAACTCCCATGTTAGCCTATGGGACAGATGGCCTTTCAATAGTGAAAAACAAAATTGGCAGTATTTCACTATTGGGACATGTTAAACACACCAGCACATGTCCTAGCTTTTACCCACACTGCACCCTGACCATGGGGGTACCTTGGGCCTACGTTAGGGGTGCCTTAAATGTAAGGAAAGGAAAGGTTTGAGACTGGCAAGTGGGTGCACTTGCCAGGTCGACAAGGCAGTTAAAAACTGCACGTGCAGACACTGCAATGGTAGGTCTGAGTCAGATTTGAAAAGGCTACTTGTGTGGGTGGCACAACCAGTGCTGCACCCCACTAGTAGCATTTGATTTACAGGCCCTGGCCCATTTACTGCACTTTACTAGGGAATTACCAGTAAATCAAATATGCCAATCATGGATAACCAATTATAATCATAATTTACTCAGAGAGCATATGCAGTTTAGCACTGATCAACAAAAACAGGTCAGGAAATATAGGAGGAAGAACCAAAAGAATTTGGAAATAACCCTGAAAAAAGGGCCATTTCCAACACCTGGCATCCTTGTGACCAGGCCTACACACACATCTCAGCAGCCCACAAGAAAGAGTTGCTCATAGACCGTTTCCTCGTCCTCTAAGCCAAGGACAACCCCCAGGTGTCTGGACTTGACATTCTTCCTCAAGGAATATCTGACCAAGCCCCACTAACAATATGTTTAGGCCCCATGGAACCCACGTAGAGGCCCATGTGGCACCTCAACGCATGATACTTCACCGATCAATAATGCGCTAAATACCGGGGGCCCGATTCACAGAACTAACTTAAGACAAAATCCTAAACTTACTACCATTTTGGTATTCACAGAAGGCACTTACTCATTTTGGTATTCACAGAAGGCACTTACTCATTTCGGTATTCACAGAAGTTAGGAGTCCTAACTTTAGGACTCCTAAATGCCTTCTGTGAATACCGAAAGTCTTAAAATTAGGATTTTTCTCAGTTTAGTAGTAGTATAGTTAGGACTCCTAACTTTAGGACTCCTAAATGCCTTCTGTGAATACCGAAAGTCTTAAAATTAGGATTTTTCTCAGTTTAGTAGTAGTATAGTTAGGACTCCTAACTTTAGGACTCCTAAATGCCTTCTGTGAATACCGAAAGTCTTAAAATTAGGATTTTTCTCAATTTAGTAGTCCTAAATTTAGGACTCCTAAGTTTAGGACTCCTAAATGCCTTCTGTGAATACCGAAAGTCTTAAAATTAGGATTTTTCTCAGTTTAGTAGTAGTATAGTTAGGACTCCCAACTTTAGGACTCCTAAATGCCTTCTGTGAATACCGAAAGTCTTAAAATTAGGATTTTTCTCAATTTAGTAGTCCTAAGTTTAGGACTCCTAACTTTAGGACTCCTAAATGCCTTCTGTGAATACCGAAAGCCTTAAAATTAGTTTTTTTCTCAGTTTAGTAGTTGTAAAGTTAGGAGTCCCAACCTTAGGACTCCTAAACTGATAAAAATCCTAATTTTAAGACTTTCGGTATTCACAGAAGACATTTAGGAGTCCTAAAGTTAGGACTCCTAACTTCTGTGAATACCGAAGTGAGTAAGTGTCTTCTGTGAATACCAAAATGAGTAAGTGCCTTCTGTGAATACCAAAATGGTAGTAAGTTTAGGATTTTGTCTTAAGTTAGTTCTGTGAATCGGGCCCCTGGAGTCCAAGCTCCACTCTTAGTTCAAGACTAACCAGGCAACAGTAGGCTAGAGGGCATCCTCTGAACATCTACCAAACCCACAATCAAAGGCCTAGCGAAGGGGTTTATCTGAGGCAAAGAAATGGTGACGCTAACACATATTATAGCATTTGAGACCCAAATCCTTTCCCTAGGGGCACCAGGCTCAATTACAGACCTCTGTTGATCTTACCCGGCGTCTAGAGGTGATAAGATAATCAATGCCACAGATTTCGCTGGAGGAAGCCAGACAATGTTGGAGGGCGAAAATGCAAAGAGTATACAAGAACACAGATATATCCAAAAAGCTGCTGTACTGGCTGGGCACCAAGAAAGCCTCTTCCAGAATTGTTCCCCAGATCATGGATACTGAAGGCTGACTATGGATGCGCATCCATGACATACAGCAAGTGTTTTCCAATTTCTACCAAAATGTATATGCCCACAGACCGCAGCCTTGCAGGAACTGGCACACCCATCACTGGATGAAATACAGTTGCTATTGCTTCCCATTGGGGTAGTGCATGGTTTTCAGGTTGTGGATGATAATGGGTGACTTATTTGCATTAAAGACTGCTCCCTTAAATGGAATTCTATTGATTCTGCTGAGTAATTTAGCCACTTCCACAAATGTTTCACTTAGTATTTTCATTAATTGAAAATGCTAGAAATTAAGTTTCACTAAACACTCCTTGACACTGTTCTGATTAATAGATCTTTACATACATTTTCTTTTAAATAAATGTTTACTGTTGTATTTTGTTCATATGCAGACTACCTATCATACATGGGATTCTCATCCTCTTTCATCTAGTTTACAATTTTACCTCCTGTTATATGTATGTGTTTAATGTCTCTTATGACAATCTTACATGTATATACTCAATTGATTCAAGCACACCATTTATTATTAATTAGTATTGGCTTGATATTTGAGATTTCACTTTTCCTAATACAGAATGCATGTTTTAGTTTAGATGTGACCTTCTATAACTAAAGATATGTCAATTAAAACACTTAGTAAAAGGATACTACTCCCTTCTTCAATAAAGCATTATCAAATGATGTTGTGTAGCATATGATAGCGGTGGATTAGTCTTTGAATTTATTTGAGGAATTTTTGAGACTGACTAATCTGGGGATTTAGGAGACAATTTGCATAAGAACCAGGAATATTTATTTGACACACGATTATAATTAATAATGTGTTTGTGGCAGATAACAATCATGGATATGTCTATTCTTGAACATATAATTAATGTATGCAATTCAGAAACTTCAGATAGACCTCATGTGTTTACAACCAAGAATATCATGTTTTCCTAAAACCCCACATCATAAACAACATATTAAAATGTTGTTTGCTTCCTTTTCCTGTAGGCCACGGAACAGTATAATCAAGCATTTCTAAACATTTTGTTAATATTTCTCTGTTTGAAAACCAGCACCTGTTTTCCCTCTAATTGCACTTAAATAAACATGTAATTATGCCTGGGAAAAATCCTGGTTCGAGTCATTTCTGTAATTTTGTGTTCCGCTTGTGGTGTAAAATTCCTGAAATTATGACACTTTGTGAAATTATACACTCTTTATGATAAAAATTCACAGCGAATGGCACACTTGATTGTAACAATGTACATCAAATGCACTGCTGTGCACCTTGATCATATTTAAAAGCATCCTTGTGCCAAAAATTGATGCAAGGATGAATTTCATGCTAATATATATGGCAAAATAATAGATTTGCATTTCACATAATTACACATAATTTTGCATGATTTGCCGTAATTCTGTGTAAATATGCAAAAGCAAATTTCGCTCACCCCTACATGCAATATAAACATTTCTAACAAATAACATGTGATATTGACCTATATTGCCATCTCAAATTATGGTGACATTTACAAACCACTTGGTTTTCATCATGATGGTTTATGATATAAAAAGAACCAGGCACTATAGTACCATAATACATGTTCATCTAGTAAACATTTTTATTTTTGGAGCTGCTTCCATCAAGGTAGAGCTAACAATTGTCCTTGATTTAAATGACAAATTCAGGTTTTATGAACACACTTCAAATTAAACAATAAGAGGCCCATTATGATGTCGTCTGGAAATCATTGCTACTGAATCGGTCCCCGAATGCTTTTCGGATGATTTGGATCAGGTGAGTCCGACCGAGCATTTGGATGTATCCAGATGCTTCCAGATATGATTCGGGCGGACTCCCATTGACTTCAATGGGAGCCTGTGTTCCGAAAGCGAACACAGGCTCCCATTGAAGAAAGGGGTGGCAGGGGAAAATCGCACAAGCTCTGGCGGGCACCCCATGATGACAAATTCTGAGGGCCCCGGGTGAAGGAGGGACCTGCTACGGTTCCCTAAAGATAGATTCCAGCAGCTGATTCGTTCCGGAGAAACTGAATCAGAACGGGTGGCTGAATCGGTCAGTGTAATCGATCGCTCAGGAACCAAGTCCATAGAACTGTACGATTCGGCTCAGAAAGACCCGACCTGTCTGAATGCCTTTCGGAACTGATTCAGACAGCCCTACCGGTTTCCGGGCATCGTAATCGGTCATTGGGAACTATGTACGATTCGGTCAGAAACAAGGGTTCCGAAATGGATTCGCCAAACTCAAATCCAATTCGGAGCCCTTCCGAATGGCATCGCAATCGACCCTTAAGTAGGGATTAAGCTCAGAGACTTTTGAAGCTGCTCCAGCTAGGTTTAGCTAACAGTGGGCCCCGTTTGCTGTTATAATGTTCATGTTTTACAATTGTATGAAAATACCAACCCCAAAAATATTGTTGTAAAAAGATCAAAAACCAATAATAATTTACAAACATATAGTGTAAGGTGCAAAAATGACCAAAATATCATGGTACAAAATATTGGCATTATATTGGTGAGTATATGCATGTCATTGTAACAAACATTATTAAAATATTAAAAAGCATTAAAATGTTATTTTTAAAGTGCAACGTATTACAATAATGATCTGTAAAAAAACATAAAAATGTCAATTTCTTATCTTTGCATAATCTTATAAATGTAATTTTTTTATCTATTTAAAAATATTTATTTATTTATAGGTCAAAATACATTTCACATAGAAATAAAAATAAATGTAAGAAACAATATATTATTATTAATACAGATTGAAAAACAATTAACACAATATAACACACATAGTTATTAATATTGTTATAACATTTGAATTTATTGAGCCATTATAAAAACGTTTTGAATCAATGCCACAAAAATTATATTTTTATAATACTAAAAATAAGAAAATTATTATAAACAACTAAAAACAATAGACAAAAATATGTAATTTAAAAAGCTAAATATAGTCTAAATATCTTTAAAAATTCAGGACAAAGTAATTTGTAGTAACCTAACTCAAATTTAAAATCATTTAAAATTAGAGAAATAAAAATAAATAAAATAGAACATACCAACTACAATCATTTTTTAAAATTCATAAATTGGTAGGTGAGAGCTGCATTTACTATTCTGTCTCTGGCTTACAAACATTGGAGAATGTTAATAAATAGGGGGAGAGATTTATTATTCTAAATCTAGTCTAACAAAGACTGAAAACATGCATGCATTTCTCGGGGTCAGATTTACTAAGTCCAATCTACCAAACAGAAAGAAAGTGCTTACCTGGGAGGATTCCATCACATTTACTATACTATTTCCAGCCCAACAAATATCGAGCAAAATGCTTACAAAAGGTCGATGGGAAGGCAGATTTACTTTTCTGACTCCATTCTAACAAACATATGGGAAAGTACTTATATTGTGGTTACTTTTACTGAACTAACTCCAGCCCAACAAGTATTGAGGAAAGTGCACATACCGGAGCGTCAGATTTACTATTCTAACGGGGCTAACAAAGATTGAAGGAATTGCATACAGTGAGAGGATGGAGAGGATTAGATTCAAGTAAATTCTAAAGTCAAACTACCAAACGTTGGGGAAAATGCATGCATTAGGGGAGACAGTCAGACTGCTTAATGTAACTCCAGTCTGCAAAAATTGGGGAAGTCCATACAAGAAGGAAATGTAATATTCTATTTCCAGTACAGGGCCAAATTTATAATTCTAACTCCAGTACACCAAACATTGGAAAAGTGTATAAATGGGCGGGGATCAGATTTCCTATTCTAACTCCAGTTCAACTTTTGAATGGTGTGGTGGGGGTCAGATTTACTTTTCTAACTACCAACCATCAAAACCTTGGTTATGTACATGATTGGTGAGAGGACAGATTTATACTATTCTAACTCTAATATAACAAAAATGTTCTGTCATGTCATGCTATGCCATGTCAAGTCCTGTCATGTTATGTTATGTTATGTTATACAGATTTGTTGTAAATGCGTTGTCTCCCGTAGGAGTAACGTCCTTTACTCAGCACTCCGTTGTTGTCAAAATTCAAATAATGGTAATCCAGTTAATAATGCTTTCTTTGACAAGTTGTTTTTTAATTCGAATTGTGAACAATTTCTTTAACATTCATACTATTTCAAGCATAGTATAATCCATGTGGGTTGTCAACAAATTCATAATCAAGTTCAAAGTATTTCAGCCCTATGCATTTCGGGCGAACCCTTCTTCAGGGGACTTACATTTCTGAAAGCATAAAACATTATGTTCAAATAACCGGGTACAACACAAATTTCATCAAAAAATTGTCAATACGTATTACGCTAGCACCCATTGTAGTATTAAGGAAAGTACAACGGTTTGTAAGCGGAAGAGTACCGGACTATGAAGATTGTGAAATTCATGCAATGTGGTGTTGGCGGACATGTGAATTTGTGTGGGAACACTGTCAGAGAAAAGAAACGTGAATTGTGACTGAAACGACTTAAATTTCAAAGGTGAAACGAAACTCCTGTTTAAACGTGATTAGTGCGAACTACAAGGGCTTGCTTGTTGAAAATGGTACCATAACTTAAAAACGGGGGATCAAACTGACCTGTCAAGAGATAAGCGTCAATTTCTATCAGTCTGTCGTGGCAAACCATAAGAGTTTGTCTAGAAAAAAGGGGAACGATGCTAATTAGTGAACAGGGTATAACAACAATCTTACGAAGCTGTACAAACCGTGACTACGGTTGTTAAAGGTCTTACCGCAATCGGATGTCAGTCGAGTGGCATGGTGGAATCGAGCGTTAAAAGTTCGGAAGTGTTTACTTCCTTGTATATTCGCGGTATCGTGAGTCACTCGTCACGTGATTGTAAAAAGTGAAAAAAGACTGTGCCGTCGTAAATGTGATAATGTCTGTCTGGACAATGGTGTGATTTAGCGAAAACAATATGTTAAATGGAAATGTAAAGGTCGTCGTGTTGACCTATTACATGACTTTAAGATTTATAAGTAATATCTTTCTAAAATTGTGCTAAAAAAATAAAGATGCCAATATGTCAATAAAGTTTTGAATAATGAAAAAAAAGGAAATTAGAAAATGTATCTCCTGTGTGTCGATGTGTTAACATCTACAACCCCAGGATCAGTATAATGGGTATATAAAGGTCTATGAAGGTGTTACGGAACGGATTACCATTATTTGAATTTTGACAACAACGGGGTGCTGAGTAAAGGACGTTACTCCTACGGGAGACAACACATTTACATTTATAGTTTTCACCTCCTGGCTCAGGAGGTCATTTACCAGGCACCCTAAATAAATCCAACAGCATCTACCATATACACAAGGAGTGCGACGTTCCACAATCCAATTGGAGTTTCACATACAGATTTGTTGGCCGGACTTCAAATGGGGGGTACTGTGGCACTGAGCAGGTGTGAGTCTAGCCAAACCTAGGGCCAAGTGGGACTATAAATAGTTATGACCTCAGTTTCTTGTGGAATTCAAGAAGTGAGGAGGAGGTTTTATGTGTAGTGGCAGGCTGTTCCAAGTTTTAAGAAGAGATGTAAGCAAAGGCTTGACTGCTGGATCTGGTTTTCTGTATGGTTGGGATGTGTGCAAGTAGAAGTCCAGATGAGTGAAAGGGTCTGCAATGTTTGAAAGCAAATGCGATTTTGCGGTATGCCGGGCCAGTGTTATGTAGTGCCTTGAAATTGTGGATGAGTTTGAATTGTGCTGGTTTGTGCATGCGGAGCTAGGGGAGCTCCTTCACATGTTGTGTGATGTGAGTGTGGCGTGGGATGTTGAGAGTTATTCTGGCCACTGAGTTCTAATGGTCTGCAGCCTTCTGGTAAATCTTTTGTTGATCACAGGATAGAGGGTGCTCATATAGTCCAGCTTGCTTGTGACCAGGACATGCATAACAGGTTTCCGGGTGCTGATTCAGAGCCATTTGAAAAGATTCCTCAGCATCTTTGGTCTATGACACGAGCGGTTGACGCTGTTGACTTAGGTGGTCATGTGGAGTTTGCTGTTGATGATGATCCCAAGGGTTTTGGAACAGGTGATGGAGGTGGGTGTCGGTCCTAGCTCTGTTGGCCAACAGGTGGAGTCACATGGTGAAGTGCTCTTCCCAAAGATCACAACAGTGTTCAGCTTCATACAATTGGTCTTCATCCACTGGGCTATTACAGTCATGCAGGCATTGAAATAGATCTGGAAACTGGTGTCTTGTCTGTGTGGGAGAGAATGAGTTGTGTCTTATCGGCATAGGAGAGGACACTGATGTGAGAGCAGATGATGCTGTCTAGAGGGATCATGTATGCATTGAGGAGTCATGCTCTGGTGGATCCTTATGGAACTCCACAGATGATGTTATGGGGTGCTGAGGTGTACAGTGCCCATCTAACTGACTGGGTCTATCCAGTCAAGAAGAAAAAGAGCTATTGGAGTGCTAGGAAACCAATGTAGTGTAGGCTGTGGGAGACCGTGTTGAACACTGCGGAGAGGTCAAGGTGCCCATATCTCTTCTTTCCAGGTTCGCATATCTCTTCTGTCTAGAGTCATGCAGATGTCATCACTGGTGGCAATAAGGCTGGTTTCTATGCTGTGTTTGGGTCTGAAACCAGACTGAGTGGTGTCGAGGAGTTGATGACCATTTAGGTATTCGGTAAGATGTCTGTCAATCGGTCTATAGTTAGTGAGCATTGAAGTAACCCGTTGAGAGTTTCTTCAGCAATGTGAGGACAGTTTTGTGTTATCAAACACCTGGGAAGGTTTTGGAAGGGATGGAGGCATTTTGAATGGGTGTCGGCATGGTGCTGATGGGTTGCAGACCTGTGGGATAGGTGTGGTAGGGTTCGATGGGGGCCCTGAGTGGTTTAACTTTATTTTGCTGGCGGTTTCGTCTGGGGTGATGATGGGCCATGTGATTAGCATTGGCTCTTTAGATAAGATTGGGAAGAGTTTTGAAAGTTCTGTCAGGTCCGGTTGTGGAATGAAGTTGTTGTAAATCACACTGATTTTGTTGCTGAAGAATTGTTAGAGATTGTTGCAGAGGTCTTGTGAGGAAGTGATTGAGCTGAAGGCGGCTGCTGGTGAGGTGAAGTCCACATTCAACTTTACCAAAGGTAAAGATTTCTTTGCTTCTGTTGGTGCTGGCATCAATGAGGTCTGCCAGAGTGGCACGTTTGATGGTCCGTCTCAGGGCTGATTTGAACGTGCTCCTGTCTGTATCGTCCTGGCTTATTCTTCGTTTGCGCTCTAGTTGTTTGCAGTGGTATTTCATCAATTTGAGGTCCTCCATGTACCAACTGGCCTTGGGGCTAGATATTTTCGCATTGCTGGATGTTACGGATGATCCAATTGTTGAAGTTCTTGATGGCTTGGGCAGGCTGTTGATGTGTTCGGGTTATTGGGTGTTGAGAGTGGTGTTCCAGTCCTTGTCAGTGATGGTGTGCCAGGTTTGGTGGGCTGATCTGGTGATGGTGCATGTGCGTTGGACTCCGACGGGGATGCTGAACTTGATAAGGGAGTGGTCTGTCCAGAAGACTGGTTTGCACTTGTTGACTCTGATGTTATCGAAAGTGTTGAAAATAGAGTCTAGAAGGTGTCCAGTGATGTGGCTAGGCCACTTTACTCCTTAAGTGAGGCCCAGGCTTCCAAGGTATTCCATAGGTGCACTGGATTTACGGATAGTGTGATTTTCAAGATGGAAGTCCAGGTCTTCAAGTAGGATGTAATTATTGGCATGGAGGGAGAGTGGTGCGACACCGTCTGTGATGGTGTTTGTGAAGTTGATGCGTGGTGCCAGTGGTCTCTAGATGAGAGTGTGGCCTCGGATGATGTTGGCTGCGACGTGGAGCTTGAACAACGGTTGTTGAATGATGAAGGATGACGTGTCCATGGAGGCATGCTGCTGATTGAGTTCTTGTGGATGAGGTGATTCTGCTCTCAGGTTTGTGAAATGTGTCAAACCAGGAGATCTTGTAGTTGGTGCGAAGGCTGTGGCAATGTCAGGTGATGATGGTTTCAGTGAGGAAATGTGAGTCCAGGGCATTGTCATGCAGGTCCCAGATCTCTGTGGACTGCTTGGTGACTGAGCAGGTATTGAAACACAAGAGAAAGTGAATGCATTGAGAGGGAAGGGGGTGTCATATATACTATTCTAACTACAGCCCAAAAATATTAAAGAAAATGCTTACATTGGAGGGGTCATATGTGCTATTCGAACTCCAGTCTAACAAACGTTGGAGAAAGTGCATATTTGGGTGTGGGAGTCATATTTACTTCTGTAACTTGAGCCCAACAAATATTCAGCAAAGTGTATGCATTTGGGAGGGTCATATTTACTACTCGAAGTTCATTGAAACAAACATTGGGGTAAGTGTTTACAAGGGGTGCAAAATTACTATTCTAACTCCAGTTTGCCAAACACTACAGAAAGTGCATACATGATGTGGGTGGTAGGCAGATTTACTATTCTGATTCCAGACTAACTACATTTGGAAAAACGGTATACATTGGAGATAGAAGATTTACTTTTCTAACTCCATTCTAAGAAACATTGGGGATAGTGCAGACTATTTGGGCGTGGGGAGGATCAGATTTAGTAGTTCAACAAACAATGGAGTAAGTTTATATTTGAGGGAGTTACATTTACTATTCTTACTCTGTCACTACACAGACTGGGGAAAGTGGATGCATAGGGGTGAATATTTAGATTCACTACACTTAAATATTAGAGGTACCAATGAAAAATTATTTGGGGTTTACATTTTTTTTAAAACAATTGATTCAATGTTTTAAAACGTTAACCATTAAAATAATCACAAAAAATAAAAATAAATCAGAATTTATTAAAAGGTAACCGCAATAAATCGCTTTTCACATAAACAATGTTCCTCAATCCCCCACTAAAACCCAAATATCCAAAAGAAAAAGAAAAATTATGTTATAATAATGAAAATATAATTTCATGGCCCCAAAGATTTTTTTTTAACTTTTACATATTTTGCCTTTGTATGTATAATGCATTTTTTTTTTAAAAGAAAACATTACCCATCTTGACCCCAATTGTGAGGGAAGTGGTTCATTATATGGTGTCGTTGAGCCACCTCACTGTGTGCTATAGTCACAACTCCATATCAGGTCAGTGAGGTTGGTTTGTAAAACCCTAGCACTGTGCTGGGTAGCTTTGACTCAGAGCAGTCAGGCTTTCTCAAAGGAGCAAGTGTAAAGCTTTTGGAAGTACCAAAATAGTTGAAAGAGAAAAAAATCCAACACAATAAAAATTCTAGGCAAATTCATAAAAATAGGCTGTATTTTCATCTTCACACCTCAATGACATAAATCCAGTGGAGTGTTCTGGAGAAATGAATTTCCAAAGAGGCGGTAAATCACAGCTTTTCACTAAACGCAATAACTCATTGTAATCCTCTGTGATTCGAGCTTTAGGGCTAACCACAACTAGTTACATTAAAATGACTGCAAGAGCATTCTTATGGAGACTAACTCTGACAGAAAGCCAGTCACAGGGACCAGTCAGGTTCAGTTTAACAGTTGCCTCACCGTTTAAGCAGTTTCCAATCCAGTTCAAGGTCCTATGGGCAAACCACCATGGAAGGCAATGGAGTGGTCCTTATGCAAGTGATGCAGGATGCTGAAAATGCTCAAGGATGCTGAGGTGGTGGAGCTGATGTCTTCCTTTGGCCACTCTTTAGTCTGTGAACATGGAGGGGCAACTTTAGCCTTAGGGGTCGATATCCCACGAAGTCCTAGTGAAGTCCAACACAAAACCAATTGCCACTAGTCTACTGGTCTCTAATTACAGCAAAACTAGTGGTTCCCTTTAACTTGCAGTAACTTCCATACTAGGTGACCAAACTGCCCTCCGATGACTCTCCTGGGTCCAGCAGATGCAGGTGCAACTTTTGAGGGCTGGGACTTGGTCTTCCAGGCTGCACCTCGGCGTCCAGCAGCGGTCTGGCTTCTAGTCACTGGGCTATCAAAGAAACAGGCTTCTTGGCTATTATGGCAATGTGAGTTTAACAGGGAGTCAGCCAACTGACTCTCGGAGTCACCTTCCCTGTCTGTGGCTCAGAAAGAATTTTCCTAAAGTGGGACACCACAGAGCATTCTTTCTTCAGTGGTGTCTCCCGTCCAGACATAATCTGAGGCCTAAGTGCCAGGGGTGTCACTTTTATGCCCATGACAAGTCTAGAGGGATATGATGTTGGTGACTAACTAGTCAATGGGCTATGATGTCCCCTCTACAATGTTCTACTAAGTGTGGCATCTAGCTACCCCAGAAAGCACTATTCTGCCACTTTCAACATGGCAGAACCCTTCTCTTGTGTTTGGTGCTCCCTAGCCAAACCCAAAGGTATGGATAACTGGGGGCTTCACGCCCTTGGAAAAAAACGGTTTGACAACAGCTCTTCCCTCTCTGCCCGAGTTGCCAGCCTGCCTGATAAAGCAGAAGAGCATCCCCTTCCATGTGTGATTCCCATTTGCCCTTCAAAGGCAGCTTGATCTTTGAAGCGCGCCTTTTGGGTTAACAGTCACTCTGGTAATTCTGTCAGAAGGAAGCCACACCTCTACTCTTGGCAGATATTTTGTTCCTCTTCCTGAGTGTCATTATCACTGCTCCCCAAGCAGGCAGAAGGCTGTCTCAAGGACAACAGCTTGTGTGCAACCATAAATGACCAGTGGAAACTTTAAGCAACAAAGTGGCAACTTTCTAAAGTTTCTGTTTGCATAAAAGTTACATTAAATTCGACTCCAGCAAAAAGTGGGGTGTAACAATTTGTTTGCTATCTTGAAATGCCGTATTTAGTACGCCCATTTGGAAGTTAGCACTGCTGAGATGTCAGTGTGTAACGTTAAAATCGCCAATGGGGCTACTATCATTTCCACAGTAAAAAACAACGATGTTGGGTTTTTACTGTCAGGATATTTAAAGTTAGGATTTTATTATAATGCACCCTGCCTTTAGGTCTCAGTTGGCTTGCCTTAGGGGTGACTTACAGTTATTAAAAAGGAAGGTTTGGGCTTTCCCATTCGTTTAAGTTGCAAAGTCAAGTTAACAACTACTTTGCCAGTTTGCAATAGAGGACAGAGACATGTTTTGTTTTGTCACACACATGATGGCACTATAAGTGCTGCAGTCCATGAGGGACATTTAGCTAACAGACCATACGGCCCTTACTCCCATATACTAGAGACTTATGAGTACATTAACTTATACCAAATGTGGGTGAGTCAATTAGACATATACCTTTTTAAAGATCAGAGCACGAGTACTGAAGCCTGGTTGGCAGAACTAAGTGCACTTTCAGTCTCACAAAACCCAGCAACATCAGTCCAAAACATTGGAGTGATCATGCAATAAGATGGATTTGTTTACACCAATATACTGTAATGTACTGTACAACCAACTTTAACAATTTATATTAAAAAGACAAATATATAATGTATTGACTTTTAAAAAAACTAACATATGAAATAAAAGCATTCAATAACAAATAACACAATTAATAGAATACACTGCACATTCCCCCCGAACAGGCAAATGTAAAACATTATAAAACATGTAAGCAAATAATAATAATGAAGGAAAATACAAATTTAACATACGTATATAATTTTATATGTGAAAATAATTAAACATAAAAACAATTCTAATTAAAGTGTGCATAATTAATACAACAATCAATGAACTATTAATGTATAAATATTTCATTAAAAACCCTACCTATCCAATTCCCCAATAAGCTCCACAACCTGAAATAAAAATGGATTAAATATATTAAATAATTCAAAAAGGAGTTGAAGAAATAAAGCTCAATTAGCAAATGTATATAATTTTTCTGTTTAGCATTATTTTTTATCTATGGGTAGAACATTTTCTCTCAGGGCAAAACCACTTCCCTTACTTGTATAGGTCTTCAGCTACCCTACCACCCTTTTCTAGAGGAAAGCTTTAATCATTTCCTAGGTGTGAAGAGTTCAAAGGGCAGTTTGTGTATGGCCGCAAATTGACTGGTGTGTGGACTTTCACAAGCTAGCAAGGCACAACATAGCTTGACCATCTTATTGCTACTTAATTGTATGCCGTAGTAGTGCATAATTTATGTATGACCTATATTGGTTTATGGAAGCCATTTTCTGCTGTTAAAGTACGCTTATGGCCCTAAATGGCTTTGTGAGTTGAGCCCTGGATGTGTAAACTTATGTTTGATTTGATTTTGATTTTGATTTTGATTTTGATCACTTATATCGCGCACGAATCATCCCCAAGGGGATCTCTTGGCGCTCGCAACAAAACAAGATCTGCGGTCAGAGAGAAGGAAAGAACTGTTAGAAGAGCCAAGTTTTAAGCAACTTTTTGAAAGGGGTCAACTTTGAACATTGGCGAATGTGCTCAGGGAGGCTAACTTACAATACAGGGTTTCCAACATATTGTTAACATTTGTGTATTCCTTTGTGTACCTTAAAACACCACAATAATACTCCACAAAGCCTAATTAGATGATTCAGAATTGATTTTTCACGTTTGTTATGTCCATATTTTGAACAACTGGTTTAAATTTAGGCGCTACATGATTTTTCAACCAGGCCATTATTTGTTGGTGCAACATGATAGGTAAGCCTTTGTGCCTCAATGAAAAAATTATAAGTTGCTACATTCACTTGGAGATGACTTAGTTCATGGAGTATGCATTGCAATCTGGGAAAAATGACATTGTATTGGTACAAAAATCATATTATTGAAACACAGTATTTGTTCCAGATTTACTTTCCTAATTTGGAGAGAGAAAGTCATTGTGCCCAATTTACTTTCATTCATTGCAAGGGTCCACCTTTCATTTGTCACAGTGATAGCATTTGCAACTATCCATTTTGCAGGCTGTATATAGCATTTAAGTCTGCAGGAAAAAAAACTGTTCCATTTATATTTCTGGATCTTCACAATAGTTTAACATCTTCCTAACAAATCATGGCAACCAGAGCAAGGGAATTAAGATAAAGGCAAAAACGTGAATACACAGTGCCTAATGGCTTTGTCTGCATACTATGGGTTTGCATAGATCAACATTAAAATGATTTATGCGCAGTGTGTGGGGTGTATTTGCGCGAGGCGGGTGAGGTTTCATTCAGAGGAACCAGGCGTGAAAGATGCACGTGGAAACCAAACTTGAAAAAGAATGTGTAGGATTAGATACAGCTGGGTAGATTTTCTCAAATTTGGGTGGTCAGCTCTTTTCTTCCTGAAAGTCAGAGATACTAGATTTATCCTTAGCAGACACACCCACAAATCCAACATCTATAGAAGGATAATGACATAAGGGTCAGGACCACCATGGATTTGAACTTACAGGCACATTTTTCCATCTATAACTCTAAATCCTAAGGAACGGCGAAATTCTAACAAATTATTCACAAGCGAGGAAAGCTGCTCTGTTACCCTTCTGCTTCAGTTGCTGATGTGTAAACTCCACGAGGAATAGCACAATAGAGCAAAAAAATAAAAACACTGCTGCATCATATATCCGAGAAAAACAATGTTCACGTAGAGATTCTTTGGGGCAAGGTACTCAGCAGCTCCTGCCTCTATATTTTCTGCACAACGACTGTGCCCCATAATTAATTTCTAAAATATTCTTTTATGTCAGTTTTCTTAGCGTTTGCATGCCTCTGTCACAGTAATTGTGTCATTTAGTGGCGCAGCATGCCTCAGTTGGGCACAGGTCAAATTCTGAATTGCTGGTGTGCTTGAGATTGCAAAAACGCGCAAAAGGGCTACTATTATGAATTTTTTTTATGCATTTCACCATTCATTTTTAAATTATTCTGTCATTGCCAGAAGAATAACCTTTTTGCTCAATGAACAAAATAATGAACAGCAGGAGGGTTTGCGCTGCTCAATTGGAAAGCATGTTTACGCTTGAAGAAACATCTGTGCATCCTTGCAAAATAATCCCATTAAATGATACTGTTTATTGGGCATTGGAGTGCTGTCAACGAATCAAAACCACGAGATACACATGATTCTGTTACACCACTCACCAATTACATGCGACTGACCCACTGAGTCACTGTACTGAGGGAAATGAGTTCTCACAGGGAACATTGGACCTGAACAATCTTTGAATAGATCATAAAATCCTTTTTAGCCCTAACCCTGTCGGATCATATCAATCTATAGATTCACAACACATCCATTTAGAAAGTGGTCAGTAAAGCCAATAGACTGGAAATTTTCCACCGAGTACCAGTTTACTCAAAAAGTAATCTACTTGTACAAATGAAACATTACAGTTACACAAAATCTAGCAAAATCTAGATGTAAAGCCAGTAAAAGGCGAAATAATACACGATTCAATTATTTTT
The DNA here is from genome assembly GCF_964204655.1 of Triturus cristatus. Taxonomy (NCBI): domain Eukaryota; kingdom Metazoa; phylum Chordata; class Amphibia; order Caudata; family Salamandridae; genus Triturus; species Triturus cristatus. The sequence continues at coordinate 1,115,067,130 of NC_140581.1, read as the reverse complement.
TTAAAATTTTATTTCCTTTTTGCAAGTCCTACGGATTTCTTTTGCTAAACACCAGAAATAAGTAACCCTTTTATAGTTAGCTGCAAGGTGTTAATGAAACATTAAAGTTGCTCCAAATCTGTATTTAAAGTCTGTAATACATGAGTCATTCAAAAATTCTATTTTAATAACTTTTTGCAAGTCCCGCTGATTTTTGTATAAACACCAGCAATAGATAACCCTTTTACAGCTGCAAGGGTGTTTCCATAAATTAAAATGCATAATGCTGACATCTGGCGTCATCTGCAAGTGACACATTTAAATCCCAGTAAGGCCAGCTCAGTATGTCAAACTTCCAGTATCGAGCAACTGATTGATGCCCTGTTTAGAAAGGGTAGAAACGGTGGCAAAGAGAGTTTTAAGAAACAAGTCATTATAATTACAATGCAAAATGCAGATAAAGGGAAGTGTAATTCTCCATTGTGTAACGTCTCAACGTATGACTCTACACACACACAAACACACACACACATATTTATATACAGAGAGACTCATTTCAGTATTTAATAAAAAGAAACCAGCAATAATCTTTTATGTATTTTTCCAGTTTAAGCAGGAAATTGTTTTTGCAATAATACATTCAGAATGTCATTATGTTCGCCACTTCAATTATTAGAATAACAAATCAAATGGACTAAGAGATAAGACATTATTTGTTTAACCTTATATCCAAATTCTGGGTATTTTTAAGTGTGTGATTTTCACTCGATGGGAATCTGTCCCTTATGGTAATTCTTTCAGTAGTGAAGATGACAGGATATGACATTGGCTTTACGAGTTTGTAGCTTGTTGGGTTACAGCTCGGTGCAGACATATCCCTAGAAACAGCTGATATCTTGTAATCATTAAACTATCAGGTGAACACAATAACTTTATGACGGATTGATAGTGCACTCAGTTCAACCTGTGCTTGTAAAGTTGATCGATCAAATCTAATGCAAACCTACAAATTAAAAAAGAAAAATGTGGAGATATGCATTCTAATCTTAGCTTTCCCACTTGGTGATCCCGGACTAATATGTGTATCAATAACAAACTATCCGTGTGTCAATAGCTGTTGTGAAAAAGGGAGCAGTGCTGATTTATGTGCATTAGTGACACATACAATCATTCATTTTCAAAACATTGTAAACAGTGGTCAAGGCTAATGTGTTGAGACATTCGAAATAGTTTTCTAGAAATGGTTTTCTTTCAAAACGATGTTACTTAAACTCCAAAACGAATCTAATAAACTCAGTTTATAATACATCAGAATGTGTCTAACAAGTCCCCACATATCATGGCAATCATTTTTGGGAATTCTATGTTAGCAAAGGCACGATAAAAACTGAGAAACAAATGAAAAATAGCAATAACACTGTAAAATTCATGTGTCTCTTCCAGGTGAAACCTTTACAGCGAGTGTGGGTTGTATGGGATGTGATGGGTATGCAGACATATGTAGACATGTTCTTGCTATAAAAAGTCACATTGGAAATTAAGATTATTCTAAGTGGATAACTAGAAATGTATAACAAAGAGTGCCAATAGGGCAGTGCAAATGTAGGCGTGAACATGCCCTGAATTCGATCAGATTAGTTAACTTTGTTTTCCTAAATTTTAGCGCTTCTGAATTTTGCTTTTGCAAAAATTAACATACATATTTTACCAGGATATGGTTTATTTTGTAATATTTCATGCATCGCAAAAATGAAATGATCATTTTTTATAGTGAACACTGGAAGTCACAATGTTGTCAAACTAATGAGGCAAACATAGCAGGTTGCCTATTTATGTGGAGAGGGCAGTTAATCAGGGGATTTGCAACATGGCACGCACAAAATGATTCAGTACCTTAAGTTATTTATTTTGAAAAACACTATCTAGCTGTGTCGAGGCAGTCTCTCGTTTTCTCTTTATACTTCTTCCTCTCTTTTCCCTGCTCTATTTTGCTTTCTCTCCCTGTCATAGACTATCTCTATTATTCTTGTATGGTCTCTTTCGCTTTCTTATTCTCTTTATCTTCCACTCCCTTTCTCCTTTTTCTATTTAAAATCATTCCTACCCTTCTTTGTACGCTTATTAAAAGCATTATACAATAAGTGATGTTAAAAAATTATATTATATTATCCTGGTACTTAGATAGGGAGGGTGAGAAGTCCTAAGGTGCAGAGGGAACAGGGTACCAGCAGTGCAAGAAACAAGGTCTGATTTCAGGGAATTCTCTGAAAGAAGATTTAGTGAAACAACTGAGTCAGGTGAAATGAGAGAAGTTATGAGGTATCTCCCCCATTAAGAAGTGGAATCATAACAAAGTAACAACAAATCCAGAACCCTTAAAAATGTAATGCTATTTAAAATTATGTGAGCTAAATATGCGTGTACGTGTGTATGTAAGGTCATTTATATAATACAAACAAAACTAGAAAGCAACATAGCACTGAACAATTAAGCTGTTTAATGGGGGCATGGTAGCCCATAGCATTGTGGTAGATGCAGTCCTTATATTTTTCATTACATTATTTTTCAAATTCATCAAATCATTTACTACCTTTCAATTTTCGAATACATAATTATAAGCATTCAAAGTCAGCATCACTTGAACATGTCTGAAGGAAACTAGCCCAAAGAAAAAGTCTGAAGAGGCAACAAATATTGTTACAGTGTAGTTTAATCTTGTGTCATATCATGACTGAGTGTGGAGACTTGTCCAAGCTCCTAAACGTCCATGTGTTATTTTTTTCCCCATTAATATTGGTGTAAATAATAACACATGTGTATATTTATGTTTTTTCCACTTTTTTCATTCCATTTTCTATTAATTTTTTAGTGTGCAAGTTTTATTATATGGCTATCTTTCTGTGTCTTCTTTTCCTTTGCAGAATATGACAATAATGTCATCTTAGATAATGAAATACTATTTCACATATATTGAATTAAAATAAGCACACCTACACTGGTCCTATCGCTTATGTGCAGAGATCTCCGCTGGGGGGTCACAGAATTACACACAGGTAAAATATGAGGAATTTCTACTACAAAGTGAAGAGAATGCAAAGACAAAACACACCTACAAAAGGGCAAGTCAGCTGCAATTCAGTAAATTTAAACCCACATCTGTTGAGGTAGTGGTACACCAGTAGCGGTCCGTGGAGAGAGTTCCGTGGGGCAGTGAGGCGGGGCGGGGAGGGGCAGGGTGAGGAAATGTAAAGACCGGAATATGGATGAACGGAGGTAAGTACACATTTAAATAAATAAAACAAATTCCTTTGCGCGCGCTGCATCGCAAAATGCGATGCAGCGCGCACAACGAAATTTGTTTTATTTATTTAAATGTGTACTTACCTCCGTTCATCCCTATTCCGGTCTTTACATTTCCCCACCCTGCCCCTCCCCCGCCCCGCCTCACCGCCCCACGGAACTCCCTCCACGGACCGCTACTGTGGTACACCCAAACCGGCACAAATACATTCCAGCCGAGCTTTGGAGTATGTCACATACCACACATAGCTACTCACAGATACTTTAAGGTAATTACACTTAAAGCAAACTTGCCAACACCTAAAAATTCAAATCAATTAAAGAATTGTCATGTTACATTACACATTGCCGACACACATAAAACAAAAATTGCAAACATGTTAAAGAAATGTTAAAAATAAAAATAACAAAAACGTGAAGACAACTTTAGAGAATTAAGACACCCATAAAAATCACATTGTAAAAATGTAAACATACCAGATGAATATATTTAAAAAAATTAAAAATGTGTAAATTGCTTATGAATTATAAACAATATACAAAAAAGTACTGAACTTATTTAGCAGACTACTCTACACACACTCAAAGGTACATCATAACATATTGCGGGGATGTTCTAAAAATTGGGTGATAATTATCGCCAACCTAGATTAACGCTATTTTACATAACGCCATCTATCGTGGGAAACTAACGCTGTGTTAACACGCCGGCAACAGGCGATAGTTTCCCGATAACGTTTCAAATGTCCGCGTTAAAATTACCGGGTCACCGATAAAAAAGGAAACCCAAACGTGAAAAAAGTGGCGATGGGCCCAACAGCGATAAAAATATCAGCGATAAGCAGCGCCAGGCTTGCTATTCCCACGTCAGGTGGGAAAAATCACCATAAAAGCTAAAAAAAAAAAGAAAATGTAAAACCAAAACCTAAACAACTGAGAAGCACCATGGAGGAAGCTGGAGCAACTACAGAGGTCAAACCAGAACCCCACAAACCCCCCCAAAGGACCAGCCAGGGCATTCGTGGAAGGAGAAGGGCAAGGAGAAGAAGAAGAGGAACCAGCGATTCAGTCCGCAGGAAAACAAGATCCTGATTACGGAGGTGATAGAACACCACCAACAACTGTTGATCACCTCCACTGTGTCATTGGCAACTAAAAATGCAATATGGCAGTACATCTTGGCCAAGGTGAATGAAGTCGGAGTGAAGAGAAGGGAAGTGGACGACTGCAAGAAGCGCTGGAATGATGTGAAGCGCAAAACCAAGCTGAAACTCGCTAACAACCGGAAAGCAGCAATGCAGACTGGAGGTGGGAATCCAGCGCCAGAGCAGGAGCTGGATGAGATGAAGGAAATGGTGTCCATAGTCATTAGTGGGGAGACAGTGGCAGGAGTTGGGGGACCGGACACTGCTCGACATGACCTGACCCAACAGCAACAGGGTGAGTAATGACCAGGGACTGGTGTGACGGGGGGAGATGGGCACAATGGCACACATGCACAATTAAGTATAGCACAGTGCACACCCACAATGACTCTGGATCATGTCCCTGATCTCCTTGGCATACTGCAGCACACATAGAAACAGCAAGTAGGCCCCGTTGTCAATGTGCCCAGAGGGGACCCTCCCCACACATCATTAATCTCACAACAAACCCATGCACATGTGCTGAACCCAGCAAAGCTGCGGGTCCATGAGCCACACTGACAATGCAAGTGACATTGCATGATGATTAGCATGGCTGCAGTCCAATTACCATCACATAGTGCACGCCACAACACTGAGGTGGCTGAGTGTGGACCACATCCGTAAAGGAGCAGGTCACACTCTGACACATCCACGTGCACAAACAACCCCTTATGTCAACAAGACATCTACAGACAAACCATGCCCAAGAGTCCCAACTCCCACCAAGAGCTCAATTTACCCAAATCTGCAGCATCTCAGCACTGTATAAGCACATTAGTGAAAGGCACACCGCCTGAAAGGGATAAGGGCCAGCAAAATCAGAGCTGCAGGGGCGATTATAGTGGGCAATGACATCCTCTGAGGCTGGTGCATTTTCAGAAGGTCAGCTGTCTTGTTCTGCGCTGCCTTGGTGGTAGTCCGGGGAGGGGGTGGTCCGGGGAGGGGGTGGTCCTGAGGGTGGGGGTGGTCCTGGGGGTGGCGGCAGTGGGTGTTGTGGCTCTCTTGGGTCTCCAAGCTGCATGATTAGTAGCTCCAAGGCATCTGTTTGTCTTCAGATGTGGCTCTGGGCTAGGCTACCTTTATACTGCAGGTTTTCGTCCTACTTAAGACCAGAAAAAAGCAGGTCTTATGTCCCTGCTGCTAACGTGCCTTATCTCCTGTTTTTGGACCGCATCGCCGATCTGACTGGTCGTTGAGAATATCGCAAAGTGGTGTTATCGTGAGTTTTTGCATGGGAACGCCTACTCTGCATATGATTAGAGTTAGTTGTCGCTGTCAGCCTTGGCAATGTTTTTAGTGGCAGCTATCACAGGTAAACTGATGATGATGGCTGTTAGCGCAGGCTTGGGAATAGGGCGATAAAACTATCACCACTTTCATGGTGGAAAAGTGCCGCTAAATCAGCGATGAGTCCTTGAGAATATGCCCCCCTATGTCTTAAAACACACACAGTATAAGGGGAAGAGGGCAGAGACCAAGGTGCCAATTACGATCCGGTAAAAACCGGGTATGAACCGTCGGACGGAGCATATTCTCCGTCCGACGCGTACCCGGTCGTAAAAATATACAAACATGGAATTACAATTCACACGGGAACACCATTTCCGTACGAATCGTACAAAACCCCGACCGAACAAAATGAACCTACAAATGCGATCCGGGAAAGCGCCGACCTGACGTCGGGACGCTCGCAGCCTGCCATTCACGAACCAGGAATTACGATTCGCACCGACGTCATCCCGCACGGTGATTATTTTCCGGCTGCCAAAAACTGCCAGGAAATCAGGACGACGCGAACAAGGACTACCAGTACGCGACGGACAGACAGGACGACGCAAACAAGGAGGACCAGTACGCGACGGACAGACAGGACGACGCGAACAAGGAGTACCAGTACGCGACGGACAGACAGGACGACGCGAACAAGGAGGACCAGTACGCGACGGACAGACAGGACGACGCGAACAAGGAGGACCCGTACGCGACGGACAGACATGGACCCGAACCTACGTGTCATCCCGGCCCTCATAGCAGTCGACCTCCTCTACAGGTTCGGACGCAGACGCCGCAGAAGGTCAGAACAACTAAGGGAGGGGGGAAAGTGGGGTGGGGTGGGGGTGGCAGGACCAGGGCAGGCCACAAACCCCCCACCAAAGTCACACAGCACACATGCCCTGGACATACCTGACTCCCATGCCCTGGTCACTACGAGGGGGTGGGGGCGTGTCCAGCTAAGCCAGCGACCGCCACAACGGAAGTCTGTCACGACGCGAACCGGCAACACAACCAGACATGTACGTCCCGTACCCACGCCTGAAGAGCGTGGGTACGAGTCGTACCACGCCCACACCCACGTCACCCCAACAATGGCGGGACGGCTCGTACCCACGTGGCAAAGGCCTGGGTACGGGCCGCACAAGCATCACATAGCGTGGGGACGGATATGTACAGACCCTACCCCCACCCCGTATGCATGGAGCATACCCCCACCCCAACAGTGTAAGTACGACACGTACCCCCACCTCGAATGCATGGAGCGTACCCACATCCGTGCATGTCATGAGCGTACATATTGTGAAATTGGAGAGGTGGGTGCAGAGTCCTCCCAGCAGTGCCCTGAGACAGGAGGGGTGTGTGCAGAGACCTCCCAGCAGTGCCCAGACACAGGAGGGGTGGGTGCAGAGTCCTCCCAGCAGTGCCCTGAGACAGGAGGGGTGGGTGCAGAGTACTCCCAGCAGTGCCCTGAGAAGACAGGAGGGGTGGGTGCAGAGTCCTCCCAGCAGTGCCCTGAGACAGGAGGGGTGTGTGCAGAGACCTCCCAGCAGTGCCCAGACACAGGAGGGGTGGGTGCAGAGTCCTCCCAGCAGTGCCCTGAGACAGGAGGGGTGTGTGCAGAGTCCTCCCAGCAGAGCCCTGAGACAGGAGGGGTGGGTGCAGAGTCCTCCCAGCAGTGCCCTGAGACAGGAGGGGTTTGTGCAGAGTCCACCCAGCAGTGCCCAGAGACAGGAGGGGTGGGTGCCTATCACTCCCAGCAGTGCCCAGTCACAGGAGGGGTGGGTGCAGAGTCCTCCCAGCAGTGCCCTGACACAGGAGGGGTGTGTGCAGAGTCCTCCCAGCAGAGCCCTGAGACAGGAGGGGTGGGTGCAGAGTCCTCCCAGCAGTGCCCTGAGACAGGAGGGGTGGGTGCAGAGTCCTCCCAGCAGTGCCCTGAGACAGGAGGGGTGTGTGCAGAGTCCTCCCAGCAGAGCCCTGAGACAGGAGGGGTGGGTGCAGAGTCCTCCCAGCAGTGCCCTGAGACAAGAGGGGTGGGTGCAGAGTCCTCCCAGCAGTGCCCTGAGACAGGAGGGGTGTGTGCAGAGACCTCCCAGCAGTGCCCTGAGACAGGAGGGGTGGGTGCCTATCACTCCCAGCAGTGCCCTGAGACAGGAGGGGTGGGTGCCTAACACTCCCAGCAGTGCCCAGTCACAGGAGGGGTGGGTGCAGAGTCCTCCCAGCAGTGCCCTGAGACAGGAGGGGTGTGTGCAGAGACCTCCCAGCAGTGCCCTGAGACAGGAGGGGTGTGTGCAGAGACCTCCCAGCAGTGCCCAGACACAGGAGGGGTGGGTGTAGAGTCCTCCCAGCAGTGCCCTGAGACAGGAGGGGTGGGTGCAGAGTCATCCCAGCAGTGCCCTGAGACAGGAGGGGTGTGTGCAGAGACCTCCCAGCAGTGCCCAGACACAGGAGGGGTGGGTGCAGAGTCCTCCCAGCAGTGCCCTGAGACAGGAGGGGTGTGTGCAGAGTCCTCCCAGCAGAGCCCTGAGACAGGAGGGGTGGGTGCAGAGTCCTCCCAGCAGTGCCCAGACAGGAGGGGTGTGTGCAGAGTCCTCCCAGCAGTGCCCAGAGACAGGAGGGGTGGGTGCCCATCACTCCCAGCAGTGCCCATGGAACGCAAAGGGTGGAGTAGTCACAGATACCATGCCCACAAATGTCAGTCAGGGGCACAAAGACCCTGCAGTACATGTACCACATGTGTGTGAGGCTGGGAGTATACGCATGCATAGCACAGAAAAGAAAACATGTACACATGAAGTCATGTCAATAGGCCACATACACAAGTACAATGACTACCAAGGATGCCACGAATGATGCAGGTGGAGACATTGCTCAGCATGCATGTGCAAAGGTGTAGGACTAGGTCACACACCCAGCTAATGGACACACAGCTCTGTGCTAAAGTCAGGGGACACCCTGCAGGGAAGAAGTCAGGGTACACAGAGGAAGGAATACACCTTGGGACAATTGCAACATGCAGCAACTGCTTACATGAATGGAGAAAGGTAGCTAACACCGTGTGAGGCACACAGATCCCAGGGTCCCCCCTATGAGCAGCACACTACTACATTTCCCACACACCCAACACATGACCAACACCCACAACCATGTAGCAGCCCCACCAACAGCAATGCCAGCAATGCAGGAGTGTTCCAAGGGTAAACAATAAATAGCTTTATTCAGCATGAGCAAAAAACTAGTATGACGTAAGTCCAATATTAACAAAGGCCAGAGGGCAGTCCAGGAGTCCCAGCTGGATGGGGGACACAGTGGGATGCGTGTCCCCTAGCTTGCCTGCACAGTTACAATCCGTTGTCTTCCACAGGGGTGAGGGCATCATGTGGGGGGGAAGAAACAGGCACCGCAGGGACAGGAGGGTGAAGGGTAGGCGTCGTGGGTGCAGGGATGGAGGACTCCACCACAGGGGGTGGGGCAGGGCCAAAGGCGGAGGCCAGGATCTCGCTGCACACCTTAGCAAGGTCCTCCAGGGACTCCCCTGCACCCGAAGGAACCACAGGCCCCAAGGAGGGGGGGGGGGGGGTCAGAGGGATGGGTCGCAGCGCCACTGGGGGAGGGTGTGGACAGGGGGGGGGACTCAACCACCCTGACCGAGGACTTCCTTGACCGCTTGCGTGGTGGCGTCACTGTGGGGCTCAGGGACAGAGCGGCCATGAAGGAGTCTTTGGGGGAGATGTGGCCAGGAGAGCTGAGGGGAGGGGATTTGGAGGGAGTGGATTGGGTGGAATGCGGACTCCCACTCTGGCTGCGTGTCACACGTTTGCCCCCCGACCCAGTGGGTGTGCCTACTGCACCCTGTGTGTGCGTGTCAGGAGGTGTGCGGCGGACCTTCCCTGCTGGTGTGGTGCCTGTGTCTGTTGTGGTGAGTGCATGCTTACGTCTGGGTGTATGTGGGACAGGCATGGGAGTGGGAATTGTGGAAGGAGCAGGGGTAGGGGGTGGGACGTAGCGCTGCAGGAGACCCACTGCTGCAGTCAGTGTGGAGTCTATGGACCTCAGCAAGTTGCGTTGGTCAGCCTGCGATGAATGAATGCCCTCCAAGTATGCCTCCATGTGTTGAGGACCTGGCTGTGGCCATGGAGGACATTAAGGATCGCAGTCTGACCAATCTGCAACTGCCGCTGGATGTCCACAGACTCAGCATTGGCGGCAGCAGTGGAGACAGGGGCAGGGGGTGCGGTGCCTGGCAGGAAGGAGACATGTGGTGACCGGGCACGTTGGGAAGGGACACGAGCACGTGGGAGGCGGCTGATGCCAATGGAGGGGGCGGTGCCAGATGTAGGGCTGCTGTCAGATGGTGGTGCAGCCACCGCCCACTCGGAGTGATCATCCTCGGACCCGTCAGCTTCATACTCTGTTGTGCCAGTCGACAGGTCCCCGGGTTCACTCTCCACCGCCTCAGTCCCACTCGAAGTGCCAGCCCCGATGTCACCGCTGGCACTGGTGCTCGGTCCCTCCGCGCCGTCTGTGTCCATGTCTCCCTCCGTGAAGAGACAGAAAGTAATCATACACCTGTATACATATGTCAGATGAGTCAAATCTACGTAGGTTACAGTGCATAGCCTGAAACAAAGGAAGAGTTACATCTACAAAACAAGGTACATATGTAGGGCATGCAAGACACAGTTTTTTGACCCACCATGCCATGGAAAAACTATGGAGAGCATGACACAATAGCAAATGAGATGATATGGAATTTTGACTGAGGAGCAAGGCCCTGGGGACAATCCAGCACTGCATCTGCACCACACAGCGTGGCAGCAAATAGGGATGAGCAGGGACCATAGGCAGGAACTAGAGGCACATGCAGCATAGGTAATACTGATAACATGCCCACCCTGACTGGCACACTGCACCTTGAGTGTATGTCCAGGCAAACATCACACACTGGCCAGTCCTAGCAAGGAGATATCAGGTCTTGACATGTCGGACATGCCCGCACCACCCACCCCCTACATGAGACAAATCTATGGAGACACAGGAAGCACGTACATCTCTTAGTCAGGGTGAAATACACATGGGATGCAAAACTTCTATATTGCACACAAACTACCCAAGGTGCGGCTGTGCAAATTATCATGTACAAATGGGCAGCATCAGATGATTGCAACAAGACACAAAGGCAATGGCCACCGTGAGTATGTAATAGGAAAATCAGGTCAGGCTGTACAGTGGACACTTGTAATACATCGCACGTCAATATACATGTTGCCAGGGGACAATGGCACAGAGCACAACCTATGCTGTAGACACAGAGATTGTCGACATTCTCGGATTACACACATGATACCTAGGAAAATATGCCCCTGGGGACAGTAGTGGCCACACAACTCCATGCTCCTGAATGGGAATGACTGCAACACACGCTAACATCCCTGCACTATGCCTAACGCACACTCATGCACATCATGTCACAGGCCACCACATGGGACATGCCTGCTGGAAGGCCTGGCACTCGAGAGATTAACTCCCATGTCTGGACTCAGCATTAGTGCCAACTGACATGGAACCCACAAGTCCAGAACTGGACAGGGCACAGGCAAGGTCACAAAACCTGTTACACACCACCCCCACACATGATGCTGCAGGCATTGTACACTTGTAGAAGGTGTCAGGCTACATAACCTTGTGATGGAGTGACTACACACAGACCAGGGAACACATTGCAAGGAGGGGAAGGGAGGCAGGAGAGCACTGCAATACTGTGGGGAACAGGATCTGCACAGCACCATAAACCCTGGAAGTGTATCCATGGAACAGTGCACTTACAAATGCTGGTGAAACACAACAAACACACACATGTACCTACCCCCTTCCGGCTGCTGCATCTCCTGTAGACGCCTGTCCAAGTCAGGAAAGACCACCGCCAGCACACGTTTCTGGATGTGGGAGAGACGGCGGCGCCCGCGGTTCTTGTGGCTCTCAGGTGTGTCCCCCAGCAGGACCCGTGCGATCCTCTGCGTCCAGCACCGGATATCCTGCCAGCGTTTCCTCACCTGGGACAGGCGCCACTTCCGACCATCCGCACGCCTCACGGCGCTGACGGCGTCCAGCCATATCTGCTCCTTGGCAGAGGCGTCTACCTGTGAGGATGGACAAGTGACACTACATCAATACACCTTGCACATGTCACGGGGACACAGATTAGAACACATTTGCTGTTTACAACAAGGCATAGTGTGCATCCAACGCATTGCAACTTTGTCATAGGGACATGATCCTGTGGGGGAAGTCCAAAAGCAGTACGTGCCATTGAAAGGACACAGGTGGAATGAGGGCAACTACACAATCAATGAGCCAGGCTCACACTGTGCATCACACCCACCCCTCCTGTCTCAGGGCACTGCTGGGAGGACTCTGCACCCACCCCTCCTGTCTCAGGGCACTGCTGGGAGGACTCTGCACCCACCCCTCCTGCCTCTGGGCACTGCTGGGAGTACTCTGCACACACCCCTCCTGTCTCTGGGCACTGCTGGGAGGACTCTGCACCCACCCCTCCTGTCTCAGGGCACTGCTGGGAGTGATAGGCCCCCAACCCTCCTGTCTCAGGGCACTGCTGGGAGGACTCTGCACCCACCCCTCCTGCCTCTGGGCACTGCTGGGAGTACTCTGCACACACCCCTCCTGTCTCTGGGAACTGCTGGGAGGACTCTGCACCCACCCCTCCTGTCTCAGGGCACTGCTGGGAGTGATAGGCCCCCACCCCTCCTGTCTCTGGGCACTGCTGGGAGGACTCTGCACCCACCCCTCCTGTCTCAGGGCACTGCTGGGAGGACTCTGCACCCACCCCTCCTGTCTCAGGGCAATGCTGGGAGACATCAGGCATTCCCCCCCTGGGACCCCCCTACAGTACATAGCATGTGTGTCACACCTGGACACAATGGCAGAAGTCACAGTCACAAAAAAGGGACACAGTCTGTGGCAGTGGACACTGCACTCACCTGATAACCTGGTTGCCCATACAACATGGGGTACCGTGGGAGGATCACATCCACCAAAGCCATGTTCTCCTCCAGGGTGAATGGCTGTGACCTCTCCACAGCCCTTGACATGGTTCCAGGGAATCAGTAGCAGCAGCTGGGTCGTGGAATACAGAGATGTGCAGGCAAGTGCTCCCTCATGGGACCTGGCTGCCTTATATCTGCCTTGCTGGCCCATCTCATGCACAGGAGTACAGAGTGATTGGTCACTCACATTTGCATCCTATGTTTCCTCCAATCCCTTCAAACCTAGCAGTCTGTGGGTTCTCTATCGGTTTCATTCTCCTGCATGATGTCAGCCCCACAAACACATTGCAACAAAGTTGAAGAATTCCAACTGACTTCTGCTGTGCACCTTCCAGAACAAATTCGAAATTTGAACTTGGTCTCCATGACAACCAGCATGCATGTAGGCCTTAATACTTGTCCCTCATGTGTCCCCTATGTAATTTGGAGCTTCACACACAGGTACGGTGCGTTCCGGGGCCCTCGGGCACCCCAAATGCATTGCAACGGCCCGTACACGCGTGCCTACGTTCACTATCACTATGGGTGTCCTCGCGTATGCGTACTCGTAGTGGTACGGGCCGTACACACGCCTGTACGCTCCCTATCACTATGGGTGTCCTCGCGTATGCGTACTCGTAGTGGTACGGGCCGTACACACGCATGTACGCTCACTATCACTACGAGTACGCATACGCGAGGACACCCATAGTGATAGGGAGCGTACAGGCGTGTGTACGGCCCGTACCACTACGAGTACGCATACGCGAGGACACCCATAGTGATAGGGAGCGTACAGGCGTGCGTACGGCCCTACCACTATGGGTGTTCTTGCGTATGCGTACTCGTAGTGGTACGGACCGTACAAATGCCTGTATGCTCGCCATCACGATGGGTACACATACGGCAGCACTCCCATAGTGATATGGGAACGTACACAGGCCCTCTTAGCAGCAGTACGGCGGTTTTCACACATCACAGTGGTGATAGGCGGCACACAGGTAGGAATAGGGCGGACATACTTGTCCATGGATGGACATACTTGTCCATGGATGGACATCAAGGCATCGTCTGTACATTACTACATGTGTGGGGCACAGGTGTGACAGGCTGTGATGTGGAACATTACTCCTGAGTGGAGAAGGCACCAGATGTATGATGAGATGTGTACAGATGTACTGCGTGACGGTGCAATGTGTGCCAGGCATGCCCTTGACTCCTTTGACATGTGTGCATGTCGTACTGCACACTTGGGGTGAGCGTCACTGGCATGGCACGGACACCAACACACGGAAGTGTCCCCTGATGCCCGGTACAGGGGTTACCACACCTGCCTTGTCACTACCCACGGTGCACAATGTGACAATGTCATGTATGTGTGGGGGCTTCCCATCAGGTTGATGTTGGAGCACCCTCAAAAGCTGCAGCTGTTGCAGCAACCAACATGTGTCTGTGTGTAGATTGACATTGCACACTGTTCCGCACACCATGCCACATGTGGTATCGGATGTGAGGTGCACATGTATGCATGGGACACGGAGTAGCGTGACAAGGACATGTCTGCATCCTCACAATGAATGTGTGGTGAGTCATGACATGTGCACCTTCATGGCAAGGTGTGTGGGCTGTCCTAGTGTAATGTCATGTGACCTGTGGCTCTAGTGTTCCGCTACCAGTCTCTGCAATCGGCATCCTACTTCTGCTGATGTGTGGGCGTATGTCACTCCTGTCTTGCGTCTGGCTGTTCACTTGCACTGGGACACAGCTATTCCCATGGCATGGCATGGGGAGGTTCTCAATCTCCGTGTGTAGCTGGGTCTTGGTAGGAGTGTCACCTGGCAGCCATACGTGTCCTGGGCATGTAGCACATACCTGACTCCCTATGTAGCATATGTGTATTGACAGATTAACATGTGCTCAGTACATATGAATTGTTGTCGTAGTGCACTCACTCTTCCTTGTCACTTCCTAATTACTGCAGAGCGCCGCCTCTTGCCCGACCAATTCCGGACTTGGCTGCCATGCGGGAGAATGACAGCATCCGTTGCTACCGCTTCCCCCAACCGTTGATTCTGGAGTTGACGGCGAGACTGGCACCACACCTGCAACCGCAGCACAGGTATCCTACGGCACTGACACCCCAGCTGAAGGTAATGGCTGCCCTACATTTTCTTGCCAAGGGTACCTTTCAATATACCATAGCTCATGTTGGTGGCATGTCCCAGAGCATGTTCTGCCGTGTGCTGCATGATTTCTTAGAGGCCATGTTGATTCACCTGGATGACTTCATCAAGTTCCCAACCCCTGAACAATTGACTGCGGTCAAGCGTGGATTCTATGCCCTGGGAGGGATGCCCCATGTCATTGGGTCCATAGATGGGACACATGTAGCTTTTGTACCACCACACGCACGGGAGGTAGCGTACCGCAATCGGAAGCACTACCACTCCATCAATGCCCTTGTGGTGTGTCAGTCCAACATGGTGATTTCACATGTCTGTGCTCGTTTTCCAGGATCAGCACACGATGCCTACATCATGAGGCGTAGCAGGATGCCTGAAATGATGATGCAGCTGCGCAACGAAAGAGCATGTGTTGTTGGTGGGTACAGTCTGTCTGTCCTGTATTTTGCATAGCCTACCAGCACGACCGCTTCACCAGTTCTAACGATGTCCATGTGCTTTCCATGTAGGGGACGCTGGCTATCCCAACATGCCTTGGCTGCTCACACCTCTCCGCAACCCCATCACGCCGGCCCAGCTCCGCTACAACACCGCCCATGGCCGGACAAGGCGAGTGATAGAGAGGACGTTTGGCCTGCTGAAGAGCCGATTTCGGTGCCTCCACAAGACCGGCGGCGCGCTCCCATTTGCCCCTGCGAAGGTCTGCAAAATCTTCATGGTCTGCTGCATGCTGCACAACATGGCAGTTGAGAAAGCTGTGCCACTCATCCTGGATCAACATGACGAGGACCATCCACCCGTGGAGGACGAAGGGCTTGGCAATGGGGCTAGTGATGTGGAGGATGTGGAGCCGCAAGAGGACATGCGGACTCGGCTCATACGCGACTTCTTTGCTTAGTGGTGAGTACCAGTGTCTGAGTGTGCACGCATTGGTCCCCGTGTGGCATGTGTTGTGATGTGTGTCTCCACCTGCATGTTTGGCACGTGAGTCAGAGGTGTGTGTGGGTGTGTCACTGGAGTGATGGTGGCAGTGATGGTTGTATTTCCCCAGTCATAATTGTGACCTAGCATGTTGTCATCCATACATGTGTCGAGTAAATGCACATGCAAGTGGCTGTGCTTTTTGCGGCTGACTTCTTGTGTGTCTCTCTTCCCCAGGTACTTGCGCATGCCGTCTGCTGGTTGCATTGTTGTGGCACTGCTATTCCTCATGGACACGTCATCGTGGGCTGACTCAGCGTTACAGGCACGGACACGTTTGGAAGTCTCCATAGGGTAAGGGATGCATCAGGGGTGTATTGGGTGTGGCAGTTGTTCACGATGTATGCACACTGCCCCTGTCGATGTTTGGTTCCTCTGCAGCCATGTAGCATCACCATGGGACACGACATGCAGCTGTGTACACCTGAATAGATGGTCTGACTGGTTGACAGTCATCAGTGATGGGATAGTGGATTGTGATGATGGCATCAATGTGTGTGACACTGCCCTCAGACACATACGGTTAGCATTGGCTTGACATGGTGTGGGACTTCCACATCAGCGGATCTATGGTGTATGGCAGGCTCTCCGTGAGCAGCTGTGGGTGTTTAGCTGTTAGCCGACAATTGTGTGCCAGTTCCATGGCTAACACGCATTTGTGCTGCAGAAGGGGGGTGCCAGTGTTGGACCCACATGTTACTCCACAAGATGTGTTCATGTGTACTTCAAGTTGCCTCTGCAATCCCGAAAACATGACTAATAAAGGTGTCCCTATGCCTCCAAGGTGCCTCTTCTCAGTCAATGCTGGTGTGTTGCCACGGTGCATCCAGCATGTCTGGCATGGTTTTCCCTGATAGTGGCTATGTGTCAATGTGTCGAGTAGCAAGATGCAAGCTGTGTGTGTGGGCTGAGACTGTGTATTGGGCATGATGTCCATGACTGTGTGGGTATTGTGACATGTGCCATCCCCATGCATCCAACGTTGGCCAGGCCCCCATTCTCTGCATCCACCGGACTCAGGCTTGCAGGACATGGTTCTGCCACCTGTCTACACATACCTGGGTGCCCCCCAGGACACTCCACATGATCCCTGACCTCTGCGCATGACTGTTGCTGTACTCAATGTGTCTGTCAGCACGGTTGTGCGTCCACCCCCTCAGCTGGTTGGGCCCATCACGGGTGTGTATGGTGCTCCATGTCTGTCTTGCCTAATACACTGTGACCCGTGTGTCCTGTGCCAGACTCAGGCCCCAAGGTGTGGATGGTTGAAGTCAAAAGAGAACTCAGGCATGTTTAGACTTTACAACACACATGTAAGGTAATAATGCAACCAGCAGGCATCTTCTCTTCATGGTGTGATTTTTTATTTTGGGGGGGGGGGGATAAAGTGAGGGGCTTTCCGGGAGTTTGGAATCCAAAGTTCAGTAGGGGAGTTGGTGTCCTTGCCATTGGAAATCCTCATAGTCCATGCCACAGTCTTTGTCTACATTGGTCAGACAGTGACCAGCAGGGCCATGTGGCAGAGAATGTCTCTTGATGCTGTGATGCTGTTGCTCCAGTGGGCCAGGTGCCAGGCCAGGTGTCCTGGGAGATGGTGATGTAGCGCCGACCCTCACGGTCCTTTCCGTGGACGACCCGGCCTCCTGCGGGAACCCTCAGCAGCAGGCCGTGACGATGTTTGGGATGCTCCGTCGGATGTCTCCTCCTCCTCCTGATCCCTCCCTGTGGGTGGTGATGTTCTACGCCGTCTGGCACAGGAAGGGTTGCCCATGTTGTCGGCCATCCGACGGAGTGTATCGTGAATCCCCTGGAACACCGTCACTTGCTCAGCCTGTCTGTCCTCCATCCTCCGTTGGTGTTGCAGTAGACAGGCATGTTGCTCCGCATGTTGCTGGGCCTGCTGGGTCTTTATCTCATCGAGGGTCCCCTTGATCTCATTGAGGGTGGACACAACCTGGGCCATGCCCGTGGTGTCCTGCCGGTATGTGTCCATGATGTTACGGACATGGGCAAATACCGGTTCCCCAGCCAACTGGTCAGGCTCGCGCCTCCGCCGTCCTCCACTCCCACCACCCCTGCCCACTTGCACCTGGCCTGCCCTTGTGAGTACATCGGGTCTCCGGGACCCCTGAGGGGTGGCATTGGCGTTGTCGCCTGCCTCCTCCTGGGTGCCCGGGACACCGTGTCCCTCCTGGCCAGCCTGGCTGCATTGTGGTGGTGGGGCAGGGATCCTGGGTGTCTCCTGGGATGTGGCAGGAGTGGGGGTGGTGGTTGGCACAGTTGTACCTGACTCAGGTGCTGCAGGTGGTTGGACACCAGTGGGGCCAGGTCGGTCGGGGTCGTCCATAGAGTGGTGAGAGTCGTCGCTGCCGGTGGGATCGGGCTCCCGCAGATCCGGGTCCTGTGAGTCTTCCCCCCCAGTGTTGGGGGGTGAACCACGACGTTGACCTGTGTGTGAGAGAGACAATGTTAATTTTGGTCCATGCAACATCCATGTTTCATCAGTTTCAAAGTTGGCACTTTTCCTCTTGGAATTAGGATCTGTCTTGCATTCCACTCACAGTGCACTTGTGCATGGGTGTGTCCCTTGGGCACCACTTAGGCCCCTTTAACTATGTGTGGCACAGTCTTACTTGCTGCGTCAAGTGTGACTGCAGTCAGCAGTGGAGTGGGCAGGTGTGGCGAGCCATGCATTGGCGCCTTCCGTGTAGCACTGTACATGTGCACATGGAGTGGATCCACACACTTATATAATGCAGGTAGCTGTCGTTGTGCTTGTGCACAGGTTGTGACATGGCCCTGTGTTTTGCCATGGAGAAGAGGGGGGGTTCTGGCACTGGCCACCCTTGGCTACATGCACGCAGTCTACCTGCTGACGAGCAGACATTCCCACACACCACACGGCTGATTTGCTCTCCCTGTGTCTCCCTCCCTCTCTGTCCCCCTCTCCCTCCCTCCGTGTGTCAGCCTCCTCCCTCTGTCTGTGTCCCTGTGTCTCCCTCCCTCTCTGTCCCCCTCTCCCTCCCTCCGTGTGTCAGCCTCCTCCCTCTGTCCGTGTCCCTGTGTCTCCCTCCCTCTCTGTCCCCCTCTCCCTCCCTCCGTGTGTCGGCCTCCTCCCTCTGTCCGTGTCCCTGTGTCTCCCACCCTCTCGGTCCCCCTCTCCCTCCCTCTGTGTCCCCCTCTCCCTCCCTCTGTGTGTCACCCTCTGTCACCTCAGGCCAGCTTCCTGGGCACACACTGTTAGCAGATCTTTGAATGGCCCTTGGCTTGTTGATGTGAGTTTGTTTCTGATCTCCAGGCACCCATTGGGTGTAGTGTCTGTGTGTGCGCTGCTGCTGTGGTGGTGTGTGCTGCCACTCTTTCACAATGTTGGCTGTTCATTAGCTGCTGTCATGTGCAAAACAGTGCCTTCACCCCCATGTGTTGATGCAAGGCGTCCACCATTTGCTGGCAAGTCTTTCCTGTGTGGGGACACACTGTTTGTCTGGCTGTGACCTAGGCCATATGGGCAGAGGGCATTGTTGTCTGCTTCTGAGTTGCACTATGTGAATTGTGGGGCCCACCCTCCCGCCATCCGGGTTACCGTGTCATGTGTTGGTGTCTTCTGTGGCCTGTGACTTGACATTGTCCAGCTGGGTGCATGGGGCATGGTGGCGCCAGTGGCATGTGCGTGTTCATGGAGTGTGGTTGAGTCATGCGATAGCTTGGGGTGGTTGCGTGTCTGTTAGTGATTTTGGTTGTGGATGACGTTCCCCCCATGTGAGGTGCGTTGTTTGTTTACTCACCCGGGTCTCGGAGTCCTCCTAATCCTTCGACTGCCTCCACCGGCTGTATGGCCATCACCCTCTCCTCCCAGGGCTGGTAGTGTACGGGTCTGCGGGAGGGCCCTCCTCCAGTGGCGTTGGCCTGGTTGTGTTCCTCCAGCATCTTGGCTCGGACCCTCCTCCGCAGATCGTACCACCTGGATTGGCATTCCTGCCTGGTCCTTCTGGTGTCCGCAACAGCATTCACAGCATCGATGATGGTCTGCCACATGGCTGTTTTTGCTGCCATGCTGGTGTTTCTGACCAATGTTCCAAAGAGCTGTGGCTCGACTCTGAGGATTTCATCGACAAGGACCTCCAACTCTCGGTTACTGAACTTTGGATTCTTGGTAGTGGGCATGGTGAGGGGTGTGGGTGTGGATGGTGGGGGGGGTGTGGATGGTGGGGGGGTGTGTGGATGGTTGTGGGTGTGTGGGTGTGGTTGTGCAAGTGTGTGTGTGAATGTGATGAGGGGGTGTTTGTGAAGGTGGTTGTGTGACGGTGTGCAAGTGTAACGTGTGGTGAAGCTTGTAGTATGGTCCTGTGGTGTCTGGCAGCAGTGAGTCTGTTGCAAAGGCTCATGGTTTGTGTGTGTGGGCCCTTTTTATTGGTCCATTGGTGGGTGTGGCTGTGTTTGAAGTTTGGGTGGGTATGTTATAAGGAGCGGTGGTGTTTAGGGCCTCTGTTTGTTTTTGGCAGTTGCAGGTCAGTGAATGTGTTTTTTTAGTGTTTGTTGGCCATGTTTAGTGGCTTTGTGCCATTCGAATAGTGTATTCTTGTTTTGTTTTGTTTTGTCCTGGTTGTGTACGTGCGTTTTGAGCGTGTGTACGGTGTGTACATGGGCCATTTGGTTGTACGGTGCTGTCCTTGTGTGTGGCTTGGTACGACTCGTACATGCGGTTGTGATGTTGGGGCCTGGGGTGCGCTCCGTACTTAGGAGGTTGTGTTGGGGGTGCGACTGGAACGTACTGGGGTGTACATTGACGGTGGTACGACACGTACAGGGGTGGGGGTACGACTCGAACGTACTGGGGTGTACATAGACGGTGGTACGACACGTACAGGGGTGGGGGTACGACTCGAACGTACTGGGGTGTACATAGACGGTGGTACGACACGTACAGGGGTGGGGGGTGTACATAGACGGTGGTACAACACGTACAGGGGTGGGGGTACGACTCGAACGTACTGGGGTGTACATAGACGGTGGTACGACACGTACAGGGGTGGGGGTACGACTCGAACGTACTGGGGTGTACATAGACGGTGGTACGACACGTACAGGGGTGGGGGGGTGTACATAGATGGTGGAACGACACGTACAGGGGTGGGGGTACGACTCGAACGTACTGGGGTGTACATAGACGGTGGTACGACACGTACAGGGGTGGGGGGGTGTACATAGACGGTGGTACGACACGTACAGGGGTGGGGGTACGACTCGAACGTACTGGGGTGTACATAGACGGTGGTACGACACGTACAGGGGTGGGGGTACGACTCGAACGTACTGGGGTGTACATAGACGGTGGTACGACACGTACAGGGGTTGGGGGTGTACATAGATGGTGGTACGACACGTACAGGGGTGGGGGTACCACTCGAACGTACTGGGGTGTACATAGACGGTGGTACGACACGTACAGGGGTGGGGGGGTGTACATAGACGGTGGTACAACACGTACAGGGGTGGGGGTACGACTCGAACATACTGGGGTGTACATAGACGGTGGTACGACACGTACAGGGGTGGGGGTATGACTCGAACGTACTGGGGTGTACATAGACGGTGGTACGACACATACAGGGGTGGGGGTACGACTCGAACGTACTGGGGTGTACATAGACGGTGGTACGACACGTACAGGGGTGGGGGGGTGTACATAGACGGTGGTACGACACGTACAGGGGTGGGGGTACGACTCGAACGTACTGGGGTGTACATAGACGGTGGTACGACACGTACAGGGGTGGGGGTACGACTCGAACGTACTGGGGTGTACTTAGACGGTGGTACGACACGTACAGGGGTGGGGGTACGACTCGGACGTACAGGGGTGTACATACACGGGTGGGGGTGTACATACACGGGGGGTACGTCTCGGACGTACGGGGGCGGGGGGAGTGTTGGGCGCGTATGCGGGCACATGTCTCCATGGTTGCTATGGGAGTTCGGTGCGGACGGTGTTTTTTCCATACGGTTGTAACATCGGACGCACGGGATGGATCGTGATTCCTCAGTCGGACTTCACCTTTCACATTTGTACGGTACATCGTCCGAGGACGTGTCGGACACATTTTCCGACCCGAGGGCGTGTGGGAAATCATTCCCGATGCGGATCGTATGGACTTTTTACCATGCGAATCGTGATTGCCAGTTCGTACGGCACTTGTACGATTCGTACGGTTAAAAGACCGTATACGAGTCGCACGGGGAATTTTTTTACCGGATCGTAATTGGCACCCAAGTGTTGGGTGTATTTATGTGCTTCAGTTTGTGATGATTGTCAGGTGTGTTTTATTTGCCTCAGGTGATGCCTGTTTCCCTGTTACTTTAAATTCATTTTTCTCCATAGCGAAAGCTGAGAACTCCACTTATGCATATATTTAACTTATTTACTCGTCAAATACACCATAAAGTTACTAGCAGTTGCTTTAAGCTCACATCTGAAGTCATATCTAACCCTAATGAAAGCTGGTGAGGGCACCTACTTCTGTTACTAGAGGTAAATATCTGCCCAGAGATACTGAATTGCATTTAGATGAAGATTCATGTGCAAGCATAAATCTACATCGTTTTAACTTTGTTAATCGGGCCATATGTGCTTCTCGCATGAAGAATCATAAATTGCAGCATGGCTGGGGCATAGCACAGGCCCCCACAGCCCCGCAGTGCTCGGGGGGCCTAACCTCCAGGTAATGTCTTGCGCATGAGAATTTTTCATTTGGTGAAGTGATTGTTCTGATCTGATGTTGTATTCATTTTTTTAACCGAGAATAAATATATAGAGCATATAAGAGTGATTACACGCAATATACACATATTTACGTACATAGGGGCACATGCAGCCACGGCCCGTATAGGGCGTGTTAGCGGGGCAGTGACGTGGGGCAGGGGAGGGGCAGGGGGGGTTGTAAAATGCGGCATACGGCCGATTTCAGGTAAGTTACGAAAACAATAAATAAAACGAATTTCGTTGCGCGCGCTGCATCACCATGGCATCCAAAACCTTGAAAGCGCGGACAGTCCCCGGGGCCCGGAGACCTCGCTGGGACTGCATCTGGGGCCTGGATGCTTTTCTGGGCCTGCGTCTGGAGCCTAGATGCCTCGCTGGGCCTGCGCCTGGGGCCTGGAGTGTGATGCGGCGGTGCTGTGGAGTCGATGAGCCATGGCGGTAGACATTGAGGCGCAGAGATACCCTTACCTGGCAGGTCGTATGGAGACACGTTGTTGACCTGTGTGAGAAGACCACCTTGAGCCCCTTGGAGCTGTAAATGGTAAAGCAGCTCCTGTGCACCAACGTAGCGAGGTCTGCATCGCATACTACGATCCACCACTACACCTGGGTGCCCGGAGGGGATTACCAATGGCGGACGGCGCCTCTCTGCATCACAGACCGGATGAAGTTTCACTGGCCGGACGCTGTGGAGGGTGGGGCCCCTGAGCTGCGCCGAACTTCTGTGGCAGAAACGCTGCAACTTTATGCCGAAGGGGGCCCTTCTGCATCATCTGCATCGGGAGGTTCCCCAGCAGATGTGGCTGTGACTGCTGTACTCAGGCTTGTGAAATCCCACCTGACTGAGGCTCCTGCTGGCTGAGTCACAGATTTGAAGAGAGTGCAGCTGATTGCGCCACGGTGTCTATGTCCAGGTAAGGAGAAGGTGGGACGCTTAGCAGAGGAGGCCCGGGGGTCGAGTCACCCAAGCCTAGCCCCTGGTGTGATGCACCCCCAGTGGCAGCTCATCCGCAATGACGGAAGAGCATCAACCCACTGCTTTCAAACAGTGCAAGAAGAGGAAAAATTATTACATGATGACAACTTTCTGATGTACTCGTGCTATGTTTCCTTTGTTAGGGCTGCTCCACTCACAGAGCAGGGCAGGGTATGCCCACTCAAGTGTGCAGTGACTGTTTGGTCAGCCTGCTCAGGCCGCCCAAAGCAGTCATGCACAATTCCCTGTTCGCAATGCAGGCTGCATTACAACCTGCATGGAGAACATGCCCACCCCTCCAGGCCCTGGCTGAATGCCTTGTCCCGACTCTACTGAACAATCCCAACGCCACATTGCAGCGTTGTGATTGGCTTAGGAGAGGGAGCCTGGCTGCCTACTTCCTGTTCCTGGAAGCAGACTCAGGACAGCAGGCACACAGAAGACACGGGACACGGCCTCGAGGTAAGATTTCTTTCATTAAAATATTTACAACCCCTGCTCACACACACCTGCGTCCCCGCCCCATCCAGTGTCCTTTCCGGCATTTCCCACCTCCCAGCTGTCCAGTCCCTCCCTCAGCACTTCTCATTGGAGGCTAGTGTGCGCCCGTGCACAGTGGGCATGCCACTGGTGAGCCAAAGGTATGTATGATGTTACAAAGCATACTATTACATCGCATTCCATTACAATGCATACTAATACTACGTATATTGGAACAGTAGGGAAAGTGTTGGATAGCGGAGATGAAAAAACACACCCTGAACGTTAAAATTAATCTCTGATCGCCCAAAACACACCCTGACCCTAAAATCATCTTTCACCCCCAAAACACACCCTAAATTCACCTCTGACTCCCAAAACACACACCAAATTTCATATCTGACCCCTGAAACCCATACCCACATGCATTGGAATGGACGTCTCCCGTGCCCAAGGCAAGCCATAGGCAAGCCCATCTGAGTCCGTCTGCCCCTGGACCGCGCTCAGCACCAAGGACCCTTCCTCTTGGACACTCCACTGTGACGACGCCAACACCCTCCTCGCCATCAACGCTGGACGCCACATCGCCTTCCATCTAGCAACACTGTGGAATTCTCTTGAACCCTGCACCTGTTTGAACTACAAATGCACCTTCTGCCACATCAGTACACCAGTGCCTCGTGCCACCCAGCCGGCCAACAGTGCACCCGACCGGCTCTACTGTATCCTCCTCAATGTGCAGTCCCTCCACTAACACGCAACAGAAATCTGGAACCTACTCAGCGCCACTTCTTCAGACATCCCCTTCTTCACGGAAACCAGGACCAACCTTTGCTCCGGACCAGACATTGCTATCGCCATCACTGACGGCTACTAAATCACCCGCAAGGACCACCCTGACCATCTAGGAGGAGGCATTGCCATCTCCCACAGAAGCACACTCCGACTGACCACGCACTCTAATAACCCAACGGTGACCATGGAACACCTCAACTTTCCGATCCGGACCAACCCCAACATCATCCTCTGCGGCACCCTCATCTGCAGGCTCTTTGGGCCATGGACCCCCATTCTCCAATACCATTGTAGACCTCATTGCACCCCAGGATTTCCCATCCACCGACGACATCCTACTCGGTGAACTCTAGTTCCACCTGGACAACCCCAGTGACCAGTACACCACCCCTTCCTGGGGAAGCTCGCCAACATCAGACTCCAGCAGCTAGTCCTGCACTAAGCCACATAGCAGGACACACTCTCGAGCACGTCTCCTCCGCCAGCAAGATTTTCAACTACAGCCACACCACTGGACTCTCCTGGACCGACTATTATTGTATACATCATGTCTTCACCATGCCCACCGTACACCACCGCCATCATCGCCCCCCCCTCGCAGCTGGATCAAGGCCACTGAAGAACTTCTCATCAACTCCCTCAGCACCACTACTCCGCCAACACTTACAGACGATAACACCACAGCGCGCAACCACCACCGATAGATCTCAAACTGCACCGACACCCTGGCACCCCACAAGAATAGACCACGCAAATCTAGAACCACGTTGCACCGTATTTGAAAGTAACGCATGTAGGCATATGCGTGACCTGCATCAGGTATGATGTATGCAGGGTGTGTGTTCCCATGCGACAAGGTCTCATAGGAGTGGCACGGTGAAATCCATCAAATTTCACTGCGACAATTGTAGGATGCACTGCATCAGTACCTTAAGGGTGATGCAGTGCCACAGGGATAGGCTGGCCCCATGCATTGCTGGAGTTGCGTCATCCTTGTAACACAACTGCAGAAATGTGTGACTTTAGTGCTGACAGATACGTCAGGACTCCAGACATATCTGTCATTACTTGCGACATGAAGCGCTGTCCAGTGAATACAGCGCATCCATGGTGTCGCAACAAGGGCATAGTGAAAAGTGTTGCAACGCTGTCTTGTCGCAGCGCTTTTCATGACTGAGGCCCAGGAATGCGCTATATTATTGATGGTGCGAATTCCTCTCCTGCCCTGACAGCTATTTTCTGGTCTTAAAAAACTGCCTCTAACTACAGTTAGAGGCAGTTTTTTTAGTCTTGGTCCATACAAGGATTTCCTTGTAAATATCGCGAAGTGGGGATAGCGGCCATTTTTGCACGGGAACGCCTCCCTTGCATGTCATCATTATCTCTAACAGAAGTGGCGACCTTTTCAATAGGCGTTTTCGCTGGAAAACTGCCGCTAACAGAGATTAGCGACAGCTTGTACATATGGTGATTAAAAAATCGCCTCCATACCGTCAGAAAAAGTGCAGCAAAGGCGGCGTTAACTCCTTGTACATATGTCCCTTAGTTTTTAAGGTTTGGTGATTTAAATCTTTAATAAAGTAACTCATCTTCAAAGTAAAAGCATAAGAAGTAAAGTTAGTAAAGCTTACCTGATATGTAATGACTCCCGATATAAATACTTCCAGTATGTGAACTGTGAAGCAATGGTAACAGACCGCTGAATCAACACCATGGAACTCACAGCATTGTTTCATAGGCACCCAATTACAAACTAGCAACATAAGGGGTTTTAGGGCACTGTGTTTGTCAACAATCTCAAAAGGCGACTCAGTGATTGAAATCCTCACCTCTGACTTCTGCTCTGACCTGTTAGCATAAATGTCAGCACGACCAACCCATCTACCATGAGATAGTCATATGAAGATAACATGCCTTGTCTCAGCTTCTTGAAAAATCCAGATACCTATGGAGTTCAAAGGTGAAATTAATTGTAATTCATTAGAGATTGCAGATCTTTTTAAGTTGGACTAGTGGAGTGGGGGTAGTATTTTTCCATGTGTTACTGTATGCTGCAGCCATTGCTGTTCTTACTGGGCTGTTGCTCTGCTGTGTACCTAACTGCTCTGTGGCATCCCCATTAGAAGGCATGTGTTGGCTTAATTCCTACTAGGGCCCTTGATGAGTGTTTGCCTATATGAACCTTTGAATTGTGGCTGAATTATTGTGGGTGTCTACATCCAGGCATGCCTGCGAGTTTTCAGAGCACTCTAGGAGACTTGGGATATGAATGCCCTAAGAGGGGACATAGGTACCATAATTCAAACTTCCCTAATTCTGGGCTACCTCTGGGGTCACAAGTGGAATTCCCCAGAATGGCTCTCTGCCTGTGGCTTCTGCAGGGCCAATTGATCATCCCCTGACCTTTATGGATTCAGCACAGTTGCAGTCTCTGATTGAGACCTCTACCTTTTACAGGCAACAATGTGGAGGTAGATAATGAATCTCTGGTTGATGAAATTCGGAGGATGTGGAGGTCGTATCTGTGATCAAATAAGTGAATGTAAAGGTGCTAACTGAGGTCTTGGTGTACATTCCAACCAACCGGAGGTCTTTAAGAGGTTACTGTTGCCTCAATCTCGGAGAATTGTATGTAACAGTTGGATGATTCCTTAAGTTGTTACCTAGTGATCTGTGATCCTGATCGCCCTATTCTTTCCAGCTTCTGCCCAGCAATTACTCTAGCATGCTAGCATGCTTGAAGAGTTGAAAAAAACAGGGAAGCTGCATCCATGAATCTGGTAGAAGTTATATCTTGTGCTGGTATTGCAGAGGAATTTCCAGACACTTTGAAGATTGACTCTGTTTTGCCCAGTCTGAGAGGATGCATTTTTGTGACTCCATTGTATGCTATCCCCTCACATTGTATTGATGAAAATCTCTTAAAGAGGGTCCATTCTTTCTTCATGTTGTCTTTAGAGCTGTTACATATGCCACTTATACTGCTCAATCCCTTCCAGAACTTTCATTCTCTGGTGTTTCTCTGGAAGAGGGTGCCTGTTGAGGTCCTATTCTGAAGCAAATAGAGAATCACTTCAATCGCTTCAGATACGGCCTGGCATGGTCCAAGAGCCACAGCACTCACAGCAGTGTCAGCTGTGATTCCTCAGCTTCACTTCCCCCATTAAAACCAACTACATCTTCTTTTCCAAACGCCCCTCCAAATGGAAAAGCATTTTCCTACGACATCTCCCAGTCATTAACTCAACCAAAATTCCTTATGGATTTAAAATATCCACCATCCCTCCTTGATTTTTCAAGGTGAAATTGACATATCCATCTTCAAAACGGGTAAAATCTTCATACAAGCCGCCGAATCCCACCTCACTATCTTTGAGCACCACTTCAGCACCTTGTCTCCCCACCTAGACAAAATGATTCCTAACCCTCCGTCTAGCCATCCGCTCAACACCCTCCCGCTCTCTCCCTTACCACCTACCCCATTCTTCCCCTCCCCGTCATCCCTCCTACCAACACTACTCCAATCACTGTCATCCCACTCCTCCTCCCCTGTCATCTCTACAGCCAATGCCATCACCCAACAACTGTCATCCAAATACTCTCTCCCCCCTACGACCCTCCCTCTTCCTGACATCCCTACTGCACACCCCCTCTCCCAATCACTTACATTCTCTAATGACCTGTCCCCCGTACCCTTATAAAATAAGTAACCCCTACCCTCCCTCCCGGACCCCACAACCTGAATCCGTACCCTTCCACTCTATCGTGCCACCACCAGCCCGACCATCACCCTCTCTTAATCCTCCATCACAACCCCTGAATCTCTCACCGCCATTAATCCCGAGGCAGTCCTACTTCACAATCTTTGCACCCTTATTACATCTCTAACCGTATCCCCTGAGATCTCAAATCTCCTGTCCTCCATCACGCCACCCCTCACGCCCAACAGCCCTAACCCTACTCATTCCACCCCCCCTGACCTCACACACCTTACACACAATAGCCCCCTTCTTCAACAAACACTGAGCATTCCCTATCACACTCCTCCCCTGAACAGTATTCCCCCTCACCCCAATAACCCAGACCCTACACAACATTGAACACAATCTCAGTAAGCTGAGGAACAAACTTTCTCGAACTTAGAGAAGATTTGAAATCTCTTAGCTCCAGAAGCCTACTCACCCGTGCAAATTCCACCTACTCCAGCCGTAAAAACCCCACTAACTACAATAATCATCATCATTGGAATATTTCCCCCCTCCTCTGCCGTATGCATAGGCCTCGCCGCACCTCGAGTCACCTCTCCCCGTCCGACCTTTCAGACCTATGCAACTCTTACCATCCTAGTACTTCAATCAACAATCCTCCTCCCCATACTCCAACATCCCTGTTATTCTAGGGACCAACAGAATTCCCTCCTCTTCCGCCTCCCCCAGACACCTCCACCACTCACTACCATCCTCTCTTGCCCTCCCCCAAAGCTACCCCAAACCACTCGCCTGCATGCTTGTGAACTGTCGATCTGCCGTCCGACACGCCACTGAAATTTCAGAATCTATCCTAAGTGAATCCATTGACTTTGCGTTCCTTGCGGAAACGTGGCTCAACGACTACTCAATGGGCATGCTTGACCTACTCTCACCCCCCCCGGATACTCTATCCTCAGAAAAGACAGACCCGACAGAATAGGGGGTGGCTGGGCCATGATCCTCAAAAACGACATTCAGCTCTCCCTTGTTAACAACTCCGGCCACTCCACCTGCGAATACCTTGAAGCTCAATTAAACGTTCAAGGTACCCACCCAATTCATCTACACAATATCTACCACCCTCCTGGTGACCTCACCCCTTTATTGATGAACGTTTGACCTTCTGACACAATCCTCAATATCCAACTCAAAAAATATTTACCTTGGAGACCTCAACCTCCACTTGAATGACACCAACGATCCCACAACCCCCCTCCTCACCAACCTTCTCGAGATCAATGACCTCAAACAACTCTGTCAGTCCCCCACCCACACCAGGAGCCATCCTGGACGCCATCATTACCAACAATGACTTGGCCTTCCTGACCAATATCATCCCCATTGACTGGTCTGACCACCACTTCATACTGTTCACCATTGCCACCACGCCCCCCCACTAAACTCATTAAACCTATGAAATAGACCAGAAATCTAAAACGTATCTCCCTGATGAACTTGAGTCCAAACTCCAAGCTCAACTGCTCCTCACTCCGCTCTCACAAAACGCAAAGGAGCTTATGGAACACTTTAATAAAACTGTCACTGATGTCCTTGACCAAATGGACCCGCCTAAACTCATAACTCAAAGAAATATCCCTTCCAAAGCATAGTTTAACTTAGAACTTAACAATGAAAAACGCTCATTAAGACTGATAGAAAGAACTTGAAGACAGCATCACTCTCCCTCAAATCTGACACTCCTCAGATTAGCGAGATCTACATACAAGAAACACATTTTTAAAGAAAAGTCATCCTTCCTCCGTACACAGCTCTATCGGTCCAAAAATAGACCTAGAGAACTGTTCAACATTAAACCTCCTCCGCTCCGCCTAACCTGATGGTCTCGACTGCTAGATGTCAAGAAATCGCCCTCTTCTTCTCTGAAAAATTTACCAAAATAGATCAATCCTTCCTTTCAACTCAGATCCCAACTAACCCCCTACTTACTACTGGCATCACCACTAAAGCACACACCACTTTCCCCAGACACCCTGATCCCCCTTCATGCTTTCCCGGCACTTCACCTCACCCTAACCTCTCTTCACACATTCCTACACTAAAACCCCCCTAAACTACTCCGCACACCTCCCCATAACTACTTCTCTTGCACCCAATCACCCAAATTCACAACTAAAAAACAATGCCTCCTGGCATAATTTCCTCCCTGTAACTGAGCACGAAGTTCACAACATCATTGCTAAACTAAAACTTTACTCCCATACCAAAGACCCCCTCTTTTCAAACTTTGTCCAAGACCTAAAACACATCATTGCCCAATCTTGGACCACAATCATCAACACCTCACTTGCCACTGGAAGTGTCCCTATCTCCCTTCAACTTGGTCAAATCTCCCCCATTATCAAAAACTCTAATACCGATCCTAATGACCTAAACAATCTCCGACCCATCTCTAACCTCCCTCTTCTTTCTAAAGCTTTCGAAAAATGTGTCTTGCTCCAATTGGACAAACACATCGAAAATGTCAACCTTCTGGACCCCCGACAATCAGGCGTCAGAAAAGGCTGCAGCTAAACTGCCATGCTAAACATTGTTGATGACATCCACCACTCCCTTGATAACGGTGAGACCTGTCTACTTATCCTCCTTGATCCCTCCTCAGCGTTCAATACTGTCAACCACTCTGCCCTACTTAATGTGCTCAGAGATCGCTTCGTCCTCACCGGTACTACCCACAAATGGTTTGTCTCCAATCTACAACATCGAAATTCAAGACTGTCTATCTAACCCTACTCCGGTCTCCCTAGAAGTCCCCCAGGGATATATTCTCCCTCCCTCTCTCGTTAACCTCTTTATGGAACCTCTCACCCTTATTCTAAAACAAGCTGGTATCAACAACCACCTCTATGCATATGAAACCCAACTCTACTATAAGATTAAAACCCACTCTGACATCATACACCTTAACAACACCCTCACTAAGATCCAATCCTGGTTCCAATTAAATCATCTCAAACTCAACCCTAAAAAACCCAAAATCATTCTCTTCTCTCCTAAAAATAACCCTCTTCCCATTCAAACTTGGATCTCTGACCTCAATGCCCTCAACTGCTCACTCTCCTTGTCCAACTCAGTAAAATCTTTTGGTTTCTCAATCGATAATAGCCTAAACCTCAATGTTCACATGAAAAATTCGGCCAAAGGGGCCCTCTTCACTCTCCGTCATCTCCAAAAAATTAAGCCCTTTCTCCCAACTAAAGACTTTAAATCAGTAGTTCAATCCCTGGTCCTTTCGCGAATTGATTACGGCAACGCCATCCTCACTGGAATCTCCAAGGTCCACCTTGCTCCACTCAAATCTTTACTCAACCTTGCAGCCAGGCTCATCACCAACTGCAAACGTTTTGACCACATCTCCCCAGCCCTCAAAACTCTTAAATGACTCCCCATCGAAGGCAAATCTGCCTACAAAAACGCATGCATCACAAAGTCCTCCATCAAAATACACCACCATACCTCGCCAATAAACTCTGCAAAGCGGGCAGCACACAACCTCTGAGAAGCACTAACGCTCTCCTCCTTGTCCCACCCCTGCTAAAAAAGAAATCCACACAATCCCGCTCCTTCTCTGGAAATGCCCCATACATCTGGAATGCCCTCCCCAAAGACCTACGATGCAAGCCTTCCTATACCAGCTTTAAAAAAGACCTCAAAATGCACCTCCTCAATAAATATTGGGTGTCTTAACCTGTGCCTTAAATTCGATCTTCCATGTTATATATGTATATAACTCTTTGCTCTTACTATCTGTTTTACGTGATATGTATAATCTCAAACCGTTTTCTCTATTATTTTACTTGTTGGCATTCCATGATGTTGTAATTTTGTTTCTTACCGTAACTACCCCAGTCATGTAAAGCTCTCTGATACCTCTGGGTCCAGCCAGCACTATATAAAACCTCTAAAATAAATAAATAAATAAAATAGAAGATACTGGATGAAAGCATAGAAGGGAAACACTTCTAAAATTCCTTATTGTTCAAACTCAGTTTCTGAGCATGAAGGATTTTGGTCAGATATTGGGGGTAATAGTAAAACAAGTTGCAGAAGACATGAAGATAGCAATGTCCTTTTGGCACAAGACTCCATTTCTATCGGGAGTCTTTCTAATACCATTTGGAAGTGTACTCTGCAATTTTGCTCTAGGGACAGATTTTACTATGGCATCAGAGGATATAAAATATCCTCCCAGAAATCCATAGATCACTTCCTTATCACATTGATGCATTACTCAGATATTATATTGGAGTCACCTCATTTGAGCCCTGTGCATTTTCTCCTCCCTCTTCCTGGTCGTCTCTTTCCATTTTTTCAGATTTGGGAAGAGTTTATTTCCAATGCTTGAGTGTTAGAGATAGTCCATAAAGGTGATTCCATAGACTTTTTTGCTATAGCTCCAGATTTAGGAAGAAGATTAACGACATGGCAAGTGGATACTCTCAGGAGGGTGGTCACGCAGAAGGGTGTGACAGACGTGGACAACTATGCATGCTCCATTGGATGAGTCAAGTCTGGGGAAATAATGCCACCTCTATCTAGTTCCCAACTATGCAGTGCATTTTAACAATCATCAATCGAAAGTGGTGAACTCCTTTCTCAGAAATGTGACATTTTGAGTGGTAGTCCTAGAGGAGATCATTACTGCAGTTGTCCAAGGTCATCTCTTGACTTCTACAGATAAAGGCCTATTTTCATGTGCAGAGTTAACTAAAGAATAAGACATTTCAGAGATTTGCAATTGAATTGGGTACTCTTAGTTTCAGGTCCTTCTCTTTGGGTTGAAGTCAATTCAACGGGCCTTCACAAAGGAGTTGACAAGTTGGTGGATGTTCCTTATGTGAAGGTGGCTTAGTCGCTTCTGTATTTTAATGACTGAGTGGTGAATGTAGACTCTTTTCTCTGAATCTCCCATACCTGTCTCTGGTGTGCAGTATTCTCCTGGCACATGGTTGGATCTTGAGGCAGAAAAATACAACTTGGCTCTTTGATGTGATGTTTGTTGGAGCCTTTTCAATACTTCTGTAACACGTGTATTTCTTGCACATGCCAAGGATGTGAATATTTAGGTGTATTTAAGGGTTCTTCTCAGGCTGGAGAAGGCTCATATTCATCAATGGCAGAACCTGTAGGAAATAACAACAGCTTGCACGTTTGTGGTGACCAGGGCCAAATTCCATATGAAGCCTCTTGTCTACTACACTTTATAGAATTGTGATCAGGTGTCTCACAACAAAGATCTCCTCTTTACAGTTGCCCTATCCTAGAAGATGTTTTTCCAGTGGTGGCTAGCTACAGTTCATCTCTTTAGGGGTGTGAAGGTGGCTAATTGATCTATGTCCACTGTTTCTTGTGGTCGAGACAGTGGATGCCACGCTGGAGACTGCTTTCGTTCAGGAGCAGTGGTCAGCCCAGGAGAATGACATGTCTTTTAAATTGAGGGAGCTAGAGGAGATGTGAATGGTGATACAGTTTTTCATTTTTTGTTCAGAACTAAGATCAGGCCTTTCTGCTTCGAATGGGCAAAATCATATATCAATAGGCTGGGTGCAACATGTCTCCCTTCATGGCTCTTCTATCACATTCCCTGTTGACTTCAGCAAAGTCTCACCTGCATTTAATCCACTATTATATTATCTGTGGAGATATAGAATGAGCAGAAGGATGGCCTGAGTCAAGAGTTTCTATTCTCTATGCATTTCGCTGTTAGCCTGGAGGATTTCAGGGAACTAAGAGACAGTTGGATAGACGTGTTTGTTTCCAGTCAAGATGCCCAGCTGTCTGTATTTTACACAGACAGGATATGAATGGGCAGATGCTCAATCTTTTCAGTGGTTCCATAGTTTATTTTTTGGCTCACCCTTATTTCCTCCCCTGCCTAGAGTGCTTCATAAGATCTTGGAGGTGGGGTCCTCAGTATTTCTGGTGGCTCGAATCTGGCCATGCAGATCTTGGGTCCATCTCCTTCAGCTGGTGGCAGGTCTTGGATCCCTTTTTCTCCCTTGCTGCTTTAGTGGTTGGTCCTGCCCATCAATTAGTTATCCTAGTTTCAGCTGATGTCTAAGAACCTGAATAGTTAGGCTTTTTAAAGTTGAATATATGTTGTGAGATGACAGCTCTAGGCTCCCTTCATCATTTCCGGAATATTAGTTGCATGGCAGGTCTTTTTTGTTTCCGGTGTCAGGCCTCTTTTTGGTTACCACTATTTGCAAATTTTTAACTTCATGCAAGATTCTTTGAATTGAGCTTAGCCACCTCTTTTTGTGTGCCAATCTGGCAGACATAAGGGTGTTTAAGGAACCATGGGTAGTTCTGTCTCAGGTTGAGGGGTAAGCTCACTGAGTTAGCCTGAGTTGTGTTTGTGGGGGGAAATTTCCCCGGCCCTCTAGACCGAGTGTTACTTTTTATTCTTTGAAGGAGGTTATTCTTACATTTTTGATATGGAGGTGGCTTTATCAATTAAATTACTTTAGCCATAAGGTTGGGAAAACCTGAGTCTCTTTATGTAGGGAGCTTTATTTAAGGTTCCACCCTGAGAGGTTGATGTTACAGCCATTTCCTACTTTCCCACTTAAAGTTTGGTCCTGTATTCACCTTTCTCAGGTCTAGTACTGCCGTTGTTGACTCCCATAGATTCTATTCTAGATGGAGAAAACTTCATTCCATAGCTCGAGCTACTAATGTATAATTGGCTCAGACTGAAGCCTTCTGTAAGAAAGATATTATTTTAATTTTCTATGGTCTAATTCATATGGATGGTAATTCTAATGCATCAACAATTAGTGGTCAGATCCATTTAACAAGGTCTTTAACTTATGTTGATTCTAGTGTGTTAACTCACCTTTCTGTTCAGGCACATTTGGCGACATTCGACCAGAAGAATGGCAACCTCTTGAGTAACCCTGGGTGGCCAACTACGGTACGCTCGAGTAGTTTGTGCTACTTTGCGCAATGCGAATTGCACGTAGCACAGTGCAAAAACGCATAGTGTAGTTGGCATTTTTTGCACGCTCGCGGTCCTCAACGTCAAGTTGGTGACCGAGTGCGAGCAAAATGACATCCCGGCGAGACTTTTTCCTTGTTCGCTATCAGCAACATCAAGTTGGCGATCGCGAGCTTGGAAAATAAACCTACCGGCGAGATCCTCAATGCGGGGAGGTCAGATTTCTCATTGCGAGAGGTTGCGCATGCTTGTGACCGCTCGCGATGAGAAACTACCAGTCCGCGTTGAGAAAGCTGCTGCTCAAGTGAAAATCTACTCGAGCGGCAGAAAACGACAGCTCGCACTGTGCAAGATGCTGTTTTCAATGATTGCACAGTGCGGACAAGCATCCGGCACTGTGCAATCATCCCGAACAGCACACTACGCAGTTCGCGTAGCGCTACACGTATCTCGCGTAGTGCGAAGTGCACTTCGCGTAGCTATACGTAGCGCTACTACGCAAACTACGCCCAGGGTTACCCTTGAGTGGAATAAAAAGAAGTCACTTAATCTGGCATCTGTAGGGAAGCTACTTGACATCTTTGCACATGTTTGTTTCACATTATACGCTGGATGTGTTACAGCTTCCTTTGGGACCGCTGTACGTTTTGTGGGGTCCACTTCATCGACATAGAAAGTTTGTTTCTTGGGTGTCTGGACAAGTTACTGTTCGCAAAACTATATTAAATGTTTTGTGCACTGCAGTCGCCTTGTTTTTCGGTGTGTATGTTTTGTCATGTGTATGTTTTTCTAGGTATCTGTTTTCTGTTTGCTACATCCTTATTACTGGGAACTGTGGCGAGAAAGAGTTACAAATATAAGTATCAGCGAAGGCAATAGGTTTGTGTGTTGATGCGTGAAAGCGTTTCTTCATTAATTGTTGATGTGATTTAGCTATGCAATGGGCAAATGTGTGTGAGTCAGTAGTGAATTGATGAGTGAGTGCATCAATGGATAAGTAAGTGACCAAATTAATTGATAAGTAAAGAGTGAATGCGTTTTAAGATGGGTGAAAGGTTAAACAAGTGGATGCATTGATGGAAAGCTATATTAATTAATGAGTGCACTAGTGGTTTAACGAGTGAATACATGGATAGACGTAGACATTCTACACCAATCTTGCAGGTTTAGTTCTTAATAATAAGTTATTGCAAAATACCAATAATTGCCATTACAATGGCAGTGCAAGCTTTATTCTAACGTTGTGCACTATCATGCTAAGAATACCCACAATGTAAAAAGAATCACCAGCATTGTGACACAGCAAACATTACACAACAGTGGGCACTATTGCCTTAAAAAGTTGGTACAATATGGAAAGAATTACAGCCATTATTGCAGCACAAGTATCACACAGGTATTGCACCCATGGGCCAGGTATGTGCCTGTGTCATAAATCACCACCATCATCCATGTTCAAATTGGCAGCTTCACTCATTAAGCCTAACTGAATGTTTAGATTTATCATATTATGCAATACACATTAATTCATGCTTACATTTGCTTCATCACTCAGTAATTCTTAGTTCATGTACAAATTTGAAGCTTCACTCATTAAAGTCAAGTCAAGAATACCCTTATTTCGGTTGAGATAACCATAAAAAGACTGGCAACGTCAGAGAATAAAAATACAATACATAAAATCCACAGTAAAAAAAAGTCCAAAAGCACCAGCTATATCATATTATTCTTTTGTAAAAGGTCAATTTAGGCAGCAAACTGATCTTTATACAATAGTGTTTTCTAATCACAATAGAACCCCTTATATAATTAACTACTGCAGTGCAAATTTCAGCGGTTGCCAATGACTGTAGAAAGTTAAACCCATCAATATATGAACAAGGGCGAATATTCCTTAATAATGGAAGCAGGAATCAAATTCTCACTAATGTATACAATGTGCAAAATAATACAAAGTGCAAAGTGCTTTGGCTGGAGGAATTATCACACAGACAGGGCGTAAGCCTGTCCGACCACCCTCCTTGGCGTGGAAATGCCAGCAGAAAGTGCACAATGCGTAAACGGAAACTTGTTAGATAAAATAGGAACTGTGAATTAGTTGAAAAAGATAAATAAAATTGTAGGGAAGCAGGAAACAAACAAGGCTCTCCCATATCGCCATGATGTTGACAATTGCGCATGCTACCCCTAGTATGGTATGCCTCTTTAAGGATGTTCTTGCCATTTGGAGGAATACTTTCAGGGTTTCCAGAAAAATGTTCTATACCTATCTTGTGATATTTTCTCCTCAGATAATGAAACCAGGGAATCTTTATAAAATTATCTGATTTTAAGCAATCTTTGATGACATCTCTTGAAAACAATAAATCATCTGAAAGCCAGATCTTGACCCATAAAAACAAAGTGGTGCTGCCTAAACGGTCTTCTATAAACTCTAAACCCAATTCCGTATGGCAAACTAGGGTGGGAGCACTTTTTTGTAGCATCAATAATCTTTAGAAAAATTTGTTTTCAATTACTATGAGCTGTTGGTTTTTTTCATGGCCCCAAACACCCGCCCCGTACGTGGCAATAGAGAGGCATTTGGCTCTGTGAAGGGTAATTAATTCCTTCACAAGCTTGTGCCCTAATTTGCTGGCAAAGCGAAATAATGCATCCACAGCCCTAATTGTCTGCTGCGCTCTAGTGATTAAAAGTGGTTCCCATTTCAACTGATTATTGAATAGATTGCCAAGGTATGAAAAATTATTAACCTTATCTATCTTCTTTCCCTGGACAATAAAAGTTTTAGATGTAGTAGTTTTAGGACCACATACCATTATGTATCATTTGATAAAATGTACTTTTAGGTCAAGAGAAGTCATAAAATCAGTAAAAGCATCAAGAGATCTCTGCAAACACATGGCTGTCTTAGCTAATACAACTGTATCGTCTGCATAAGATAAAAGAGGAAAAGGTTTGTTACCTATTTTGGGGAAGTCAAGTTCCCTATTTACTAGGTAAGCCTCAAGCCTATTTGTATAAATTGAAAAAAGAACAGGGGCTAGGATGCATCCTTGCCTGACTCCCTCTGTGGAGAAGATTTAGTCAGTTTTCCTTGACTACCAGATCTTATGGTGACTGATGTGCTGGAGTGAAGCCTACGGAGGAGGGTTACTAACGCATTTTCAACACCCATGCCTTCCATCATACACCATAATTTATCTAGGTTGACAGCATCGAAGGCGCTAGATAGGTCACTTCACTCATTCATTTGGAATATTTGCTCAGATTTGCTGCCTTGATGTGCAAGGCCAGATTTGCATCCACCATTACTTAGAAGACTTGGGTATATGGGCATATTTTCTTCATCATTCAATAACATTTGCACATGTTCACCCTTGCACCATAGCTCAGGAATTATGAGCGCATGTTGAGATTTTACATAATACTCACTAATTCACTTTACATACACATATTTGTCCAACAACTCATTAATGCTGTCATATCTCATTTGTAAATGTATCAACAAACTATCATAAGCTTGCCATAATATTATGAGAAGTAAACAACAAACAGCCTCATGCATCAACCCAAAATCCAGTCGGTAAAATACCGATTCGGTAATAGCTCCCGGTATTAAGTAAAAAATACCCAATCCCAATGCATCAACCCAAAAGCAGAAATCGCTATTTAAGGAATCCTTAAATAGCGATTCTTTAAATAGGGATTCCTTAAATACCGATTCCTTAAATCGCGATTGCATTTAAGGAATCCCAAAGTGAGATTCCTGAAATGCAATGCATCAAAGTTAAAAAATTAGCGATTTCGCTAATAGGGGGAGCAAATTACCATGAAGATGAACTGCATGGTAATTTGCAAAAACTTTGAAAAATGCACTTTTGTGCATTTTTCAAAGTTTCATGCTGCGCACACACATGCCCTTAGAGCATGTGTGTGTGCAACATATGTGCACATATCATTTTCAGGGGTGCAACAGGGTGTCCTTTTGACACCCTGGCACCCTTGAAAGTGCTCCCGCTATTAGCGATTCGGTAATACCGAATCGCTAATACAGACTGGCTTTACATTCATTCCTATGGGCCTCCAAGCCCATAGGAATGAATGGGTAGGTATTCCTTATTACCGATTCGGTATTACCGATTCGGTAATAAGGAATATTAAGGAATCGCTATTTGAATAGCGATTCCTACATTCATAGCCTTTTGCTATTCCTTATTAGCGATTCCTTATTTTTCGCTAATAAGGAATCGCAAATGGCATTGTTGATGCATAGGCCCCATAGTGCCTAATTATGATGTCGGTTGGAGTTGCCTCTGACCAACACCGTTTCGGGGAAGGAACCGCCCGATCATAGGTCGATGGTTCCGACAACCCCATTAGGATGCGACCACACATGGTGCTGTCACAAACTTCCATTTTTCAATGGTAGCTTGTGTGGCAGGCTGAAAACGCCCACAGCACAAGCTCCTATTGTAAAATGGAAGTTTGTAAACATCCCTGCACCGTGTGGCAGGCACCGTGAGGCTCCTGCCACACGGTGCAGGGATGTTTATGGGGGTAGGACTACATAACCCAACCGGTTTATCACCACAAATGTTACCGGCAGAGCAACCGCACGGGTAGGTCACCCCGCAACGTAAGGCAACGCGTTAAGTAAGTACCGGCACCATTGGCTCGGGACGTACGAGCAGCGATCTCGATTCAGGTATCGTTACTCGCTCCCTTACCTTTAATAATTATTGTTATTTACAGCCTTACTACGCGGCTCACGCTGACGGAGCCCATCACCGAGTAGGAGAGGGTAGGCTTGCGCCCTCGTTTTGTGTACTTTATACCTGTTGTCATTTTACACCTGTCTGCCTGCCTCACCATACGTGTACTTAGCTCTAGAGCAACACCGTGCTAGCTTTCACACCGGCGGTAACACCATAGTCACCATATATGACCGGTACTCGCTCCGCCCTGATATTGTGAAGCCACTCTCCCCACTGCATCCAGTTGAGATACGGGTTTATAACCTGAGTAATCCCCTACTCTCTGGATGTGCCTAAGTCTCTAGAGTACCGTACCACCCAACACTACGGGCACTTATGACTACTCCTCACAAACCTGTGTCCACCCAGCACCATCGTAGTGTTGATTTCCAGTGAGTCACTACCACTTTGTGCGTCACACATATCTCCTTATTGGGATTATCACCCCCGTGAGTTTCCCGCTCGCGCTGGGCAGTATCCTAGCACTCTGTCTCAATCTACGCATGAACACAACGATCTTGGTTGGTTTCATGCACTGGGCACCGAAGCACAGAGTGTGCACTAGTGTCTAAGTAACATCCGTACCCTTGATATGTTACTGTCTCCTCCCTTTTCCTTCTTCCCCCCCCCCGCCCCTTTTTATGTCTCCTCTTAGGCTGTGAACAGGATTTACGTATAAAAACGGATTCTGGACACGAATTGTCAAGCACATTAGCACACCAGACCTAGGGAACGAATGGGATTACGGGCTGTCTTTTCCCGAACCCCATCTTCCAGCACTTATTTCTTGGTCCTGACGAAGTGCTCCTGGATCCAATAGGGACCATCAGATAGCGCATAACATGTTGACCTTCTTTATATCACTTTTGTTAACACACTACACGGGTTGAGAGATGTGGGACTTTATTTGGTTCTAATTCCCCTCTCAAAATAGCACGACTTTGCATCTCCATCCCCGTGAATTTTTTAGTTTGAACCAGGGACCTCTTAATTAAATTATTTTTGGACCCTGTCTCAATTTTATAACCTGCACTCACTAGCACACCCCTACCCACACACCCACACTCACAAATGCGGCAACTCCTTAAAAGAACTCCGCCAAAGAGCCCCTAAACAAGGGCCCGTGAGGGACTGCAGCGCCACCCCCACGAGGAGCAACTTTGCCCAATGATGATGCTAAACATCCGCAAGGGTGTGTGAGGGCACCAAGTACCACAACAAGGAGTACTCTCTCCTCACTCTGCACACTCACTCTATCCTTGGAGACATCCCCCACTATTTACAGCTTATCCATTGGCTGTTACTCCCCTTTCTTCGTGTAGGAACTGTAACCATCCGTTGGAATAACATATGATTTTCAGGAGCATTGGTTCAGGACCTTTTTCAATTCGCTCCTAGTCCCCTCTCTTATTGATTTGCAGGATGTTTATGGGGGCACCATAGGTGCCCTTTCAGACCCAAATGCAGAGGGGCCCCCAAAGTCAGTTTCCATCAGCCAATCCATGTCGGAAATGCCGACATGGATTGGCCGTCGGAAGCCGAAATCATAATCCCGACGGTAGAAACTCTGTCCTTAAGAGATTATGGTGCAGTTCCGACTGATCAATGGGCTCCTTGAGCCCGTCGGAACCAAATTGGAGTCCCCTGCCGGTTTAAACTCCGATCGCCAGCATTCTAATGTGACGGTCAAAGTTTAAGCGGTTGGTTGGAAAGCCTCCGATTGCTGGCGGAGGCTTTCAGAGTACCATTATAATTAGGCCAATAGTGTTTGTAGTGATGATACAGCACTAATCCTGAGCCTGTCCTTCCATTTATAAATGTATCTGTCCCTGCCTCCTTGTGCTGCTGTGTACACAAGGGTGCAGTACCCAAGCTGTTTATAGCTGTACTGCAGAGGGGGGGGCAGAAAGGGTGCAGTACATTAGATTATTAAACACATATGCAGACAATGCCCCAACCACGCACCACACACCTTACAGAGATCATGATACATACATTATGCAAACTCGCTCTTCTGCTCTTGCGCAACACTATTACGCTAAAACGGTGAGTTGCTTACCACTAACCTGTCGATTGGGTCCCGGGAAACCGGAGGCCCCAGGAGGGATAAGTCGATGCCTCGGTATGTGGCCCAGCCTGCCCATATCTTCCCGTGTTTTTGCGGACAGTCCCATGGCTGAAATACCGCAACTTCAGCCTACAGGCACCTATCCATGGCTTTTTTCCAGTTACCTATACTGGGTGGGGATGTAGCCTTCCAGTGTTGTGCAATGTTGCGCTTCGCACCATGAGACCCTAGAACAATAGGTGTCACTTATATCTGTTCCCCCCAATATCTTTGGTGCTATGTAGGATAGTCAGCCTAGGGTCTTCTGGGATGTTCCACGCTAGTACCCACCCCAAGCAGGACCAAATGCCCGGCCAGAAGTGTTGCAGTGCCCCGCAGCTGGAGGAACGACCCCTCGTCCGAGTCGCAGCAGAGGCATGTGGGGGACTGGAGAGCCCCCATCTTATAGAGGCGTAGGCGTGTGTAGTATATCCTATGAAGATACTTCAATTGGATCAACCGGTATCGGGTGTAGACAGCGGAGTATCTAGGGCTAGCCAATGCCTCAGCCCAATCATCGTCTGCCAGAATGGGCACATCCGCCTCCCACGCCGCCCGAATCCGATGTATAGTGGTCCTGGAATGTGTAGTGATTGTTTGGTAGATTTGTCTAATTTTGTGGGCACCAAGATCTCCCATGAGCAACAGGCCTTCTAGTGGGTGGAACTCAGGGAGAATCATGAGGTCCCTTATCAGAGGGGACATAGCGTGGCGGAGCTGCAGATATCTGTGAAATTGCATTTTATGGAGGTCGAAGTCCTCCTGCAGCCTCTGGAAGGACTTGAGCGTGGACCACTGCATTATATCTCCCAACGTGGAGATCCCTATGTCGTCCCATCTACGGAACCCTACTAAAGATGAGAACGGACAGAGGTGGGAGCCCTGCCAAAGAGGCATTGCACATGTCAGCTTACCCCACCAGCCCATTTGGCAGACCACTCGCGTCCAAATCTGGCACCAGAGACGAGGAACTATAAAGGAGGTGGAGCAGCGGGGTTTCCACCATAAAGTGTCTTTCCACTGCATAAGCCAGGTCTGCCTGAGAGACATACCACCATTCGTTTATCACTAGGAGGTGCGAAGCCCAATAGTATGCCCGAACGTCGGCTGCCGCTATCCCGCCGCAGTATGTAGCTTGGACAGACGATGCAAGCGCCA
The DNA here is from genome assembly GCF_964204655.1 of Triturus cristatus. Classification (NCBI taxonomy): domain Eukaryota; kingdom Metazoa; phylum Chordata; class Amphibia; order Caudata; family Salamandridae; genus Triturus; species Triturus cristatus. The sequence goes on along the minus strand of NC_140581.1, from coordinate 1,115,023,445 downwards.
CCCAAACCCCCCCTCCCCAAAGAAACCTATTCAAAAGTTAATTTGACGGAACCACGACGGGGGGGATGGGAAATGGATAATTTTGCAGCTGATAGAGCAGGTGTGGTAGGGACACCATTTTGTAAATAACTGATCTGCCATATAATGAGAGGGGTAGTTGAGACCACACCGTCATCTCATCCCGAACCGCGGGGAGCAACAGAGCAATGTTGTGTGACCATGCTTCGGTCGGGCACCGCGTGATATACACCCCGAGGTACCGAAAGCCAACCTCAGCGACGATCAACTGCGAGGCCCAAGCTTGAGACCACTGATCCCCGCTGATAGGAAACAAACTGGACTTAGATGGGTTAGCGTAAAGCCTGGAAGTCTCCCCAAAGATCCACAGAATCTGGAGCACCCGGGGTCCGGAGACCCAGGGATCCGATATAAAAAACAAGGCGTCATCGGCGTACAGCGCGATCCTATCCGAGCACTCCGGTGACCAGTCCAGACCCCGGAAGACAGAGTACAGGCGGACCCATGCTGCCAAGGGCTCTATAGCCAACGCGAACAGAAGCGGGGAAAGTGAGCACCCCTGCCTTGTGCCCCTGTGGATGGGGAAGGGGGCCGAACAGTGACCAGCCACTCGGACCGATGCCGTGAGGTCTGTTTATAGTAATTTCACGCATGCCCTGAAGTGAGGGCCTAGATTATCTGCCTCCAGGAGCTTAAAGAGGTAGATCCAGCTCAATGAATCGAACGCTTTGTCTATATCTGCCAGCAGTACTGTTGCGGGGCGCCCCAGGCAGTGGGCCTCTGCCACAGCGTTGTGGGCGCGTCTGATATTGTGTCTGGTGGAACGGTGTGGCTTAAAGCCAGATTGATCTGGATGCACCAGATCCTGTATGCACGTGCGGAGGCGGTCTGCCAGGACCTTTCCCAGCAATTTAGGCTCAAAATTTAACAATGAGATGGGGCGGTACAAGCCCGGATCTTCCGGTGGGTGGCCCAGTTTAAGGAATACTACGATCTCCGCATGTCTCCAATCGGAGACATCGCACAGTGCCCCAAGCAAATGAGGTCCCAGAGTCTCCATATGATGCTGCAAGAAGTCGCACTGGAACCCGTTCGGGCCCAGCGCGCATCCTGGGTGTTTGTTCGATAGCGCCGCCCGTAGCTCTTCTAAAGAAATGGGTTCCTTTAGGACGGCACGTTGCTCATCTGAGAGGCAGTGAGGAGGGATATCTGTGAAAAAGGCATCGATAAGGGGTTCTGCAATGACCTCTCGCTCCTCGTATAATGCTGCATAGAAATCTGCAAAGGCCTGTACAACCGCCTCAGGGGAGGCGCACAAGACCCCCTCGGGGGACCTCAAGAGGGGTACCTGCGTCTGGGCCGCCCTATCTTGACGGAGCCAATAAAGCATCTGGCTAGACTTATCGCCCCATTGGTAGATCCTATACTGAGTGGCCAACCAGGCCTCCTTGCCACAGTCGGTATGAGTCTGATGGAGCTGCTGTTGAATATGCTGGAGGTTCTGACGGGCAGCTGGGTCTGAGCCCCCCACCAATAAAGATTGAAGCTTGGCCTGTGTGTTTTGGAGGTGTTGCACCTGAGCCAGGCGACGCTGCTTCTCCCCGTGCGATAGATGATGTCGACCCCGCGAATCGTGGGCCTGAGCGCCTCCCATAGAATGACTGGGGACTGGCAGGTGCGACATTAAAACTGAGGTAATCGGTAATTGTCTGACTTAGCGTCTTTCGATACTCCGTGTCCTGAAGCAACCAGTGGGACATGCGCCACCTGTAGGGGGCCCTGTTAGTCTGCAAGCACAGCTTAAGTTGAATCGGCGAATGATCAGAGGGTCCCCGGGGCAAAATGGACATATGTGGCACCCTGTGCATGTAGCTATGTGGGAGGAACAGGAAATCAAGGCAAGAAAGAGTGGGGTGGACTGACGACACAAATGAGAACCCGGCTTCAGAAGGGTGAAGGGCCCGCCATGTGCCCACCAAGCCCAGTGTATGTGCCTGTACATTTAGTTTGGATGTAGCAGGGGGTGTATCTGGTTGTCAGGCTCGCCACCTATCCAATACACCCATAATGTCGTTCCAATCGCCACCCAGTACGATCAGGCCACCCGGGAGATCTCCCCAGAGCTGTGTCAATTTGTCTATAAAAGTCTGGCCTAGCGGCGGAGGGGCGTATATGCTGCCAATTGTAATCTGTTCGCCGGCTACAGTACGCGAGATCACTGTGAAGTGGCCACCGGGATCCAGCCAATGTCGTGTAATCTGGAGTGGCACTCTACGATGAATAAGTATGGCTGTGCCCCACACCCCCCGCGCAAAGCCGGAATGGTACACTGTAGTGTATCCGTAGTGGGCAAGGCACGGGGCTTTCGTGCCCAGATGTGTCTCCTGGAGCAATAGGATTTCCGCTGCATAGCACTTTGCCTGCTGGAGCACAGCCCCTCGTTTGACCTTATTAAGTAAGCCTCACACATTCCAGGTGAGAATGTTCAGTACCCCGGGTGTAGAGTTACCTGCTGTGTGGGCCATTCCTAGGTGTCAGTGCATAAAAGGTCGACCGTTGTGCAAATGGCAGAGCAGTGAGGCGTTTGAATGGTGCGTAAACAAAGAACGGAAAAAAACAATTACACAGAAACTTCCCCCAACACCCCCCCACCCCCATACTTCCAGGAACATGGAGTATCTGTCACAGTGGAATCCCTCCCCAGGCCCCCAACAGGATGACCCAAGCGGTTGCTCCAATGGATCCCCCCACCCAACATTACCTCAAATGTTCAGGGCGTTCCATGTCCAGTCCCTCTAGGGCTCATAGTAGAGACCCCAACACTTAGTACCCAAGCAATCTAGCATATGGCCACTGCCAGAGATCAGGACCCGCCCCGGAAAGCAAACGGGAAGCAGATGTGTCTACATGTCCCAGTCTACCTCAGTCCCCCGTGCCCGTCGGTTCCTGGGCACGCCAATTGGAGCAGGATCTGTTGCGTCTCGATGTCGCGTCTCTGCCCTGTCGACCACTCCGATGTGAGCCCTGGGAGGAGTCCGAGTCCAACGGGGGCGATGAATGCGGTTTAAGAACCCTACGCTCATCTGTCCACACAAAGGCTTTCTCTGGGGTATCGAAGAAAAATGTTTTGGCATTATACATCACTTTCATCCGGGAAGGGAACAGTAGCGCGTAGGATAAGTTTAGTTCACGTAGCCGTCTCTTGGCCACCACAAAGGACTGGCGTTGTTGCTGCACCAATTTAGTATAATTGGGGAAAACCATGATGGGATGTGACTGAAAGATCATTTTGTCCTTATGGAGCCGGACGTACCGGAAAATGGCGTCTCGGTCAGCATAGTTAAGGAAACGGGCGATCACTGGTCTCGGATGCTCCCCGGGTGGCGGTTTCTTGGTTAAAGCATGGTGGGTCCTCTCAATCACGAAGCAGGTGGACATGTCTTCAGGGGGCAGCAGCACCCTGAGCCAATCTGAGATGAAGGTGTCCATAGATGTCCTCTCGCAGCCCTCTGGGAAGCCCACCAAGTGTATGCTGTTGCAGCAGGCCTGCTCTTCCGTATCCTCAACCCAAGCCGCCAGTTCCTGCGAGTGCTTTGTCAGTTAGTCCACCTTTTGCTTGGGTGCTGATACGGAGTCCTCCACGATGGAAACCCTGGTCTCCGCCTCTGTGATGTGGTCTACAGCCTTCCGCACTCTTGGTGGTGAAGCGACACCTCGGACCCCACGGCCCCGATCTGAGCCTCGAGAGTGATCCACGATTGATTGATCGCTTCCAGCAGCATCGCTGTGTCAGAAGACAGGCCCTCCACAGTCTACCCCCCGAGAGGGTTGTTGGTGGTGGTGTAGCGGTCCATCGTATGTTGCTTTGGGGCCGCTGCCCCCTGCCGGTCCTTGCCCATGGCAATCAGGGATACCCAGCCGGGGAAATCCCCCACCAGGTCAGCCACCCCAATGGTTGATGCCAAGGGCAGCAGTGCAGATCAATAGTCGTTAACAGTGGGCTGCCCCCGCACTGGACTCAACAGCTGGGCACCACCCCGGTGTCTACCACAACTCGGCAAACGGTGGCCCTCGGTGACCTCGCAGGATCCAGGGTATGGCGACTCCACAATGTGCAGGGCCTGTCACCCGAGCGGCCCGGACGTCACAGGGCGGCTCCCGGTGCAAAAAGGGGGCCAAGCATTGATGGTACAGTCCAACCAGCCTTATGCACCGCAAATCAGGTACTCACAGGTTCCCCGACCCCCCGGCCGATCTCTCGCCACAAGGATGGAGCCCCCAAGTGCCGCATTTCCTGGATGTAGGGCGGGACCCAGCCGGCTCACCACCGAATCCCCTGTGGCCACCACACCACTGCAGCAGCGTCCTCTGTAGCAGCGTCCTCTGTCTGGGGGCCCCTGGCCGGACGCCGGGCAGGCAACTCCAATCAGGGGGCCTCACAGCTTCAACCAGGTGAGCAGTCCCTGTTAACGATCCGGCCAGGCAGCACACTGGGCAGCAACCAACTCTGGGCCCAGGTCCAGCCTCAACAGCACCCGCAGCGAAGGAGGTAGGGGAGGGACGCCTCAATGGTGCCGCGGCTGCAACTTTGGCCCTCCCCCTCCTGCTCGGTCCATGTGTGGCTGCACCATCGCGGCGATGCCTCGGCACCCTCGATACCGGGGATGGCACCGGGTCGATCTGCCTCTCTGTCGCAGCCCCCCCGGCAAGGAGGATATGTCGCAGCCACGGACTCGACCACTCCGCCCTCCATCTCGGGCATGGCCGCTGTCGATCCGGGGGCAGGTCATGGTGTCCCCGGCCCTCCACTGCCTCCAAACTCCACTTATAGAGGCACAGCGGGTACCTCAGCAAGGGACCCCCAGGAATAATGGCTGGGGTCCAGGATGATGCAGGATTCTGGCCCTTAGAAGGAGCGAACTGCGGAGCTCCAGAGAGACGCATCCGCCATGTTCAGCTCCTAAGCCACGCCCCCCTTTTATATGATTTTCACAGAGAGTCAGAATAATCAATAGAAACACTTGTAGATATAAAAGTGCTCCAGTCTGCTTTAAAAAGTGAGATGAGATCATATACATGAAAGGTAAAAGTTAATTAATACATTAGTTCAAGATGAATCAAATTAACTTCTGACTGTCTATGACCAATGCCATTGAGACCATATCTTTCCATTTTATTAATTGATCGAGGTCCCCATGCTTAAGCAATAGCAGATTCACATTTGTATATTTGACAGACAATAGTCCAAAATTCTGACACCTTAAGAGGTATGGGGTCAATCCATGCCCTGGCAACACAGAGACGAGCCCTAACAATTATAATCAGCATTATTGCTCTCAGATTGGGAGTCAATCCATCTTTAGCTCCCGCCAGGATTTCCTTATCACTCCACTTGGTTTGAATCCCAGTATGCGCTGTAACCAGCTCAGATACACTATCCCAATAGTCTTTAAGCTCAGGGCATTTAACAAACATGTGTACTACATCTGCTGCATATAGCTTACACTTGGGGCAATATGAGCGTTCTGTGATGTTAACTGTATTCCATTTCAAAATAAGTTTGGGCGTATAATCTAACATACAGATAGTTTTAAGCTGTTGTAGCTTTAGATTAGTCGATCTAATTGACTGGTCTAAAACGGTTAATGAATCCTTTAGCTCGGCCATCGTAACTACAATCATTAAGTGTTGGCTCCATTTTAAAGCAAGTTGAGGGCCATCATCGGAGACACAAAGCATATACTTTTGGTAAGTTGTACTAATACTGACCATCTTTGCTTCCTGTTATGAGCAATGAAAAGTGAGAAGGTCAGTCATACCCACATTACTCCTATATTTAAGATTATTGAAGACATAATCCCTCACCTGCAAATATTTTTTTTAAAGTGTTGTTGTGAGAGCCCAAAATGTAGCCTGCAAAGAGATAAATGCCAGAAAACCAAGCCCATCAAACAACTGCCCTAAGTTGACTATGCCCGCCTAGCGCCAAAGTTGCCCAATACCATAAAGATGGTTGCCCCAGAGCGGGACCAGCAAATGGACCATAGGTAATAAAAATCTTGTACATATTTCTCGCCAAATTCGAACTATGTCCCTCACCACTTTGAACCACACCCCTTATCTATGTCCTCCCAAAAATCCACAAGGATTTAGAAAATCCTCCAGGAAGACCAATAATATCCGGGGTCAATCAGTACTGGAGAGACCAGCTAAATATATTGATACTTTCCTCAAACCGCTTGTTGGAGAAATATCGAGCTATGTACGTGATACCATGCAAGCCATTACATTCCTTGAAGAACAATGTTTTGACCCTGAGTCTCAGCTATTGGTGACTTTGGATATAGTTTGTTTATACACCAATATTCCCCAAGAAGCAGGTCTAGAAGCCCTCCAAGCTTTTCTGGACAAACGAATACAGCCACACAATGTTCCCACTTCCTTTCTTGTAAAGTTAGCTGAAGTTTGCCTCAAACATAACTTCTTCGTTTTAAACGAGAATCAATTTCTACAAATCGAGGGGACCGCGATGGGGTGTCCCTTCACCCCAGAAATAGCTGTTATGTTTATGGCCCTTTTCGAAGAGAAACGGGTAAACAACAACCCTTTCGATGGACACATAAAAATCTGGCGTCGATATATCGACAATGTGTTCATGCTTTGGAGAGGAACACAGGAAAACCTTATTGAATTTCGCAATTGGCTTAACCGGAGGAATCCAGATATCCAATTTACGCTCAACTGTAGTAACACTGAGATACATTTTTTGGATCTTCTGGTCAAGCATGTAGAGGGAGCATTGTATACCGCGTTATATACAAAGGAAACAGACAGGAATATGTTTCTGCATTTTTCAAGTTTCCATCAACGAAACCTGCGTGAAAACCTTCCATACAGCCAGTTCTTAAGAATACGGCATGATTGCACAAAAAAGGACAACTATTTCACCAACGCAAAAACCCTCCTGAGCAAATTGATCGAAAGAAATTACCCAAAGAACCTGCTAAAGCGATCAATGAAGAGGGCGTGGTACACCCCTAGAGACATCTTGTTGACCTCAAAAGAAAAATCGAAGGAAATGCCTCTAGTCTGTGTTACAATCTTTTCCGGCCACACAAATGAAGTAAAGAAAAGTGTGAAAAGGAACTGGAATACTGTGAAGGGACTGGACGACTTTATAAATACACCGGTTTTTGCTCTAAAGAAAAATAAAAGCATTAAAGATAAACTGGCTCAGCTGCCGTGGGGTCTTGAATCCCCCGATCCCCTTGTCCACCTCGGGCAGTCGACCGTGGAGGAGCCATGTCTGACTCTAGACTGTCCTCCTCTCCCTCTACCGACCGACTGCAGGTAGGGCTGCTATGTGTGTACAGACACCGAGGCAGCAAACGTGATAGCAGACGAAGGAGAACAACCAGCGAGGGGTGAACCAGCAACAATCGGCCCCGCTGCACTAGGACCCCCAGCCAATGCATACAGAGCCAACACCGTGGCCTGGCTCCCCTGGACCACTGAGCACACAAAGAACATCTGCCAGGATGCTGAGCTCACACGGTGAGCGCCGATTATCAGAGGCGGAGGGCTGCCAGGATCATTGCGGGAGCGAACTCAGCGCGTACTCCTCAGCGGGGGTTCAGCCTGTCATCTGTCCTCCCGCCTCAGCACACTCATAAAGGGTTTCACATGATTCTTTGTACCCCCAGACAAGCTGAAGCCAGGGTAAGGAGGCAGGAAATTCCAAACACCCTTTTGGGTGGAAACCTCCAGAACATTCGCCTACTTAAAAGCTGGCACTAAGTATAAATTTTGGACCCTCAGACCATACTCTTTAGTGCACCTCTGGACCTGTGGAAAACTATGAAGGACTGCTATGCTGCTCTTCTGCAAGAAGGGTTGCTACTCTGTTGCCCTGCTACTAGGCTGCTTTATCGTCTGCTGCCTTGCTGCCTGAATGAAGAAGACTGGACCTGCATCTTGAACCCAGGACCTCCAGAGTGACTTCAAGGGCTAGTTGGCTGGCCTCCTGATCAGAGCCTCAGGGACAGAAACTGCTTCAACCACCTTAAACCCAGCACTTGGACTCTGTCTGCTGTGAGTCTTTCCCTTCAAGTGTTGATACCCGAGTCCTAGACCCCTGGAAGTGGGCCTGAAAGTGCTTTGCCAGCCCAGCTGTTGTCACTTTGGGCAGAACCCACGCTGCGCAATGTATCTCTCCACAGCTCGACATTGTAATCAGCACTGCGCAACGCATCCTCGACACAGGACTTCGCATTGCAGCTCCTCAAAACCAATGCTGTGTGAGGCCCCCCGGCACACGAATTTGCATCGCAAGCATTCGCCGATGGTATCCTTGATGACTACGCAGGATCTCACATCGCAAGCTCCGTCCGCGACTTCATCAGAATCGCTGCTGCATGACGCATCTCCTATGCAAGACCTCGCATCACAGTCAAGCTTATTAGTGCCACCTCTGCAGGACACGTCCGCGACGTGTGATATCTCAACACTCAGCAACCAGGATTTAAGGTATTTTGTTCACCTCACTGGGCCTAGCATAGTCCCTGTGTCTAGCCCATGCTCCATTATGGTCAGCCTAAACTTGTAACTGTGTCCCAGACTGGCGTGGCCAGATAACCACATTTGACATTTTTAGTTTCTAAGCACTGTTTTCCCCTAAGCTTTTAAAATTGCATATCCCCAGTTCTACTGATTGGATTTTTGTCATTTTGGTCTCAAATAATGCATTACATTTTACTCTAGTTTTCTAAATTGGTGTGGGAGTTTTCTTATATTGAGCTGTCACTGTATTACTGTTTGAAGTGCTAAGCAAATACTTTACACATATCCTCTAAGTTAGGCCTTACTGCTTCGTGCCAAGCTACCAGAGGGGTATGCACAGATTAATTTTGAGTTGCTTGTGACTTCACTCTGACAGGAATTGTGGTTGCTGCTTGAGTAGGGTTTCACCCAGCTCAACCAGAAAACCAATTTCCTGCAGAGAGTCATTCTGAAGTCAGAAAAAAGGGTGCAGTACTTCAGTCACTTACTAGATGTCAACGTGTGGTCAGGAAAAAAGGGGGAGGTGCTCCAGACTATGAGTAGATGGACTTACTTAACAGAGCCCAGGGGGAGTGATAAATGGATCATCGGGGAACCCTTGGTGGGCGAGGGGGTAAGAAATAGAGAGCAAGTATGACCCTAAGGACATATAAATGCTGTGTTCAGGGCCTCTGATTGTGATTCATGACATTTTAATAAGCCTGCTTCTCTGTGTTCTTTAAAGTACTTGCGTGCACATGAAAGGATTCTTGCAGGTGCGGAGCTGCACTATGAAACAGTTGTGTAACAAACCCCCTGCAGTGCGGGGGCGAGCTCTGGGGGGGCTGAGCTCCAGGGGGGCCTCACAGCACAGTACCCTGGTCTGAGAGCTCCTGAGTGAGTCCAGAGTGGGGCCCACCATGTACTTTGCGGGGAGGGGGCTCAAGTTTAGTTACGCCACTGTATGAGAACATGTCTGCAAAAACATTTACCCAGTCACAGCAGGCAGGGCTTTGATATAGAAATAATAGTACTGAGAAATCACATTTCCAATTGAAATAAAACATGGGGATCCCTGGCAGTGAACAACGGGGGAGTGATAGATGTCAGTGTGGACAAGGTCAGACCTCTGTGTACAATTCTTTGTATGAAATCGACATACCCACAATCCTTTTGCGCAATCATGAATCCTTTGTGTCCGTGAGTCTTAGAATAGTGACAAACCATAAGTGTTTGATTAGCTAGATGGTGTGTGCTTGGGGTGTGATTGTGTCTTAATCCCCTCTTCCCCCTTCCACTTTCTCCTTCCTCCTTCAACCCTTCTGCCCTATTTACTTGCACTTTGTAATGGAGAGAGTAACACATTTTTCAAGGAGCAAATTGAAAATCCTTCTATTGTGTTAAAATGTGAATTTGCATGATGGACTGACTATGTATTGGTAATGAATCTGAAGCAATATATGTAGAATTGGATAAAGTTGCCTTAACCATATGTTTTATAAGGATATTCCAAGTCACTTAACAATGACGTGACCATATAGAGAGTCACGAAGCCTCAAGCCAAATGCCTTTATAAGGTTACAGAAATCCGACGAGACGTGCAATATCTTTTTAACCCTATATAAAATATGGGTGTCAGCATGTTATTGTTCACAAACTTTAAAAACTTCACTCGCTTTAAAAATGAATTTATATGCAGTTTTGACGGATTGTGCATTATCAGAGCATAAGGGGGGGACTGTGCTATTGGAATAAGGAATGTGTTAGAGGGGGATAGGGTAAGATGGCCTCTGTCGATAGCAGAACGAAATGATTCGGATTCTTTTAATGACTGACTCCAAGCTAGCAGTGCATACGTTGTTCTCCTTTAATAGGTGGTTCAACTTCGCCCCATTCCTATTTGGGGCCTCCATCATGCAAATAGACGCACCTGAACAATGCACTTAATGTATCTTCGTGTCAGGCTGTAGTCGACCTGGAAGCAGTTTTAATGATGCGTGCCGGAAATCCGCCTTATTGTCCGCCTTTCTGGAATGCATAATTTCTGCTATCAGGTTTCCGGTGCATGGGTACTCCTGCGGGGCTGTGAGCTCCCCTTCAGAGCTTCTCCTAGTCTTTGCCGTGCATGTCTGCACCTTCCAGCATTCCAGCTGAGCATGAACTCTCCTCAAGGGTTTCCGGGTGTGTGTCGTCTTTCCTCTGACGACAGGTTGCCAGATTGGGCTATTTCCCGCACAATTGGGCTACTTTTTCCCCAGTTGTGCGGGAAAAACCCATGCCTGGCGGGGGGCTACTTTCTGGGCTGGTTTTGAGACGTTGTGCGGGAAATACTGGCCTGGGGCGGGCGCCCACGCTCACCAGACGATCGCACATTCACAAAGCACTTAAAGCACAGCAGCACTCTATTAAAAAGCAATCATTCGTTCGCACCTGCGCGTTGCACAGCAGCATCATTCATTTTTGCATGCCTCTCTGGCCCTCTGCCGGCCCTTGCCTAAACTGTCTTCGCGCCGCGCGGTCAATCAAAGTTAGCCCCGCCCAGCGCTGCGGCCCAGTCCCCCAGCCAGCCTAGGCCAGGCCAGCACAGTCATAGCAAGAAGCATTATACCCCAGTGATTGAAGCCGACCCACCCCCCTACTAGGCCCCCCCTACCGAGGCAGCAGGTAGCATAGCAACTCAAACTTGAACAACGATTCCAAGCCGGGCAACGCAACAGTCATTAGTCAATGTTGCAGGTGCCAATGCCATTGGCTAAGTTGTTGACTACTATTGTTACAACTTACATTGTTGCTGGTGCTGCCTGTTGCCGGGCCTGTCACGTGCCACACACCCCCAACTTAACTTGTCTGAGTGTTGCTTGTGTTCTTCTGCATAGCAGCACAGTGCACACACTCTACGGACGTGACGTGACGTGACGTCAGCCCCCCCCCCACGGCAGCGCAGGCTAAGCTGCAGGCACCACCTAACTTTACATACCCGTCCCCTCGACCCCTCGTGGTGTCCGTGGCAAATAATTGGCCAATGTGGGGGGTCTCCAGGGCCGTCATGTTGTGGCGCGCGAAAACGCTACCAATGACGGCCCTGGGAATTAATTTTAGGTCTGCCCCCGCGGTTCCATATATAATGCAGGGGCTGTGATGTGAGCAAAGTGTTTTCGGCGGCGGCGACGGCGAATCCATTCCGGCGATTAATATACTTGAGTCGACTTGAGTTTGAGCAGGAGGCAGAGCTTGAGTTACTTAATACCACCAACTTGATTAGCTGAGCTGAACTCGCCTGCCTCGACGTGGAGAGTAGACTGCCTCAGACTCTCTGACCCAGACCCAGTCACCGTCACCGTCACCGATCCAATAGTACTGACTGTGCAGAGTGACTGTCAGACTTGCAGACAGTAGCGGGCGGCGTGCGCAGGGCCGCAGGCCAGGCCCAGGCAGTGTCAGAAGACGTGTGAGGACTCGGAGGACTGGAGGACTGGAGAATCCAGACGAGTAACTAATGACGACGTCGACGAGTCCTGTCCGACACGAGTCCGACTCCGAGTCTGACCACTGCACTCGTCATCATCCTCATCAGCAGCAGGCCCAGGCCCAGCCGCCCGGGCCCAGGCCCAGGCCCACCTCGCTCCAGCTCAGCCTCTAGCCCAGTCCAGAGTCCAGCCCCAGCCCCAGCCCCAGTCACTCCAGCGGCCCCCCGAGTCACTGAGTCCAGGCTGCCCCTGTAACTCAAGAGTCCAGCCCCCAGGCCCGCCAGCGGCCAGGCCCAGCCACTGCCACCGTGCCTGCCTTGCTGCACGCAGTGCCAGCCTGCCAGGCAGCGTTAGTGTCCAGTCTGCCTGCCACCCACCACCGGCGGTGACCGCGTGACTCCCCAGTCACCAGCGACCAGGTAAGTGACAGTGAGACTGACATGATGTCAGTGACATCATGACAGTCGTGTTTTAGCGGCGCGCTAGTGCGAAAGTATTTTTTTGCGCCTCATCAATGACCCAGTGGTTGGGGGTTGGCTTTACTAATAAAAAAATGTATATCGGCCCAAACTCATTTGAGCAACATTAAAATAATGTAAGACTGGGGAATTTCTAACTATATAGTAACACAAAAAAAGGTCTAACTGTACCATCCATGTTTGTTTGCAGCTCTTTGATGACAGTTCATAGGTCACTGTCCTATGTTAGGATTGTAATTTCTGAACAGTCGTGTTTTAGCGGCGCGCTAGTGCGAAGTATTTTTTTGCGCCTCATCAATGACCCAGTGGTTGGGGGTTGGCTTTACTAATAAAAATGTATATCGGCCCAAACTCATTTGTGCAACATTAAAATAATGTAAGACTGGGGAATTTCTAACTATATAGTAACACAAAAAAAGGTCTAACTGTACCATCCATGTTTGTATGCAGCTCTTTGATGACAGTTCATAGGTCACTGTCCTATGTTAGGATTGTAATTTCTGAACAGTCGTGTTTTAGCGGCGCGCTAGTGCGAAAGTATTTTTTTGCGCCTCATCAATGACCCAGTGGTTGGGGGTTGGCTTTACTAATAAAAATGTATATCGGCCCAAACTCATTTGAGCAACATTAAAATAATGAAAGACTGGCGAATTTCTAACTATATAGTAACACAAAAAAAGGTCTAACTGTACCATCCATGTTTGTATGCAGCTCTTTGACAGTTCATAGGTCACTGTCCTATGTTAGGATTGTAATTTCCGAACTTCACGTAACACAAGAATCTCTGTGACAAAGGCAGTAACCCACTGAGCTATCCAAATAAAATACAGCCTATCTGCATTTCAAAACTACAAATGGGCAAAGGGCTGCTCTCCAGCAGGATCATTACTCACCAGTTCGCTGGACATTTTTTATTGTTGCCTTGCATCCATGGCCATGTTAATGATAAAAACAATTTAAATGAAGCATATGCAAAGTATGTGCCTTGCTGCTAACACCCTCCCACCATCTGTATATTGAATAGAATGTATATTTGTCATTAAAATTGGTTCTGATGTCGATTTGCGCTTAATTGGACACTTGCTAATTTGGGCTGGTTTTTGGGCTGGAACTGGTCTGATTGGGCTTGTTTTGGGCTTGTATTTCAGCTGCATTGGGCTTGGGACTGGTCTAAAAATCTGGCAACACTTGACGTTCAGGTTGTGTGCATTTATTCATTTTAACTCCTGCTAGGCCGCCAGTCCCCGCCTTCTGGGTGTGCACGACTGCTCCTGTCAAGCGACTTAACTAGAGAATGCGGACACTTCTCTGCTGTGCTCCACAATGGCACAACAAGGGGCAGGCAAACTCAGGGAAATATTATGTCACTATTTACCAGTAATCAGTTATTACAAGCAAAAAAAGAACATAGTTTTCTCGCTACAGGCACTAGTTTTTTCCCCATCGGAACGCAACTGTTATAAAAAATGATAAAGCTGTATGGAGATATTATGCCATCCCTTATATTATAACATTATACCCAAAATGGTACCAGTATATATTTATTTGCCTTTTAAAGGTGGCTACCTGTCGATTTGTGTTTTCGTTTTCGTTTCCTGAGACCCTTTGCCGTTGTTTTGATGCTGTAGCTTCCAACCATCTTTGTTGTATTTCTATTAGATTTAGTGGCCCACGAGGCACGATGTCCAGAGAGCAGTTTCTTTGCCAGGCTTTATTTGCCTCTCCATGATGCTCTGATATCAGCTCTCACAGTGGTGCTACCTGCTTCCTTTCAGTTAATGTCATTTTCCTCGCAGGTGAATATTTCAAGTATGCAAGTGGGCAGGGCAAACAGCATTGGAAGTGCAGTTTCCATTCTCTTTACTACTCTATTATTTGAAATATTGTGAGAACAGAGCTAAAAATACCATATGGTTCAACAGCTCTTTAGTTCCACTTCTATGCAATGCTGGAGGCAAATTTGTTTTTCAGTCACCACCTCAAAATGCATAACTGCATAATACTTTAGGGGTCTGATGCAAAATATACAAAAGCTCCTTTAAACAAGCAATCGCCTAAGGAGGCTGACCTACGTCCCACTCTATATGTATTTTTGCGTGACATCAGTGCTGGCAGACACCTTAAGCTGACTTTAGCCAGACCTAATAAAATGGGCATGCGTCCACGTTCACAAGTACAACTTTTGTATCTCAGTCAAGCAGTCATTTACCTGAAATGCTGGTAAAAAGGAACACACTTTGGACACCACTCGAACTGAAAAGACTATCTAACACTCACTAAACTAGCAGGTGCCCTCTGCATGTGTGAGTTAAATCACAACTAATCAAGCGCGACCGCAGCATGCTCGTTCTGTGGGCGAGCACTGCACTCGATATTTGAAAGGAAAACCAACAAGACTCATATTATAACGAGTGAACTGCAGTGTGCGATCAAATAGAAGCTTGATCTCTGACTTGGGCTGTTTGAACTAGATTGATAGTAGTATGTGCACTTGGTACGATTCTATATTTACAACAGAATGGAGAAGCGTGGCATTACGCAAACATTGCTAACTTCTCCATTCTGAAAGAGCAGGGATGTGCCCTATTCACAAGAATACGGCAAACCCCAGCGTTTCCCGTAGCGCTGTCGCAGAGTTCAGCTGCCTTGCGCCAACGCAGGCACCCTTGCACCATAGTGCAAGGGTGTCTGCGTTGGGAGAAAGATTGTTTATGTGCAGGAGGGTCCCCCTTCCTGCACATAAACAATCTTTAAATGCCGTTTTGTAACTTCTGAGTGTTCTGCTTAATGCAGCACACTTAGAAGTTGCAAAACTGCTTTTTAAAAAAAATGATTGTTTATATGCAGGAAGGGAGACCTTCCTGCACATAAACAATAAAAGGCAATTTGCTGTTTCTATGTGTGCTTCACAAGGCAGCACTCATGTAAACAGAAAAAATGAGGAGAAATAAAGCATTTCTCCTCATTTCGCCTGTATAAGACCTGGTTTTCCCTGGTCTTAATTTTGGCACTGCTTCGTATTTTACACTGCCCTTGTAAATAGGGGGCAGCATCAAAATCAATGGGTGTTGCTGTTGAACGCCCACCGCAACACCCATTGCCCTCCCCTTTTACATTAAATACAGAGTGAAAGGGTGCCTTATTTACAAAGTACGTGGCTTAACGCAGCATTGTAAATAAGACGAGGCCCCTATCACCATCACAACGTCACTGAAAGTGACGTTGTGGTGGCGATAGGGGCTTGTAAATATGTCCCTTTGTTTTACCAGTTTTCCTCGTTAAGTTGTCGTAGCAATTCATTCCTACCTGAGCCTCTTTGTAGTTTCATGAAACTCGTTCCAAAATCGTCATTAGATTCAAAGTTACACCCTTGGCAAACATGTGTCAAGCCTATGAAATTGTCACGATTCGCTCCCTCCATTCTTGTGCCCACCACCAGGGGGCTGAAGTTAGGGGCTCTCCAGTCTTCTTATAAGCTTTCAGACCCTCCCTTTTATGCATATACTGACTTCCCGTCATTTGGGTTCTACATGTAAATTGTCATCCATTCCTAATCCTTGCTGGGTTTTGTGAAAGCAGGCCTGCTCATGCTTGAAGCCAGTCTGCTCACGTTTAACACTCCATTACCTAGAATTCCCTGCTCACTGCTCTGTCTCTACCCCTGCAGGCCAAGGATGGGTGGAGGAATACAGCTCACCTGTGGCTGGCTGATGCTAGCCTGCTCACACCTGATGCATGTGATTACTGTGAGCTCTTTTAAGCCCCAGATCCCTTCAGCCCAGTGTTGGTCATTGTAGCTGTGTCCCAGTGAGACCGATCCTTGGTTCCTGAGCTTTTGATATTCCTTGATTCCTGAGCTATAGTTAATCCTTGATTCTTGATTCCTGTACTATAGCTGTTCCTTGTGCCTGAATTAGCACTTCCTGCAGTGCTACCTTGTTTCCTGAGTTCCTGAGCTATAGTTATTCTTTGTTCCTGTTCCTAGGCTTCAGCTATTTCTTGTTCCAGATTTGCACTGCCTGCAGTGCTCTCTTGACTCCTTGTTTCCTGAGCTGTAGCTATATCCTGTTTCCTTGAACTCTTGAACTGTCACTGCCTGCAGTGCTACCTTGACTCCTGAGCTTTAGTATTTCCCTGTTCCTGAACTAGCACTGCCTGCAGTGCTACCTCGATTCCTGAGCCTTAGCTCAATTCTTGTTCCTGCCCCAGCATTGTCTTCAATGCTACTTTGTTTTCTTGATTCCTAAACCTTCACTATTTTAGTACATCCTTGTAGCCTCCCCTTCTGTATATCCTTTTCCAGTCCCTTCCTTTCTTCCCATTTCCTTGGTTCTAGTTCCTAGTTTGCTGTCTTTCTATTCCTGCTGTCTTGTTTCTAATTACCTTGTATGTTTGTTACTTGCTTTCTGCCAAGTGTGTCCTGTGATTTCCTTCCTTTCCTATTAGGCACTCCTCCTTGCTAGCTTCTCGTCTATTGTGCAGCTGACAACCTAGGTGGTGTCTCTTGTTCGCTGTGAGTATTGTCTTTGAGTTACATTTATAACGTCACCATAGGTATCAGCTCCACAGACCCTGCCTTTGCATGCATATCCTATATGTGGGTATTTGCAGTCAGCATCTGTAACAGCAATTGTGGGTGAGGAACTTACTGAGCTTCAGTCTTACCGTGTGGAGCTCCCGAGAGCTTTACCCCACATTCTCATTATTGTTAATGTTATTTTATATATATGTCTTGTATATCCGTCCTGTGTGTAGTTTTTATGAATGCTAAATCACTTCTGAGGGCCTGTCCTTTCTGAGCCTTAACTCTCTAATTCTCTTGTACAGAGCTTCCTCTTAGGATTCCCTTTCTCCTTTGACTCAATTTGTGATCTTGGGCAGCACTGTACCCAGTATTCTGTCTACTTCATCTTCCCTGGCACCAGTCGCTGCCAGAGTCCCTGACACATGCTAGTGTCCAGGACTGAGTCCTCACAGAAATAATGAATGACACATATAAAAGACAGGCCATTTACTTTGAGTAGCGTTTTATGAATTCAGTGCAAGAATTTAACAAGCACTATCTGCATAACAAATGGTGGAGTAAGCCCTCAGGAAGCTGGGAAGTTCCATGTTTATATATTTAGGCAGAGGAATTTCAAAACTGGACAACAATTAGTTAAAAAAAATCTTAGCTAGACCTAGGGGGCATTGGAGTAGGCCTACTTTTGAGAGGCCAATCATTATTCCTTCTGGGCTTGATATGCTGGGCACTTCAGACCTGATTTATGGTTAGGAGTTACTGGAAAATCCTCTGATTTCTTGAGTAATTGCTATTTCTACAGGAAAATCAAATCTGTGAAATTCTCACCATCTCTCTTCCCTTATAGTAGAAGGAATTCCACCAGTGGATTCTTCTCCGATTTGAAGATTTCATCCAGAAATCAATAAATGTTCCATTATCATACAAATTGTGTTTTGGATAATTATGTTTTTCTTGAAGATACAAATGCGAGGTGATCCTAGAGGTTGGGATGCAAATTCTTAAAAAGTAGCCAACACGAATTCCGAAGTCCATGTGTCGAGATCCATGAGGCAACAATAGGTTTCCCCTTGTCAACAGTAGCCAAGAAAGGAGCAGCACAATTTGTGTAACAAGAGTTGGTTCCTTCACTGAAAATATAAGCAACAAACCCATTTTGGAATTGTAAAACCTCCATGTTTTTGTGTTCATATTATTGACAATGATTTGCTGTAAGTAGCATTATCCAAGTTTAATCAAATTAGGTGTCCTCTGTAATCCTGCAAACTTTGCATTTTAAATTAAACAATACTTTGGGAGTAATTAATGATCTTCCTTTCTCAAATCCTTAGAGGCAGATGTTCTCAACCCTGTTAATTTTAGATTCATTGTTTTTCTATCTACAATTAATATTTAAGCAGAAGATGTGCTGTATTCCAGTAGTGCACATAATGCCGCACAAAGTGCTTCTCTGAAAGGCCACAAAAGCAGCTGATAATCTGTTGTATGCTTTCACTTGTACTTGGGCAAGGGTTTGAGCACTTTGTGCCTGCTCTTTAAAATTATTCAAAGCAAGTCCCTAGTCCCTTCTTCATTTTAAGATTTACTGTGAGTAGTAGACTTCTTCATTCCCTTCTACGGGTCTGATTCACATCGGTAAACTTACACTTTTGAGTAAGTTTACTATCTTTCGGTATTCACTTAAACAAAAAGTCGAACTTTACTACTTTTTGGTATTCACAAAGTTAAACTTAGACCAAAAACCTAACTTTACTACTTTTCCAATTCACAAAGGTAAGTTACTACTAGTAAAGTTAGGCTTTTGGTTTACGTTTACCTTTGTGACTACCTAAAAGTAGTAAAGTTAGACATTTGGTTTAAGTTTACCTTTGTGAATACAGAAAAGTAGTAAAGTTAGGCTTTTGGTCTAAGTTTACCTTTGTGAATACTGAAAAGTAGTAAGCTTACATAAAAATGTAAGTTTACTTTTGTGCATCAGGCCCATAGAAGAGAATTTCTAACAATGACAAACATCCAATCAGTAGAAGTTGAGATAGGATTTTTTTAAGAATAAATGCAAAAACAGTGCTTAGAAGTCAATAGTGCTAAAACATTATTTGAGGTCACGCTAGAGGTAAATCCAAAGTTCAGACAAACAGTTCAGTTGAGTCATTTGAGCAGCACAGCAGTCCTTCTGACAGAGGTTCAGTTCAAACCCCAGAAGTGTCTGATTTCAGGGGTCAGAGACCCAGTACAGATACCTAAAAGTGCCTTTGCTGTAGGGAGTGACTTAAAAACAACTCTCTGATGTGCACCAGGATCCCTTTCAACTGAGTCCTGTCCGCCAGGCTACCTGCGGGGGCTAAATCAGTGCTTTGTATGTGGACAAGCCACTACCTACTGTGTCAGCCCCTCCAATCCCTCCCTGCCCAGAAAGACCTATCAGAATGCAGATGAGTTCTCAGAATGCAGATGAGCTTCACTGTACTGTTTTTAAACTGTCTAGAGGGAATGCACAAAGTGTAGCAGTCACCAACCCCAGACACATATTGGGGACAGGCTGTCAGGCACAAAGAGCAATATATACAGGGAAATATCCACTTTCTAAAAGTGGCATTTCTAAGACAGTAATGTTAAGTCCAACTGGATTTATCATTACCATTCCAAAGACATGAAGCATGAAAAAGCTACTCCCCAATGATCAGGAATTACAGCTTAAATGTGGATTAAGGAATTCCCAATGCTAGCCTATCAGAGGGGTATGCCTCACAGTAGTGAAATATGAAATATGTTGTTTGTCACCATCAGGACATGTGAAGGTTAAACACCCATGTCCTACCTTTTACTTACAGGGCACCCTTAGGGTTACTTAGGGTCTAGCTGACGGGTGACTTATATGTAATGAAAGGGGAGTTTCAGGCTTGGCAAGTCATTTTGAATGCCCAGTTGAGGTGGCAGTTAACTGCACCACAGGCACTGCAATGGGAGGCCTGTGACAGGTTTCGAAGGCTACTTATGTGGGTGGCAAAATCAGTGCTGTAGATGCACTCGTAGCATTTGACTATCAGGCCCTGGGTATAGTTATACCATTTTACAAGGATATTACTAGTAATTCAAATATGCCTATCAGGTATCCACCAATGTCATCATGTTTAGGGGAGAAGCACATGCACCTTAGCACTGGTTAGCATGGTAAAGTGCTCAGAATCCTAAGGACAACAAAAAGAATCTGCAAAAACAGGAGGTAAAAGGCAAAAGGTCAAGGGGAAGTCCACCTTAAGGATTCCATGTCTTACACTGTTGTAGTGTCTTTCGAGTTAAAAATGATGGAACCCTTTTGGCTCTTTATGGACTCCGTAGAATTGTGACTTAAGTGTTAGCGCAGAATGCAATGATGGCTGGTTTAGAATGTTGAGTTAGCAATTATACGCAGACAAATAAAGATGTGTAATACTAAGCCTCTTGTGAGGCATAGTCATTGGCGAGTACCCAGGCTGAGCAGGATGCTACAACTGGCGATGAGTTAGGGATAAGAAACCCGAAGATCAACAGTACTCTCCCAGAGTGTTTTCTGTGGTCCAAGCAAACTGCTTATGAATGCCATCGGTGTTGCAGCCGAAGTATGGAACTGATGCTTAAAGCATGTGGAGTCAAAGCGCAACTCTAGCCGCTGTAAAGAAGTTGATAACAAGAAAGGCATTACAAAGAAATCTACATATCGGTGGCCAACAACCTGCTGGCAGACCGTACATAAAGGTACCATGCTGTTATGCAACATAGAGTCAGACGTAATACAGAGTGTTAATCTTGAAGGCAGATGCAAAAAGATTTTCAAAGAGCAGCTATTGACTGTTGTGTGATGGAACATGAATGTCTCAATGGCGGATGCCTGAACAACACGGTCTCAACCACGACCGCATCTTTACCACGCATGCCTTTACCAAAGACATGATTGAGAAAGGGACATGTGTGATAAACATCACACACCTGCCCCTCTGCCCTGAGCCCTAAAATTTGGCCCTCTTGTGGCGTATTCTATCCGGCCCATTCCTATAACCTACCCGACACCCTATCATGAGTCTTAAAACCCAACCCACTAGCCTCAAAAAAACAACTCTGACTCTAGCTCCCCCACCCTGATCCCTTAAAACTGTCCCCTAACACTGAAAATTGTCCTTTTCCCACCCACCCTGAGCCCTAAAAGCTGCCTCCTAGGCCTGGAAATTGCCCCACCCCCTTAAACCTTCCCAACCTCCCCCAGGTCCAATCTCAACAGCCCCCTAGGCCGGAAAAGTGCACCTTTCCTGCCCCCTGACCTGAGCCCTAAAACTCAGCCCCCCAAAAATTACTTTGCACCCGCCCCCCTCCCTGAGCCCTTAAACCAGCCCTCACCTCCTCCCGGCCCAAGCCTAACTGCCCACTAGACATAAAAATGCCCCTTTCCTGCCCCCTGCCCTGAGCCCTAGAACACAGACTCATAAAATGACTCCTATCCCTGAGCCCTAAAACCAGTCCCCTCCCCCTAAAACCTTCCTCACCTCCCCCCGGCCCCAGACCAACTGCCCCTAGGCCTGAAAACTGCCCCATCACAGCTCCCCTCCCTGAGCCCTAAAACCAGACCCCACCCCCTAAAACCTATCCACACCTCCCCTGGGCCCCAGCCCCATTTACCCAGCCACATCCTGGTTCGTCTTTTCTGCCGCATGCCTTCTGGTTCCTCTCCCATCTGCTGTAACCTGGTATTTGTAAAGCGTGAACTAATCACCCCTAAGGGTCTCAAGGTGCTGGGGGCCATCGGGGAGATTAAGCGTGCTATTGCCCAGAGTCACAGGGTACTGAGCTAAGCTGCTGCCGGTGCCAGGAATCGAACCGTGAGTCCCATGCGCCGGAGTCCGCCACTCTGGCCGCTGAGCCACACCTCTCCCACTAGACAGCTGACACAGTTAGAATGCTGACTGCCTTAACCACACATATGTGTGGTTAAGGCATATGCATGGTTAAGGCAAGCCTTGTTCAACTTGCAGGGAAATGGTACGTGTGCTTAAAGCCGCATTGTTAAGGCTGTTTCCAAACACCGCTAGCCAAGCACCAATCCACGTACACCACCAGCCAAGCACCAGTCTACGAACACCGTCAGCCAAGTTCCAGTCCACGCACACCACCAGCTGAGCACCAGTCCACACACACCACCAGCCAATCCCCAGGCCATGCACATCGCCAGACAAGCCCCAGGCCATGCACACTGCCATTCATACAACAAAGATCTGGCATATGCAGGCACTTTCTCAATTTTTTTTATACTTTGCAATTTTCCAGGGTACTGGATCACCAAGGCACGCCCCCGGGTCCAGGAGAGGATGGAGTGGTGACGGAGTTATCGAACTCTGCCCTGGGCGAGATAGGATTTCCAGTCTTGCCCCCGCTGCAGTTTATCCTGTGCCGTGGAGGTTGATGCGGTTTGGGGACTCAGAGGGACAGCTCAATTTACACTGCAGGCAGGGGAATTGGCTAGTTTCCATTGTGCAGCCAATATCCGCAACAACACCAAGTCATCTACCCGCCCTACTTACCGGGATTCCTACTGCATCTTGGGATGTGTAGTGCACACGCCCGGAAAGGACTACAATCGGTAAAGAAGGACAATGTGCCTGGGGGCGGGGCGGACTCAAACCAATCGTTTGGGGGCTTTGACTACAACACACCATGGGACCTGCTACTCCACATTAGATCCCTGGCGCTGAAGAAGGCATATGTGATGCCGAAATGCATTCGCCGTTGAGGAAGCCTGGAAATGAAATAAAGCGGTCTCCCTGTTTACCTCACCTGTGGCCTCTAGTCTCTTCGTGTAGGAGATTGTTTGGCGAATTTTAGCGCGCAGCCAGTAACGCGCTCTGGAGGCACCTGCATCTCGAAGTGGCCTTGGTCTAGCTGGCACTGCTGTGGCAGACTTTGCAATTTTCCAGGGTACTGGATCACCAAGGCACGCCCCCGGGTCCAGGAGAGGATGGAGTGGTGACGGAGTTATCGAACTCTGCCCTGGGCGAGATAGGATTTCCAGTCTTGCCCCCGCTGCAGTTTATCCTGTGCCGTGGAGGTTGATGCGGTTTGGGGACTCAGAGGGACAGCTCAATTTACACTGCAGGCAGGGGAATTGGCTAGTTTCCATTGTGCAGCCAATATCCGCAACAACACCAAGTCATCTACCCGCCCTACTTACCGGGATTCCTACTGCATCTTGGGATGTGTAGTGCACACGCCCGGAAAGGACTACAATCGGTAAAGAAGGACAATGTGCCTGGGGGCGGGCGGACTCAAACCTATCGTTTGGGGGCTTTGACTACAACACACCATGGGACCTGCTACTCCACATTAGATCCCTGGCGCTGAAGAAGGCATATGTGATGCCGAAATGCATTCGCCGTTGAGGAAGCCTGGAAATGAAATAAAGCGGTCTCCCTGTTTACCTCACCTGTGGCCTCTAGTCTCTTCGTGTAGGAGATTGTTTGGCAAATTTTAGCGCGCAGCCAGTAACGCGCTCTGGAGGCACCTGCATCTCGAAGTGGCCTTGGTCTAGCTGGCACTGCTGTGGCAGACTTTGCAATTTTCCAGGGTACTGGATCACCAAGGCACGCCCCCGGGTCCAGGAGAGGATGGAGTGGTGACGGAGTTATCGAACTCTGCCCTGGGCGAGATAGGATTTCCAGTCTTGCCCCCGCTGCAGTTTATCCTGTGCCGTGGAGGTTGATGCGGTTTGGGGACTCAGAGGGACAGCTCAATTTACACTGCAGGCAGGGGAATTGGCTAGTTTCCATTGTGCAGCCAATATCCGCAA
The DNA here is from genome assembly GCF_964204655.1 of Triturus cristatus. Taxonomy (NCBI): domain Eukaryota; kingdom Metazoa; phylum Chordata; class Amphibia; order Caudata; family Salamandridae; genus Triturus; species Triturus cristatus. The sequence continues at coordinate 1,114,999,610 of NC_140581.1, read as the reverse complement.
CAACACCAAGTCATCTACCCGCCCTACTTACCGGGATTCCTACTGCATCTTGGGATGTGTAGTGCACACGCCCGGAAAGGACTACAATCGGTAAAGAAGGACAATGTGCCTGGGGGCGGGGCGGACTCAAACCAATCGTTTGGGGGCTTTGACTACAACACACCATGGGACCTGCTACTCCACATTAGATCCCTGGCGCTGAAGAAGGCATATGTGATGCCGAAATGCATTCGCCGTTGAGGAAGCCTGGAAATGAAATAAAGCGGTCTCCCTGTTTACCTCACCTGTGGCCTCTAGTCTCTTCGTGTAGGAGATTGTTTGGCGAATTTTAGCGCGCAGCCAGTAACGCGCTCTGGAGGCACCTGCATCTCGAAGTGGCCTTGGTCTAGCTGGCACTGCTGTGGCAGACTTTGCAATTTTCCAGGGTACTGGATCACCAAGGCACGCCCCCGGGTCCAGGAGAGGATGGAGTGGTGACGGAGTTATCGAACTCTGCCCTGGGCGAGATAGGATTTCCAGTCTTGCCCCCGCTGCAGTTTATCCTGTGCCGTGGAGGTTGATGCGGTTTGGGGACTCAGAGGGACAGCTCAATTTACACTGCAGGCAGGGGAATTGGCTAGTTTCCATTGTGCAGCCAATATCCGCAACAACACCAAGTCATCTACCCGCCCTACTTACCGGGATTCCTACTGCATCTTGGGATGTGTAGTGCACACGCCCGGAAAGGACTACAATCGGTAAAGAAGGACAATGTGCCTGGGGCGGGGCGGACTCAAACCAATCGTTTGGGGGCTTTGACTACAACACACCATGGGACCTGCTACTCCATATTAGATCCCTGGCGCTGAAGAAGGCATATGTGATGCCGAAATGCATTCGCCGTTGAGGAAGCCTGGAAATGAAATAAAGCGGTCTCCCTGTTTACCTCACCTGTGGCCTCTAGTCTCTTCGTGTAGGAGATATTGTTTGGCGAATATATATATATATATATATATATATATATATATATAGGATTACAGTGAGGGAAGATATTCTTATCTAAATCCTCAGCCAGCTGTCTTATAGCAAAATATGGCCAAATCCTATGTGCCCACTGATTTTAAAACAGCTAAAGGAAAGAAAAAGAGAGAGAAGCGGTCAATCAGTACACTCATGTCAACACATAACCCCCTGGTATCAAGTGTATATGTGCTAAAAAATGTGTAGAGGAAAGAGAAAGTATCTCACGTGCGCACCACCAGAGGAGCTACTGGTAGGTTCTCACCAGCTTGCCCACGTTTGTATCATCATCGATAACTTTCTCAAAGAAAAAGTGATGTGTTCAGTAGAAAAGGAAGTGAAAAAGATAGAAACCCCGTGAAAACAATGAGACTCAAGAAGTCTCTATTTAAAATTGGACTAGACTCACAAAAACTGGTCACTTTTATTCCGAACTGTGAGTCTGCACCAGGTTAAAAATACAGCATGTTGTAGACCACTTTAGTGACGACCAACAGGTTTCATTGCCAATTATTTTGTGGCAAATTCGTCAGGGCAACCGAGGTCAGCAATCACCTCCCTGGACATCTAACATCAAAAAGAGTGACTAGTAGGAGCTAAGGGCCCACATACCAGCTCCCACCACGTCGTAGGGATGTATATCGTATACACTTTTTATCCCTTCAAATAGCACTTTTGTTGCTTAGTATTTTGTCGCTCCCCAGGACTTCAAACCGGCATGCACACTGCCAGCCAAATGCCAGTCCACGCACACCGCCAGTCAAACGTCAGTCCACGCACATCGCCATTACATTTAAAAAATAAAAGCACAAATCCATTGTAAGTAGATACAAAACTACAAACACAGAAGCTCTAACTAAATTCATCACACTAATGCCAACCGTGAATCTGAACAAAAAATATAAAACAATACACACCAGGCAAGTCACTTTTACACTCACGGATCCTCCCAAAAACTCTTTTCCTTGTGGTACATTCTAAAACAAGCAGCCATACACAGCGCAGGTTTAGAAGGACACTCAGGGCAGTACATACGATTCTCCTACGAACGTCTTTGCATACAGACTCTACATCTCCTATAGGAAAAATCTTTTTGGGACGTGGGAGGAATGTGATCGGCAAAGTGGTGATCTTTCAATATAGCCACATCCTCCACTACTCCAACTCTAGGAACACTTGCCTGTTCCACTACAACAAGGCTGCCTATCACAGACACCTGATGTCATCTTTGACTCTGAAGAGCAATCCTTAAATACAATAAAAACATTAAATGTTGTTAAGTGGAAAAGATGGATAGACAACTTCTTATTCCAAATGTAAGCCTTACGAAGAGCACTGTAAGGTTCCAACTTCTGTGCTAATCTATCAACACAACCCATGTGCCTATTATAGTCTAAAATGCACACAGGTTTGCACCCTTCAGCAAACTGACCCCACACAGTCACAGGTGAAGAACTTTCATCATGGATGGTAGTCAGCATGTAGACATCTTTCCAGTCTTCACACTTCACAGCTTTAATTCATCACTACACAAAGCACGGCACTGTCGCCTCTCAAGTTTTTGATAAACAAGTTATTTTGAGTAACCTTAACGGTTAGAGTGGATTGTGTCACACGCAACAATGTCCAGTTTTACCAATTCCATGAACAACTGCACACTAGTATAGAAGTTATCTACATATAAATGGTGATCTTTGTTAAAAAGTCCTCTACCAAGTTCCCACACATTTTTCTCACTTACTCCGAAAGTGGACAGACAACCAGGGGGGTCAATCCTTGAATCCCTATCGGTGTACACCCTGAAATTATAGACATATCCACTCCTACTCTCAGACAGCATATACATCTTAATTCCATAATGTGCCCTCTCTCTTGCTAGGAATGTACCATCTAAAAAGCAAACCGTCCTTGAACAAAACTAAAGACTATTTCTTTCCCTGGAGCATAGATCCCTGAAAATCAATCTGTAAAGGGATCAAGGACAGGCAGAATCTTATAAAGACTGTCACAATCAGGGTGATCTTGTGGCAACGCTAAACCAATAATAAACAAAATACAGCATCCGAAGCAGAAGCAAATACCGATCATGACTCATGATTGCAGGAAATATAGCCGTTGCCATCAAGGGACTAGTAGACCAATATAAAGGCATTGATGGCTTCCTTATCAAGCCTGTCAAAAAAAGTTAAACTATCCACTCTGTACCCTGCAACATCAGTAAAGGTAGGCAATGCCGGCTGCACTATGTTTGGGGGAGCCCAGAGATCAGCTCTGCCAACGGGAAGCCTTGCAGCCCCAGGCTGCAATCCAGATGCCTTGTGCTGCACTATCAGCACATCAGTGTCCTCCTCTAAAACAGCCCCTTTATCTGCACTGAGAGTGGCTTCATCATCAGATGATTGCTCTCGGGCAGAAAGTTCACTGCCAGAATTTCCCACTCCCTCAGATGCAGGGTCAGTTTCTGAACAATGGTCAGAGGAACACTCGAAAAGCATACCAACAACCTGCTGTGCGGTCATCCTGCAGCAACCATAATCCTTACTAAGATAAGTATCTTCACAAACAAGTCAACAACAACCAGCACTATGTAAAAAAGTTATAAACAAAGTATGGCTTTATCACAAAAAACTATATACTCAAAAACACTACCACTCACTTTTCAGAGACAGCTAGACTTACCAGCACCTACTCTGCACAGACGCAGTAAAAACCAATGATATCCCACTAGAAAAACAAAACAAAGATAATTAAATCAAAGGACAACACCATAAGCATCGTGCACAAATGCAAAAAGATGTTCACACATAAATATCTACATATCCCTTGTGCTAGAGAGTTTTCTGCCCCCCCCCCCCGGGGGCAGATGGGCCTCTAAAGATTGCCAATCTGCCCCCCGGGGGGGCAGAATATGGCCAAAAGTAAATAAAGAGAAAATAATCCCCGATTGGGGGGCAACCCTTGGCCAAGGGGCTGCCCCAATGAATAATATATACACATCCCTGGTGCTAGGGGGTTTTCTGGCTTTCATATAGGGCTGATATGCCCCCAGTGATGGACAAAATCTATTTAAAAACATTATTATCCCCAAAACGGGTTGATTCTTGCCCAAGGGACCACCCCTAAACATATTATGAAGACATAACTGGGGTTAGTGGGTTTTCTGCCCATGGGCCTCAAAATAGGGCCGATCTGCCCCTAGGGGGAAGAAAATGAGCAAAAGTCATTAAAAAATAAATTAGCCCCAATAGGAGTGATCCTTGCCCAAGAGGCCACCCCAAACGTAAATTTACGATATCGCTGGTGCTAGTGTGTGTTCTCCCCCGGGAGCAGGTGTGCCTCCAAATAGGGTCGATCAGGGGCAGAAAACGTCCAAAAGTGATTAAAAATTAATATCAATATTCCTGGTGCTAGTGGGTTTTCTACCGCCCATGTGGGCAGAAGGGCCTCCAAATATGGCTGATCTGCCCAGGCAGAATATGGCTGAATCAATGTGCCAAAATTGCAAGCGACCCTTGCCTAAGGGGTCGCTTCCATTTCTGAAAAACAAATCTTTGGCTCTAGTGGTGGCATTCCTGCTACTGCATGATCGTGACCCCATGCGCAATCGTACAGCAGGAATGCCCTGCAAAGAGGCATCGAGGGAGAGGAAAAACTCTTTCCTCTTCCCTGATGCATCTATGCACACTGGAACCCCCACCTCTGGCAGGAAAAACCTACCTTCTCTCCGAAGCTCTGGAAACCAAATAGTTTCTAGCATGTCCAGCGGCTCTTCATGACGTCGGCGTGCGCCGACATCATCGGATTGCCGAGGGGGTGTCGGGAGTGGCAACGGAAGGGCTTCTGCTGTCATCCCTATTTTGGGGGCAGTGGCGGTCCATGGGGAGGGTGGGTGCCAGGATGGAACGGTTCCATCCTCAGCATGGAACGGGTAAAATAAAATAGGCACAATCGTGTCACGGTATGTGTCATGCTCATGTCTATGTCATTACAAACACCATTATATGAAAAGAGCATGGGCACACAAGTGTAAAATAACTAACATGTCACACTCGTGCATTTAACACTGTCAACGTGTGCTCAATTGCTTTTTCTGTTTGTCACCGGTAGCTTGCCAAGACCACTGTGTAGTTCTCACCCAAACAGTTAATTGCCTCGATTACTGACATAGCATTGTGTAAGGAGGGAGATGTGTAGAGTTCTTCCTGTAATGGAATGTAGAACTTGTTGTAGATTAGAATGTTGATCTTTGAAGGGAAGGTCAGTATTGTAATGCTGGAAGAATAGCTGGAGGTGCTTCCTTTACCTGCTACTAATAAAGATCATCATCATCACTACTCTGTGTTGGAAGTGGATCTTTACATTGGCGACGAGGATGGGATACATACTGCAAGGTATTATAATATCAAGAAGAGTGTCAAGAATCATCATTTTGTGGTTGGTGATTGGGTGGTCATAAAACGTGGGGGAATTGTTACTAAGGGTGAAAGCAAATTCTCACAACCAATACAAATTAAAATGGTGAAAAAGGACATTCTCATTATGACTGATGGTTCTGCCTGGAGCGTAGGAAATGTTTCAAAATGTAATGCCCCAAATGTGAATGTGGGGGATTAATGTTCTTCTTTTATTTTATTTATTTATTTATTTATTTATAAGGAAAAATGTAAGGAGGGAGATGTGTAGAGTTCCTCCTGTAATGGAATGTAGAACTTGTTGTAGATTAGAATGTTGATCTTTGAAGGGAAGGTCAGTATTGTAATGCTGGAAGAATAGCTGGAGGTGCTTCCTTTACCTGCTACTAATAAAGATCATCATCATCACTACTCTGTGTTGGAAGTGGATCTTTACATATTGCCTGTTTAGATCTAAAAGTGAAAGCAATGAGAGAAAATCATGGAATGGGCTATGCGCTAGGTACAATTGTCTGTGGATGTCACCTTGCTTCCTAATGATGGCTGCTAGGCTTAGGGATAGTGTAAATTTCCTGTAATTTGCAGAATAAAAATAGTGTATGGGACTGGCATTAGTGTGGCAAGGCAATGGCCGTGTACAGATTACAAGACAAATCGTACTAGCTTGTGATCGCTTGGTTCAGTCTAGCAGGTTGAGCTCATAGGTTAAGTGGAAGATCTGATTATATGACTCAACTGACTCGACTTGAGAAGCACTATGCCTCATTTTTGAATATTCAAGATGTTCGAGGAGGGCATAGGGTTTAAACTTCTGCTCATTTGGAAAATAAGGAACTGAAAGAAAGGTCACCTGGAAGTGTTTAGGCTTTGCAGTGCTGGGCTAAAAAATTTAAATGTATTTTATTTTATTTTATATGCCTTGGCTGGACTGAGCTTGGTGCTGAGTGCTTAATATTTAACATCTAATGTCAACTAGGCTACAACAATAAACGTGTGTTAGATATCACTTCAACACACAGAAGAGATGTAAAAAGAGCCATGATCAGTTGTTTCAGGGGTGTCATATAAATCTAACAGTATGATGAAGCATGTATCACCTTTGTCACAGATGTGGTATGCATCATCAAGTACAGTTTTAGAACCTCTGTTTATTTGTTGAAGTCAGCTATAAATTCAGAATGGTAATTGGCCAGTAATCCTTTCTTTGCAATGACCATGGTGACACAGATGCAACAACTTTTTGAGGGCTGAAGCCAGCTATGGAAGGTTGGCAACTGAGCAGTAGTTTACATGTTGGGCAAGATCTTGATTGTATTTTTGGGGAATAGGGTTATCGGTATAGTGGGGCTGAGAATATGCCTTGGTCATAAGTGACAATAATGTGGGCATGCCAAGTGACTTGATATATGGAAAATGTGTCTTTAATAAGTTTGGCTGGTAAGGATTATTGATGTACTTAGTTGTTTATGAAATGTCTGATTGTTTTTGCTAATTAATCAGTTGAAATGAGAGTGAAGGAGCCCCCGGAATTAGAACATGTTAGTGCAAGAACTGGAAATATAGAATTCATTTCAAACTGGTGTCTAATAATTTGAATTTTATCAGCAAACATATACATTACATAATTTGATGAATGGTGTTATCTGTGGTTCCCCACGGAGAGTGGAGGGGTTAGTAATATAGCAGACCAATAAGGGGATTATTTACATGCCCAATGCGCCACCGGATCGTCTCTTTTTTTGACGTTCCGGTGGTGCACCGTGCAGATCCATATATTTGCAAGGCCACAAAACGTCACCCTGTGTGGCTTTTCTTGGCTACGTAAATATGGTGTAATGCAACGCAGCGAAATTCACTGCGTTCCCTCACATTGAGTTGGGGAGGAGTACCATGGGGGTTGTGGTGGGTGTTCCCACTCAATGCCTATGGTTTTTGACACATCCTCAGATTTACAACATAGCCTAAATCTAGAAATGCATCAAAACGATGCATCTCCACAGGGCAGGCACAACAGTTGTTTTTATGAAGGAAGGTGTCCCTTCCTGCACAAAAACAACCAGATTTTAACGCAGGCACCCTTGCACCAAGGCGCTAGAGTTTCTGTAATGGTGAAAGGTTGCATACACGGCACAAACTCAAAGGAAAGGACAGGGATGCATTGTATTGCCATAAATAATACGTATCCCTGCACTTTCCTTATGACGCAGTGCGGTGCTGCAAGCTGGCTTGCGGCGCCATGTAGCTTCATTTTCTTGTATATAAGCCACCAATAGTTTTGTATTTAGAGTATTTGAAGAGGAGATTTTTTGCTTTGGAACATAAGCATTTGTAAAGGTAATATTGAATTATTTTCATAGCTTTCTTAGTTTGATGAGTATCAGAGACAATTCTTTATTTTTCCACTCATTTATACCTTCTCTTAAAATGCTTGGGTAGGTTTTGAGAGAACTATGGTTGGCTTGGTTTGTATCTACTATTTTTTTAGTTGCAGTGGAGGTAATTGATCCATGTGAGAAATTGAATTGTTGGCGGAGGGGTGTGTGAGGCCTTCTCAAACAACACCCTTTATCTCTTTATCTTGTTAAACTGTAAAAGTCACTAAATTAACCTGTGCTTAACCCTCTGGCAGCTTGGAACAAAAGCAATGAGGCTTGACTTAGAGGCAATGTGTAGAGTATTTATGCAGCACACCAAAAGTAATGACGTGAAAACACAACACAAGAAAAATTCCACACCAATTTAGAAGAATAGTGTAAAAAGTAATACATTTTGACAGCAACATGGCAAAAAAAACAATCAGTTAAACTGGAGATATACAAATTCAAATATTTAGATTGGTATAGCGCCTGGAAGCACAAAGCGCCACTAAGTCATTTGGTTGTTGTTAGAAATAGGATTTCTGGTTGGCTAGGGCATGCACCTACACCAGGCAGAAACCACCATTCTAGTCAGGGCATGGGAGTTACACACTGAAGATAACCCCTGCTCACCCCCTTTGTGCTTGGCAGAGCAGTCAGGCTTACCCCAGTGTAAAGCGTTTGCGCAACATACTCACACAGCAGCGACACACTAGGCACACTACAAAAGAAACTCCACAGAAGCATATATAAAATAGCCTTTGTATTATCCATAAAAAAACATTAGAACACAATCACATATATTCACTGTGCAACCATGCACTTGCCATGAATTTACAGGGATTACATGAATCACGGTGCCAATCAGCCACTGTCATAAACCTTACAGTTGGGCTACCCAGTACTTACTGGCATGGTTGTGCTTAGCATAACACATTATGCCTAAGCATCTGCAACAGTGCACCATAGCAAACACTGGCAGCAGTGCACATTCCATAAACATCTCATGCCCTTCTGAGGTATACCTGCACAGTATCCCACATATTATAGCCCAGTCAGCAAGACAGTAAATATGTCGGTGTGTCCCACGTAGAGGCCATTGGAAAGCGGCAGGCCTTTCAATGCTGATTGTAGTGTGTAGAGCTATATGACCTCACTGTACTGACCTTGGTCAGGAGGCCTGTGTGACTATTTCCAGCACTACCGTAGTACTTTGGTGCAGCGATACCTCCGTGGAGGATTCCCCTTACACTCCGACTCAGCCCCGTCGTTCTGAAGGCACGTAATCAGGCAGCTGCCTGTGCACCCCCGTGGCAGCTGCAGACAGCTGGATTTCCTCCTCAAAAGAACTCCTCAATGCCACAGATTTGCCAAGTTGGTGGGGATGCCTCGCTCGGTCCTCCAACGACTGTGGAGGCCTTGTTGGGCATCTCGTACAGCGAGAAGCCTCCGCTGGGCTAGGGCCTCCCATCTAGACAGAGGAGACTCGTTTCCAGCCACACACATGGAGCAAAGTCTCTGTCGACTCTAGCTCCTTCCTGCTCGCCGCTGTGGGTCCTGCCCACAGTCAGGCTTAGACGCTGCCTGACTTCCAGCAGCTTCTTGATGCCAAAACACCTTCCATGCCCGCTGTCGGGGGGGGGTTGAGCCCACTCCTCTGGCTCAGGAAGACAAAGCTACCTCCATGTGCAGCACTGAGCAGGGGCCCACACTTTTGGGCAATAGGTTTTTCAGCGCTTTCCAAGCGCACTTTGATAAAGACAAAATCAAGCAAAACCAAGCTCTCCGCCTGCACTCAGCCCCTGGATCAAAGGCAGAGAATCTGAAGTGCTTCTCCAGCACAGGGGCAGTCCCCTCGTTCTGGACTCTTTGAAGAGTACTGGGGGCACACAGTTCCAAGAGAGCAGGCGACATAGATGGAGTCCCTCCAGCAGCACAGCCCACAAGGCACAGTCACAGTGACGGTTCCCTGCCAGCACAGCAATCCCCTGGTCCAATGCAGTCTTTTCCAGTTCCAAGCAAGCACAGTTCAAAAACATGGGGTCACAGCCCCATTACTTCTACTCCACAAAGTCTTTGTTCTGCCCTGGTACAGGGCCCTGGACCCAGTGTAAACCAGTTCATGGGGCACTTAAAAAAGTATCACTTACAGTGCACAACACTCCCCATTGTAAGTGTAAGCCCTGGCCCCAGACACACCACGGGGGCGGAGCCATAATTATGGAAGGCAGGCACAGCCCTATTCAGGTGCAGGTGCTACTCCTCCCACCACTCCAAATGCAGACCAGGCCTATTCAGCCTAGTGCTGGCTCATCCAGACTCTCTGGAGACACTGCACTTCCTCAGCCCCTGTCACTCCAAGGCCAGACAGTCAATACACAACAGGCAGGCGCAAAAACACATAGCACACAGAAATGCTTACTTGGAAATGGCATTTCAGTAGTGATAATAAATCCGCGAACACCAATATGCAGCATTTATCACCACTATTCCACACATACCAAATTTGATCACGCTACCCCTCTCATGTCAGTAATTAACATGGAAACACATATCAGGGAATCCCCAATGCATTCCTATGAGAGGACAGCCTCACAGCAGTGAGAAACCAAATAGGCTGTTTGTCACTACTAGGATATACCACACAGTTAAGGCCCATGTCCTACCTTTTACCTACACCGCACCCTGCCCATAGGGCTAGCTAGGACCTACTTTAGGGGTGACTGATTTGTAGTAAAAGGGAAGTCACAGATGTGGTAACCACTTTATGTGCCACGTCACAGTGGAAGTAAACTGCACGCACAGGCCCAGCAGTGGCAGAGGCCTGAGACAGGTTTGAAAGGCTACTTTGGTGGGTGGCACAAGCAGCGCTGCAAGCCCACCAGTAGCATTTAATTTATTGGCCCTGGGTATGCGAGATACCACTGTACAAGGGAATGACAGGTAAATTAAATATGCCAAACAGGTGTAGACCAATCTTACCAAGTTTACCATAGAGAGCCCATGCACTTTAGCACTGAACAGCAGTGATAAAGTGCCCAGAGTCCTAAAACCACTGATGACAGAAAAAATACAGGAGGAAGGCAAAAAGTTCTGGGATGGCACTGCAAAAAGGGCCAAGTCCAACAGTTGTGCTAGACCAAGGGAAAGTCATAAGTTCAGGCTGACCACAATGGAGCACCGGCCAGATACAGGGACCAGGTTACTTCCTCTGAAAAATGTATCTTCTCAAAATCTGATGCGAAGAGCCCAGTTCTTGGCGGAGTAGGCGGCGAGGAGCAGGGAGAGCATCAGGGATGGTCATCGCTGTGGCGCAAAGAGCAGGCCTGAGCATCACGGACAGTCATCATTGTAGCACGAAGGTTTTGTCGGGAGTCACGGAGGATCATTGCTGGAGCTTCTTGTTGGCTGTCACATTGGTCTCGCTATGCTGTAATGCAAAGAGCAGATCTTGCGTTGCCAGTCATCGCTGACAGTTGCTGTTGCGTAAAGAGTCAGGTTCACTGAAGCTTCACATTGCCAGTTGCCAAGTACCACAAGTTCTTGGTGTGAGCTGGCCTGTTCACGGTCGTGAAGAGTCCAAAACCTTTGTGTTCAGAGGACTGCACTCTGATGCTAACCAAGAGCTTAGGATCTGGGGAGGCACATCTTGGGGATCAGGGACTCACTCTTGCAGAGGCCAGCACAGCTCAGACAGGTACAGCTACAGGTCCAGGCAGGTCCAGTTACAGCAGGTAAGCTGGGCATTTACAGAGATTGATATGCCCTTGTAGCTCTCAACAAGTGGTCAGTCAGCTGACCCTTGGAGTCACTTCAGGCAACCTTGGATGAAGGGAGCAGATCTAGTCTTCCTTCTCAGCTAGCAAGGCAGGCCTTAGGCAGCAGGACAATCCTTTGGCAGCAGGGAAGTCCTTCTTCTGTAGTATCCACGTGCCCAGGAGTCTACTGAAGAGTTGGTCTGTGTGTCCAATATGTATTCCTGATGCCAGCTTTGAAGTGGGTGGAACTTCTAAACTTCCATCCACATCTAGTTCTGGAATTGACTTCCTCCCTGCCCTGGTCCCAGGATATCTGGAGTCACAAAAGGCTTGTGTGATATTCTTTGTGTTTCAGCTGAGGCAATTCCTTTGAAGTACCAGCCACCCCTCCCACCCTGCCAACACCCATTCCCCTTTTATGATAGTGGGTCTGGAAGGAATACACAAAGGCCAACTACACCTAGTCATGTGACCCACAACACAAGCCTAAGGCACCACATTTTTAGGACATGAAAATGCCAACTTTATAAAAATGTGTATACAAACATGAAAGGAAGCCCTGTTTGTTACTTTCAAAAAGGCTTCTTCGGTACAGACTGAAAATTTAGTCAGACCCTGCAAATAAATTGCATAATACTATTCAAATATGCATTTGCCATATCACTTTATAGTTTATGTTTAACAACCATAGAACAGAGCACAGAGGTAGCACTTACATAAATTCAAAAATACTAAAGAGTGTGTGCCCCGCATAAATCAAGAGGCATGCTGTATGGTGCCACAGTGACTGATCTTTACGTGCCTCCCAACACCTATGATGGTTGTAAAAGATGAATGCACAAAAATCACAATATAACAAAAGTTATAATACATATTCACATGGCACTCCATTGCAAATACATATGGAACAGAGCACCAGTACAGACTATTTTGATCATTGGTGTGGCTGGAAGTATTTCTGTTTATACTCCCACTCTAAATGTACACTGGTGAAAAACATGGAAGTAAGTAAATGGTAGGGCTTAGTCGGTCCAATCTTTTGCCCTCCCAAGACTTTCTTGAGCACGTTTACTCCAACTTTATTTCAACCCCATATAGTCAACGTGTTTTGTCCTCCAAATCCCACTCTAAATGTACACTGGGGCAAAACATAGTCGAAAGTAAATGTGAGGGATTGGCCAGTCCAATCTTTTGCTCTTCCATGACATTCTTTTATTTTTTTTATTTGAACACATTACAGATGCACTTTGCGTATTGCAAAAGTAATAGAAATGAACAATAGACAGTGAGACATCAGCTTAACATACCTTCATAGGCATTTTTTTCCCAATGGAAAGGAAACATTTGTGGTTATGACATTTGGCACAGTACACAGGTCATATGTGGCATACATAAGAATTCCCGTGAGTAGATTACCAGTTTAGGTATGGTCCCCTGCTGAGGGTATCAATTGTTAAGAGGTTGTTACAGGAGGTCTGTCCACAAGGGTCCCCAGATATCCTTGGGTCTGGAGGTTCTCAGTAAATCTTCTGATGGAGTACCAGCTGTTTTGACAATATACCATATCCCGAATCCAATTTGTTTAAGTGGGATTAACATTGCTGCCCCAGTGCTGGGCTAAATGTCGTTTTGCTAATAATAGAGCCACATTGCGCACTTTCTCGAGGCGGGTGATTCAACTTTAAGCAGTCCTAGCAAACAGATAGCTGAGTCGCATGTTATAGATTCAGATATCATTTCAGTCAACACTTCCGTTACATGTATCCATTATTGGCTTTCAACATGACAAGTCCATGCCACATGAATGAAATTATCCTCTACCCTCCCTCACCTGATAAAGTTATAATCAGCTTGTAGCCCATATTTATATAATTTGGAAGGCATGTAATATATTTGATGTAGGAATTTGAAATGAGTGATTCATAAGTTGCAGTTAGAGGTTAGGCTATGTAACTGTGAACAACAGAAACTCAAGTCCTCCTCGACCAGCGGGTTTCCCAACATAGTGTTCCATCACTCCCTCGCCTTATCAGTGGTCTGTGGCCTATCCGCCTGTACAGCAACATATAGGTGGGTATAGAGATGCCTACACGTGTCGGCTGTGAAGAGTACCTGCAACGTTTTCAACACTGGGGGTTCATCCAGAAAGCCAGGATAAAGTTCCCACATCACCACCCTAAGCCTGTAGTATAAGAGGATGTGAGTGGAGATGAGCTGTTTGCATTGGTAAATGCATCAAGCGTTATAAATGTACCCATGGGATATGTGTAGGAAGGTGGAATCTGACTGCATGGTTACCCCCACTTTTTTCCTGGTGTTTTGCTGGTTTTCGACTAGTCTGACTGGGATCCTACTAATCAGAACTACAATTGATCTGCTTTCTCCCTAAATTGATTGCATGTACTTTAGGTACACTCCAGATTGGATTCTGGGGTACCCTTATACGTCCCTAGTATATGGTATACTATGTACCCAGGGCATAGGTACCCCAGAGGCCTCCCAGGGGCTGCAGCATGTATTATGCCACCCCTGAGAGACCATTCAAAATGACACCACAGGTCCGCTACTGCAGCCTGTGTAAGTTGGTGCATGCACCCCTTACTTAGATATAGGTTCACTATATCTATCCTATATCACTGCACAGATTGATTTGGACTGCCATAGGGGTGACCTATCAGTCACCCCTATGGCAGGCCAAATCAATCCTGAAGGCAGCTATTCTGAGGACTGTATCCCTCGTGGGGACAGTGCAACCCGAACCCCTGTGCACTGTGTACTTTTGCAGCAGCAGATGCCTTTCGGCGACCCCTGAGGCTTTGCTCTGGGCTACTTGTAGTCCTGACCCCGAGCAGTAATTGCACCGAAGATTTCCAGCCTACACTCCACAAGTGTTCCGTGGGCTGGTACTTTGTGATTCAGCTCGAGGTCCCTTCGCGATCCCTGGTCCGTTGGCCTGTGGGTCCATGTGAAGGTAACTTTGACTTTCCGTGGGCTTTCCTGGTTGCTCCAGACGTGCCCTGACTCTCCATAGCTTGGGGAGTCTCCAGGACCTTGCTGGTCCTCACCGAAGCATCTTTCATTTGACCGCGTGGGTTGCAGTTGCCAAGGCTTGTTAGTGTTCAATCCGGACACTGACCCCCCCCAGCACTCGACATCCTTCGTGGAACAGCTCACCTCCCAACTTTGGTTGTCTTCGATGTCTCTTGGTCCCCGTGGCTGCAGAGTCAAGCTCTTCTCACCTGAAACACCCGACATCGGTGGGCATTCGTCTATCGTGCTCCTGGTCACTGTGAAGTGACCCAGACTCTCTCCCTTCTGCTTTCAGGTTCTTCTCACCTCGGATCCAGGCTTGGATTCCACCGGACACTTTTCATCTTCCCGCCAGCAGCACTTTTCCGCTTCACGCCATTGAAAACTAGAAGGTTTCCGACATCACTTGACCCCTATGCAACCGGCTCCTCTGGGATAGGTAACATGGGTATCTCAGTACTCTCAAGGGTGCTGGCCTTAGAACCTTCCATGTTTAACTGGGTTTGCTTAAAGTCCTCTCCGATGTGTCCTTAATCTTTAATATTCCAACCGCGACTTTCCCATAGAGTTGTACGGAGCTCGCGTCTGTGTTGTCACACTGCACTCGTCCTCCGTGGGTCCGCTGTGTCACTAATTTGGGTGGTTCCTTGGGGTCCCAGCGATTCTACGTGCTCTAGGCAATGTGTCTAGCCAATCGTGGTTGTTATACCACTTTCTTAGTATATAGTTCGGTCTCCCCTGGAGCCCGCTGTGTATTGTGCTATTTACTGTCGTACTAGTGATTTATTATTGTGTGCTTTGTTCTCTAATCTCATAAAGAGGTTAGTAGAGAGTGTTTAGTAATAAATACATATATTTTATATATTCCTTGTGTGGTTCTCCGGTCATTTGGTCATTCAGGTGGTTATAATCTGGTAAACCAAGCTGCTTTACATTCCTTCGAGACTTAGCCTGAAGGCTGCTCTCCACAGCTACTACTAGGAAGGCTTTCAATAAAGGTTGTCTTTAACGTAATCATCAATAAGGGTTGTTTGGACTGGTACAAGGTGCCCACTTTAATTAGTGGTCAGCATATACAAGGCCAACTTCTCATAATATGCATCCCCCATCCTTCTGAAACCAGCATGTGCTAGGATTTTCAGCGCAATGTCCTCTTGAGTCACTGATATCTCATGGTTGTGTCTCAAAGGCATCGCCGGTGAATACAAAGGCAGTCTCCCCATCCCCCCAGCCTCCGCCATGCTGACAACATGGTCTGTAGAGTGTTGAGTGATTGATTGATTGATAAGGGATTTGTATTGCGCTACTTTGCCCAAGGGCGTCAAGGCGCAGATGATGGAAAACAATCAGCCAAGTAGCAGGAAAGAGACATTAGGGATAGGCCTCAGAGAAGAGCAGATTGTTGATCTCTATGTGCATTATGTTCTCTCTTTTGTGAGCAGAATAGGATGGGCATCGTCACATTCTACCGTGACAGGTGGGTGTGGATTTATGTGTGGTTTTCCAATAGTGTATGAATTGTGCTTGTGCGCAGAGGTAGTATAAATAGAGATCAGGTACATTAAATCCACCCCTCCTGTACGGCAATGTGAGGACATCCCAGCCGATTCTTGACTGTTTGTCGGCCCATAATAGTATATTCAAAAGGGACTTGAGCATCTTGAAAAAGTGCATAGGAAGTGTTATTGGTATGTTGACAAAGAGGTACAGTTGCTTGGGCAAAATGACCAATTTTAGTACCGCAACTCTGTCCGTCAATGATAATGGCATTCTTGCCCAACCTGCAACGTGGTCTTCTAACTTAAACACATGGCATCCATAATTCTCCGTTTCACCAATTCAGGTTCTCTATGTAAACATATCCCCAAATATCTGACTGGCTCAGTATCCCACACCAGCGGGAACTCCAACTTGCACTTGGAGTCTCCAATGTAAGAAATAAGACAACCGATTTGCACCAATTAATACTAAGAGTAATATAGAAATCTCACATATTCCCATATAACCAGTGCCAGGTTGACAGAAGGATCATGGACGTATAACACAGTATCGTAGCATATGGTATATGCTGAGAGGACGGAGTCCCTATTTCATGGCTGCTCTGACATGTCACTGTCATATTATACAAGCCAACGGTTCTAGGATTACCGCAAATAATAAAGGCAACAGGGGGTAACTCTGTCACATTCCTTGACCTTTGTGGAAACCCTCAGAGACATGTCCATTAATGTGTACTCTCGCCATCGGTTTGGTGTACAGCAGCTTGATCCAGCGGGTGAATTCTTGTGGCATGCCTATGCATGTCAAAATAGCCCCATGCAATAGAATCAAATGTTTAGCAGCATCCCATAATGCCACCACCACTCGTGGAGTAGGGTCCAATTGATGCATTTATGCGTAGTAGAGCAGGAATGTGTAAAACTCGACTGGTCGGGCACGATCAAGGCAGGTAGAAGTGGTTGCAATCAAATTGCCAATATTTTGGCAAGTATTTTCATATCTATATGTATTAGAAACAAGGGACAATAGGATGTGCATGCTTCTGGGGACTTACCTGGCTTAAGTAGAGTCACTATTAATGCCTTCCAGAGAGAGGGGGGTAGCCTTTGAGTCTGATAGGCATCTTCATAGACAGCCAGGCCATGTGGCACCAACAGTTCATTATATTCTTTATAAAATTCCTCGGTCAGCCCATCAAGGCTAGGGGATTTGGCGTTTGGGAACTTACAAATTGCTTCCTTAGCATCTTCCACCATAAAAGCCTGCATAAGGTACTCCTGCTGTCCAGGTGACAGCCATGCCAGCACCACGTCTTTGAGATATTGATTTATGGCATTCAGGTTAGCAGTGGGTCCAGCACTGTACAGAACTGCATAAAATCTCGTAAAGGCAGATAATATGTTGGGAGTATGAAAGTGTGCCTGCCAGTCTGTCTCAAGAATTTTCACTATATGCCCGGCGTCTCATGATCCTCTCAGTTTATGTGGATCACAGAGGTGTGCAGCCCCTAGTGGGAGGGGAAAGGGAGGTCTTACTTCGTGATGCCCTCACAGATCCAGAGGGATGTCATGCTTCATCATTGGGCCAAGCTCCTCGTCAGGCCGGCACTGCAATGCCCGGCGGGCTCCTGTAAACGGGGCTCTTTGGCAGAGATCTTGTGAAGAAGCCGTAGGGTGCGTGCAAGAGTGAGGGCTGGGTAGTGCACAGGGTAGTGAGTTAAAATAAGTCTATAGCTGTCCTGCTATCAAATGTTTTATTCCTGCGGTAGCTCAGGCCTAATTAAAAATGTGAGAGAGCCCTACACGGATGTAATGTTCCTAGAGGGTTGGGGTGGTGTAGTGGGTCGACACATTTCGTGCCCTATTAGCCCCTAATGGGTCTGGTGGCACTTCATCAGGACCAAGTCAAATAAAACAGTGAGTGGTGCACTACCGCTGGTCTCGTTCTCTAAATTGTGTCTGATGACCAGGCTGCAGTAGGGTGAACCCTAGTAGACTTAAACCAGGGTAAGAGACCCATAGTATTAGAGTCTGCGGCTGACAAGGGAAGCAGAGCACGTCGTTGCTCTGAGGGATGGGTGGCAAACCGACACTCGTCTGTCCTACCCTTGCTCTGGGCTCTCAGCCTATGTGCAAGCATCCGTCCACGCCTCCGCCCATCACTGTATGACCATGCCACGTGACACTTAGACAGAAAGTTTAACTCCTCTGCTGCTAAATCATGATATTCTGTCAATTGCTGTCTAGTTGCAGCTAGAGTGACTGTATTTGACAAGGTCTCATAGTTGTGTTCAAGTGTATGTAACATGCCTTCTGCTTTATGTATTTGGGTGCTAATCACCATTAGGACCCCTATCTGGGTGGGCATACCAATCCCTTGAATTATTACATTGAAGTGTTCCCATAAGGTGCCCATACCTTCTACATTTCCAACATTCTTGTCAAAATATTCAACTATCTCTGTACTGACATCTTCCCTAAAAACTGCATCTAACAGGGCAGTAGTGTGAAACCTCCATGCTAAAGGGGTGGAGCCATATTTGACATTGCTTATCTTAATTTCACTGGTGCATGATCTGAAAATGTTTTCTGTAAATGTGCCACCTCCTCCACCATTGGACAGATCTTCCTGGACACCAGCCAATAATCCACCCTGGACCAAGGACACAAATGTACCTCTTGTTTATGGGGATTGTGCAGACACCATGCGTACACCTTACCACATTCTTCCATACCTTTACAGATAACCTTCTCAGATTGTTTGCCATGCCATTCGAATACTGCCATCCTGTTCATGCCAAATTCCAGGTATGTATTAAGATCTCCTCCCCATAGAACTAGACCTGTGGTCAGTTCAGGGACATATCTCCATACAGTGGTGTAGAGCTCTGGATCATCCACATTTTGCATGTTTGTATTAACCAGGGTGAGGGATGTACCTTCCATGACATTTTCAAGCACTTTTAGTCTGACTTCATTTCACCCCAATATAGTTGACGCATTTCATCCTCCAAGCTTTTGGATGTCTCCTCAGGACCTGGGCTGGGCTCAGTGTGCTATAGAGTAACACAAGTTATCTTTCAGTTCTTGCGATAGAAGGGGGGGAATTATTGAGTGAAAAAAATTGGGTGCTTTTTTACTTATGCTCACGCCTTTTAGAGGACTGTATATCTTGTTCTCAGTATTGTAAGGTATATAGAACTGTACATAGAGATTCAAAAGGACACAGACCAGTCCAAGTCCCGAGGAGACTTCCAAAATTGTGGAGGACAAAACGTGCTAACGCTTTTTGGGTGAAATGAAGTTGGACTAAAAATACTTAAGAATGTCATGGAAGGGCAGAAGATACGAGTGACCATGCCCTTCCATTTACCTGCTTACACATTTTGCCCCAGTGTACATTTTGAGTGGGAATATAAAAAAAATACTTTGTACCACGTGGATGACCCATACAGTCTGGACTGGTGTTCTATTATTTCTTTGCAATTATTGGAGTGCCATGTGAATATGTTCTGTTTGTAACTTTTGTAATGTTATTTTTGTACATTTGTCTTTTACAACCATTATTGGCGTTGGGGCTCACATAAGGATTAGTCACTGTGACACCAACACAACACGCCTCTTGATTGATGCGGGTCACTTACTGTTTAGTATTTTGAAATGTATGTAAGTGCTTTATTTTTATGTGAGTCATCAGTTTAATTTAGATTATGATAGACTACCTCTGTGCTCTGTTCTATGGTTGTTACACATAAAATACAAAGCCTATTCAAATGGTATTGTGCAATTTATTTGCAGAGTCACACTGAATTTTCACAGTCTGTAGTGAAGAAGTATTTTTGAAAGTAGTTAGCAGGGCTTTTATTTGTGTTTGCATACAGTATTTACATGGCCCAGCCCTGTGTTTGCTTTACAAGAGCCTAACCCCATTCCATGAATCAACTTAATAAAAGTGGCATTTTCAGAATTGTGACTCAAGGTCGGACTTAACCATTAAAGAGGATTTTATATTATAATTCTTTTGAGACCAATCATGACATTCTTCTTGTTCCCAAGCAAAAATTATCACTTATTAAATGTAATAGGGTAACCTAATGTCATCTTGATAATTGTAAATATTTATTAAGCGCTTTAAGAAAAAATATTTACAGTGATTTTATAATCTTGGCTCAGCCGTATACCTGATTGTTTAATAAGATGGTGTCTTTTATAGCTTTTATATTGCAAGATTTTAATTAATTAACAATATTTTATTACTATTCTATGGGAGAGGTACTCTTCGCTTAAAATGAATTAAGAGTTTTTCATTGCAAGGTCATGCAAAACGTAAAAGTACGTGTCCATCTATTTAAATAGAATACACCCTGCCCTATGGGAATTTTAGGTACTATCCTAGAGTTGACTTATATGTATTAAAAAGAAAGGTTTAGGAATGACTAACAAAAGTTTATTCTGCCAAGTAGATTGGCAGTATAAAACTGCCCACAGGCTGCAATGGCAGGCCTGAGGCATGTTTAAAAAGGCTACTTAAGCGGGCGGCACATTGAATGCTGCAGGTTCAGTAGTAGCATTTAATTTACAGGCCCTGGGTACATGTAGTACCACTTTACTAGGTGCTTACAAGTAAATTAAATGTGCCAATTGGGTGCAAAGCAATTTTACCATGTAGCACCAGCACTTCAGCACTGGTTAGCAGTGGTAAAGTGCACAGTCCTGCAAGCCAACAAAAACGGGTTCAGAAAACAGGAGGAGTGAAGGCAAACAGTATGGGGTTGACCCTGTGGCCAAGTCTAACAATCTAATACTGCTTCCAAGTTACTTTGTAATTTGTTACCATTTTTGTATCTTTATTTGGGTATAAATGCTTGAGAACAGGAGCAATGTGACGGTGGTGGCAGAAGGGTTGAAATTTATCAGGAACAATCAAATCTTGTCTGTGCGGGGAGTGCTATTGGGAGGTGGTGAGCAAGGGGGCACATGAAGAAAGGAAGAGGGATGTAATATGTTAAGTCAGTTGTTATGAGCGAATTTCATGTGGCACCCTACTAATCACCAAAAGTAGGAGCACGCATTTTACATCAAAAAGGGTCAGGGGATGTATCAGAGTGCATTACAAAGTGCAGCCAAGGGAATGCAGAGAGATGGTTTCTATATAGGTTTAAGAGCTTAGCTCGGTGTCGGTTAAAGTCTCCCTTGGGGGTGCTCTCTAAGAACCATTTTGACAACATTTCCGAAAGTAGATCTTCTCAATTTAGATGTTCATATTTTCCCTGCTTCCTTCTAGCTTTTTGTGCAACCGTGGCTTTTTTCCTTTTTCCTCATCTTCACATCTATATCAAAGGGAATTAGGGTTTCTCTACTTCTCTGTTGTACATGCAGCAAAAAGTGTGTAAGTATGTTTCCCCCATGTGTTTGCACCTGTGCACGCTCTCTGGCCTCTATTATTAAGCAGATTGGCAAATGGGTTGCAGCTTGTAAGAGGATTGTGCAACATCTAGTCCAATGGTGATGGTTGTTGGGGGATTTTTTCTTGTGGGTGTCATTATGCGTTGCCTACTTTCTGTCTTTGTGCAGCTCATTTTGTTAGGCCCGCTCATTTATTGTGGGCTCTTCTGTACCCTGGATCCTGGGTGATATATTTTGTGGCAGTGTATTGGTGCTAAGCACTCAGTGTTTCGAGATCATGTATGTAGGTGCACACTGATTATGTGCATGTCCCTTCATAATGCATTCTGTACTTTGTAGCGCATTGTTGCATAATGTGTGTCATTGTACTGTAATCAATGGGACTTCCTTACGTTTTTGTGATTTTCGCGTCAGCTTTGCAGGAGCCTTTCCATTCGGCTCTTTGATTGATAGATGCACTTCAGCTTACGGATGTGTATTTTCATTTAACTATTTTTCATGGCCTGCTTGATGGGGGTCATCAAATGAGAAAGTTTGAAAGTTATAGTTTTGTTTGGAAAAGTAGTTTAAACCTATGCGTAATATAATAAATATCTCAGACACTGTAGTACAAAATGTTCAGCATCAGCAAAAATGTGACATTTCCGGCTGCATATTATTAAAATGGTGAATAACCTGTGCTTACTTTGTAGAAATCTTTGTCGGTGCCCAAATATTTCTTAGAAGTCTGCCTCTGCCTTTCACCAGTGGTGCGGTCCACTGCATGCATACCTGTCCTGGATCTATCCAGGACTGTGACTTGAGGACCCCCAACCTGCCTTACATCCTGTCATATACCACCTCCTCCTGAGGTTCTCCTTACACTACCACCCTGACCATGATGTCCTTTGCCCTATTACCCCTTGAAACTCCACTCCTGTTGCTCCACATTCATTATTCCCCCTTGCACTCAGCAGGGGAAAGAGGGGCAGGCAGGCTAGATGTGCCCCCAGGATTGAACAGTGCTTCAAGGCTAGTTCCCAGGACTGGAGTGTGATTCTGCTTCTTCAGATCCTGCCAGGATTTTTTGTACTCCTTGGAGTATGTAGGCATTGGGCTCGCCTTGCAGTGGATGTGCTGTTAGTGCTGCCGCTTTTGCCCCTGAGAGGCAAGGACCATGCCCTTGGCTCATGATATAGAAAGTCTGTCTTTTGACACATTGGGGCTTATATACAAGCCCCTTGCGCCGCTGGTGCTTCACTTTTAAAATAGGAAAAAGTGATGTACCGGTGATGCAAGGGGCTTGTAAAAAACTCCATTGTGTCTAGACAATGGTACCTTCTGAAGATGGGTTTGCCAGCAGTCACGGCTACTTCACACTATCTAACACAATTCCCTACAACGCAGGATTGCCTGGGCTTGTGTGGCCTCCAGTGACACAGACATACAGGCAGTGCCAGGCCCAGGGTATATGGTAGCTGTGGATCCAAAGTTCCTGTGGGCTAATCGACTTATACGTACTTGGGTCGGATCTGGCACTCTTTTTTGAAAATTGGGATAATCACCACTCCTCTCCATGAGTCAGGGAGGTGCCTGACAAGATGGAATTGAACAGGATATTGATGTACGGTGCCCAGATCGCTATCTCAGAACTCTCCAAGTCGCCAGGAATAAGGTTTAATTGGGGTTCGGGCACCCAAACTGCCATGGGAAGCTTCCTGCAGACTCTGCCATTTTTGTTTATCCCAAAACTTCTTACTGGCCTCTAACACCTTTGTATATGAGTTCCTTGCCTCACAAATCTGCTGGGGGCATAGCGATCTAATAGCAGTCAGTAGACATGATTTGGCCTGTCTGCAGCCTTTAAAGAACCAGGGGACAGATACAGAAGTGGCTTTCTTGTGGTTGCCGACACCCACCTCCACCTCAAAAAGGCTGCTTAATGAGGAGAAGAAGTGACCATGAATAATAGTAATGGGAATGTCATCTGTGTTGACGTCCTCATATGGGTAAAGAGATGTACCATAAAGGTTGTAAATAGAAGCAAGCCACAGTGGGCAGGAATTATGTTATGGCCACTTGAGAACCCTCTTAGAAATCCCAATAATTACATTCCCAAGTAGTTTGGACTGATCCAAAGTCTCGTACAGCCCTTATTTAAGTTTAAGTGGAGAGAATTATGATCACTCTCTGGCCTAAGAGTGACACAAATGTCAACCAACCATTTCCATAAGTTGAGAGATAACAATATGTAGACAACCCTGCTTTTTGTCCTTCGGGAACGTGAAAGCTATCTTCCTTCCATTACATGCTCGAACCCTATGAGTGATAGTAAACATGGCCTTTTGGTGGCCACTGCAGGGAATGTTTTTAAGGGGGGGGGGGGGCATTCAATTCAGGGATGCCCAAAGCGGATCCCTCCACTTTCGTTACCAATGAGATGTAGTACAGCTCCGCAAAAAGTGGTATTAAAATCGCCCCCAATGATAATCTTTGGTTTGTGCTGCAGGGACTCTAGATGATTGTCAAGAATGGACAGTATAGAAGAGGGGGCTCTTTACTAGCCCTTACAGACACCCCAAAGACAGCCAGCGACTCTATTTCAAGATGTTTAATGTTCAAATTGAGGGAGATTTTAATCCATATCAGAAGTTCCCCAGAGTGGCAGCTGGACATGGAAGGGAATGTGTCTAATGAAAATGTTGCAAAGTCGGATCTATGAAGTGGGTCTAGGACTCAATGCTCTTAGAAGACGCAGATATAGAAATAATCAATATAATCGCCCCATAACGGATCTCCCAGCTTACTACGTAAGTCAGCCAAATTCCAGAAGAGAATCTGCAGTTGTCCCAGGGGGCTTGATTAATCCGATGCAGTACCTCAGGAACCATCCCTACCCTAAGGAGCAGCACCTGCCTCGGCTACCATTGGAGACAACAAAGCTATGGAACAGCCTCGTTAGGCACCATGGCAAGGGTAACTTGGGCAACTATGGATTGCAGTCAGTCCACAACACTCAACAGTCATTCTCTTCTGATGGCACCCTCTCTTGGGCGTGGATCACCGGCTCTCCCACTATTGCTACTAAAAGCAAGCTGGATTCCAGTGTCTGTGGTGCGTATATCTCAAGCTTCAATTTAGAATCTCCCTGGAGACAACTGAGATGTCAATGGTATCACACGGCTCAAGATCTAAGGACTATTTGCAGGCCCTCAGAATGATTTGCATAATAATTGACTTACACTGATAGTGGCCTTAACCAAAGCAAAACTTTATTATGTAGTGACTCCCTGTCCTCAACACATCCCCTCCTCAGTTTTAGTATATTAGTTAACTAAAAGTTGTAGCGACCCTCGCTTAATCTGAGCTGAGTTTATTCCTCTCGATGGGTAAAACCACAGGTGTCGCTGAACAAGAACCCTGCCTGAGTCCTCTTCTGTATGGCATTTCAGAGGAACTTGAGGAAATATTTTTGCTTGGACCTGCTAGACTAAAATGGTCAGATGTATTGTGGCCGTATTTGCGGGCCTGCTTAACAGCTAGTCATTAATGCCCTCGCTGTAGCCTGAAAGTCTGGGTAAACAGTTGAGACAGGCTGAGACTGACCTTCTGATATCGAGAGGTTTCCTGATACTAGACTCCCACTGCAAGTTAGGAGTAGGAGGACCCTGGAGAGAAGCCAGGGACGAGCTAACTACAGCACCCTGCAGTGGGACGGCCTGGTCTAGCATATGCGTTGCAGTATTGAGTTTACATTCCAGAGATTTAACCACTTATTTTAAGCCAGCTATTTCATCACTCAATTTCATACGGATTAGATGTTGCATCATCTGATCAGGTGGTAATGCTAGCCTTCTCACCCCCACAAACAGCTGCTGGAGACCATCTCATTGCACTATCCATCAGGGGAGTAAACCTGTTAGAACAAACCACTACAGGTTCTAGTGGGGGAAGGTGACAAACCAGAGGAAGATTGCCATCTGTGTCAGTATTAGTTTTAAAAGTTGAATTTGCAGGTTATTCGTTTCTACTCATCTGAACCCTATCAGGCTTCTTCCCAAAAATATTGGGGAAGGTAACTTTTGCACTCCCCCCTAATCTCCGAGTCATACTGGATACAGGCCAGTTCAGTATTGTCTCAACCTCCTCAATCAAGTCATTAAATTGACTGAGGGTACTGTAGCCACTCTGGCCTTCTTGGTGCACATGTTGGGTTTGTTGGTGAAGGGGACTTTGTCAGCAGCTTTCTGCTTGCCCATTTCTAGTAATTAATGGAAGAGAGATACACTGCAATAAAGTCTGACCTGAGGGGTCCAAAGGAAGGGAAAGTTCACTATGCCAGCCGTCCCCCTCGGCTGGCTGCTCCTACCTCCCTACTCATAAAGCAAATGTGTTCCTCGCAATGATCCAAATGTACTCCAAACCCAGAGAATGATGATGTAGTACTAGGGGGCACCGTTGTGTTGCAATAGCATAAAGTTGTGGATAATATCTAATGAGCAGCCACTGTAGAATGTATAGGGGAATCAGATCATGGTCCAAACTCTATAGCAACCCAAGCTGAGTGTAATCGAATGAGGTGGATGGCTACAGAGACTCCCTCCTCTCCGTAGCACAGATGATTGATGCTCCTCCCACAGCAGCAAAGACCGTAGTGAAAGCTTGAATGGTGACCGCTCGAGAACGTGGAGCCGCCGGGAGCCGCCGCTGAGATTCACGCTGATAACAGGGGATTAATTCTGATGCTGCATCTCACTCTGCCACTGAGGAAGCACTGAGTAAACGCTGCGAAAACGTTCTGAAAACCTGAGAGCTGATTGCCGAATGCCAAATACAGTGGAAAGGAGTACGGGAGGCGGAAGGTGAAAAGCTGAAGGCTCAATGCTGATAACGCTGCATCTGTCCCCGGTAGTAAGAATGTAATGAACATTGTGCAGCCCTGAAAATATTGTGGATTGAGGCTTAAGGCTTAAGGCGAAGCGAGGCTGTTTAAAAAGCAACTCGAAGGCACAGTTGCTCCTTTGGGGAGTTGTCAGGAGCTAATTGCAGGGAATGGGAGCAGCAAGAGGAACTGAGGTGGCAGTGTGGCATTGGATGCAGTAAAGTAGAATAACGTTGGCAAGCTCTCAGCACTGGACAATTTTAGGCCATATTGAGGCCAGTTCGTTGAAAAAAAGGAAAAGGGGAAGGAAAAAAGGGATATTTTTTTCTCTCTTTTTTTTTAAGCTGCTTGCTCCAAGGAGCAGGGAGCAGAGACCTGGGTGCTCTGGCAAGTAGTTCCAGGACTCAAGAAATAAAAAAAATTAAAAAAAGATGGGAAGACATTTGAAACAAGTAAATGCTGTGGCAAAAGTAGATGCACCGACTGGGTTGAAATCAAAGAAAAGCTTAGTGCAAGCAAGAGGAACTCTAACTTCAGCTAAGGCCCCTGAGCGCAGTAAATCTATCAGGACTAAATTGAAGTTCTGAGAGCTCTGCAGAGGATCTGTTTGAACCACAGTCCGAGTTACAGCAAGCGGGGGAGGACCCCACTCTCGTAACGGATGGATCTAATGATGGTGAGAAGGGACAGACCAGCGAATCCATGTCAGGGATAAAAAAGGCAGAGTTGAAGAACTGTAAAGATTTCCCGTTGCTTGTGAAAAAGAGTACTCAGCCTATAGCTGCTCAAGGTTAGCCACTTCTAGGTACAGCTCGGTCAGTAACACCAGAAGAAGACACAGCAATCAATTCTCTTGAGATGCTACACATATCTCCACCTTCCCGGGCCCCAATCTGAGCTCTGGTCCCCTCAGTATCTACTCACTTAGAAGAGGGAAGTTCATTGCATTGTCAGGCAAGCCCACTGGCCTCAATGGATCAGCATTTGCTCCCCAATCGATCTTCCGCTGCAGAAAACATCTCAAAACGACAGTTAGAGGGCTGGCTGCAGCTTCAGGAAATATCCTGTGCAACAATGGAGAAGGGCTCAGAATTATTAGGCCAAATAATTAATTTGGGAGATAAAAGCTCACAAGAGAACTTGGAACTTCCATCTACCAGAGCTAACTCACATCAGATTGAAATTAAAACTTTACTTAATCTCATAATGAAAAATTCCCAGGAACATGAGACAGCCGCTCTCCATCTTAGGCTGGAAAGAATCGAAGAATCAATTTCAGGTATTCCCGTAAGATTTGAAGAAGCAGAGGCAAGGTTAGCTCACTTGGAGGATCAGATGAGCTCTATGATCCAGAAAATGGTGCAGAGCAGGAATATCGATGGAGAAATATCGTCGGACATTAATATTGCCGCAAAAATATCGTGGGGAAGAAATATCGACAACAAAAAAATAGTTGACAAGAATATCGCCTGACAGGTAAGTAATATCAATTACAAAAATATCGACGTAATAAATATCGTTTACAAAAATATAGTTGACAAAAATATCGAATTATTAATAATGAGGATTGTTTGCCATTTTGTTATAGTTATTAATTTATTTTAAGTTTAATTCTGCGTTTTTAGTTCCGTAGCGGGTTGTGGATTTATAGGGGAATTTGGTGGGAAGTAATTTAATTATATAGATTTAAATATTAATTTATAGTAGTTATCTTTGTTTTTTTAAATTTGAATTTTTGCGTTTTTAGTTCCGTAGCGGGTTGTGGGTTTATAGAGGAATAGGGTGGGAAGTAATTTAATTATATAACATTTATTGAATAATTAATGTGTTAATTGATTAATTAATAATAGTTTAATAATTCGTTGTTAATTAATTTCAATTAGTCAATTAATAATTAATTACGTTAATTGTTTAATTAATTTTAGGTGTGTGTTGTCGTGTTTATATGTGTAAATGGTGTGAAGGGTGGTAAGTAATGAATTTTTTATTGATTAGTTATTAAATATTTTTAAATACATTACCATTAATTAATTAGTAATTATTAATTGTAATTGTGTAAATAATTTTAGGTGTGTGTTGTGGTGTTTATATGTGTAAATGGTGTGAAAGGTGGTAAGTAAATAATTTTTTATTGATTAATTAAATACTTATACATTAATTTCCTTTAATTAGTAATTATTAAATGTAATTGTGTAATTAATTTTAGGTGTGTGTTGTTGATATTGTAGTGTTAATTAATGTGTAATTAATTATTTTTATTATCTTTGTTAATAATAATATATTTAAATTTATATATTAATTATGTTAATATTGGAAATTGAAATGTAATAAAAATGTTGATGATTTTGTTTTACCCCTACGCTATCCAACACTTTCCCTACTGTTGCACTCATTGGAGTGGGAATAGTAATGCTTACCCCTCCACTATCCAGCGCTTAGCATACTGTTGCTCTCACTAGAGTGGGAATAGTAATTTTTACCCATACGCTATCCAACGCTTTCCCTACTGTTGCACTCATTGGAGTGGGAATAGTAATTTTTACCCCTCCGCTATCCAGCACTTTCCCTACTGTTACACTCACTGGAGTGGGAATAGTAATTTTTACCCCTCTGCTATCCAGCGCTTTCCCTACTGTTGCACTCACTGGAGTGGGAATCGTAATTTTTACCCCTCCGCTATCCAGCGCTTTCCCTACTGTTGCACTCACTGGAGTGGGAATAGTAATATTTACCCCTACGCTATCCAATGCTTTCCCTACTGCTGAACTCACTGGAGTGGGAATATTAATTTTTACCACTACGCTACCCAACACTTTCCCTACTCTTGCACTCATTGGAGTGGGAATAGTAATTTATACCCCTACGCTATCCAGCGCTTTCCCTGCTGTTGCCCTCAGTGGAGTTGGAATAGTAATTTTTACCCCCTCGCTATCCAACGTTTTAACTACTAATGTTTTTATTTTGTTATTTGGGGGCCGATTCCAATCCTGGAAAAAGGCTGTACAAATCGTTGTATGGAGCGTTTTTCCCGTACAACTCGTACCCGGTAAACTTTTCTTACAACCTAGGAAGTACGATTCCTACAGAAAGCCTCTTTCCATACAAATCGTACAAAAGACCATACAGCCAAAATAAACCAACGATTCTGATCCGGAACAGCTTGCACGCGACGTCTGTATGTATTTAAGCAGCGGTTTCCGGCCCAGCAAGTACGATTCGTCCCTACGGCACTCCGTACGGCTCTTTTCTTACGGGAGCCCAAAACAGCCGTAAAAGCAGAGTCCCCAAAGGGTACGAGTCGTGCAGGCATACACCCCCATGCACTGGGTATGTACGGTGCGCACCCCCTACCTCGTGCATGTACTGTGCGTACCCCCAACATCGCGTACCCCAACATCATGCATGTACTGTGCGTACCCCCAACATCACGTACCCCAACATCACATACCCCAACATCGCGTATGTACGCACCGTACATACGCAATGTTGGGGTACGCGATGTTGGGGGTACGCACAGTACATGCGCACTGGGGGTACGCACCGTACATACACAATGCATGGGGATGTATGCCTGTACGACTCGTACCCCTGTATGACTCGCACCCCGGGATCAACTTTTCCCAGGATACGAGTCGTACAAAGTTCGCTTCGTAGCGGGTAATGGTATTCCCCGTGTACGGGACGTTTTCCGTACGAATCATAAATCGGAAAGCCAGTCCGGATCGTACTAGTATGGTCGGACTGCATTTTTGCAATTTGTACGGAAAAGTGTCCGGGTCCGTCTCGTACAACTTTTCCCGATCCGATTTGTCCGTCTCGTACAACTTTTCCCATACGAATCGTACTTCACGGGTCGGACGGGACTTGTACGATTTGTATGGAAAAATTTACCGATACGAGTCGGGCGGGAAAAAAAAATACAGGATCAGAATCGGCCCCTAAATATATGTATTATTCTTTTTTAAATAGTTTAATGTGTTAATTAAATATATAATATTTAATTTTATTTTAAATTATTTATATATGTGTTTATTTTATTTTTATATAATTAAAAAAGTTTATAAATTAAATAAAGATATTAGTTAATAAAATGTATTTAAGTAAATATATGTATATGTACACTTTTTTGTGTTTGTATTTATTAAATTAAGTTTATTTGTTATAATTAGTTAAAATACATATTAAATCTAATTTATTTTGTTAATATTAATAATATGTAATTGAGTTGATTGAAGTTAGGTTATTTTTTAAAGTCGATATTTTTTACTTCTATATTTTTTACATCGATTTTTTTGTGTTGATATTATTGTACTTACCTGTTTAATTATAGGGAGTCGATATTTTGGTTATCGACATTTTTACATCGATATTTTTTTCATCGATATTTTTAACATAGATATTTAAACATGGAACGCCAGAAAATCAACTCAGTGACTGGAGAACTAGCTCGAAGAACTCTAAAACCATTCATGCCGCTCTAATTCGGATTGTGGGAGTGCCGGAGGGGAGTGAGGGAAACAACACCCTCCTTTGGGTTGAAACATTCATCAAGCAAAAAGTGCTCCCGGATTTTACTGGAGATTTGACATTAACTAGGACACATCGGGTTCCTGCTCATGTCTGCAGGGGCGGCGCGCAGACGTAAAGAATTTGTGAAGCTTTTGTATCTATTTAAAGCACAGGGGGCTCAGGCATCCATCGCACAGCAATCTAAGCTAAGGGTGTTTGTTAGAGGAAAATTCCATATGCTCTCGCGCTTAGAGGAAGCCCAGAAGCTATTGAGAGGGATTACTAATGCAAAATTATTAATCTTTGATTCGATTTATGTTTGTTAGGTCTTCGCTGTTGTGTGGGGGGAGTACATCACCTAGAGTGTAGAAACAGGGTATCCCATTGTCAAGAAGGGAGGGAGAGATGTGGTTTGCGGGGCCTGAGGGGATGACCACACTTCTGGGGGGAGGTTCAAGGGGTCAGGGGTAGAGGTGTTTTGGGTGGTGTTCTTGTGGGGTCGGGTATCGTAATAGTAAAAAATGAACAGGAAAGATATAAACTATTTTATAGAATTACTCTAAATGGGGCAGGTCATGTCATATGGGATCAACAATACAGAATATAGCAGGCTAAATAAGATGAAACTCATAAATGCAGAATATAAAAATAGTTACTTGTAATGTCAATGGATTACTTAACCCACGGAAAAGCACTGCTCTTCTAAATTGGATCACCTCCCTCTCTCCTGAGATCGTATTTTTACATGAGACACATCTCAGGACTGATATCCCAAAGATATCACTTCCCAAAAAGTACTCACAGGCATATTTTTCTTCTGCCAATTTAGCTGTCCAAGGGGTAGGGATTTTACTAGCAAACACCCTTGACTGGCAGGTTAAGGATGTCCAACGAATTGGGAAAGATAGATGGCTTTGGGTGAAAGTTAAGCTGCAGGAAACAGTCCTGAACCTGGTAAATTATTACGGTCATATTGAGGATGATACTGCAGTACTCAGCCACATTTATCAATTAGCAGTACGTATGGAAGGCATATTAACTCTGGGGGTGATTTTAATTTTATTCAGAATCTGGCACTGGATACATCAAATAAGGTGAAGCGCTAACTAAAGCCTAAGACAGCAAAATTAATTAGCAGCCTTACAAAAGATTTCTCACTAACAGATCCCTGGAAACTAGGCCATCCTAGTCTCTTGCAATATACATGTTACTCAGCAAGATTCAGATGAGCCTCATGATTGGATTATTTTTTAGTGGATAAATTGGTTGCCAATGGCCTGGCAGAAATATTGGCCAATTCTTTTTCAGATCATTCCTTAGTTTCTTTACATTAAAATTAAGTAGTACTTAAAAAAGAGGCCTAGATGGCAATTTGATAAATCCTTACTACAAGATATGACTTGGTTAACAGAAACCATAGGGTTTATTAAGGAGTTCTTTCAGCTTAATGTAAATACGGTCTCTCTGTTTACGGTCTGCGAGGCTTTTAAAGCTACTTTTAGAGGCCAGACTATAACATATAAAGCACGAATGAATACCCTAAGGGAACATAAGATTTTGGCACTACAGACTGCCATGGAAAATGCCAGACTAAAGGTAATCCTATTTGATACATCAGAAGCTATTATAAAAGCACAGCAGCAAGAGCTAGCTAGGGGTAAGGAGAAATTAAAATATTTCTTCTTAATAGAGGAAATTACAGGGAGTAAGGCCTACCAACAAAAACTTTATGAGGAAAGTCAGCAGATTGGTAGATTTCTGGCATGGTCCACGAAATCTCAAAAATCTGCTCAATTCTTTAGCCAAATTAAAAATCCTTCAAAAGGCATGCAAGAAGACGTTAGGTGAGGTGTTTCTTGAACATTTCAATCAAATATATGCAGAAACACAAGGGATAGTTGAAGTAGAACTTATGAGATATTTTCATACATTGGAGCTACCTCTGCTATCGCAGCAGCTTTCAGAGGCATTGAATGCTCAATTAGGAATTTCTGAAGCTCAATTAGTATTAAAAATTATGCCTAATGCCAAGGCGAGTGGAGCCGACAGGATTCCTGTAGAAGTATATAAGGCATTTCAAGATGAATTACTTCCTTTTTTAGTAGAATTGGTCAATGAAATTAAAGAAGGTATTGATATGCCCCAAAGTTTTAAGGAATCTGTGCTAATAGTCTTTCTTAAAAAAGATAGAGATCCCTCCAATCCCAGTTCTTATCGTCCTATTAGTCTGCTAAATACAGATTATAAATTGCTCATGAAAATCTGGACAAACAGGATAGCTCCCTGTGCACAACAAGTGGTGCATAGCGATCAAAATGGTTTTATCCCAGGACGTCTGATGGCATCTTATGCGTATTTTTTAATGCAAACCATCGATTATTTTTCTATTAATAAAACTAATGTGATGATTATGATGATGGATGCCGAAAAGACATTTGATTTAGTAGATTGGAGTGCTTTATTTTTTATTTTGTGAAAGTTTGGTTTCCTGCTACAATTTTTACAGATGCTAAAAAAAGTTTATAGTTGTGCAGATGCCAAAATCATTATTAATGGGTCAGAAGCCGGTAAGGTTATTATTAAACGAGGCACTCGCCAGGGATGCCCGCTATCCCCCCTCCTGTTTTCATTGTTCATTCAACCCCTAGCTATGAGGATCCGGAAAAACGTAATGATCCCGCCTCTCATTGAGGGGATGGCAAAAATTAAACTTTATGCAGACAACATTATTTTATATCTGAAAGCAGGGGCAGCTAATGCACAGAACGTTTTGGATGAAATCCAAAAGTTTACGCAGGTCGGCGGATACAAAGTTAATCAAGCGAAAACCGAAATGTTAACATTTAGGGGCCGATTCCGTATTTCCTGTATCCTGATCCTGTATTTTTTTTTACCGTACGACTCGTATCCGTATTTTTTCCTGTACGAATCGTACAAGTCACGTCCAACCCGTGAATTACGATTCGTACGGGAAAAAGTACATACGGATCAGCCCTATCCGTACGAATCAGACCGGGAAAAGTTGTACGAGACGTACCCGGACACTTTTCCATACGAATCGTAAAAATGCAGTCCGACTGTACTAGTACGATCCGGACCGGCTTTCCGATTTCCGATTTGTACGGAAAACGTCCGTCCCGTACACGGGGAATGACTTGTACATATGCAATGTCTGTGTATGCACCGTACAGTAGCAATGTCGGTGTACGCACCGTACATAAGCGATGGCGGTATACGCACCGTACATAGCAATGGGGGTGTACGCACCGTACATAGCGATGGGGGTGTGCGCACCGTACATAAGCGATGGCGGTGTACGCACCGTACATAGCAATGGCGGTGTACGCACCGTACATAAGCGATGGCGGTGTACGCACCGTACATAGCAATGGGGGTGTACACACCGTACATAAGCGATGGCGGTGTACGCACCGTACATAGCAACGGGGGTGTGCGCACCGTACATAGCGATGGGGGTGTTCGCACCGTGCATAAGCGATGGCGGTGTACGCACCGTACATAGCGATTGCGGTGTACGCACCGTACATAAGCGATGGCGGTGTACGCACCGTACATAGCAATGGGGGTGTTCGCACCGTACATAGCAATGGCGGTGTACACAGCGTACATAGCAATGGTGGTGTACGCACCGTACATACACAACGCATGGGGGTGTGTGTCTGTACGACTCGTACCCCTGTACCGTACTGAACCACGGACACTGTAAAACAGCACAAGGAGGGTCTATTTGACTCGCACAACACCACAAAACATGTCTACACTGCACAAACAATGGAAAGGACTGACCTGGACACATCCAAACAGACAAACAGTGGGGCAAACTCACAACCACCCCTTATAACACACCTACCAAAAATTCAAACTGAGCCACACCCACAAATGGACCAATAGAATGGGCCCACACACACAAACCATGAGCCTTTGCAACAGACTCACTGCAGCTACAGAGCACAACAACAACAGCACCCATCCACCTTAACATATACACCTTCACACAACCTCCTTCACACATACCCCCTCTACACATTCACACCCACACGGTCACATTCAGACCCACACACCCACAACCATCCACACCCTCACCCTACACCATGCCCACAGACAAGAATCCAAAGTTCACAAGGGAGGAGCTGGAGATCCTTGTCAATGAAGTCATCAGAGTCGAGCCACAGCTGTTTGGAACATTGGTCAGACAGACCAGCATAGCTGAAAAATCACGCTTGTGGCAGAGGATTGTTGATAGGGTGAATGCTGCTGCACCCATCTGAAGGACCAGGAATGAATGCCAAGCCAGGTGGTACGATCTGCGGAGGGCGGTCAAGCGCAAAATGAATGAGGACTACGCCCAGAGCAACATCACTGGAGGTGGTGCACCCCACAGACCAGTACATTGTCATCCCTGGGAGGAGGAGGTGATGGCGATGCTTCCGCCGGTGGGAGTACATGGACTCCAAGCAGTTGCAGAGCCTGGTGAGTACACAAACAACTTACGTAACATGGGGGTAATGGCATCCACAGCCCAACTACACCAAATGCACGCAACTACCCCCAAGCCATCACCGGCCAGAACCACAGTCAAAAACTACGCTAATGCCAATAACATGTGTATGCCCCATTGAGAAAGCAAGGCCATGCTATGTCCCATGCTACATGAAGCACCAACCCAAGAATGGATGTCCGGTATGCTGGGAGGGTGGGTGGCACAAACACATAAATCATAAATCAGACACAATTGCCCTCATCCCATATGGCCCAGCTACATACCCATGCACCATGCGCAATGCACAGGGATTGGGAAAGTACTGACAAGATAGCTCACACTTGTCCCTGGTGTAGGCAGCACAAGGCCCTCCTGTGACCAGTGCAAACACAAACACCAAGACAACAAGGTCAGGTATCTAGGACAGGAACTCACACTCACTGTCATGGCAGCATGTTCCATGGGGGGACAGCTACATCACCTGGGAGCCCCAGGGCCAAATCACACTACACCCACCAGCAGACCCTGTCACACACACCCCTTACACAAGCAGACACCACCAGGACAGGCAATGGATTTACCCACTGTCGCAATGGACATGCAACACAACAAGACCAATACATAGCCGAAGAAGCATCCAAGCCACAAATCGACATGTCAAAGACTCAATAGAAAATATCAATCTGTCCCCCGCAACATACCCATCCACAAGTGAACATTGAGGAGAATGCTAGGCACATACAACTACCTGGAGGAACAGTGCCAACTTGAATGTGTATGAAACATGCATGTTGCATGAAACAGCATTAACATTGTCTGTCTCTCATACACAGGACAACGTGATGAATATCCCCCCAACAATGGGGGGAGAATCACAGTCACAGGCTCGGGAGGAACCTGATCCCACCGGCAGCGACGCCTCTCAACACTCCGCGGATGACCTCGACCGACCTGGACCCTCTGGTGTCCAAGCCCCTGCAGAACCTGGTTCAGGAACATCTGTGCCAACCACCACCCCCATTCCTGCCACATCCCAGGAGACACCTAGGAGCCCTGCCCGCAGTGAACAACTGAGCCAGTCTGACCAGGAGGGACAAGGTGCGGCAGGCACCCAGGAGGAGTCAGACAACACCGCCACTGCCATCCCTCAGGGGTCCCGTAGACCTGATGTGCCCACAATGTCAGGCCAGGCTCGTGTGGGCAGGGGTGGTGGGAGTGGAGGACGGCGGAGGTGAGAACCTGACCAGCCAGCTGAAGGGACCGGTATGTCACACATCCACAACATCATGGAGGCATACCGGCGTGACACCAGGGAGTTCAGCCAGGTAGTGGTGACCCTCAGAGAGATCAAGAACCAGCAGGCCGAGCAACACGCCAGTCAACAAGAACACCAAGGACGGATGGAGGCAAGACTGGCTGAGCTCCTGGCGGTGCAAAGGGACATAAGCCATTCTCTCCGTCAGATCGCCGACAACATGGGCAACCCTCCCTGTGCCACCAGGCGCAGACCGCCACCAGCCACAGGGAGGGAGGAGGAGGAGGATTCATCCGACGGAGCGTCCCAAGTATCGTCAAGGCCTGCATCTGAGGGTCCCCCGAGGAAGGTGGGTCGTCCACCGGAAAAGACCATGAGAGGTAGCGGCCCATCCACATCTCCCAGGTCACCTGGCCTGGTACCTGGCCTTCATGTGCGGCAGCATCACCTCATTGACTGACATCATCTGCCACATGGACTTGCTGGTCACAGTCTGACCAATGATGCCAAACACTGTGGTCTGGACTCTGATGACTTCAAATGCCAAGGATCCCATCTCCCCCTGTGAACTTTGGATTCTATGGTCCCTGCATAGCACCTTTTTCTGTTCACAAATCACGCCCCAGAGCCATAAATAAAAGACATGAAATTTTATGTTGCAGTCATTTAGCATGAGTCCACAACATACGTGTGGGGATGTGTCGAAGTATGCCTGAGTGTGGAACAAACTCCAGCCATCCATACACTTGGATCTGAGTCCGGTCGAGGACACACATGGGTCACAATGTTTCACAAAATACAGACATGGAGCCCAATACTCACCCGTGATGGCCTCAAGCTGCTAAGGGTTTGCTTGCAATACTGCTCAGACAGACCAATTTGGAAGAGTATCATGAAGGTGTAGAGGTAATGGGTCATGTTGATGTGCCCGGGGATGGAGTCCCAGGTCTGTTTGGCGAGGTGGGAGAACTATCTCCTGCATGCAGTTTTTATGTGGATGTGATGAATGGTGGCCAGGGCAAGGTGGGCTGCATGGAGTTGGGCCAACGGGGTGTTGGATGACAGACATCCAAGGTCGGTGTTGGGTCTGTGGTTGTGGACTGCCTCCTGAGTGTGGTTGAGGAGTCTGAAGGTGATCCTGCAGCACACAGTGAGCCATTGTACCTATCTCAGGTGGACGGTGATGTGGCTGGGGCGGGGGATGTTGCAGATGAGGTGTGCGGATGCACCCTGGATGTGGACAACTTCTCCGTAGAGGCCGGTGCTGTAGTTGAGCCGGCTGGGGTCGTGGACCAGGGGGACGGTCTGTCTTGCCTTGGAGTGGATCCATCTGTGGGTCATTTGCAGCATGTGGAGGGTGTTGCAGCATGAGGTACAGATGGTGGTGGGCTTTCATGGTAATTGTGAGCGATGGGTCCATGATGAACACCAGCTTGCGTGCGTGGCCACTGGGTGCTGGTGCGGTGCACAGACCAGTGGGACACAAGGAGTTGACCCAGCTGTAAGGGGACAATCCTCAGATGATGACCTCTGTCCTGTCCAAGTCCAGCCTCAGGTGGCTGATGTTCAGCCATTCCTCAATGGATCTCTTGCCTGCTTGAAGTTTGGATCTGGCAATGGCTGGGTCTTTGGTGAGTTTGAGGAGTAGCTGGGTGTCAATGGCATACGAGATGATGATGAGGTCGTGTGCGCATGTGATGGTGGAGAGGGGGGTCATGGAGACATTGAAGATCGTCACGCTGAGAGAAGAGCCCTGTGGCATGGGCCAGATTACCCCAGTGTACTACATGTTGCAGGGTGGAGGCAGACTCCCTGGGCCTTGCTGGTGAGCGACGTTCTGATTTAACCCTGGGACTTTCTGATTTAACCCTGGGCCCTCCTCTGGTTGGAGATGTGTGAGCTGACAGTGTGGTAGCACATGGTGTAGAATGCCATTGAGAGGTCAAGGGTGGTGGCCTCACCATTGTCGAGCATGGCAAAGTTGTCGTTGGTGGTGGCAATGCTGACGGTTGCAGTGGTGTGATTACTGTGGAAGATGGTCTGGTGCCGGTTGCTTGGAGATGGTTGCATGGAGGAAAATTGTCATTTGCTTGTTGAGTGTCTTCCTGATGACATTTGCTGGGTAGGGAAGCAGGGTGGTGTACCAGGAGATCCTGCGGTACTCTCGTCCGTTGTTTAAGAAGGGCCTGGGTCTCTGCATGCCTCCTGCACCCATGGAATGTGGCAAACTTAAAGGAGACATTCAGGACACGCTGGACGTGGGCTTCAAGGATGTGGAATGATGTGGTTTAGATGTTGTGTGGGAAGGGGCCTGATGGAGAGCCAGTGTGTATATTGCACATGAGCCAGGTTGTGTCATTGCTGCTGATGGGAGTCCATAACCTGATGGGGGTTTGTCCTGCGGATAATAGTGCTGTCTGCCTCTGGGTGCCAAGGCTGTCGTGTATGCCCATGAGCTTGCAGTGGTACAAAGTTGCAAGGGATGTGATCTGCCTTGCAAGGGTGGGGTGTCTTGGATGGAGATCTGCTGTCAGTTCACTCACAATGCTGATGAGCTCCTTGATGTCGTGTGTTTGGGTGTCTCGGCACTATCTGAAGGATCTGCACTTGTCCTTGCTGATGATATGGTGATGGCTGTGTGTGGTGTTTACCAGGGCTGTAAGGCAAATGATGGCTCTTTGTGTTGCAAGGTTTGCACAAGAGTCTGGCTAAGTCTGTAGGAGTCCAGTAGGTCTGCCTTGTCCCAGGTGCCTTAACTGTTGTTGTGCTTCACAGGAAAGTCCGTCAATGTGGCAAGATTGTTGGATCAGTTGCTGATCCAGTGCGTGAGGTTGCAGGGTGTGGCGGGGGTGTTGTTTTGAGTGTCCCATACAGCTTGTCTGTGGTGACTTACATCAAGCATCTTTGGGGTATCGGTAGCGGGGTGTGGGGCAGTGTGTTACTTGTCGGAGACGTGGATTCAAATGTTGATGGACCAATGATGGATGGTGGTGTGGTTCCCCTCCAGCAAGAAGTTACTGGCCCCCAGCCACATGTAGCCCGTGGAGGTGAGGGCGTGCGTGCAGATGTACGTGTTGATGGCTTAGCGGAATAGTGGATGTAGGCCTGCAGATCTGTACAGGAGTGGTACACTGAGGGTTGCCATGGAGTTGCTGAAAACCCAGATTTGTGACTCTGAGGGTGTACTTGTGAATAAATAGCAAATCATCCTCCGGGATTGGTGTTGCCGTCCCTGCGGGTGATCTTGTATCCGTCTGAGATGGCAATGAAGACGTCATGTGCTGAGGATGCTTTTGTCCAGGTTACTGTCATGAAGGTGGTGTGTGGGGCTGTTGTGTTGAGGAGGTAACAGAGTCCATTGGCGTGCTGGTGGACGGAGCGGGTGTGGAGTAGGAGGCACATTACCTGGTTGTTCTGACAGGGTCTTGTAGGCTGGGCAGTGCTGTGTAGGCAGTTGGAGTAGCACACTCGGCATGCAAAGGTGTCGTGTGTGTGCTTAGGGGTTGCCTGATAGCAGGAGGATGATTGTCACGATGACATTGCTTGGAGAGTGGCTGCAGCATGAGCCTGTTGTGTGACGTGGGTCATGCAAAGACTAGAGTGTCGTGCACTGTGCATGTTGCAGGCGCTCTGGGGCTACAGTGGCACAGAAAAGCTGCTGCCTGCATTTCGAATGGGTTGAGGGGGAAGGGCAGAGCATTTTTGAGGCGTGGGGGTTGCAGAATCAGGGCACTCGGTGGGGGGTGCGCAGGTGAGGCAGCAGAAGGCGGAAGGGGTTAGAAATTAGGCAAAAAGTAGCACACAAAGACAAGGTCTGAAAGGCACAGTGCAACAGGTGTATGTAAAGGAAGGAGTGTCAGGTTACTCA
Organism: Triturus cristatus; assembly: GCF_964204655.1. Lineage (NCBI taxonomy): Eukaryota > Metazoa > Chordata > Amphibia > Caudata > Salamandridae > Triturus > Triturus cristatus. The sequence continues at coordinate 1,114,959,155 of NC_140581.1, read as the reverse complement.
TGGGTCACTACGAGAAAATGTATGAACAATCACCATAAATTACAGCCACTGGATAAGGCAACCAAATGCGGAGATGCGCAAAGGAGACACACCATCAGCAGGCGTTCACGTTCTGTTGTGGGGAGCAACCTGCACAAATACATACCCAACCAGGTACTTCATGCACAATAGAGATCATTAGCCATAAAGCACTGCATGCATGTTGCCAAAGTACACATACACACAGATGCTCAATATCTGACAATTATGCCATAGATGATGCATGCAAACTGTCAAGAGAGCTGCAGTGACAGAGATGAGGCACTTTGGATTGTGCTGAACACCTTTATTCCACATACACACACAAAGGGATATGCATCCATATTAACAGACTCACAGATCAGTTGACAGAACATGTGGGACATACGCTGGACACCCCCTTCACAACACGGATGATGTAAATCCCAATGAACTGGCACACAAGTTAAGGGGTTGAGCCAAACACATTCTGCTGCACACGGAGAGGCTGCAATTCCCCATGGAGCCTGTTGTTGTGATGTCCCCCACTATGTCCACCCGTAGCATCTGCAATGTTTCAGAGGCAAGGTTTACACACATTGATGCCTTCATCAGATGCCACACTCCACTACAGATGACTGTCAAGAAGGGTGACTATCATGTCATGGAAGCGATGCTACATGTTATATGCTCCATGGTGAGAAGACATGTATGCAAGTTACCACAACATGCACAGAAGCAGTCCCCACACATTTCAAACCTGCACCACCACAAAAAATCCTTGCTGCAAACCTTACCAAGACTGACCTTTCCACATGTCCGTGCATGGAACGCTGATTCAGCAGACGTTGCAATCCTCATGAGGAATAGCAGGAGGACAACGATGACACAAGCAGACAACAGGCGCAAAATACCTGGGAATGACAGACACACAAGAAGTCACCTAAAACAATTATCACCGCACACATGGACATTTACCAAACATGAACTATGTTTGACACATGTAAATTGCAAATAAAGTCTCTCCGCAAAACTGTGTGGCATGACATCATCACTCGAGTTACACATCAGAACACACATCCAAGTCCCTTTGCATTCAGTCAGCTGGACATACACATTGCAACAAATGCCACTCAATGCTACAAGCTTGCACACTCATACCCAGTGACTCACCATTATGAGAAGAAGTTGCGTATGAGCTGACTCCGGATATCATCCTCCTCCTCCTCCTCATCACTAGCCTCGTGAGCAAGCCCTTGATCCTCCACGGGTAGATGTTCCTGCTCATCCGGATCCAGGATGAGTGGCACTGCCTTCTCAACTGCCATGTTGTGCAGCATGCAGGACACGAGGAAGATTTGGCAGAGCTTCTCTGGGGCATGAGGGAGGGACCCGTCTGTCTTGTCCAGGCACCTGAATCGGCTCTTCAGGAGGCCAAACGTCCTCTCAATCACTCGCCTGGTCTGCCCGTGTGCATTGTTGTACCTGTGATCTGCAGCTGTTCTTGGGTTGCGGAGAGGTGTCATGTTGGGATATCCAGAGTCCCCTACATAGAAACATCATGTAAAAAAGTGGGTCAGGAGATGCCGTAAGAGCCAAAGATACCGCAACACACAGGACAAACAGAGTATACCCACTAACAAGACATTCTCGTTCATTGTGCAGCCGCAGCATCATTTGTGGCACCCTGCTATGCCTCATGATGTAGGCATCATGTGCTGATCCTGGTAAACGTGCACAGACATGGGAAATCAGCATGTTAGTAAGACACACCACAAGGGCATTTATCGAGTGGTAATGTTTTCTATTGTGATAAACTTGTTCCTGTGCCTGTGGTGGTACCAAAGCCACATGTGTACCATTAATGGACCCAATGACATGGGGCATCCCTCCCAGGGCATAGAAATTACCCTTGATATCTGTCAACTCCTCAGGAGTAGGAAATGTGATGAATTCATCAAGGTGCTCCAACATGGCTGCTAAAACATCACGCAGGACACGGCTGAACATTATCTGTGACATGCCACCAACATCCGCTATGGTGAATTGAAACGTACCTGTGGCAAAAAAATGTAGGGCTGCCATCACCTTCATCTTTGGGGTCAGTGCAGTAGGATACCTGTGTCGCGGTTGGAGGTGTGGTGCCAGCCTGTCGGTCAAGTCCTCAATCAACTGTTGAGTGAATCTGTAACGTCGGATGCAGGCACGTTCCCTCATGGCACCCAAGTCTGGCATTGGTCTTGGGACAGGCGGTGCCCTGCAAGACATTGTTTGTAAGAATGAAGATTGAGAGTCTGCCAATATCAATGTCAATGAACATAGCACATGCTACACTGCTAATACACATCAGGTAACTATGGAGTCGGGTGTGTGCAATACATACAGGACACGTATGCCAGCTTGCTGGCACTCCTACAAAAAGCCAGATACACCTGTTGATTGTCAAGTCAACATGACATGCCCTGAAATGATTTGGGGGCCAGTCTGAGTGAAGAGCCACAGATATCACCGGAGTGACACACAACCACATAGCTGCATTGGAAGGATGTCATCTCATCCAGACAGCTCACTGAAAGGCACACGCACAGGTCACATGGAATGTCAAATGTACATATCAAACACAGTGCGATGAAGGGGTACACGTGACAACACAAAGACACAGCCATTGAGACAACGCAGACATGTTTGACTGGGAAAATATGATGTCCGATGCACACAGACCCTACAGCCGTGTGAATCCACATGTGGCATGGAGTGCGTCGATGTGTTCCATGCCCATCTCCACACAGACCCCTGTTGGATGCACCAACAGCAGATGCAGTTGACGGGACACTGACATCAAGCTCATGGGAACACATGACACACACCTGACATAGTCCCAAAGGGGCACGCTGATCGTGACAGGTCAGTTGATAGAGTGTCCCTGTCCCTGGCATCAGGAGACAGGTGCGGGTGTTGATGACTGTGCCATCCCACTGCTGCTGTGCATGACACAGTTGGACTACAGACACACATGTGGCAAGTGTCAAGGTGATGTGTGCCACATAGTGCCCCATCACACATGACATGTGTCCACAGGTCATCACACATCAATTGTGCAACTAGATGAGATGACCTGGGCAATATCACTGGCTAACACACCTAGGGCCTGCACATGAAAGTATGCAATGACAAGTACTTGATGGACATCCTTGTGCGACTGGTAGGCCTCCATTCCTGGCATGTGTACGCCTGTGTTACCATTGTAAGCGTGTGAAATGCGTACCCGTACATGTACGCACTAGTAGTACACGTACGTGTACTACTAGCGTGTACAGGTACGTGTACTACTAGTGCGATCCCCTTACGTATAAGCACTAGTAGTACACGTACATGTACTACTAGTGCATACCCGTAAGGGGATCGCACTAGTAGTACACATATGTGTACTATTAGTGCGTACAGGTACGTGTACTACTATTGCAATCCCCTTACAGGTACGCACTAGTAGTACACGTACGTGTACTACTAGTGCGTACCCGTAAGGGGATCGCACTAGTAGTACACGTACCTGTACGCACTAGTAGAACACGTACGTGTACTACTAGTGCGTACCCGTAAGGGGAGCACACTAGTAGTACACGTACCTGTACGCACTAGTAGCACAATGTTGCAAAGTGGTTGTTGACTTGACATGATGCTCAAATTTTGAATGATGCAAATGCTGTCACTGGTGTATGTTTAAAGGGATTGGAGTAAACGTACGATGCGAATGATTCAGACCAATCACTATGTACTCCTCAAAATAAATGCCCCTCAGCAAGACAGATATAAGGCAGCCAGAACCCATGAGAGGGCACTTGACTGCACAACTCAAGAGTCGACAGCACTGCTGCTGTCTCTGCTTCCTCTGGCCATGTCACATGCTGTGGAGAAGGCCCAGCCATTTACCCTTGAGTAGAGTGAGAATTGCTGGACGTCCTCCTCCCACAGTACACCAGCCTGTAGGGGAGACCAGGGGAGCAGGTGAGTGCTGACTCCACTACCTTTGCCTATGCACCTGTTGTGTGACAGTCAATATAGTGTCCAGGTGGGACACACATGCAATTTTGTTTAGAGTGTGTCCCGGGGGGGGGGGGGGTCAGGCTTATGGCTCACATGCAGAGCATGATGTAGTTCCTGTGTGCACTCCTCACTTGCATAGTGCTTACAGTGACTTTTACTGCATAGTGCATGACACATTCAGCCTGGCAAATCCTTGGTGGCTTTTTTTCCTATTGTCCTGAGGTGATTCAGTGGTCCCCCCGGTGTGACAGGTGACTGTACCCACACATGTGTATGAGTTGAGTGGACCTGTGGTGAGAGTGTCCAAATGATGTGTACGGCCTCATGGACATTGATGTGTGTGAATGTTTCTTGTCATGTGGGTGAGTGTCTATGTGAAGTGTTGCACCACAGCTGCATGGTGGAGGCAACAGATCTACCCATCTGATGCGACAAGTAAGCCGTGCTTTGTGTCTGACTTGCAGAGCTAGCACGACACCTGTGACTTCCCACTGGCAAATGGCACATGTGCAGAGTGAGGGTTGTATCCGCTGTTGTCAATGACAGGCGAGTGATCTGTGCCTGGGTGTGTCTGTCTAGTCTGCTGAGGGTGCGTCAGTGGAGTGGGACATGTGACTGCTTGGCACATGCTGGCCATCAGCCAGCTGTTGCATGTGCTGCACAGTGTGTGGCATGATCAGTGAGTGTGTTGCACCCCTCATGCCACCTTTTGACTTTCAATGCCATGTAGTGCATTGGCGCTTGCACACAGGGCTATTTCTTGTTGTGAATGAGGCAATTCATGTCACCCTGTTCAACATTTCAAAGATGTTCTAATGTGTGTCTCTGGGACATGGATCAGGTGTATTGATGTAGTGTCACTTTGTCATCCTGACAGGTAACTGCCTTTGAGAAGGGGGTAATCTGGAACAGCGTCGTCAGGGCCGTGAGATCTGCGGGGGAGCGTAGTCGGCAGCTGCCCCAGGTGCACAAGAGGTGGCAGGACATCCGGTGCTGGAGCCGGAGGATCGCCCGGGTCCAGCTGGGGCTCGACAGTCCTCGCCCCCACGGCGGCCGCCGACGCCTGACCCCCCACATGAGACGTGTGCTGGCGGTGGTCTTCCCTGACCTCGATAGACAGTTACAGGAGAGACTGCAGCAAGGAGGGGGTAGGTACATGGCTTTTGGTCGTGTTATGTGTCGCCTGCTTTTGAAAGTGCTCTTTCGCATGAATACACTCCCAGAGTTGATATGTGCAGTGTATTTTCTGTTCCCCATTGTCACCTGGGGCTCTTTTTCATCCCTTCCCCTCCTTGACATGTGTCCCCTGGTCTGTGTGTAATCACATTTACACATGGTAATCTAGGGTGCCAGTGAATCTAAGTGCACATAGCTTTCTGCATCATGTTGGAGGGTGGTCTGTGACTTGTGTTGTACCTTGACTGTGCCATGACCTGTTCACTATGTTAGGGGTCCATATTTGTTGTCACTGATGATGATTCTCAACATAGGAGTGTGAGCTTTCAACTGAACCCCCTTGCAGCATGCATGACCAATGTTGTGGCCTCAGACATGATGTGCATGAGTGAGAGATATGCATATTGCCATGACGGTTGAACATGGTACAGTCAGCTCATTCCAGGACCACGGAGCAGAGTGCCCACTACAGTCCCCTGAGACACCCTGGCCTCCTAATCATGTGTGTCATCCAACACTGTGCACATTCACTGTGGGTTCAGCATAGGTCTTCCTCTGTGGCATTGTTACCTGGCCTAGTTTGTATTTTTCAAATGTGTGCTACATGTGTCCACTGGACTGGGATACACCATTTACTTGTGCATACTCACACTGGGCAGTGCCTGTGTGGCTATTCACAACAATCTGTTGATGGTTGTTTGTCGCAAATATGTGTTGCCAGCCCCACGAGGTGATGTTGTGTCAATGAAACAAGTTTTCAAGCACAGTTATTGTAACCCTGAATAAGAGGTGTCACTTCTTGATCTGTATCAGTCACATTGACTCCGGTATGTGGGGGTGTGCGGGAGGGGCATACATGTGCAACCCTGAATTTTCATTGCCAGGTCTGACTTGTGTGTGAGAATTGGCTGTACAGAAAATCAACGTGCAGTGCCCCTGTGATGGTGGCCAGTGCTTAATGTTCGTGCTTTGCAGCCTGTGTCAGTTTTTTACAAACATGTATCGTGCTCATACATTTTTGGCACCTGTGAGTGGTTCAGATGCAACGCAGTTTTGACTTTGTGTGCTGACATCTGTGTGTACATTCTGGCTTGCCATGAGGGTGTCCCCACAGTACAGCTAGGCTTTCTTTCAAACCAATTGCAGGCCCATTAGCTTATGCATTGTCCTGGGTGTGGACATGTGTGCCACTCCAGATGACAGGCAGTAGGTCATATGTGAAGCCAACTGTGTAATCAGGTGACGGATAGCCATGTGACAAATGACATAATTCAAGTTGTTACTCTAAATAAATTGTATCTTGGCACTCACAGCACTTGTCAACAGTTCTTCATGTTTTAAATGTGGTAATTTGATGATTTGTGTTAAGAACAATGATGTGCCTGCATGAAAGATATCTCCCAAGGAAGTGCACACCAAACGGCATTTCCACTTTCATTGAACACACTGGCACCTTTTCAAAGAAGCCACTGTTAGAATTAATTGGTGTTGCAGATTCTCCATATACATGTTCCCACTGTGGTCTGGATTTTGTGAGACTCCTTTGTTGTTGGTGATACGAACTAACGAGTGTCAAGACATCAAGACCTCCGTGGGCACATGTATATGTACTTTCTGCAACACCATTTATTTCTAACTGTGGCTTCTTAGAAAAGGTGTCAACTTCTTCAATGATAGGGTAAATGTACTTTTGTGTGCACTGCCTTGTGCGACATATTTCATCCAGGCACATGAGTGTTCTTTTCACGAGATGGCGAATTTCCACATTCAAAACATGTCAATTGTGTAAAGTATTGTGAGTCCCAAGGTAACCACATTTTTATGTTTTGTGTTCCAAAGTACTTACAGGTCTCTGAGTGTGGTGACACCTTGAGTATTGAGGTGTGTTAATTTACCTTGGGTGCACCACTACTTTTTCTTTCAGGGTAAACAAGAGGTGGCAGGACTTCATTGTATTGCTGTGCTCACCGGTTCACAGACATTAGCTTCTCAGTGTATTTCTCATTCAAGTTGTGGCCTGGTGTGTTCTTTTTTTCATGGTGTCCAAGTGGCATAGTGGGTCTACCAACTGGGCAGTACAGGGCATACATATGTGCGGAGTAATGTGGCTGTTACTCATGATGCATTGCCGGATATGCACTGTGACCAATTGTTTTGTGCTCATGGGTCAGATGAATACAGGTGACTGATGCATTTTGGATTATTATCCTTGCCCACAGCATCATCAACCAAAACCGAGGGAGACACCTGCATGGACCTGGAGGAGGGACCCAGCAACAGTGCCGCCAGTGCTGTGGAGTCAGCAGGTTTACAACAAACAATTGATGGACGGAATGCTGACTATGCAGACATTCTCCCCCAGTCAAGAGATCTGGGTTAAATCCATCATTCTTTTGCCCACTACGCCACCCCAGTTTAGACATGGCCATATGCAAATCAGTCTTGACCCTGTGCCTCATGGGAACAGTCCAGCCCGAACTGCCAAGCCATGTCTTCCCTGGACCGGAATCAAGCATCCTAGGACCGGTTTCTGGCTATCAGCCGTCATCAGCCAGGATAGCGTGACTCCAGTGGCGTAGTGTATTGAAAAATAAGGGGGGCACCCAATATTCCAAACGCATCTGGGTGAAGGAACTAACAAAAAACAAAATGATGCGACGGAACAGATCAAAAAGATATTTCTTTCACAACATGAAGGATATCATAAATGACTCCTTCACAAAAAATTACTTGTATGTTGAAATAAATCATCCATTGGTTATATCATTGTTCGGACACAGTTTCGCTCGATAAATCTCTTTTTATCCACATATCAAGACAATTTCAAATATTCATCTCATACAAAATTGAATAGGCAACAATCCATTACTCAAAAAACATACAAAACAAAGGACATTTAGTCAATTCCTTATTCCCCTACAAACAATATATACATATGGATGCAACCATTATTATCATAAGCATTCCATAGCATTAGAGTCGCCCCATGGGACAGTACTGGGGAGAGGAAAACGGTTTTACCCCCCGATATAACTTATTGGTACTGTCTATATCTCAGTTCGATCAAAAGTTTAAATTCTTCCGGGGCTCTTAATACAAAACAATAGTCGACGCGTTTCAGCCCAACTTGCTTGGGGGCCTCATCAGGACTAGGGTGTATAAGGATATATCTCCTGGCACAATATCAAAATCCGCAGCAATTCCACAAGTTTCTTTGAAGAGCAGCCAATTATTTGTGACGAGAATAATAATCTATTGGACATACGCAACCACCGTCAGTACACTGTGTGCAGGGCCAATGTCTCCTGTCGTCGTGTGATAGTCCATTCATCTATAACAATCTTGCATCCTATGTAGACTCTCGCTGGAAATGGAATAGGTGTGCTGTCTCTCACTGGAATAGAGCTCTCCGTACGGTTCCCAATTGGAAAAGCGTTACAACAAACAATTGATGGACGGAATGCTGACAATGCAGACATTCTCCCCCAGTCAAGAGATCTGGGTTAAATCCATCATTCTTTTGCCCACTACGCCACCCCAGTTTAGACATGGCCATATGCAAATCAGTCTTGACCCTGTGCCTCATGGGAACAGTCCAGCCCGAACTGCCAAGCCATGTCTTCCATGGACCGGAATCAAGCATCCTAGGACCGGTTTCTGGCTATCAGCCGTCATCAGCCAGGATAGCTTGACTCCAGTGGCGTAGTGAGCACGGGTCCCACGTCTGGGAATACCCATCCCATTTAGGGCGAAAAGCGTTACAACAAACAATTGATGGACGGAATACTCACAATGCAGACATTCTCCCGCAGTCAAGAGATCTGGGATAAATCCATCATTCTTTTGCCCACTACGCCACCCCAGTTTAGACATGGCCATATGCAAATCAGTCTTGACCCTGTGCCTCATGGGAACAGTCCAGCCCGAACTGCCAAGCCATGTCTTCCCTGGACCGGAATCAAGCATCCTAGGACCGGTTTCTGGCTATCAGCCGTCATCAGCCAGGATAGCTTGACTCCAGTGGCGTAGTGAGCACGGGTCCCACGTCTGGGAATACCCATCCCACTTAGGGCGAAAAGCGTTACAACAAACAATTGATGGACGGAATGCTGACAATGCAGACACTCTCCCCCAGTCAAGAGATCTGGGTTAAATCCATCATTCTTTTGCCCACTACGCCACCCCAGTTTAGACATGGCCATATGCAAATCAGTCTTGACCCTGTGCCTCGTGGGAACAGTCCAGCCCGAACTGCCAAGCCATGTCTTCCCTGGACCAGAATCAAGCATCCTAGGACCGGTTTCTGGCTATCAGCCGTCATCAGCCAGGATAGCTTGACTCCAGTGGCGTAGTGAGCACGGGTCCCACGTCTGGGAATACCCATCCCACTTAGGGCGAAAAGCGTTACAACAAACAATTGATGGACGGAATGCTGACAATGCAGCCATTTTCCCCCAGTTAAGAGATCTGGGTTAAATCCATCATTCTTTTGCCCACTACGCCACCCCAGTTTAGACATGGCCATATGCAAATCAGTCTTGACCCTGTGCCTCATGGGAACAGTCCAGCCCGAACTGCCAAGCCATGTCTTCCCTGGACCGGAATCAAGCATCCTAGGACCGGTTTCTGGCTATCAGCCGTCATCAGCCAGGATAGCTTGACTCCAGTGGCGTAGTGAGCACGGGTACCACGTCTGGGAAAACCCATCCCACTTAGGGCGAAAAGCATCACAACAAACAATTGATGGACGGAATGCTGACAATGCAGACATTCTCCCGCAGTCAAGAGATCTGGGTTAAATCCATCATTCTTTTGCCCACTACGCCACCCCAGTTTAGACATGGCCATATGCAAATCAGTCTTGACCCTGTGCCTCATGGGAACAGTCCAGCCCGAACTGCCAAGCCATGTCTTCCCTGGACCGGAATCAAGCATCCTAGGACCGGTTTCTGGCTATCAGCCGTCATCAGCCAGGATAGCTTGACTCCAGTGGCGTAGTGAGCACGGGTCCCACGTCTGGGAATACCCATCCCACTTAGGGCTAAAAGCGTTACAACAAACAATTGATGGACGGAATGCTGACAATGCAGACATTCTCCCCCAGTCAAGAGATCTGGGTTAAATCCATCATTCTTTTGCCCACTACGCCACCCCAGTTTAGACATGGCCATATGCAAATCAGTCTTGACCCTGTGCCTCGTGGGAACAGTCCAGCCCGAACTGCCAAGCCATGTCTTCCCTGGACCGGAATCAAGCATCCTAGGACCGGTTTCTGGCTATCAGCCGTCATCAGCCAGGATAGCTTGACTCCAGTGGCCTTTATACATAGTCTTATTAATTTATTATTTTTCTGTGCTGAATAAAGCCTTTTCTTTTACTTTCAACACTATTGCATTTCAGGTACTTGATGTTGGTGATGAGGCTCATGAAGTTGGTGTTATGGTAATGTGTTAGGGTTCTGAGATATGTATGATGGTCATGAGGTGGACCATCGTATCTGTGTGCCATCACAATGTCTGTGCAAATAATCATTGGTAGTGTGTGTTCATTTCCTTTGGAGACATTGTCCCAAGGAGTGTTCCTTCCTCTGTGACACCTGACATCGTCCCTGCAAACAGTTGCACAATTGTTGTGCTGACCTGTGTCCACATTTCCTTTGTTGGTGACGGATCCCTTAAACATTGGCCATGCTTGCTCACCGATGTCTCCTGCTGAATCGTCTGTGCCATCCTTGCTAGTCACTGTACTTGTGTTTTGGGTATCTAGGAATGGCATCAGGGACAAATTGTCCCTTTTCAGCACTATGCATGTGTGTAATCACGGCCTAACACACAAATGGCACGTGTTATGCAGGGTATTTGGGCACCTGACTCACAATTGTGGGCATTGTATCTAGTGGCATTGAGCCCTATTCCTTCCATGAGAGACAACATCTTGGTGGCTGGACCAGCACCTGGACATTCCTATCAGTCCTGGGATGTGCGTGACAGTGTGTGTTCCCTTTGGCTATCTTAGTTTTGTATGCAGTTACATGACTATACAGTCTGTTGGCATGAACTCAGGGTGTGTATTGTGCTGCATCCGCGATGGGTGGGTATGCATGTGTTATATGTCCTCACACCCACATGTGGTGTGTCATGCAGTGTGTGAAAGACATCCATCCTCCTGGGAGTGTGACATTGCTGGGAGTCCTCTGCACCCACCCCTCATATGTCTGTCAACTGCTGGTAGTGATATGCACCCACCCCTCATATCTCTGTCCACTGCTGGGAGTCATATGCACCCACCCCCATATGTCTGGACACTGCTGGTAGTGATATGCACCCACCCCCATATGTCTGTCCACTGCTGGGAGTCATATGCACCCACCCCCATATGTCTGGACACTGCTGGTAGTGATATGCACCCACCCCCATATGTCTGGACACTGCTGGGAGTCATATGCACCCACCCCTCATATCTCTGTCCACTGCTGGGAGTCATATGCACCCACCCCATATGTCTGTCCACTGCTGGTCGTGATATGCACCCACCCCTCATATGTCTGGACACTGCTGGGAGTCATATGCACCCACCCCTCATATGTCTGTCCACTGCTGGTAGTGATATGCACCCACCCCTCATATCTCTGTCCACTGCTGGGAGTCATATGCACCCACCCCTATATGTCTGGACACTGCTGGTAGTGATATGCACCCAACCCCATATATCTGTCCACTGCTGGGAGTCATATGCACCCACCCCCATATGTATGTCCATTGCTGGTAGTGATATGCACCCACCCCTCATATGTCTGGACACTGCTGGGAGTCATATGCACCCACCCCTCATATGTCTGTCCACTGCTGGTAGTGATATGCACCCACCCCTTATATCTCTGTCCACTGTTGGGAGTCATATGCACCTACCCCCATATGTCTGGACACTGCTGGTAGTGATATGCACCCACCCCCATATGTCTGGACACTGCTGGGACTCATATGCACCCACCCCTCATATCTCTGTCCACTGCTGGGAGTCATATGGACCCACCCCCATATGTCTGGACACTGCTGGTAGTGATATGCACCCCCCCCATATGTCTGTCCACTGCTGGGAGTCATATGCACCCACCCCCATATGTCTGTCCACTGCTGGCAGTGATATGCACCCACCCCTCATATGTCTGGACACTGCTGGGAGTCATATGCACCCACCCCATATGTCTGGACACTGCTGGGAGTCATATGCACCCACCCACGCACCCCCTTGGAGCTGTACACTGCTGGCCTGGACCTACACACGCACTAATATGATGTTAACATGCTGGGCCAGTCCTCTAAGCCCACATTCATGGCGTGTGTACGCCTCGTATCCCAAATGTACTGATGCCGTAGGGGTATGTGTGGTACGCACCGTACTTATGCATGAATGCGTGGGTACGGTCCGTACCACTATTGTAATGGTGCCGTAGGGGTACGTGTGGTACGCACCATACCCACGCATTCATGCGTGGGTACGGTCTGTACCACTGTCATCATGGTGCCGTAGGGGTACGTGTGGTACGCACCGTACCCACACATTCATGCATGGGTATGGTCCATACCTGAGTTGTAATGGTGCCGTAGGGGTATGTGTACTTCGCACCGTACCCACACATTCATTCATGGGTACGGTCCGTACCACTGTTGTAATGGTGCCATAGGGGTACGTGTGGTACGCACCGTACCCACGCATTCGTGCGTGGGTACGGTCCGTACCTGAGTTGTCATGGTGCCGTAGGGGTACGTGTGGTATGCACCGTACCCACGCATTCATGCGTGGGTACGGTCCGTACCTGAGTTGTAATGGTGCCGTAGGGTACCTGTGGTATGCACCATACCCACGCATTCATGCGTGGGTACGGTCCGTACCACTGTTGGATTGGTGCCATAGGGATACGTGTGGTACGCACCGTACCCACGCATTCATGCGTGGGTAGGGTCCATACCTGAGTTGTCATGGTGCCATAGGGGTACGTGTGGAACGCACCGTACCCACGCATTCATTTGTGGGTACGGTCCATACCTGTGTTGTCATGGTGCCATAGGGGTACATGTGGACACCGTACCCACGCATTTATGCGTGGGTACAGTCCATACCTGAGTTGTCATCATGCCGTAGGGGTACGTGTGGTACGCACCGTACACGTCCACTTCCGTTGTTGCGGTACGCAGGGGTTGCTGGACAAGCCCCCCAAGTGACCAGAGCCTGGTGGTAGTATATGACCTACATATTATAAGTTTGGGTTTGTGTATGGGGTATGTATCCTGCCCCTCACCCCCCCCTGGGCCCTGGGTGTTGTTCTCACCTTCTGCAGCGTGTGCGTCGGGTGCGGTGCACCAGGTCGTAGGCCAAGAGGACTGGGATGACACGTTCGATGGGGTTCATGGCGTGTACATCGCGTACCGGGGCTCCGTTACGTAGCGGTTCGCGTCGCACTCTGCTTTTCCGGCTGTGTTTGACTCCCTAAAAAAAGGGCCGTACGGAGTGACGTAGGGACGAATCGTACTTGCTGGTCCAGAAACCGCTGCCTGAATACGTCCGGACGTCGCGTACAAGCTGTTCCGGATCAGAATCGTAGGTATTTTTTCCACGTACGGTCTTTTGTACGATTCGTACGGAAATAGGCTTTCTGTACGAATCGTACTTCCTAGGTTGTAGGGACAGTTTACCGGGTGCGAGTCATACAGAGAAAACGCTCCGTACGACGATTCGTAGGGCCTTTTTACAGGATCGGCATCGACCCCTTAATGTGACTTCTTCAGATATTCCAGCCTCTATTCACCTAAAACCACTGCATCCAGTTAGATATCTGGGGATATACGTTACAAATGATTGTGGGCAGTTATTTTCTTTGAATTATACTAGTATGCTCACGAAAGTGAAAAAACTATTAGATAAATGGTCTCCGCTTCAATTATACGTAATAGGGAGGATCTCCATGGTAAAAATGTCGGTGCTTCCACTGTTTTTGTTTCTTTTTATTAATCTTCCCATGAAAATCCTGAATCATTATTTTAAGGAGCTGGATCAAATAATAAGGAAGTTTGTTTGGAATAAAAAACATCCTAGGGTTAAAATAACTACACTACAATTGGATGTAACATCAGGAGGATTGGCAGTCCCATATTTTCCAACTTATTATCAGGCTTCGTTAGTTAACTTACTTTCCCAATTGGGTGAGGAAAATTCAGTTTTTGATAAAAAAAAAAATTGATACATATGCTGAAGGAAAGTGCTATAGGACTCCCCGTGTTTTATTTACGTCTGGCGAAACTCCCTAAAAAAACAAGATACAAGGTGATACTCGCACTGGCTGAGAAAACTCAGTTATTTTTTAAGTCTTGAGATATCCCTGCATTCCATGCATATACCCCTATACAGGATTGTGTAGTAGGAGGTCTTATAATGTCTAGAGAGCTCTATCAGGTATGGCAAGAACTGGGTTATTCCCAGCTCTGGGATTTTTATAAATATGAAACATTAACTACCTGGGAAACGGTTTACTTGCAGGATACTGATTTGACCACTACTCTCTCTCTGAGTTTCCTACAAATAGTTAATTTTCTCAAAACGAATTATTTAATGATGGGTGAGATGGTACGGCAAATCGCAAAGCAGATGGTAAATACAATGGTAGGGGTTGGTGATTGGTATCAGTTACTTCATCAAAAGGCCAACTCTGAAGAGAGTTTGACGAAAGAGCTCCAAAAAATGTATTCCAGAATGGAAACAGCTTAGCGAGCTAGCGAATAAAGCACTTAGAGGCGCTAATTACAAAAGAATCAACTTTTTATCCAGATGGTTACTATATAATACACCCCTGAGATTGTCTAAAATGTTTCGAACAAGCCTGAATCAATGTTTCCATTGTAATAAAGAGGGTGAAGGTGGATGGCTACATATATTTTAAGAATGTAATAATCTACAGCAATTTTGGGAGGGTTTTTTTGCTGAAATCTCTCTGATTCTATCTTTGGCAATTGAGGAATCAGCCATGTTGGTGCTATTTGGTTCTTCTGGTGAAGTGAAATGCTTCACAAAGTTATCAACAATATTTTATATTAATTGCTATTGCAGTTGCTAGATCACTTATTCTTCAAAACTGGAAAACTAATATACAACCCAGCATTGAGCATTGGTTTAATAAAATGGCCAGGACAAGCAGTTTAGAAGAGGCCTATGCTAAACCTATAGGAGCATATGTAAGATTCAGAGGTGTTTGACGAAATTTATCTTTTAATGGGGCTACAGATGAAAGCTGATTATAAGATTTACGTGTAATTGTTCATAATAGCACAACACACTTTAAAGAATTTATGACACTTAAGTAGTCGTTAAAAAAATATTTGCACACTGCACTTTGCCCTTCTTTTTTCTCATCCATTGTGATTCGCTATTTTAGACCAGACATGATGTGATGGATACAATTTTACGGAGTCTGATTCGCCATCAGTCATCTTATAACGGGGGACTGCTAAGGATTATGTTTTATATTCTACAGATAAAATTCATCATGAATGTATAACAGAATGGGTTTTTTAAAGGCTGTTAACTATGACCTATCAATTTTTTGGTCTTGTTATTGTTTTGTAAGCTATTTATTCCCTACGCTTTTTAGATGTTATTGAGTCTGTGTATTTTTACCTGTTCTAATAAAAATATTTTTAAAAAACAAAATACCCAGGCTGCAACACAAGCTGCGTTTGCCCAGTTTTAGCCTCCAGAGACACATACAGACTAGCCCTGTGAGCCCTGAGTGGCGCAACAGGGCCAAAGATACCATAAAAACTAAGGTGTTCCAAAGAAAACACAACAAAAGAAAGTAAGTACGAATAGACACAACTAGGGCAGTACACAACAGATTAATGCCTATGAGCTGCGGGTAGGATACCTATTAAAGAGTCACTCGATGGAATCCATTCAATGATGCGTGTAACTTTGCAATAGCAAATAGTCCCGCCTCAGCCAGGTAGCAGGCGAAGAAATTAGTACACACATATGGGAGGTTCGCCAGATAGTTAATTGGAACAGTGCCTTAGAATGTAAAGTAGAATGTGTGGAGTTGTGGGCCCTAGGCCCACATACTGCTAGAGTGAGTGACACAGACACAGTGGTCCAGGGCACGTGCACCCAGCCCCTTTTATTACCAGGGTTACCTGACCAGTGATACCTGTGATGGGTGGGTGTTAAGAGTAGGTACAGCACATGCTGAACACTAGAACGTGTCCAGCAGGACACTTCATCCCTCCCAAACTTTTTGGGAAACTAAACAAACAAAAGTTCAACCAATGGAAAAACAAACAACAATGCACAGCACCATTGCGTCTCTTCAGGCCATCTGCCAGTCAGTGCTGGATCTCTGGGCCGCACAGTCAGGAGGTTTTAGTCCACCTCATCGATGTAGTTTGGACAGGCCTGGTCTCACGGTGTTGGAGACTATTTACACAGTTCAATAGTGGTGCATCTAGAGCGATGGTGGAGTCCATTTTGAAGATCTTCTTGTAGGCGCTTAGGCTCCGGTGGACGGCAAACCTGCAAAGACTAAGGATGATCTTTGTGGATGAGAGCCTTCCTTGAAAGAGATGATGCTTCCAAGTGCCTTCTGGTAGAGCAGCTTCAGACTTCCCTCTCCTGTCTGGATTCCTCTCTCACAGGAGCCTCCTTGAGGCCCTTTCCGCCAGGCTGCTATGGGACCGTGTGGACTGTGTTGGGCCTCTTGTAGGCCATGCAAAGGCGTCGCTGAGGAACTTCCAACAGGACCACCACTAAGTTGCTCTGGCAACCGCAAAGGGTGATGTCTCAGGGTCTATGTGCTCTGGCCGCTGCTCACATGCCTTCCTCAGATAGTCACTGAGTGACCAGTCTCCAACCGAGACGTCCATGCTTCCCGGTACCTGTCCTGGAGCTGCTGCAGACACATCTCTCTTGTTGGAATACCCCTCTCACCGAAATTCCCTTGACGTCCTTGCCTCTGGATTGCCATGTGACTGCGTGGGCTGGGCGGGGCCTCTCATAGGCCGTGCTGAGGGGTCACTGCGGAACTCCCAAAAGGGCCACAGCCAAGCCTCGTGCAACCCCAAGGATCGATAGTCCAGTGGTAAAGTATACTCTCTTCGGCAGGCCTCAGGTTCACGGGGCAGACAGAAGGTTTCTGGGTGGCTAGCCTCCTACAGCACCAGGAATGTCTCGGTGGTCTCCAGATGTTTCAGGCATTTGGATCCACTCTGGTGGTGGGATGCTCCATAGGTGTTTCTGGTGATGCAACTGGGTAACAAGTACGATTACCTTCTTACACTTGGGCGACAGGTGGCAATATCTTGCTTGAGGCGATATCTTGGAGTAAGGAGGACTGGAGGGACTTTGTAGCCACTTGTGGTTATCTTCTGGTAGGTGCACTTGCTAGCCATGATGCCATTGATCCCAAGCAGACGGTGACAGGTGTCTGGACAGTTGCACTGTTAAGTGTGGGGCATGGCCGTAGATCCTGCTTGCTAGTGGCTTATGGTTGGCCCTCCCAGGAAGCTGTCTCCAGTGATGTCTCTGCATCCCGGTGGCTGGCTTGTGTTGATAAACACTGCCTCAAGTGATGCCCGAGTCCTCTGTCTTAATGCTCTTCTCCCTTTTCTCTTGTGCACCTGTGGTGGTTGTTCACCCTGTGGCATTGTGCCACTCTCTTCTCCTCCTTCAAGATGTGGCATCATGTCACTCTCTTCTCCTCCTTTGCGATGTGGCATCCTGCCACACTCTTTCTCACTTCTGACCAGGTTCCTCACTCTGACTTGGTGTCATGTCACATGTCTCTTGTTCGTGCCACATGGTCTTCTTGCTGGTCACGGCCGGTTCTTAGGACTGTGTCTTTTCTTTGCTACAGACCTGTCACAGGTCTGTCCTGACAGTAGGATTTGCTATTGCTCCTCATGGACCTCTTGCTGGCCCCATCCCCTCCTCAGGGATTTTCGCAGTGCTCCTCTATCTGGATGGAGGTCTTCTTCTTCAATCTCCTGCGCTCGAGGGCGTAGTGCTTGCTACTGTCTCTGTTCAGGTCTGCTTAGTAGGGTCAGTCACTTTGTGTGATGTGCGCCTTCTTGCTTGCAGTGTGGTGTGGCATCCGGCCATGTGTCACATTTCTTCAGTGCCATGTTGTGGTGGCAGCTTGCCACTTGGAGTGTGCGACTCTCCTCTTGACTGTCTTGGGCCACTGATGACTCCGTCTTGAGGCGGTGTGAGGGAGGACACTCTACACTGTGTCCCGCCCACTGCGGGGCTTTGCTGGTGCAGTGGAGATGTAGAGGTTCTCCCTGCTGCATTCAGCATTGCTTCTTCTATGTGGAGAGGTCCCTCCCTACCGTGCTCATGCCCCTGCTGTCAGGGTCTCTGGTGCAGCCTTCTGTGCACCTCTGACCTCGCGCGCTCAGTCCTCTTTGTGGATGACCTCTTCTGACTCCTGGTGCACCCATTCTCTAGTTTGCGGTGGTGTCCATCCACCACTGAGGGCAGGTGGAGCAATTTCATTGCTTGCGGTGGTGTCAGGCAGCCACTGGTGGTTTTGCAAGCAGTACACGTTCCCCTTGTGCCTTTATGAGGCTGGGCTGCTTTAAGTCCTCTTGCCTTCCCTGGATTCTTGGCAGCTTACTTGGCTGGGAACCTTTGAGCTTCTGTTGGATCTTTCAGCAGGGGTTACTGGCCATGTCTCTGGCACATGGCAGCCACACATGCCGGCAGTTCCACGAGCACATCTTGCTACATCCTCGTGATGTGAAGAGGATGGCTGATGTGTCCTGAGGCTCAATCCTTCTTCTGTGCTGGGACAGCACTATCCTCCATGCTGCAATGCCTCTTCCTACTGCCTGGGGTGGAACCATTGCAGGTTTCTCTTTCCCCACCTTGATTACCATTAGGGCCTTCCAGTGCTCGTAGGGGTGTTCTACATGGATAGGCATGGAGGTGCCTCTCTCTTCACTTTAACAGTAGGTTGCAACAGCCTTCCCAGTGTTGCCAGCTGTTTCTGCTGGCTTGGGGGGTTTTTTCACTAGGTGGCGCTGCAGCCACATTTCACATGCTGTGGCAGCTGTATTCACTTGCAGGCCATGCTGCTCTCCTGTGGGCGATGTGCAGGCTGGTTCAGGGGTGATGCACCCTGATTGAAGCAGCATGGTGTGCTTTGCAATGTAGGAGGTGGGGATCTGTTTCTGCACTTGGTGAGTTTGTGTGGCTGCCTTCCTTTGGGTGGAGGACTAAGGGTGGAGTCTCTTGTCTGGGCCTCTCTTGTTTCTGCTGATTCTGGCAGTCCAGGTATGTGCTTTTCAAAATCTTGGCTGTGTCGGGCTGCTTAATGTATTTGCAGCTGGGTGTGGTGCATCAAACCACCGCTAAGTGGCACAGCAATCATCACTCTTCACCGGCTGTCACTCTAATGCTGTGGCCTTGCTGCCTGGTAGCTGTGTGTCTCATCGTCACCACAAGTGAGGCAGATATGTCGCAGGAACTGTGAAGTTTGTTCGGTGGCAGGCGGGGACAGCCTACTGGTGCCGCACCATGCAGGGGTGTGGTTGCAACCCACCTCACCTAGTCCTGCAGCTGGCAGCCGGGGCATTGCAAAAGGGTCTCCGCATCCTCCAGGTGGTGCTGTGGCCACCACCTCGCTCAGGCTGAGTGCAGCTCCCCTGATGAAACAACACTAGTGATTCAGGTACGGGGGCTATGTAGGTTCTTGTTGGGTGGCTGGTGCACTTTCACCATTGTTTTGCCCTTTGGGCCTCAATTCCCACGCAGCATGTGGCACACTTCAGGTCATTTGGGTGGCGCTACACCATACGCTTTACTTCGCGGCTGGCCTGGGGGCAGCAGGCCACTGCCAGGGGTGCACAGCAGCCTCCAACTACCTTTGCGGTCTCGTCCTTGTTTGTAGGGGCTAACAGTGCCCTCTTCTCTCCACGACAGTGTTCTTCTCAGCTGCGGGCTGCACGGATATTTGCAGCATGGAGGCTTTGCAAACATTCACCCCGGTTGGGGTCATTGTGTATAAGTTAGTCTGTGCTGGTTCTGCACCTGTAGGCCCCAGCAGCATTTTTAATGTGGCGGGTCACTTCTCTCGCACAGGCGCTGCTGCTATGGGTGTGAGGCTTCCTTTCACACCAGTCAGCATTCGAAACAGCGCCTCTTCCAATGTCACCTCCATCAAGACAGCACTGCTAGATTTTAGGTGTCACCTCATGGGCTGGTAGCAGGCTCGTGGATGCCATCGTATTGGTTGCTGGCAGCTGGGCAGTCTTGTCGCCCCACACAGGTGTTGGTGGTGGGGGGAGTCACTCAGCAGTGTGGCGGTACTTCACCCCCCTCTTCACGCCAGAGCCAATTGTGGAGGCTCGAGGCTGCAGGGTCATGCCTTACAGGTGCAGGGCTTCTCGGGTTTCACTTCCCATCGGGGCACGGTGGAGCAGCAGCCGGTGTGCACGTGGGGTCAGACCCGCTCGTCGCCAATGTGGAGTTGCGGGCCCTAGGCCCGAATACTGGTAGAGTGAGTGACACCGACACAGTGGCTATGGTGGTTAACTGGCCCATGGCATGTGTTGCCGGCCCCTTTTATTATCAGGGTCACCTGACCGGTGACGCCTGTGATGGGTGGATGTAAAGTGTGGGTACCGCACAAGGCTGAACACTAGAATGTGTCCAGCAGGACACTACAGAATGAACCTGGAACCACTGTCAGCAGTATCGCAGGACCAAGAGGGGTGGCCCAGTTCAGCTTCCTCAGGGCTCTGTTTGGCTGGACGGGTCTGGACGTGGCATCTTGCGTGCATCCTGGCTGTGAGATTACAGGGAGCGCTTTCCAGCACATGGCTGGCCCCGCCCCCTTACAGCTGCACTCTGCAACCGCACCTCCTGGGGCAAGTGAGATTGCTGGAGGTCAGATAGCCCTTCTCTATGAGCCTAAATGTCGAGCACTGCGGGATTGCAGGGAGCGTTTTTCAGCTGATTTCAGTAAATCTGTGATTGAGTCATATTCCATGGGTGGATTCACAGGATCCACGCATAGAATGTCTACCATAATCAAATGTAACACGACATAGTCCAAGCAGCTACCTTGCGTTACATTTCTTTAGAATTCACGCAAGTGGGCGCAAAAAGCCCTTTGCGTTACTTTGTAATTAACATTTACGCATTTGCATTGCTTTACGAAGACTTCAGCCATGCAAGTCCTTAATAAAAGTGGGCTGAAGTGTTTTTTTTTAAGGAATGCTAACAATGAAGCATAATTGTAGGGCGTATTTTAAGCCGCATAGACACTAAAACACGACTTCACATGATGTAATAGAATTCTTAAAATGTGTTTTTTTATTAAATGAAACTTAAACTCTGGAGAGTGCTGACTTTGAGTTCTTAAAAAAGAATATCTTTCCAATGACTTAGTGGATACCACAGATAAGAGAGGAGCGCTCTACTCCTTATCTTTACGACCTGCTGAGGTTCTGTGTTCAAAGTGCATGACGGTGGAAATGCTTGGGTCATCCTAGATGATATGAAGATGACTTGCCTTCTGCCGGGTCATTCCTTTGAAGCAGTCAGCCCTTCCCACTGAGAACCAAGCTGTGTATCATCCCCCACGGTCTTCATTTATATACACTGTCACAATAAAGGAGGCATGGTTTCGAGCCAGCACTCACTGCTCAGATATGAGCTTGTTTTGATAGATTATAAAACTTGGAATAAAACAAAAACATTCATGACTAAGGCAGACACTGGACGGAAAAACAGACCAATGGAGCATGAAGTACATAGATAAGATTCGCATTTGACCTTAACAAAACTAACATTTGAATCTCAGAATTTTGAACTTTATAGCTATCTATCTATCTTTCTAGAAGCTACCTAAAAGGTAGCACATACTACTTTTAACAAAAATCGCTGAACTGATTTACGCCAATCTTGTCATGAGCAAAGAAATGTCCTCAGAAAGAAAGCATTTGTTTTTATAGGGTGGAAATCCGTCCAGTAGTTTTTTTTAGATACTCATGTTTAAAAAAGGTACCGGGTGGGATTTAACGGGTTAATACTTTTTTATTTATTTGCAAAAACTTGCTGTCAATTACATTTTGAAGTTTTTTTACACAGTATGATTGGCTAGAATCCCTCAGGGCCACAATTAGGGATTAGGAAGAGTAATCCAATGGAAGAAACATTATTGTGATTGGAGGAAGTTCAATGTAGGCCCAGGTTTAGATGCACACCCCACTCTCAAACCCACAATCGGGGATTTAGGGGAGTGCTCCAACATCATCAAAAGTATAACATGGTGATGGTGTCCAATGCAGGTCCAGGAATACGCTCACACCCCACTCACACATATTAGCATGCATGACCGCAATCATCAATTTGGAGGATTTGGGGAAGCTCTACTGCTACATCAAAAGTAGAATGTGGCAGATGATGTCCAATGTGGGCCCAGGTTTAGGCACCGACCCCACTAACCTATTTCAGCACACTTGGCAGGAGACCAGGGATTTGAGGGGATGCTCCAATGGTATAATATATAAATAGCATGGCAGAGAGAGTTTAACACAGGCTTAGGCACACACCCTTATAACCAATATCAGCACTGAGGGCCTTAATCAGGGATTTAGGAGAGCACTTCAACGACAGCAAAAGTTCACAGAAGTACAGTGAAGAATAGAGCTAATCACAGGAATATGAAGAAACAAGGAGTTGGCCTACCGACTAGAGCTCGACCTCGAGTCTGGGGAACCGGGTTCAAGTCTCGGCAATGACGCTGAACATCCTGTGATTCTGGGCAATCACTTAATCTCCCAGTGCCTAACAAAAATGAATGTTTCCTCATGTAATGCAACTGGTGCTATGTAAAGCGTTCTGATACCCGATTCGGGTCAAGTTTGCCCTCTATAAAACTCTGCAAATTTCTTTTTTTTTTTTAAATAAAAGTCGGAAAAGGAACAGCGAGAATAGTGTGTGTCCAACTAATGTCCAAGAACACAAAAACCTCCACTCAGTCAGAAACACACTCAGGGTTACTGTCTGGTATATTATCACTTCAAAAGAAAGAATGGCACTGTGAGCCACTGATTGTCCAAGAAAAAAAAAAAAACACAATCAGAAGTAATCAAAGAGAATTGAAGACTGATTGATGGTGAGTACGAGTCGGTGAGGCAGCGTGTGTCCAACACAGATCCAATATTACAAAGAGCAGCACTCACTGAGATACACAGTCAGAGCAAAATAATACAATTTAGTTAAAAAGTTTCTTTTTCCAACTAGCAGGTACAGTAAAATGTTGGTCGTTTACTCAAAACAGAAAAGTAAATTGATTATCAAACAGGTAAGAAATTGATTAATTAAAAAATAATGTTATCATACATGAAAAAGAAATTGTTTATGCTTGTTTTTAAGCCAATTTTCTTTAAACATGTCTGAAATTCACTGAAAAGCTACATTCAACAACTGAGTTATGGTTCGCCTTAGAATTGTTCTACTACCGAAATTCATCTGTTGTGATTTGCTGTGCAAACAGTAATTATCGCCTCTCCTTGCATTGCGAATGTCATCACAAATGACAGCATTAGTGACATGGTAAGTGACAACCTTGATTACAGCACTTATGACATCACCATTGATATGATTGCTTGAACCATAACTTGCACATTCTCCTTGAGTTGCCTATGACATCACACATGACAATTGATGTCAAAATATGTTACGTCATTGATGACATCATCAATTACTTCACCAGTGACATCACTCATGACATCATTGCATCTAAAAAAAGCATATACAATATAGATCAGGAACCAAACAAAATCAGCACTAACAAGTAAATAAAAAATAGCATTGTCAGAGCACCATTGTCTCAGACTGAAACTCAGGTCATCTTAGACACAAGCCCAGAGAGACACACACAGGAACCCAAATTCAGGGTACGCCACTTACTTGAATGCACATACACCAAGACACAATGTCAATGATTTTTTTCAGATCCCCACTTACAAACACCATTTGCATAACACAATGCACCTATGCACAGAGACACACTCAGAGCCGGAAATAGGAATGGGTATGTGCACAACACCACTCAGAGATACACACATACAAACCCGCATACTCAAATTCAAAGGCACAGTGACAAAATTAGATGCACACCTAGGTACACTATTGGCACAATGCCTGAAACTCAGTCAGAGAGCAACATTTGCAATGTGAACCATACTCCGGACACACATTTGGACACCACTTCTCAGTCACATACAAAAAAACATACAAAAAAACCAAGAAATATACAGCGAAAGCGAAAAATACTACTGTGAGACAAACACTCTAAATGGCATTTTTTTTAAAAGAAAATCATATAGCAAAACAGGGATATAGAATACATATATAATGCATTGTGAATTACACTGATAGCCACAGAGGAACTCTTAAACATACAGACCTTTAACATATACTCACTGATATTTCTATATACAGACACTCATCACACACAGGTGTACAGTTACACCATGACACCCTTTAAAATATCAAAGACATACAGTCAAAGAAACTAAATTTGACTATGACACTAAGACATGTATAGGATCCCTAGCTTAGATGCACAGAGAGCACAAGTGTTCAAAATATGATAAAAAAGTAAGCATCTACGCAATTTAAAATTCTCATTTAGGGCACCATGTATCAACATTTGGAATAGCGATTACCTAATTGCGATTTTCAGCAATTCGCAATAAGGTAATCACTGTTCTGAATGTATGAAACTCCAAGAGTTTCATTTAGCGATTCCTAGAGGGTTGCAAATCGACCTACCTCTTTAATATTAATGAGGTAGGTTGTAATTTGCAACCCCCTAGGAATCACAAAAATCACAGGGATGATAGCGTGCTGGGGTCAGCAGACCACCATGTCTGTGATTGCTTTTCATTTAAGCAATCATTTTTTTTTAAATGCAACCTGTTTTCTTAAATGAAAATGGTTTGTCTTTAAAAAAGAAAAATGAAAAGATTTCTTTTCATTTTTTAAGAGCAGGTAGTGGTCCGTGGGACCACTGCCTGTTCTCAAAAAAAGTTGTTGCCATCATCTCCAAAGGGAAGCCTTCCCATTTTACCACCAATTTGAAGTTGGTGGTAAAATGGAATTCTTTTGTGACCACATTCACGGTCACAAAACATTCATACATACCATTATGATTCGGTATTTGGAAGGGACCCCCTAAACATGCCCCTTGCAAACACCGAATCGCAAACCCATTTTGCGAATCGATAACAGATTACTGAATCGTAAAATAGAATTTGATACATGGGAAAACCTTTTTTTGCATTTGCAAATCTGCGGATTCTGTGAATCGGCCTGTTTGCGAACGCAAACTTGCTTGATACATGTGGCCCTTAGTGTTTAATGGTTGGAATGATTCATCCCAAACATGAAAGATATCTCATCTGAAGTATTTTAAGTACATTATACATATCCTGTGGCATTTGTGATATGGTGGAGGGGATATCTCAAACATTTGTGACAAAGTATCCCATCCACCAAACTCTAAATCAGGCTCAAAGTACAGAAAATATAAGAATCTGAGGCTAAAAAGGAGGGGCCTCATATAAATAGTTGTCTGTGTGTGTCTTCTGTGCCTAAATCTCTCCACCATATGATGACCTGTTGTGTCACTAGACTAGTATCAGTAAATCTGTTTGACTTTAACAATATATCTATGAATATGTTATAGCCTGTTTCTATGTGCTACAATAAAAAATAAAAGTAAAGTATGAAAAAACAAACCTAGAGATAAAACACAAAGCAAAAACAAATGCATATTAATGGACGTCCGTGAAACCATAGATAAAACTTTAAATAAAGATGAATAGGTTATATAAAAAAATTACATCATATAAATTATAACTACAAATTACAAATGAAAGAAACAATCCACGTGAGCAACAACTGCCATTAAGTGATCCTGCTTCACAATAGTATAGTCCTACACGAGCTAACAGCATATATTTCAACTTTACAATGGAAGCAGTGTAAATAACTAAATGCAAATCCTACAAGTTAAGGCAGTAATGAAATTGATAAGCCTTTTTTATACAAAAGCAAGCGAAATGTAATTCATGGGTGCTATATCAGACAAGCATGTTGCCATCATAAGGATGCAATTTGGGTAACGGATTGAGAAAACCCAAACCAAAGCATTATCTATTGAGTCTGAAACATACCAACAAAATAAGCACAAAGTGTCATCAAGTAATGTGAACCGATAGACATATACCAATGGAGGCTAAGGTCCTTAGTTTATTAGTGCAACCAAAGAATAATATTTCTTCTTCTCCAGTTATTAGTGGACTATCAAAATTACAATATATATATTCAAAACACAATTTATGTGTATGACATTTCTATAACACTCATTTGAACCTCTGGTCACGTGAGGTTTCAAAATTTACAGTCTAATGATTTTTGGCAAATTGAAAATAATATTACTCAGCATCCACAAAGGATCAATATTTTTAGGATTGGAGACATTGTGAATTAATGATTGAGCTACATAATGCACAGACTCCCAGAATCGTTTTCTTAATAAAATAGATTCGTAATCCATGATTTTTTCATTAAAAACATTTATTTTCTCTTTTGATTTTGTCGTAGCCAATGCATTTCACGCAAAAGGACTTCTTCAGCGCTTATTTAATCTGTTTTCATGAAAAATAATGGTCCCACAGGGGCAGCCACTACATTAGGGTGGAGAAGCGCCGCCCCCTCTGCCACCAGCAGAAAATAAAACAATAATAAAACCGGGTTTAAACCCGTTTTATTATCGTTTTATTTTAATCCCCTGGATCCGCCCCCAGGACTCTAACGAGTCTTGGGGGCGGGTCCAGGGGATGACTGCTGGTGGGGGAGTGGTGGGCACTCCCTTTACTGCGCATGAGGTGTTTGGCCGACCGTCTCAGGCCGACAAAACACCTCCATTCGCAGTGAAGCTCTCTCCAGTCCCAGCTGCGTTGCTGAGGCTGGAGAGAGCAGGCACAGGCTCCCAGTCTGCCTGGGAGCACAAGTTGCTGGAGCTCTGGCCAATCCTGAAGCTGCTCTCCTGTGAGAGCAGCTTCAGGATTGGCTGCAGGACAGGCTGGGAGCCTGAGCCCAGGACTAGAAGGAGGATGAGGAGATTCGGGGGAGAAACGACAGCCGCAAGGTAAGTGTATTTTCGTTTTTATTTATTTATTGCCTCCCAACATACCTCCTCTGGCCTGGCTCGCCCTTCCACTTTGGAAGCGGGCGGGCCGCTACTGATGGTCCAGTCGAAACCTTTCAATCGTACACATGGAAACATTTCTCCGAATACAGAGCACTAATGGTTCTCCATCTCCAAGTGGCAAAGTATGCAACAATGAGCACTGGTCCAGTGTACTTAATTAGTGATCCTTTAGAGATGTGTTCCCATGCATACGATTGAAAGGTTTTGACTGGGGGTGAGAGGAGGCACTGGCGAGCTGGACTACGTCTGCCAGAGTCTTGGAGGCGGGTTGCCTGACACCACACCTGTGGAGCGTTGACATTGCACTATAAAGCACTTTCTGGGCTCCCGTTGCGTGGGGGAGAGAGGAGGCACTGGGAAGCTGGACTACATCCCACCTCAATTATTGACTGTAAGGAGGATATGCAAGTATGCAAGTATGTATCAACATAGAACACTCAAATAGGTCTGCAGCATTGCAGGAATCATGCAATTCTGTGATCCACCCACAGATTCTGACAGATTCCCCTTCAGTTATTCAACCTTCACAGGCCCCCTCAACGTTCAATGCAGAAATTGGTCTAATAATTGCTTTAAGAGAAGAGGTCGCCAACTTGAAGGAGATCCTTTTGGGTGTGGTCAAAACCCTTAGCAACCAGCCAGAGTCTTTAAATCTTCCATCACAGCTGTTACACCATGCCCAGACTTCTCGATCCATGCAAGACCAAAGGGCTACGGTGAGCTTACCTGCCGCGCCCGTCGAAACTGCGTTCTTTCTCCAATCATCCGCTCAAACCCAACACAGTGACAATTATGGCAGTTCGGCTCGAAGTCCTGCTCCTAGCACTTGCCTGTATGCAGTGCCTATCTTCCTTCTATTTATCCAACTTTTAGAGGTGCTAGCAGTGTTGTGCATACTTTTGGGGGACATAATCATGAACCTTCAGTTCCTTTTGGCACTATCCTCAAGGAGTTTGCAGGGGAGCTCTGTCACCTGAACAGGCCACTCTGTATTTATGGTGAGAGTTCTGAAGCTATGACCAGGTTCCTTAGAAAATAGTGACTCTCTGAAGAACAAAGCATTACAAATCATTAGACACGTTAGGAAATGCCTAGCGCTGTTTGAGTCAAGATTCCTGCCTCCTGATAACAGCTGTATTGCGCCTGATTGGACCCTAAGTACAACTATATAGTTCCCAATCTTGTTACAGTTGTTATGGGTAAACAGAACATAGCATATTCCATATCTACTGCTGGCACTAACTATAGCGTCTTGGGTACATTTTTAGCACGTCTCGTGGGACTAATCTCTAAAGAGATTGATCTAGCGGAGAGGCAATTATCGTTCAACCTTAATGAGCCTATGGCTGCACCTTTAGCAATTGTGCCTAATAAGCAGATTCTGGGTACAAACATATCTGATACTGTGCCATCTGTTCCCTATCCTTGCCCTTATTGTTACCAGCATCAGAACCAGATTTAGTTACCTCGGATAGCCCCTAATTGATTGATTCCAGCCTGACTGCAAGAAGGAAAAAAAGGTGAAGCACACAGAAGGAGAGCTGGGTCATCCTGCTGCACTTCAATGAATATACATCAGGCAGCTCATATTACATTTCAGGGGCATCAGCCCTGGTGTAGAAAGGGATACTTTGTTTCCTAAACTAAAGCCCATGATTGAGACTTGCATCAGCCCATTTGTTCACCTCCTTGGTGCCCTTGGAAAAGAAATTACAAAAGTGACAGCAACTCAGGCAAACATCAGTTTGGTGCCAGGTTACGATACGCACCATGCTACAGCATCTTCTGTTGGCCCTAATTCTGGCTCTGTCACATCTCCTTCACCCAGACATAATCCAGGATCTTCCATGTTACCCTTTATTAGGAACTGAATCTGATCCTCAAGAGTATGAAGAACAAAGGAGGTAACTGTTGGCCCACCTTAGATGGCCAAGGCAACAATAGGAGGGTAGGGGTCGACCATTATGACCCTCCCACTAGAAACCCAAGAGAGATAACAATCTTATTATAAACTTAGCACCTGAATCATGTCCATATGTTGTGTTCTTGCTAATGTTCCAGTGCTTGTGCCCACAGCAATAGAGTCTACGGTTGGCATACCATGCCTGCAAATTGCAACATATTTGACTACACCAACATCCTTATGTAAGAAGGGTGAGCTGGATAGGTCACCTGAGGAAGAGGACTGATAAGAACTGTATGGTCAGCAATTTCACACACCCTGCTCTGGCCCATAACATCCTTCTTCAAATTAGACCTGGCACATACAGCGGAAGGAAGATTAGTTTTTTGCCACTGGGATATTTCAATAAACGTTTAGCACCAGCACCAGTTTCACATCATATGGATTGTCTAAAAGCCCTGAGGTCTCAGCTCGATGATCCAGTTCCGTCTGGCAATCAATTTTCTTTACCTTCCAATTTAAACAATATGGATTCACAAATTGAGACTGATGCTGTCTCCAAGATCAAATAAATTGATGCAGCCGGAACCCCAGCCCAAGTCCCCTGAGTTCTATTTGGGAGCAGCATCCCTTAATATAATTTGCTGGTATATCACTGGCATCGGCCCCAAATATGCTAATTTCGATTGCCTAAATTATGTCAACACATATGTACCACACCCAGGTATTCAAATTGCAGGATTTGTTCACTCTGTGATTTTTTTTTTCATTTTATTATTTTTTTTATAATTTAGTAAATCGAAGAAGCAAAAGCTGCAGCATCAATACCTTGTTTTCTGTAATTGGACTCATGAGGCAGAGGCTGTTTTATGCTTTTAAAAGTTTTTATTTAATCATAGAGGTGATTTCAACTCGAAGATTGGTTTTGGTGTCACGTTTCATAAACTTTTTCTTCCCAGCCATACGTCCCTGTATCTGCCCAGAATGGATGCTAGAGGGGTTAAGCTATATTGGTACTTACTGGAATTTGACCTATGTAAATACATACATTTTAGGAGAAGAGGAGATCTATCACTCTACCTTTATTGGCTGGGGTCTCTGAACTATTATCAACTATATATTTATGTTACGGTCCTTGCACTCTTCTGAAATCACTGGGGGAAAACTAAAAAATCGTTTCAGAGATCATAACGTTAACAGTCTTGTTCTGTGTGCCCCAGCGTACAGCAGCAAGACCCCAAGAGTGGGACCAATTTAGTTGGCAAGCCGTTGATTTTGAGGCTTCATTCAGTAACATACCAAACCAGAACTAGGTTTAGATAATGGAACTTTTATTAACTGATTGTGGTTTCACACATAGCTCTGCTACTGAAGGAGCCTTTATCACCCTAGACCACAATATCCATAACCAAATTCATGATACTCAGTAGACGATCAAAGGGTAATTAATCTGTGTTGGTTAACAGGCAGGGATGCTAATAGGCACCTGAGGACAGCCCTTAACAAAACACCTAGGGACAGAGTGGTCATAACCATCCTTAGGTCTGAATAAAAACAGGCCTTTAAGGAAAGAAAGCAGGCTATAGGAATTGAAATATGGGCCAGTTTAGTCAATGCATGCGAAACCAAAAGTACAGGTGGATTATGGCGAATCGTCAACTCAGGTGACCCTTTGGATAAGGTATCAGGTGGCCTGGGAACTACAATTGAAGCAGATTTATGGGCTGCACATTTTAGGTCCATATACTGCCTAGGGTCCCTAATATCAAATTTAAACATAAAGAGGTTGTGACCGCTATAGATCATAGCACCTCTAATCATGCTCCTGCCCCTTCCCAGGTTCTGATAGACCTGAGCAAGGCCCGGCTCCAGTGATGGGCGCCTTTCATCACAAATGCTCTAAAGGTGGCTGCAAGCTCCAAGATCCCGCCCAGATCCGTAGCATGACTTGTTTATCTGGCTTTAGGAAGGCGATTAAAACTTTTCTTTTCCCCTCTACTTAGCGTTCTTTCTTTGTATTCCACTCCTTTTGCCGCCTTTCTGTTTTAGTGATTTGGGTTTGCTTTCTGATGCTGCAGCGCCGGGACGCCCCTTTGCTGGGGCAGCTGTGCGCTTTATAAATTAGTATGACATAACATAACATGGCAGACTGCAGTTATTTTTCCGGTATAGTAGAAAGGAAACAGGCAGGACCCTCAGTGTTATCAGCCCATCTCCTTGTTGAACTCGTTGGTCAAAATTGTTGGTCGCATATTCCTGCAGAGGATTTTGGCCTGGAGTGAGGTCTTTAGTATAATGTCCCCTGTCCAATATGATTTAGGGAGGGTTTAGGCTCTCAACAGCAGTGCCTTGATGTAATGCTGCTTATTAACAAATACACTGTAGTCAAAAAAGGGGTGTTATATATTTCCTTTATAGATTTGAGTTCTGCTTTTGACCGAATAAGCCATCTAAGCTATGGAACATTCTTGCGGGAATTAACTTTGAACCAGACTTGATAGACTTCCTCCATTCAGTTTTAAGGGCGCACTAAGCTACGGACCTGAGGGGGAGTGCACCGATATGTTTGAGCTGCAACAGGGATTTTCCCCAGGACGTGTGTTCTTATTATACAATACTGGCCTTAATAAACATCCATCTTCCCTTGGCAGAGATATGCCAAGAGCTCAAAAGCTCACTGGACCAGCCTTACCATATGGAGATGATGCTGGCCTCCTGTCTCGAACACCTTTGAACATTAATGGTCTGATTGATTACTTTGTACTTTATATGGATAATCTTGATTTGGAAACAAACTTGACCAAAACACATTACATAGCCAAGGGAATCAGGCAATCTAAAGTATTAAGGGCAAGTCTATTGTGAGGGGGTATGGCTTTCCTTACTTGGGTATTACATTTGATTCTCTGTCCAACTGGGCTCCCTGCTTTCTAAATGGGTCCATTAAGTTTCATCAATCAATTAGGTTTCTATTTTATTTTGTGAAATTAGTTTGATCTATGCCCAAACCAGCTCTGATAGAAATCTACAAATGTAAATGTATCCCGATCTTAACTTACAGGGCGGCCATTTGGGATTTAGGGCCATTATTAGTCTAAGAAAATAGATTTTGTAGGCAACTGTTTGGTTTATCACTAAGTAGCTTATACTACTTTACCCATGAGGAGGTAGGTCTCAAATAAGTACCTCATTAAATAAAATTAGCACCCCTGCTTTCATGGTTGTCGGTATGGGCCAATCCCGTGGGTCAAATATGTTATTCAGTTGTCCAACGACATTGGGAGGCCTGGCCTGTATCTTACGCCCACTGATATAACTTTGAAAAATAAATCCTGGGCCCAAAAGATTTACTGGAAGATTTACTAGAAGTAAGCAAGTCCATTGTAAGTGAGTATGCCATTATTCAGACATACCGCATTATTGAACCACATCTCTCCATGGTAAAAGATGCTTGAGAAAGGCACTTACTGACACAATTTTGTAGAGGCATGTTAGACCTGGCATCTTTTGGCATGTTTCCCCTGTCTTTTGCTTTCTGACCTCCCGGTTTTGACTCTGTTTTTGCTGGTTTAGTGTCTCTGCGCACTTTCTCACTGCAGTTCAGTGTTAAAGTGCAAGTGCTCCGTTGTAAAATGTATTATGGATTGGTGTTTCCATGATTGGCATATTTGGTTTACTAGTAAGTCGCTAGTACAGTGCACTGAGTGTGCCAGGGCCTGTAAATCTAATGCTACTATTCGGCCTGCAAGAAATCACAATAGGGCAACCCACTCTTCCCCAAGGAATTGGGTAGATCATTCGGCCTGCAGCACTGATTGTTCCACCCACAGAATTAGCCTGTAAATGTATCTCAGACCTGTCACTGCAGCGTGTGCGCACAGTTTGTAACTGCCATGTCGACCTGGCAAGTGCATCCACTTGCCAGGCCCTAATCTTTCCTTTTCCTACATATAAGTCACCCCTAAGGTAGGGCCAAGGTACCCTGTGGGCAGGTTGCTGTGCATGTTAAAGGTAGGGCATGTACTTGTGTGTCTGACAAGTCCTGGTAGTGAATTACAGTGCATTCAGTTTTTCACTATGTAAAGGCTATCTGTCCCATAGGATAGAATGGGGGTTTTACTTATAACATCTAATAAGCATAACTTCCCATTGGGACAAGATAAGAAATTGAGTTTAGTATGCCTGGACTCAGAATGTAAAAAAGCATTTTTTAGTAAAAATAATTTTTATATTCTGTGTTTGAAAATACCACTTTAAGGAAGTAGGTACTTTCTTGCTTTGCCATTCGTTGTGCCTGTGCTGGGCTTGTGGATTGACTGTCTGGCTTTGGAGTGACGGGGCTGGGGATCTGCATCCTCTTCAGACAGCCACTGGGGAAGTCGTGGTGTGTCCTGCCTTTCCTGGATGAGTAAGGGCTGGGCTGAATAGACCTGGGCTGCATTTAGAGTAGTGGAAGTAGATTTCCTTGCCCCTGAATGGGCCTGGTCTGCTTTAGACAATGCTGTCTCCACCTACTGCTAGGAAGCTGGGCCAGAGAGGACCAAACTGGTTTGGACTAAGCACAGACACTCTCTGACTCAGAGAACAAACTAATTTTGAGTATAAATACTGGAGCCCAAAGACAGAACTTTAGAACTAGCTAGAATCAAGGAACATGCCAAGAAGAAGAGCTGGAAGAGCTGCCAGGAGGAGTACTGCCCCTTTGCTGTGTTGTTACTTTGTTGGGTTGACCTGCAGTTGCTGTTTCTGCATTGGGCAGTGAAAGGACTGGACTGAACTTTCTCTAACTTGTTGCTGACTATCTTCAAGGGCTTGTAACTGAGCTTGCCTCCTGTTCATGAAGTCTCAGGGACAGCAAAGACTTCACTCACCTCTGGGCACCGTCTCAGGAACTGTGGGATGCAGTTGCCGCAGAGGGGGAAATGCAGCTGAGGCCGTCGCTGGCTCCATGTCCTGAAGGCACTGCAGAGGGCACCGCTGCATCTTGCACCGCAACCCCGGTCTTACTGATGACAACTGACACCGTCACCACTGAACCTCACTTCACACGGCCTCATTTCACATAGCCACCCTGGTATCACCGATGCCGTCACTGCTCTTTAGCACTGCATCGAGTGGCAATCTGCTTTGCACCGCAGCCCTGGTCTCACCAACGCCGCTGCCTGCACCGTTACCAGGCTGCTGCCTGCAGCTCGACCTGAGGACACTGCACGGCACACCGCTACGCTTCGCATCGCAACCACGACCATTGCCACATCTGGTTGCAACAAAAAAGGTATTGTTTAAAAGTCTGTCGGCCCTACCACTGACCCGCTCCGACGTGGCAGAAGGAACTGTTGGATTCTGTTGTTTTCAGTATCGCGGTAGCACCGGATGGAGCTACCAACTTCAAAGAACAGCATTTTAAAAGTTATTCTTGCAAAGTGCATATTTTTAAGTACTGTATGTTGGATTTTTGTCATTTTGGTCTTGCTTTGGCTATATAAAAATATATTGGTTATTTTTCCAAACAGGTGTGGTGTCCTTTTGTAGTATTTTCGTGCAAATGCTTTACACACGACCTCTGAAATAAGCCTGACTGTTCATGCCAAGCTACCAAGGGGGTGAGCAGGGGTTATTTTAGGAGTGTAACTCCCTTACCCTGACTAGGAAGAAGGGTCCCTACTTGGAAAACTCTGCCAACTAGAGACCCCCATTTCGAACAAAGCAACATAAGTTGTCACCTGTCTTTCCCTTTGAGTCGGTATGATATGGACTCAATTTAATTATGTCCATGTGATACAATTTCAGCGCAAACATTGCTGCATTTTGTGTTTTTTACCCATAGATATCTAGTACCAACTCTTAAGTCACATACTTTTTTTAAATGTAAACCAGCACTTTACATTCTACAGTCTGTCTGCAACCACGCTGTGTGCTAATCGATTGGATCCTTTTTTAAATGTGCAGTGTGACTATGAAAAACATTGCCATTTAAAAAAATTGTTTGTATGAGAGGTTTGTCAAGACTGTAGGTGTGCGATGAAATAAAATATTGTAGGTGTTGTAATGTATTATTTTTAAATTGCTCATGTCCTACATGTCTGTTTCAGTGAATTGTTTAAATGTAAAATAGCATTCTATTTTCATACTTAACTGTGCTAATCATCCGCCGTTGCCAATCTTCAGCCATGCACAGCCTTCGGATGTGCGCAAACGAGGTTGACAGGCCAGGCCCTGTGCCCAACCCCCCACTGTGAGCAGCAAACCCCACACATCTGGCCAACCCCCCACCAAGTATGACCTTTGGCTCTGCGCAACATGAAATTGCACATGATATGCCCTTACTTAGTTATATGCAAACAAAAATGATCTGTTCATTAATTTTTTTATGTGAAAATGTTACTTGCATCAGAGTTCAATAAATCACATATCGAAGCTTGCTGATGTCTTTAAGTTTTGTTGAATGCAGTTTCATGCTTTAGTTCTAGTAGGAAATAAACAGAAAATGTGAAACAGATACACATTAAGGTGCCGATTCCGATCCTGGAGAAATTTTCCCCGTACGAATCGTATCCGGATTTTTTTCCGTACGAATCGTACAAGTACCGTACAAACTGGCAAGTACGATTCGTATGGGAAAAAATACATACGAATCGCATTGGGAAAATTCCCCGACACGTCCTCGGGTCGGGAAAAGTGTCCGACACGTCCCCGGACGATTTTCCGTACGAATCGTAAAACTGAAGTCCGAGCGCGCAAGTACGATCCGTCCCGTGCGTCCGATTGTACAACCGTATGGAAAAAACACCGTACGGAGTGAACTTCTATAGCAACCATGGAGACATGTGCCCGCATACGTGCCGTCCCTCCCCCAGCCCCCGTATGTACACGCCGTCCCCCCACCCGTGTATGTACACCCGTGTATGTACACCTGTATGTACGAGACGTACCCCCACCCGTGTATGTACGAGACGTACCCCCACCCGTGTATGTACACCCGTGTATGTACGAGACGTACCCCCACCCGTGTATGTACACCCGTGTATGTACGAGACGTACCCCCACCCGTTTATGTACGGGACGTACCCCCACCGGCGTATGTACGGTGCGGACCCCCACCCCACCCGTGTATGTACGGAGCGTACCCCCACCCGTGTATGTACGGTGCGGACCCCCAGCGCGTACATACATGGTGGGGGTACGTCTCGTACATACACGGGTGGGGGTACGTCTCGTACATACACGGGTGTACATCTCGTACATACATGGGTGTACATACACGGGTGGGGTTACGTCTCGTACATACACGGGTGGGGGTACGTCTCGTACATACACGGGTGTACATACACAGGTGGGGGTACATCTCGTACATACACGGGTGTACATACACGGGTGGGGGTACGTCTCGTACATACACGGGTGTACATACACGGGTGTACATACACGGGTGGGGGTACATCTCGTACATACACGGGTGTACATACACGGGTGGGGGTACATCTCGTACATACACGGGTGGGGGTACGTCTCGTACATAAACGGGTGTACATACACGGGTGGGGGTACATCTCATACATACACGGGTGTACATACACGGGTGGGGGTACGTCTCGTACATAAACGGGTGTACATACACGGGTGTACATACACGGGTGGGGGTACATCTCGTACATACACGGGTGTACATACACGGGTGGGGGTACGTCTCGTATATTCACGGGTGTACATACACGGGTGGGGGTACGTCTCGTACATACACAGGTGTACATACACGGGTGTACATACACGGGTGGGGGTACGTCTCGTACATACACGGGTGTACATACCCGGGTGGGGGTACGTCTCGTACATACACGGGGGGCTGGGGGGACGGCGCGTACATACGGGGGCTGGGGGGGGCGGTGCGTACCTGGCCCCCTATACCGCTCGCATCGCGGCGTACTTACCTTTTCCGGCACTTTTTGGGTGCCGTAAAAATATTGCCGTCCGGACTGCTGTCAGTACGAATCGTACTTGCTGGTACGTAAAAACATGCCTAACTCCGTCCGGACATCACGTCCGCGGTGTCCCGGATCACATTCGTATGTATTTTACTGTCGGTCGGTGTTTTGTCCGACTCGTACGGAAATGGTGTTTCCGTACGAATCATACTTGCAAGTTTGTAGGGTTTTTTTCCCGGGTACGAGTCGGACGGAGAAAATGCTCCGACCGACGGTTCGTACCCGGTTTTTCCAGGATCGGAATCGGCACCTAAATATAGAAAATGTGGTTTTAATGCCTGAAATAAAACCATCTGAGAAAATAATGTTCTAGTACTTATTCTTCACTCCCTGCAATGATCTCTGACCTAATCGACATAATCTAGAAAAAAATAGCGTGACACGATTGAAATTACTTGGAATATGCAAATCGTACTGTTAAACAAATATGGTACCTGATTGCTTATATCTATACTCGCCAGAGAATGTCGCAACCTAATGAATATAGAGAAATGAGTACAGGTGTATGGCAGTAGAGCTGTATGTAACATGACACTGGTTAAGAAGCATCTAACTGGCTAAGCGGGCCTGAAACTAATAATATGCATGGCGATGCCGCAGCGGCACCACCTGCGTATTACATAGGCCCTGACTGCCGCGCCACCGCCAAGGAATGGTAGTTCCCAGGCGGCTGTGGCAGTGCAATGGCGGTACTACTACCAAAGCTGTAATTGGGCAGATGGACCGCCGGTGAGGCGGTGGCTGGACCACCACAGCCGCTTCACCATAAATTTGGCGGTCCTCGGACTTCCAGACTTGTAATCAGGCCCTAAAAAACATAGACAGCAGCAACTGCAACTCAATGTCTTGATTTTTTAAAAGCGCATAACGGCTGTTTAGTGCATATTAGAGTACAAAATTCTCCACCTAGCCTGATTCTATTTTTACATTTTAGGGGTAAGAGACTCTAAATAAACTCCCAGAGGGCCAGGGCTCCCTGAAAATTCTACCCCGAAAGCCACAATAATACTAATGTAATAAAGAAAATATTTCAAAGGTGGCTTGATTCATTTTGCACTGGGCTAATGGAAAGGGTGCCCTTAAACTTTCTCGAATTTTAGTTGTTTAAGTAAAGCATTACATTTGGCACTATGTTTAGATATTTTGGAAAAAACGAATAGATATTTACTAAATATAAGCAGTTTGAATAAAAAGTCCATTTCGACTTCAGTTTGTCTTGCTCATGTGGCATCACTCAGGCCATAGCTTGGGGGGGGGTGGTTCAAGTATTACACTGCACACTAAGAGCCTTATTACGAGTCAGGCAGTCCGAGGACCGCCAGACTCATGGTGGTGTGGTGGTGTTGGTCCAGCCACTGCTGCACCACGAGGTTCAACCATTCATTTCGACTTCGGCGGTCGGACCGCCATTGCACTGCCGCAACCGCCAGGGATATGCCATTCCCTAGTGGTGGTGCGGCAGTCAGGGCCCATGTAATATGCTGGTGGTGCCGCTGTGGCAACTCCATGCATATTACTAGTTTCAGGACCACCAGCGAAGCCATGGAGGTCTTTACTCCATGAAAAGGCTGGCAGTCCTGAAACAAGTGCATGAGAATGTGTGCAGGGGGCACAACATGTACCCCCTGTACAAATGCATGCACCTAAGTTCCTGCAAGGCATGGATGTTACGGTCCATGCCATGCAGGAGCCCTGTATGGCACTCCCCATCGCCTCTGTTTTCTCTGTCTAAACAGCGACTAACCATCTCTCTCTCTCCTGCAAGGGCGACAGTTCAGATTTTTTCAGGTCCCCAAAGCTAAAGGAATGGCTGGGGAGGCAGGTATTAGTAATTTGTAATCTACATTGTATTCATAAAATACCCTTGGTCTGCTTATCTCTAAATTAGATGAGTAGCACCACCATGTGGAAGACTGTCATTAATACGGTGTTGACAATCAAGTGCCAGTGCCAAGCACTGGAAACCACATAAGTGCTGGTGATGAGCACCGGAATTCACAGGCTCAAATTAAGCACTGCAATCCACACTCCTCTCCCTTTCCAGTGTCCCATAAGTCCCCACATGCCCTGCTTCTGATATCATGTATTGTAACATGATATGCCACTCTGATTGTTGGGAAATCTGACATTCAAACCCCCTTATAATCCTACTCTAAGCTATGCCCATGGCAACCATTCATGGATCAGACTAATCATAGATGGATGAGGTTAGTCGGTCACGGTGCCATTTGAGAGTCAATATCTTGAGAGAGAAGAAGTCTGACACAATGACTGAAAAGCAACATGAACATAAATTCAGCATGCTCACAAGAGGTAGGCATGTAACAAAAGGAGGAAGGCGCTCACTTCTTGGCATACCAGCACAGATGCATTGTGATAAATGCAGTGCCTACTAACCCTAACTTCAGCTAAAAGTCTTTAGTATGCACCATTACTGGTGTAGCTAGCGTTGTGTATCTCTAGATAGGTGTTTCAGGATTGTTGTCCTTCAGTTGAGAGTAACAAATGAAATTTGGGGGCGCTTTAGTATGTGTCCTAGTAATGCTATAGTGCTGCCTCAGTATTTTTTTTTTTTGCCACACACTTTAATGTACACTTAAAGCCACAACCTGGGGTGACCTGACCATAGAGGTATACAGCACTCCATAAAATTCTTGGGTTGTTGGGTGGCATGGGCACACAAGAAAATATAATGATGCAAGACTTCAGTGGGTTTGGGATTCATTTCAGATGAAAC
This sequence comes from Triturus cristatus, assembly GCF_964204655.1. Classification (NCBI taxonomy): domain Eukaryota; kingdom Metazoa; phylum Chordata; class Amphibia; order Caudata; family Salamandridae; genus Triturus; species Triturus cristatus. The sequence goes on along the minus strand of NC_140581.1, from coordinate 1,114,919,040 downwards.
GGTTAAAATGCCATGACACTGGCTGTGCTCTCAAATATATCACCATATTGCAGATGGTGCAGGGACAGAATATCGACTCAAAAATATCAAGTTGCACAAATATCCAGTCATTAATATCGTGGTCAAGTCTATCAACTTAAGGTAAGCAATATCGATTTTAAAAATATTGAAGTGTTTAATATCGTTTGCAATAATATAGTTGTTAAAATATCGTTTTTCTATTAATGTTACGTATTTTAGTATATATTTTATATGTATTTGATGTATGTTTTATTGTATGAGAATTGTTTGTATTTTTAATATATCTGTTAAATTTTTAGTAGTTGCTAATTTTAGTTTTTATTTGAATTTTGAGTTTTTAGTTCCGTAGGGGTTTATAGGGGAATAGAGTGGAAAGTAATTAATTATATTACATTTATTGATTGGATTTTATATAATAATATTTCTTTAATTGAGTTGTTATAGTGTTAAAAGTGTAAAGTAATTTATTATTAATTAATTAATAATTTGGTGTTACTTCATTGTAATAATTTATTGGTAATTAATTATGGTAATTGTGTAATTCATTTTAGGTGTGTGTTGTGGTGCTTATATAGATGTGAAGGTTGGAAGGTAAAATATTTTTAATTTGTGAATTAATAATTGTTAATTAATTTTAATTAATTAATTGGTAATTAATTAATTAGTTATAGTAAGTGTTTAATTAATTTTAGGTGTGTGTTGTGGTGTTTATAGGTGCAAAGTAATTTATTTTAAATGTATTAATTAATAATTAGTTGTTAATTATTTTAATTAATTAATGGGTAATTAACTATGGTAATTGTGTAATTAGTCTTAGGTGTGTTGTGCTGTTTATGGGGTAAAGGGTGGGAAGTAATTAATTTTTAATTGATGAATTAATAATTGGTTTTTAATTATTTTAATTCATTAATTGGTAATTAATTATGCTAATTATGTAATTCATTGTATGTGTGTGTTGTGGTGTTTATAGGAGTAAAGGTTGGGAAGTAATTTGTGTTTAATTAATATATAGTTGTTCATTAATGTTAATTATTTGATAATTATTTTGGGTAATTAGTTATTTTTTTGTGTGTTTTTACTTCTAAAGGGGTAAAGGGAGGGTATTAAATAAACTTTAATTATTTAATTATTAGTTGTTAATAGTAATAGCTTTTAAATTAAAAATAAGTTTTAATTGTGTTTTATTATTTTATAGTTTAATTCAGGTGTGTGTTGTGGACAATAGTGTTAAAGTGTGTGTAGTCAATTAAGAATGATCTTTTTTTATTAATAATATTTTTAATTGATTATTAATTATGTTAATTAAGGAAATTAATTTAATGAAAAATGTTGAAGTGTTTTGTTATTGGTGTAGGGTAGGAAATAGATTAAATACATTTATGTTTTAAGAAATTGTTTTGTTAGTAAATATTTTCTAGCTTAAAATAATTATTTTTTATAAAAGTATTTATTTTTCATTTTATATAATATTTGTAGGTTATTGTTGTATGTAATTAATATTATAATAAGTGTTCTTTTTATATGTTTGATATATTTGATTTTTTATTTTTTAAATATTGTGTATTTATTTTTTTGATTTTGTTTAATTTTTAATATATATATACATATATATTGAGTGTGAATAGTAATTTTTGTTTCTCCGCTAACCAACACTTTCCCTGATGTTGCACTCACTGGAGTGGAAATAGTAATTTTTACCTCTCCGCTATCCAGCACTTTCCCTAGTGTTGCACTCACCAGAGTGGGAACAGTAATTTTTATTTTTTACCCCTCTGCTATCCAGCATTTTCCCTACTGTTGCACTCACTGGAGTGGGAATACTAATTTCCACTCCTCCGCTATCCAGCACTTTGCCTACTTTTGCTCTCACTGGAGTGAGAATAGCAAATTTTACCCCTCCTCTATCCAACACTTCCCCTGCTGTTGCATTCACTCAAGTTGAAATAGTAATTTTTACCCCTCCGCTATCCAATACTTATCCTACAGTTACACTTAGTGGAGTAGGAATAGTAATTTTAATCCCCCGCTATCCAACACTTTCCCTACTGTTGCACTCTTTAGAGTAGGAATAGTAATTTATACTCCTTCCCTAACCAACACACTCCCTACTGTTGCACTCTTTGGAATGGGAATAGTATTTATTTCCCCTCTGCTATCCAACACTTTCCCTACTGTTGCTACCACTGGAATGGGAATAGTAATTTTTACCCCTCTGCTATCCAACACGTTTCCTACTGTTGCACTAACTGGAGTTGGAATAGTACATTTAATTCCTCCGCTATCCAACACTTACCCTACTTTTGCACTCAATAGAGTGGGAATAGTTATTTTTACCCCTTTGCCATCCAACACTTTCCCTACTGTTGCACTGATTTTATTGTAAAATTTAAGTTTAAATATTTTTCTAATAGTTTAATGTTTTAATTTATTATAGATTTTAGTTTTTTTATATTTTAAATCAATAATATATATTTTTATATTATTTCAAACTTTTAACATAAATTAATGTTTTAAAGTAAATATATCCGTATAAATTATTATTTTTGTGTGTTTATTCCTTTATTAAGTTTATTTGTTATATTTTATTAAAATGTATATTAAATGTATTTTATTTTGTTAACATTATACTTAATATTTAATATATTTTATATATTATTTCATTTTATATTTATATAAAAATCGATATTTTTTACATCGATGTTGTGTCACTAAACCGTTGCAGATATAGGATGTATATTCTGTGTTTGAAAATGTGAACTAAAATTCTCAGCATAGTCAGCTCAGCTTTGTGCTCAGTCATTGTGGATACACATTATCTGTCACTCATTTGTGTTTTTTGTTTTTAATGTGCTACTTCGCATTCAAGGGTGGAGCTCTCGAACCCTAGATCTAACATTTTATTTCTCGTAGCATCCCATAAGTATGAGAAAGAAATAAATATCTCTCTGTAATATGTCTTCTGACAGCTTCCGTACAAGGGAAGATGGATATAAAAGTGTAGTTTGAGAAATGTTGTGCTATACATTAAGGGGCATATCTATGAGAGGCATGTGTTGTGTTTGAATTATGCAACCTGGTACATGTGTGATGCAAACCTCTAAGTCAGATTTTTGAAGCAAATTGCTCTGTTGTGTTTTCTGCCCTAGGAAGGTCTTCCATGGGTGTTGCTTGCTCCCATCCAACTTCCATGGGTTTTGATGCATTCACAGATTTAGAAGAACCGGTAAACCTGGGAATGCAGAAAAATTATACACCTTCCCAGGGTAGGTATAACGAGGAGAAATATCTCTATTTCTTTTCATTTCTTCCTCTTTCTATGTGTGCTGCAGTCTGCCACAAGCTGGCGCTGTCTGGCTAATTTAGAGATGACCACAACAACAGTTAATTAATAATTCAATATACATTCAAAATTATTATTAGCTACCGTCCAAGCCATTCTTATAGATTTGGGGTTCCTGAAATAGTCCGAACTGTCACACTTGTAGGGGTGTGATGGTTAGTATGTGTGTTGTTACTATCATTGGCAGCATGGCAGGGGCAATGTGTGGTGCAGGCTGCAGTGGCCTCCTGACGTGAGCCCTGGCCTTTTATTTTTACAAACTAAGCACTGGAAATAGGAATATGCCTCCCAGGGTTGTTTTTGTGCATGAAGGTGTCCCTTCCTGCACAAAACCAATCCTGCATGCAACACAAGCATGCTTGCACCATGCAAGGGTGCGTGCGTCGGTGCTAAGCTGCCGAAAGGGCACCAGCACAGGGGAAGGGACGGGAATGCACTGTATTGCCTTAGATATGGCACATTCCTGCCTTTTCCCTCTTACGCAGCGCATCAAATTGATTTGCTGTGCTGCACTGCATGACATCTTAGTAAATGTGCCCCATGGTCTATAATTTTGCATGTCAAGTTCACGTCCAGCCAGTCAAAAATGGGAAGGAACAATAAAGAAAGGAAACGAATGAAAAACAAGATAAGTCTTACTTTTTTATATGGAACATTGTGTTAATCATGGTCCTAAATGCCCACAAATCTTTTTTAAGCATTGACTGACTATAGATGATGAAAATCTTATGTTTGCATGTGCTGTATTCTTTATACACAATATTTATATACACTGCTGTGGACCTCATTTTTTTAAATGTATCGTCCATTCAAAAAAATACATTGAAGCAAAGAAGTTATGGCTGAACAGATATTAATGCACCGCAGTACTTATACCAGAAATGTTAACTGAAATGTTAACTGAAGAGCCATCTTAATAATGCAAGTAATGAAATATTACAGGACAGTAGTGGTTTTGTCACTGCCTCACTGTTGCCAGCTGGGACTGTGGGCTCTATACTCTCCGGATGTAAACTGGCATGCATAAGGAGGGAGCTACAAGAGTGTCCCACTGCGATCCATGCTCCTCTCTTCAATTACCTGAATCTCTTCAGCTCGGGCAGTGAAGCACTTGGGCACCATGGGCCTGAGTCACAAAGGTAAACGTACACTTTTGTGTAAATTTATGATTTTTTGTAATTCACAAAGGAATTTACAACTGCTGAATCTCTGCACCCATGGCTCACCCATGGCAGAAAGTTTGCACATAAAAAGATACGCCGTCTGAAAGATTCTACTTGTAAAGTTCCTTTGTGAATTGCAAAAAATCGTAAACTTACTCAAAGGTGTAAGTAAGTTCACCCTTGTGAATTAGGCCCCATGTCTTCTGACTTCTGCTTGCTCTTCTCACTGACAGTGAAAACAATTAAGCCGTGCTGTTGTGGAATAATGCCAGATAGTGGCTAGTCCTGTGATTGCTTGTGGATGGAGTAGGTGAGTGTCACCTACCACGAGACATCTCTGCTACTTCCGGCTCAGAGAAAATCAATGCTGTTGATGGAGTGGTGCATCATTGGGGCTTCTGCTCCCTTACCTCCTTTCCCCATCAGAGGTGAACTATAAGCTTCAAAAGAAGGAGGGGCAGTAAGGGAGGGCGAATTTTGTAATCTAAGGCAGCCTTGTCCACAAGCAAATGACGTGCTGGAAAGAAAGGAAAAGTAGGGAAGTTTTGCATAGGAATAAAATACATTTTATGAGACAGAAAGGGATATTGGCGTTCTCTGACCTCACAATGGAACTCACCTGCGAGCACTTTCCTCTATTTTGTGATGGAAAAAACTAGGGGGCATATTATCAAGCACTGCGTTAAAATGATCGCCGCTTTATCGGCAGAAAACTGCCGCTAAAGCGGCGATAATGGGCTTGATAATATGCCTCAGAGAATTCCAATAGAAGCCCATGTTGACACCAGAACATGGGCTTCTATGGGAATTCTCAAGGGCATATTATCAACCTCATTATCGCCGCTTTAACAGCAGTTTTTGTGCCGATAAAGCGGCGATAATTTTAACGCCTTTTCTTGATAATATGCCCCTAGCTGATTTGTACTAACCTAATAATGTGCAGTTGTAAATATATTATTCCTTATTTTAATGCATTTAGTTTCATGACTTCATCAGTTCATGGGATTTTTTCTTTATTTTAATCAGTTGACCTACTGTATTTTAACAATATGTTTGTCTTAGGGCATTAATATAGGGTGAATTGAAAGGACACTTAATTGATTCGTCTATTCATCTGACCCGTGTTTGCATGGCTTATATGAGTAACAAAGTTTAGCAGTGTTATGTTGCATTAAAAGGTTTCCTATCAATTTTTAAGCATGATATTGTATTTTGATTCTGCATCAAAAATTGATAACTACTCAATTCTCACAGTGTGGTCAAAATTTCAAGTTACAGGTAACACAATGCTAATGCACAAGAAAGCGTTTCGCCTAAGTTTCATAATTTGACACTGATTGCGAGATAGAGGTGAGGACAATCTATGTGACCTCTCGGGTTAGGCCAGGAAAGGTGATTATGAAATTAAGCACAATCAAGCAATTTCCTCATGCTTGATTAATGGTAAGCCTGTCAAATCAACTATTTCTTTGTCTATTTTTTCTTGAGTAATCTCATTTCCCATTTTCACCTTTCAGTAAACTCACATGTTGGGTATTGAACATTCTGATTAGACATTCTTTATGTTTCTTTTTGGCTGTGGCATCAAAAAATTTGATTTTGTCTCTGTCAGCTCTTCCATGACCACATTAGATCTGTTTAAAATATATGTGAATTTTCGCAATGCACAAAGTGTTTCTTTACTGAGTTTTTAAGCGTACTCATATCAGGATTTCTATAGCAAAGGTATGGCACAAAAATAGGGTTGGAATCAAAAGGCTAGTTGTTATTCTAATATACATTCATGTACACATTTTGTAGATTACATAAAAGTGAGTTTGATGTTCATGTAGAAGCGTGTGACAACAGGCCGATTGCCATTATGTAGGCATGAAAATCAGAGGCGACTTGCCATATAATTTCTTATTTAACATTTATGGTACATTACTGAGGACTTTTTTGCACCCTTCTCTATGTGTCTAGGGTGAGTGCAGCCACTACATATCATATTGATCCAGCACTCTAGGCCAGCCCTCATACCATTTGTTCACCAATTAATCTTTTCTTTCCCACCTGCAAGGTGATGGGAGTTAACATTACATCAATCAATTTCAATTAACAGTGTAACCAATTTGGCTACATAGTAAGGACCAGGAATCCTTGGATATAGTTAAGAAGGTTTATTACAAGTAAGCAGTCAAATTAAGGTACACAAATCTTAGCACCATGCTATTAAAATACAGAAAAACAACTGGGTAACCCAATCTCCTAAAGAAGTTTAGACATACCAGTAAGAGACAAACAAGAAGTTCAGATCAATAACATGATTTGGTGCTCAGATAAGAGTTTCTGGTTCTCTCTTCTATAGTCCTTTTGCCTGCACTGTTTGGTGCTCTTTCTTTTTTATGATGTGTCTGGCCTCAGCCCTCCATGTAGGTTCCTAGAGGTGCCCAGCCTGCCTAACACAATAGGGCACTCACGGGGCATTGTAGCGTGCCTCGCAGGAACGCAATCTTTGGAATTGTGGCATTTCTTGGTACATATGGGCGTTGAACCTTCACTCCATTTTGTAGGCCCCTCGTCCCCATCTCCCTCATCCCAAAAATGTAGCCTGCTCCTCAGCAAGCTAAAACCAACAAAGGACTCTACCCTTGCGTGTCTGTAAACAGTAAAGATGAACCTATTCATTGTGAGGCCAGTATGGAAAAATCAACAAAGGACTCTTCACTGAGTAGAAAGTAAAGAAGGACTTTTCAGCTAATCACTCTGTCTACATTGCTATGAATGAAGGACTCTTTGCTTCTCCTCCTCTACTGTCAGCCATCTTGTAGTGGATTTGGGTCTTGCTGTCTCTCATGAACTTCTGGTCTCCCTCAATTGAAAATCTCTCCTCCTTTTAGATACTGCTTATCTCCCATGAGCTTTTTGGATTCTCTGTTTGCCCTAACTTGGAAATATCCTCTTTGCCACTCCCCCTCACTCATTTCTAAATAGATGTAGAGTCGGGATTTCTCACTCCCACAATATAAGTATTAGGATCCCCACATCGCAGATCTTTTACTAAGCTGGGATCCTTTTTTTCGTCTCTTTAGGTGAAACTCATCTCCCTCACCCTCACCAATCCTCCTTGCCTGCGTCTCTCACTGACTTCATTTCCATATGTCCCCAACTCCACCTGTTCTTGTGTCTTGCCTGTGACCTGCCTATAGCCCTCAGGTGGTCTATTCTAAATTATATATTGTATACCCAAGCAGGCGATCACTTGCAGCTACACGATCTAGCCCTAATTCTTCATCCCCTCATGCCTACTCCCTCCACCCATCTGCTAGCCTACTTGCAGCTTGTTTTTGACATGGATCCATAAAGAATAACCAATACCAACCATTGAGCCACTATACTAATATAATTAAGTACCCCCTCAATCCCACAAAAAAGCATGCAGGACTTTAAAAAATAGACTCCTCGGGTCTCACCCTGAAACCCTCGTTTCTGATACCTACTTCTGCATGAATAAGGAGCTATAATAACCGACCTTCTCTTTTTAATGAATAGATAAGCACAGTGGGGGAATGCCGTGTTCTCTTTGCTTTTGATCTCTGCATCCAGAAAAACGCCTCATGGTCTGAGACTTTCGATAACCCCTCAGCAGTTTTCAGAGCAGAAGCAACTATCACCAATTACAACAAAGGGATTATCCACATCCAATCATCAGATTACAACCTTTAAACATTTGAGGAAATGTTCCCTTGCATCAAGAAAGCAGCAACAAATACTGAATCCAACATCGCTCCAGGCCTCCCTAACTCTACGTGCAACACTAACTCACCTCCATCACTCATTGTGTCTGAGCCCCCCTCCATCAATCGTCACACCAGATGGCTACCACACACAGCTCCCAGAGTTGTTACTTCTGAGCTCCATAACCATGGTGCTCACAACCTCACTACGACTATACCTCTGACCCCTGAAATTCCTCAACCATCTTTACTCCCTAATGCAGATCCCCTAACACCCAGTGACATATCCATAGCACCCCCTCTCCCATCTCGCGAGCTCTCCACCATCTAACCTTGTGCTTACCTCCACCCCAACCTTTCCTCCCCTCTGTTGGCTCCCTCAGGCCACCAGCACTCCAACAACATAGACATTAACACATCCTCACCTCCTTGCAACCTTCTCCAATGCCTGGCTTTCTATTACCACACCTCACTTGCCTCCATACTGGATGAGATCACACAAAACCTACATGAACTCAAAGCTGGCTTACAAAGACTCATTTGCATCACCATCGATCCAACAATCAGTGGCCTAGTAAGAATTTGAGGATGAATACTCTTATTTATGAGCAATACTCCAACCACCTCACCATACCTCCAACAAACCACCGATCCAACATGACCTCACTGTCTACGACGCCCACGCACCTTAGATGAAGAAACCTACCCTATCCCAATGTGCCCTCACAGCCCACTAGAAGGAAAGTCCCTCTCGCCAACAAATATATCCACTCTCTTTTCCTATCTTAAAACTCCTCACACCCTGATAACATTGATCTTCAGTAGTGTCAAATTCAGCCTATTCCTGCGCACCCACATAGAGCACAAAGATTCAACCACAGAACGGTAAACAAGCACAACCATAAGTGAGTTACCCTCACACAGACTACCCCAGCAAATTCCAAACCCCATCTTAAATGCATGCTACTCAATTGCAGATCAGCTGTAAGACATACTGTAGACTTTGCTGACCTTATTCTCGCAAATGACCTTGACCTTCTAATCCTGACTGAAACTTGGCTCAATGATTCCTCTGCAACCATACTTGACAAATTAGTCCCTCCTAACCATAGCATTGCTGACTTGATAGACCCAAACGAACAGGTAGAGGCATTGCCTGCATACATGTAACAGCCTATTAAGGAAATACTCACAATCCCCTGTTTTATCCACATGCAAATACATATGCCTTGATATTGCATGCAACAACAGACCTCTATGCATAGCAACACACTATCTACCACCCTCCAGGAGACAAACTTCCTTTCATAGAACAAGTTATGGAAATCATTGCAACTAATTCGGCACAACACTGCACCCAAATCTTCTTCGGCGATTTCAAGCTACACTGGAATGATCTGAATGACCCTGCAGTTAACAGCTTTAAAAGCTTTCTTGCCAATCTCAACCTGACCTAAATCTGTGATAGCCCTCACACAACAAGGGAGTGGCCTTTGAGCTTATCACTGTGAAGGCCAACTCCATTCAACTTGAATCTATCCTCGCCTGTGATTGGCCTGATCACCACTGTATCACATTACTCATCACTGAAACGGTAAGAACAAACATAGCTCAACTAACGAAACCTAAAATCTGGAAAAGGAGCATGCGAAATATCAATCTCAACAAATTGACAACTCACAGTAATAACATCCTGCCTTCTCCTGGAGACATGTCAGATGTTCATGGTCTCACAAACAACTACACTTACTCCATGGAGAGTATCCTAGACTTGATCGTACCAATAAAGATAAAAAGTCTGTCCACCAAATACTACAAACCATGGTATAATGGCAGCCTCAATTCAGAAAGATGTAATCTTGGACCAGCCGAACAATGGTGGAGATCACCACCGTCCTTCGAACACCTTAAACATTTGAGATCACTGAGAAACGGATGTTACAAAAGCATCAGAAGTTCGAAAACTAATTTCTTCAGAAACCAACTGGATCAAGCTAGAAACTGACCCAAAAAATTATTTGAACTCATTAAACTACAATCAAATGACCTACCCAACACTTCCCCAGCTGAATTCAATCCACTACCATACTACAAGGAATTTGCTTCCTTCTTTATTAAGAAGACCAAAAACATGATAAATGAATTGCAGCTGGCTTTGGAGCATCGTCCTCTCCTACTTTACTCCAGCTTCTTATCTGCCCCGACAGTTGCTCCCTCACTTTTACCAGGCCACATCCCCAAAAACAATGCCTCATGGAATTTATTCAAACCTTTTGAGGAAAGCTCCATTCCCAAAATTCTAGTAGCACTGAAACCCTCAAACCAGTTCAAGGACCCTCTACCCCCAATTTCTTCAATGAGCTCAAACCATCATTTCTCCCAATTTGGACCAAGATTAATAATGCCTCCCAACTTCAAGGTACTTTCCCTGACTGTCTAAATTCTGGGCAGGCTTCCTCGTCCTAAAAAAACAACAGCAGATCACACTGACCTAAACAACTTCCGTCCTACCGCCAACATTTCTAATCTGGCGAAGCTCCTTGAAAATGTGTACACGTCCAGCTCTGTAACCACATTGAACAATTCCGCCTCTTAGATCAATTCCAATCTGGCTTCTCTCCAGGACACAGCATGGAATTGTCTCTTACACACATAGTAGACTATGCATGAAAAATGCTGGACTAGAACAAATCTTGCCTCCTAATTCTCTTTGACCTATTTTTGGCATTTGACATGGTTAAGCACGATAACCTACTAAACGTACTGGAACAAAACTCAAAGATTCAAGGTTAATCATTCCCTATCTCAGACCACTCCAGTCACATTAGGGGTTCCCACACAGGTTCCTCCCTCCCCAATACTCTCTTCAACATGTTCATGGAGCCCCTAACGGAAATTCTGAGTTCATCCAACATCCACTACCACATGTATGACAACATCACCTAATTGTACCTGAAAGTCTCCTCCCCTGAAGACATCAGACCCCTCAACTTCATTCTACAGAAAACCAAAGTTGACTGGCGTACAACCACCTCAAATGAAATCCTCTTAATCACCCCACCCAACCAGTCACCTGCCATTGAGGAATGGTCGAAACAACTAACAGCTCTCAATTGCTTGAAGCAAGTTATAGATTCAGCAAAATCACTGGGAATAACTCTTGACAAGAAACTTGACATGCAGAAACACATCAGTGTGGCCATCAAAGGAGTTAACGAGCCTCCAAATAAACATCTTAAGATAATTAAAACCCTTCCTTCCCCCAACAACTTAAAGTCTGCAGTTAAAGCCCTAGTGATTCCCAGTTTGGACTATGGAAGTGCAACCCTCTGCGGTTTGCCCAGACCCAAAACAGCTCCTCTAAGGGCCTTTTTTTAACTCTGCTGCAAGGCACATCACAGGATCAAAAAGAAATAACCACATCACCCCTAATTTTAAATCCCTCAACTGACTACCTCACAAAGTAATAATTAATCTAAAAATTGCCTGCATGACCCATAAAGCCATACACTACAGTACCCTGAGAAAACTCGCTCAGAAGCTGGAACTCTCTGACGGCTGCAGATAGTCCAGAAGGTCTAGCTTCTTAATGCTACAACCACAGAGATTCTTAAAAAAGAAAACCTACAACAGAACTTTCTGTGGCCTTACCCCGAGAATTTGAAATGCCTTGCCCCCTGAAACAAGACTGAAATCCTCAACAGCATCTTTAAAGATGGAAGATAAATTACTACTTAGGAACACATTTCTGCTCTAGATCCTAGGGTCTCCTCTCTTCGTATCTTTCATGACACATCAATTACATGCTTGACTATTGCTCTCATTTTATGTTCTTGTTTTTTTTATCTATCGATCCTGACATTGTGTCGTACCCTACCTTATCGATAGTGCTGCCATATCCTCTATTGTTATCAACTGTGATATTTTTTAACCTATTTGTCTCTAGTATCTTAACAAATGTAGTGCTCTGATACCCTCAAGGGTCATGTTCGCACTATATAAAACTTTCTAAATACATAAAATAAAATAAATAACCACGAGCAAAATCAAGAATCTTCTAGGGTAAAGTCCAAACCAAGGGGATGATTCAATAGTCTAAGGAATCTCAAAGTTCAGGGAACTGCCGATACATGGGAAGTAAAGGAAATAAGGTAAGGAGTCAGCATCTCCGAAGCTCCATCAAGACTCATCTGGGGTAAGGGGAATCTAAGTGTTAGTGTAAGTCACACTCAGCAAGAGTCAAAGAGAATAAGCATGGAGGTCTAAACCTCTCAAAGTCCAAGGAAATTGGCATAATCTCAGACAGTATTCACTCCAGTTATTTGCATCAAAATCACTCAAGTACCACCCCTTTGTTCACATCATCAGGGGTTCCATTGTTCCTTTCCATTCTCACATTGTAAGCTGCAACATTTACGAAATGTCCCTCGCTGAACATGAGAATGAAATTGTCCTTGTTCAACCTAGCCATTTTGCAATAATCCTGGATAGGTCTCTTCAGTTAACGTTCTAGCTCTCTGTCAAGGTCTTCTCAGGCTCTCTCTCTCTATCACTAGTACAGTGTTGTATCTAATCTCAAAATAACAATCTATGTGAACGCATCTGCAAGGGAAGAGTCATGCAAGCAGAAATGGAAACAGAATTCTATGCAGCATGGAAAACAGGCCTAATCAGGACAACTTGAGAGTATTAAATCAATGATGCACATTTGAAATGCATGTATACTTTCAAACACAAACTAATATAAAACTTGTCTGTACATTAGATTCAAATTGCATGTGGCATACAGTAAAATCTTTAATATGCATGTGTAAGTACGGCTAAGAACTACATTTTAAATTAAATATATGAAACATTAATATACACGTCACATAAATCCATTTCTATTGTAAACACATTCTAGATAGGTGAGAATGATTTATTCATCAAAACCCCAAGGAATATCTCATTTAATACGGTTAAGGCACACAGCGTATGTATGAATTCTCTAATTCTACAGTGAATGCACTTCAATGACGATGTCAAGTGCAACACCTTGCTCTAATATTAGGCCACACAGGAAACATGTGGTAAGGGCACGTTTATGTCATGTATTTGTGACGTATAAAGGTGGAGCCAAAACTACGCTGCTCCTATACACGTCTTAAGCTCTGCTTTACTGAAATAAAAAGTGTATTAGTTAAGCCCAGTGCCCGGGGAGCAAACAAAACATTGAGTGGAAGTTGCGCAACACCTCGTTACCCTTGCAATAGTTGGCTGCTGCTCTCCTACTCTGCTTATGACACTCCCATTCCTCTCCACTTCCTGCATCAATATGACCTATGTGTGATCTTGGCTGTGTGTGAGGGCTAGGAGAATTTGTGGTGATGGGTAAGGGGCCATGAGCTGGAATCAGGCAGATGGCACAGTCCATTAACTAGGCATGGGTGAAAGTTCCATTATCTCAGCATAATCTTGAGTAATTTTCATCATTTCGCATTACACTTGTACAAACAATTCTCAAAATGATGCTATTACACTATGTCACATCATTTTGTTCTGTTCACAACAAAAACTTAGCACACGAGAACAAAGCGAACAAGTAACACATGAGCAGCTGCTGTTTGCAGTGCTTGTATTTGTTGTACTATCTTTCAAAATGTGCCCTTACATCCAAAATGGAGAGCAAGGATGCATGTTTGCTCTGCGATACAGCACCAACAGCACCAACTGCTGTTTGCATTTCACATAATGTGTATAATTTTCCTGAAATTTAATGTAAAACTACAAATGCAAATTCTGCGAATTCCGCACACTCCCTATTATCAACCTTTCCATTAGCAGGCAGAATGGTGTGCAAGGAAATCTAACTTTTTGTCTTGCATCTGTTTATCTGCCCCAGAAGTACCAGTCTACTCACAATCTCTCTTTCAAGTGAGTTTACCTAGAAGGAGGCATGCTAGACTGCCACTTCACCACTTAACATGTTTGTGACCAGATACAGGTGCGGAAGGGGCCTCCCGTAGGAAGTTCCCTTGTCAGTTACTCGCAACCACTCTCCTCATCAACTGGGCATGCCAGCAAGGCTGTCCAGGCAGCAATGTGGCATCACAACACACTGATAATCAGAAAATATAGTTTTATAGGGTGATTACAAAGTCCTACTTTTTTGTGTGTGGATTAAAAAAAACAAACTGAAGGTGAAATGTAAGTTTAGACTTACAAAGTTTTTAACATATCTGACACTTCTAGGTGAAAAGCTTGTATACCAGCCTGGCACACCAGGTCCAGTTAAGGTCAACAATAACAGATGACTGAACCTTTTGCTATATGCAGATTCCTGTGATCGCAATCAAGAATGCTGCACTCAAGCTCCAACTAGCATCCAGTGGCAGCTCCTCCATTAAGGCGCAGGAGAGTCGCCCCACTGAGCAAGCCAAAGAGGAAAAAATTAAATGATAATAACTCGCTGTTATTATCATTTTATTTTTTCCCTTCTTCAGCTGGGTCGGGGTGGGCTGCTCTGCTCACAGAGCAGGGCAGGGGAGGAGTGGTTTGCCCACTACAAGTGAGCAGAGTCTTTGGCTGGACGTCTTGGGCCGGTCAAACTGTCATGCGCACTTTGTATGTTGGAGAACATGCCAACCTCCCATTCGCTGGTTGAGCACTGATCCATGGCATTGCAGCATTGTGATGGCTATTGGGAGGCTGGGAGCCAGGTACTTCCTGCCCTGGAAGTGGGAGAAGAGGGAGAGGAGACAGCAGCAGACAGCAAACAGGCAAGCGTTTATTTTTTTTCCCTTCATTTCCTCACCCCGGCCCCATGACATGCTTCCCTACTGCTGTTAAATACCAGCCGCCACTGCTGCTTTCCTCTTCTTCCTGACAGAAGCCAATAGGTTGTAATCATGAATGAGCCTTTATTACTCGGGGTTGGTGAATGTTGTGCTTTTTAAGCCTTGGTAAGCAGGTCAGACACTTTAGCAAAATCCTTCTATTGTCACTGGTTTCACATTCATCTGCCTCACATTAAAAAGAGGCAGAATACAGGTGGAAAGCCCTGCAGCATGAGTATTCCTTGTCATGTGCAGTGAGGAATAAGGAATACCTTTGTGATCCAGTACTGTCAAGTGGGGGAGAATATATTTACCTTAATGGTCATTGCATTAAGTTAATTCCACTCCCCACCTTAAGAGTGCATGAAAGCAAGTTACCCAGCAGGGAAGCCAGTGTGTGGTGCCTGCCTGATAGAATGAGTAGAGGGTCCTGCAGGTAGGCGATGTACGCAAGCCTTTCTGCTGGGAAACTTGGGGGCATATGTACAAGGACTTCACGCCACGAGGATGTCCCTTTTTAAGATGTTCTGGTGGCGTTTAGTCCATCACCTTGTTTGCAAGGTGGCGTTAAGCCACTTAACTTGACTTAACGCCACCTTGTAAATAAGGTCCGCTTTCTTGCTCCACTTAGCTTGAAAGGGATGTGCAATGGGTGTTTTGGTGGGTGTTCCGCCACAACACCCATTGATTTTGATGCTGCCCCCTATTTACAAGGGTGCTGTAAATATGAGGCAGTACTAAAATTTATGATTTAAAAAACCTGGTCTTAACATGGCGAAACAAGAAGAAATGAATAATTTCTCCACATTTTTGCACAATGCCGCACAAATAGAAACAGCAAATCACCTTGAATGATTGTTTATGTGCAGCAAGGTGTTCCTTCCTGCAAATAAACAATCATTAAAAAATGACGATTTGAGACTTCTATTTGTGTTTGTACAATGCAGGACATATAAGAGTTACAAATCTCCATTCTGGATTGTTTATGTGCAGGAAGGGACACCTTCCTGCGCATAAATAATCATTCCTCCAATGCAGGAACTATGGTGCAAGGGTGCTTGCATTGGCGCTAGGCAGCTTAGTTTAGCATCAGCGCTAGGGGAAACACAGGGGTGCACAGTATCATTGTAAATACAATGCCTCCCTGCGTTTTTGAACTGATGAAGTATGGCGTTAGCAATTTTGGAGATAGCCCACGCTCTGCTAAATCATTGTATATTTGCCCCTTGGTTTCAAGAGACCTGCCAGGGGCAGGTGATATATTTATCTTAATTTAATTATCACTATTGCTCCTCAAAGGGTTTAGTTTGTTTTCACACATGTATTAACCCTAATTCCGCTCAGTAGGCAAACACAAATAACCTGTGAAATTCAACCAGAATTCAAGGAACCACAATTTTCGCCAACCTCAAATCTTACATTAAAGTTTACTTTGATACACACTACTAGATACATAAAAAGATATAATTTTGTTGGAAATGCTTGCTTGCAACAATTAGATAGACATTGGGATTATTATTCATCTGAATTCAATTTAGCAGACAATGTTTACCCCATACCGATATTTGGAGCCAGGGCTGGAATTGAAAGTGGGCGTTGTGCACTTTAAAGTTTTCTTTGGAGGTCCCTGACCCCATGTTTGTATACATTGTGTGGGACACTGCTGGCTCTACAATCTGCACATTGCTGGGGACTGCTGTATTTCCAGGAGGAACCTCCATTAGGACCACCTGCTTTATTGTGCTGGTGTGCTGCCTGTTGGAGGGACTGCCACTTTGCCAAGCACCATTATGTGCTGTCCTGCCTGCCTGCCTGTCTCTGCCCGTGTACCCCCCCCAAGGGATCTCCAAGGAGCACAGCGCATGTTGAGCATTTTTGATTCTCCAAGTTTACTAGGGTTTGTGATCTAGGAGTTGGGAGAGACTGCTCTTTGTTTTCCAGCATAGCGCATGCAATGCATTTCTCATGACCCCATTCTGAAGGAAGGGTGCTCTCTTTATTTGATTTATTTATTTATTTAATTTATTAGGCGCGCAGCTACCCACAATGGGGTCTCCCGGCGCCGCCGATGACCAGGCGATAAGAGGATCACTATGGCTAAAATTTATTTACGGGGAAATAACCAGGTTTTCAAATTCTTACGAAAGTTCAGATAATGAGGTTCCAGCTTCAAAGACAGAGGAAGTGAATTCCACAGCTTAGGAGCGAGACATGAAAAAGAGCGACCTCCCATTCTAGACAGCCTAAAACGTGGAGTATGAAAATTGCCCTGTGAAGCAGATCTAAGCGAGCGGACAGGGACATAAGGATGGACAAGAGATTGCAGATATGCAGGGGCAGTCTGATGTTTAATCTTGAACATAATACACAACGTCTTGTGTTCAATGCGCTTGTCAATACGGAGCCAGTGAAGATCATGAAGAAAAGGGGAGACACTAGTCCTACGGGGGATTTTACACAGGAGACGAGCTGCAGAATTTTGAACCAGTTGAATTTTCCGCAGAGTCTCCTGGCAACCCCCTAAGTACAGCACATTTCCATAGTCCAGGCGTGATGTTATTAACGCCTGGACGACTGTCCGCTTGGTGTTATCAGGGAGCATCCAAAGAATCTTGCGTAGCCATCTCAATGTGGTGAAACAAGTGGCTGCCACACTCACCACCTGTTGCCGCATAGAGAGTGAATCGTCCATTATAAAACCAAGGTTCCGCACCTGCTTCACAGGCTGGGGAAGAGAGCCCATTATTGGAGGCCAGTGTCTAGGACCCCAAAGGTGAGTATTCTTGCCGAAGATTAGGACTTCAGTTTTTTCACCGTTCAGTTTTAACAGGTTAGTCTGCATCCACTCAGCCACCTTACCCAGACCATGCTGAAGCGAGGAGGGAGAACTTTCCGCTTCAGCTGAGAGTGAAAAAATGATCTGCGTATCATCTGCATATGAGTAGAGAGCTAATCCAGAGGCCTCCACAATATCAGCCAGAGGACGTACATAGATGTTAAATAACAGAGGGCTGAGTGAGGACCCCTGGGGAACTCCATATGCAGATGGGCGAATGGATGAAGAAGCAGTGGATGAAAAAATTTGAAAAGAACGGTGTTGCAAAAAAGAAGCCAACCAAGACCAAGCTGAACCAACTACCCCTGCTGACCTAAGTGCCTTCAATAGAATGGGGTGCGACACGGTATCGAACGCGGCGCTTAAGTCCAAAAGGATAAGCGCCGCCGTTTCTCCTCGGTCAAGTAACAAGCATAGGTTCTCAATCACTCCCAATAGAGTAGTCTCGGTAGAAAAGTGAGGGCGGAAACCCGATTGCGAGTGATGAAGAAATCCTGAGGATTCAATATGTGACGAAAGATTTAAGTTAACATGTCTCTCAAGAATTTTAGAGAACATAGGGAGTCGGGAAATAGGACGATATTTCGCTAGAATTTTGGGGTCAGCTGTAGGTTTTTTAAGAAGAGGGACCACCATCACCTGTTTCCAGTCTTCGGGAACCGTTGATTCTTGGAGTGAAGCATTTAGCAGATTCTGAATAATAGACAAAGAATCCTGAGAGAGCTGACTCAAGATATTTACCGGAACCGGATCAAGGGGGGAACCCGACTTAACATTGGATAAGCAGTCAAGTAAGGATTTTTGGTCTAACAAGGGCCATGTAGATAGAGTGGATCCAGAAGGGACAGAGGCAGACGCTAAAATTGCATCTTGCATAGAAGGAAAGGGAGGCTGCGAGCCTAAGAGGGAATGATGGATCATTTCTACTTTGGCAGTAAAGAAATCAGCGATCTCATTACAGCGAGATTCATCGAGAGATGGTGGCGGTGGAAGGGTCTTAGAACCTGCCAAATTTTTTATCATTGAAAATAATGCACGGGGCCGGTTAGAAGATTTATTAATTTCATTAGTTACAAATGTAGATTTTGCTTTCCTACATGCTAGATGATAATGACCAAGTGCTGCTTTGTAGGTAAGTTTTCGTTGAGGGCTATACGTTTTTCTCCACCTGCGCTCCAAGTGCTTGCACTCAGACTTCGCAATTTTTAGGTCATCAGTGTACCATGGTGCCGGTGGGTGGTGACCTAAGCTGCGTTTACAGCGCAGGGGCAAGTGCAAATCAATGGCAGTGGACAACCAAGATGTAACTGCTAGATTAAGAGGCAGAAGAGGAAGTTTAGGGTCTGGACACGTACCACATAATGTGGAGTTAAATGCAGTGAGGTCTAATTTTGACCATGCTCTGTAATAACTAGTATTGTCCCCTCCGTTGACTGGCAAGGTTCTCAAAATTTGCCAACTAAAGTAGATAGCATAATGGTCAGACCAATCCAGCGGAATGGGTGACTTACATTCGAAATTAAGAGTAGAAAAGATTGGATCCAAGAGGTGGCCTGCCTGATGGATAGAGTCATGATTATGCACAAAGATGTTCAGTGCCTCCAGGTCCGTCAGGACAGCGCTAATTAACCTGTCCTGTGTATTTTCCAAATGTAGGTTAAGGTCTCCCACTATAGTAAAATTAGCTGACTTTAGTGCAAAGGGAGCAACCAGCTCTGTGGAAATTTAGCTTGCAAACTGAACATTATCTGCGCCATCTTGTCTCTCCCCAGCGCGACACACAGGAAAGCGCACGGCAGCCATTTTAGGCACCCTGGTCTCTCCCTGCTCATTGCCGATCGCCAGCGCGTCCCCCTGGCGCTGCAAGCCTCCCCTTGCGCGCCGGCCACCCCCGCTCTCTCATACACGGGCCATAAACCCTCTCCTTCTGCGCGACCCTGCCATGGAACCACATCCCACGCCTGACCGACATCCCATACATGGTCATGCATCTCTTTGATAACCCCCTTCCTCTGCGCCCCATTGTCCGAACCGATCCCAGGCCATCACCTAGCCCTGCGGATGCAGTTTATTGCCCCTACTGTAAGGGAAACACCCCACATCAAAGGGATTACAGTAGATCAAAGCCCCTACCCCCTGAGACCCGGCCGGTCGCACACACCCCCGGGAATTGGCGGAATGTTCAGCTGTGTGATAGCCATCTCCTCCTGTGGATGGGGTTGGGACTTCCACTGTAGATATGTGTGGGAACGAGCTCGAAGTGGGGATTCCGAGGATGTTCTTTCATGTTCCAAGACAATCTAAAGAATGTGCCATGTATGATAACTCTGCAATAAAGTCATAAACCTGTGTATAAGAGGCCAGGCCTCAGAGATGCAGTTAGAGCACCTCGTGACGATACCTTGCTGTCTGATCTGATGTGTTCTGCTCCGACGGAATAAAACTTTGTTTCCTGCCTTCCAGTCTCCGGCGCCTGCCTCTTTATTGGTTTAACATCGAATGGTATAAGAGGCGATTACTGCCGGGCAATACTTGAAAGGTTATCGACTGAAACTGCCGCTACCGTTTAACAATTGGCGTCCCAAGCGTGGGGCCCATCAGCGACACGTGGATCCAGTGGGAGAGGTCCTGACGACAGAGTGAACAACTGCAACGATCGGGAGAGCTCCTGCCCGATAGACCCTCGTCTGGCAGCCGATCATCCGAACTTCACTGGTTCCGAGCAGACCTCTCTCGAGTGATCTACGGTCCTGACTGGGAACCATCAGGAGTGCCGCGGCAAATACGGAGAGTAGAGGACGATCGGGCGCTGGAGGCGGAAGACGAGAAACTGTCCACGCGGTCCGGGTAAGGTCGTGAAACACGACAAATTGCGAAATAATTGATTGATTGTTTGAAATACTAGTATTGCTCATTGATTGTTCTCTTTGAGATATTCGCTGTCTACAAACGGGGAGGAGTAGAAATACTCTCTCTCTCTCCCTTTGCAGATAGTGAAGGGTAGGTAACGCAGACTTTTGTCCCCGTTGTAACCCGTCGTGCCTATCTTTATCTCCCCACTGATTGATTGTCCGAACATTGATTGTTTTGAAGAATAGTGCTCTTTGAGATATTCTCTGTTTGCAAATAACGTAGAATAGAAATATTCTGTCTAGTCTTTGCAAATAGTGAAGGGTAGGTAACGCAGACTTTTGTCCCCGTTGTAACCCGTCGTGCCTATCTTTATCTCCCCATTGATTGATTGATTGATTGTCCGAACACTAGTTGTTCGATATTGGTTCTTTGGAGGTATTCTCTGCTTACAAATAACGAGGAATAGAGATATTCTGTCTAGTCTTTGCAAGCAGTGAAAAGATAGGTAGTGCTGACTTTTGTCCCCGTTGAAACCCGTCATGCCTATCTTCTCCCCACTGATTGGTAGTTGGTTCTGCCCGGACCGCTTATTAGAGGTGGACCATCCGGCTCCACTGGAAGGCACCCCTAATAAGGACATGTTCACTAAATATGGACTAGTCGCCGTAGCTTATAGCAAGCTATGGCATAAATATACAAGGAAGGACCCCGAGAGTCAGTGGCCACTGATGGGATCCTTCGACGACCATAAGATAGAAATGCTAGAAATAGCTCTGCGTAGCAATAAGATGACGCCTACTATGCTTGACAGTATCGGCATGTGGCGCAAAGAAGCAACACAACGGAAAAAGAGGGAAGAGGTAAAAGCAGAAAAGGAATTACGAAAGGCAGCTCACCTTGCCGCTAGAAAGTTAGAAGAAGAAATAAAGGAGAGAAGGGAAACTAAACTAAGACAGGAGCCCAAAACATCAGGCCAGTACGCTGTTAGGACCCCCTCTATGCTCTACCCTGAGTTGTCTTCTAAGCAACGGACGAATGATGAATTACTATTAGGTCCCCCGATCATTTACATGCCCCCTCCATACGCACCCTCCCAATCGGTAGTGCAACACCCACAACCCCCAAACACAAGCGAAAGCAGTACAGGGGCCTCGGTCCTCACGGCCTCCGCGCCGGCCGAGCCTCTTGTACTGAACACAACGTCGGCAATAACGTTGGATGACCCTGAGATGAGAAAGAAAGATTCCACCAGAATGAATCGACTAACAAGGGATGAACGAGCAGGAATCGACAAGATAGTAGGGACACTGGTGGAGCGAAAGGAAAGTGAGGAGTATATAACAGACGTGTATAACTCATATGCCGACAGCCGCAGACGACACTTTGTCGTACGACTTTGTTATCACGCCCTGAATACATATGAGGATAAGTACCACGATAAAGGTCCCGAAGGCTTAGCGGCCCTATATAGGAAGGTAGACATTGGGGAAGAAGGAGAGGGCGATGTGACGAACCTCTTCACTCGTACACTCGAGGTCTATCGACACCTTAACGAACACAGACAGGCCACCAAAGCAGAAACCCCCATAGCGAATAAGCCCCAGGAAGGAAGGACTGATACCATGATGCCCATCAAAGAGGCCGCCCCCTACTGGGTCCCCCCACGAGGTCAGGGAACACATGACGACATCAACCACCAAGATGCGAAGGGAAGGGTTGTATATAATTGGGTCTACCAGCCATGGGACCGACAAGATATTTTGACCTTTAGAAAAACTCTACCCGACTTAAGAAAGAACCCGACTGCCTTCTACACCGAACTAGGTACAGCCTTAGGCTCAACAATAATGACTTTAGCAGATATCGACTTGTTCTTCGGATTATGTCTGCCGGCTGATGTGTGGAAGCAAATCCGGAAAGTTGACCACGCTGAGCCGTTCGGATATACCTGGGTACAACTCGATACCATAGATAAACAGCGAGAACCGGGACAGAAACCCCCGAAAGCCATATTGGAGCTCCCAGACAAGATTGTACAGAAATTGAAGACTCTAATCCCAGAAAGAAAGGTAGACTGGTCGATAGTGACGGCTTGTCGCCAGAAACCCCAGGAGGATGTGTCTGAATACTTCTCTCGATTCGAGACTGTGTTTTCCGATTATAGTGGCTAGGACATGACCACTGCAACCGGACATCACCTCTTTGTCCAGAATTATGTGAAGGGTCTGTCACAAGAAGTCTCCCAGAAGCTACAGACCAGCGAGAGTAGTTGGGCAGCCTCCAAACCCGCAGCAATCCTCCAGATGGCCCAATACTACGAAAACCAAAAGAATGAGAACGATAGGGCGTCAGAGAGGAAGAAAAAGGAACTGAAGGAGAGGGTAATGATAGCACAGTTGCAAGGGGTGACCATAGGAAGGGAGCCCCCGAAAGGGAATTACCAACCAACCGCCCCTAGAAAGCTACCCCCTAGAGACCATACCCCTGCACCCTACAACGGACGGAGAGACTTAGATGGGAACCAATGTGCGTTCTGTAGAGGGTTCGGACACTGGAAATCCCAGTGCCCGGTCCTTCTGGAATTGAACAAAAATAGGGACCCCAGAGACACAGCATATGACCCCAGAAATAGAGGACAGGGACGAGGGTACACGAACGACGCCATCAACGACAGGCCAGGCAGACCAAACACCTTTGATCGCCCCCGACAAAACCAGTGTCAGCAGTCCGACTACGAAAGCACCCATGACTTCGCATAGGACCGCCAGGGGCAAGGGAGGGATCCAGTCGAACTCCGTGTTGACCAGCAAGGTCCTTACGTCACTGCTAAGGTCTTGGGCACCAAGTCTCCATTCCTGGTAGATACTGGGGCGACACGTAGTGCGTTATCTAAACGACTGATTCCTAGGGCACCCTTGTCTGGCTCACACGTAACCTCAATAGGCTTCGATGGAACGCCCTCCACTAACCCCTTATCAGCACCAATCTCCTTTGACTTAGAAGATAACGCCACTGACACGACCTTTCTACTCTCCTCCAACACCCCCGATGCTATTATGGGACTTGATTTGCTAAAACATTTTCGAGCTACCATCAGATGCTCCCCAGACGGAGTTCGAGTCATCCTGCATGATAACCCAGATCTGTTCAGACCTTGTCACACACGGCGTATGCTCTCTATAACCGATGCTGACCTGTCCCTACTCGACACGTTACCTTCACATCTATGGGCTAAAACCGACTCAGATGTAGGGCGCATGGTGATCGACCCAGTACACATAACCGTCCGACCGGACGCAGTGCTCCCAAAGCTTCCACAGTATCGGATATCGCCGAAGGCGAGAAGGCATTGGTGGAAATCATTGAGTCCCTAGTCGATGCAGGAGTGGTAGAAGAAGTAGTCAGTAATGTTTGCAACAGCCCTATCCTACCCATTGTAAAAAAGCAAGGCGAGGGAGACGAGAAAGCATACCGCTTTATTGTTGACTTCCGAGAAGTTAACAAAGTAGTCATACCCCAGTACCCCGTGGTCTCAGACATCACCACCATCCTCACCCTGATTCCGTCCACTGCCACCACTTTTACCGTTATTGATCTCAAAAACGCATTCTTTTCCATCCCCATCCACCCAGACAGCCGCTACCTGTTCGGCTTCACTTTAAAAGCCCGTTCGTACAGATTCTGTAGGGCACCCCAAGGCTACACTGAGAGTCCCAGCATTTATAGCCAAGCCCTCAAGAGACAACTAGATGCAGTCCAACTACCCGATGGAGTGGTGTTAATACAGTACGTCGATGACATTCTTTTGGCGGCCGACACCACTCCACTTGCCGTCACAGCCACCATTCACCTCCTCCACTTCCTCAGGGAAAACGGTCACAAGGTCTCCAGGAAGAAGTTGCAATTCTGCCAACCCCAAGTGACATATCTAGGCCACCTACTATCCAAAGACGGGAGGAAACTTACCCCTGACCGAATTCAGACCATCCTAGAAACCCCTGTTCCCAAAACTCAGAAGCAAGTGCGGTCTCTAGTAGGCCTCACCTCCTTTTGTCGACAATGGTTGCCAAACTTCAGTCTTATTGTAAAACCTCTGCTTTCCCTGCTGGCTAAAGATGTCCCCTTCCCCCTCCCCTGGACACCCGAATGCCAATCCTCCTTCAAAGAATTACGAGACGCCCTCTGCTCGGCCCCAGTCCTAGGAACCCCAGACTACACTAAACCTTTCTCCCTCTACACCCATGAAAGGGAGGGATGTGCGTTGTCTGTTCTAACCCAGTCCATAGGCCCTAAACAACGCCCTTGTGCCTACTTCTCTGCCACTCTTGACCCTGTAGCCAGAGCTTTGCCCGCCTGCCTTCGAGCAGTAGCCGCCGCTGCTGTCTCTATCCGGCAAAGTGAGGGGATCGTGCTCTCGAACCCCCTCACAGTATTGGTACCCCATGCGGTTGACACCCTCCTGAACCAAACCAAGACCCAACACCTGACTAGCGCAAGACTGACTGGTTACGAACTAACTCTGCTTGCACCCCACATCACATTGAAACGATGCACCACTCTGAATCCAGCTACTCTACTACCTCTCCCTGACGCTGACCCCAATGCGTCCCCTATACATGACTGCGTGACCCTCACCGACGAACAGACCAAGAGTAGGGTTGACCTCCGGGATACTGCCTTCCCGGACCCTGACGGAGAACTGTGGGTGGATGGCTCATGTATCAAGCTCCCCGATGGCACCACCTCAGCTGCCTATGCAGTCACCACAGCCCGAACAGTTGTTGAGACAGCCCGCATCACACAGCGATCCGCACAGGCGGCGGAACTAATTGCTCTCACACGAGCATGCATCCTGGCAGCAGGGACAACCGCAAACATTTACACAGACAGTCAGTACGCCTTCGGGGTAGTTCACCACTTTGGGCTCTTATGGAAAGAGAGGGGATTCTTGACTTCCCATGGCACACCCATCCTGCATGGAGATCTAGTCTCTGCCCTGACCGAAGCAGTCCTCCTCCCCACACGGCTGGCTGTGATCAAATGCCAGGCACACAAGAAGGTGACAGACATTATAGGACAGGGAAATGCACTAGCTGACATTACTGCCCGAACCACAGCCGAGAATAGGTCCACGACCCACATGTACGTGACCAGGTCACAAACTGAGAAATGGAAGGATGCTAGGGAAACGATAGGGATATCCAACTAGCCAGCACACCACACGAATTAACTGAATGGGCCCGGGTGGGATTGAAGGACGATGACGGTTGCTGGCGAACTAAAGACTCGAACAAATGGTTGCTACCCGACTCATACTTGATCCCCATGCTGACCATGGCACACTCCCCCGCACACATAGGGTCTGCCCCCATGATCGAACTCATCTCCAAAGTCTGGCACAACGACAAAATCCCAGACTCAGCCAAACGCCTGGTCCAACAATGCCTGGTATGCCCCCAACACAACCCTGGGAAAGGAACTGCTGTACCCCGGGGAGGGTTTGGGGTTCCCAATCACCCCTTTGAAGTCCTACAAATGGACTATGTCCAGTTAGAAAGGTGCCAAGGTTTTAAGTACGTACTTGTCGTTGTGTGTGCCTTCAGCAAGTGGGTGGAGGCCTACCCAACCCACGACAACACCGCTATGACTACCGCAAAAGTACTACTGAAAGAATTCTTCCCCCGATACGGCCTTTGTCGAATTTTGTGGAGTGATAATGGCCCCCACTTTGTAGCCGAGGTTATCCAACTCATCTTAAAGGGGCTGGGTGTGAAACAGAAATTCCACGCGGTCTTCCATCCCCAATCTGCAGGCTTGGTTGAGCGACATAATGCCACATTGAAGCTTAAGATAGCAAAAATAGTTGCCACCACAGGACTGAAATGGCCAGACGCTCTCCCGCTAGCATTGCTATCAATGCGTTCCACCCCCACTAAACACCACTTAACCCCCTACAAGGTCGTTTTCGGGCGGCCCATGAACCTTTGGACTGCACCAAAACCAACATCCATCCACGACGTCCCGGACGTCCTCATGTCTGACTATTTGTATAACCTAACTAAAACGTTGTCTGTTATCCATCAGCAGGTGCTGCAAGCCATTCCCGATGTTTCCAGGGGCCCCGGGCACGACATCCAACCCGGCGACTTTGTCTTAGTGCGTAACTTCCAGCGCACCAAGAGTCTGGAGC
Source organism: Triturus cristatus (assembly GCF_964204655.1). Classification (NCBI taxonomy): domain Eukaryota; kingdom Metazoa; phylum Chordata; class Amphibia; order Caudata; family Salamandridae; genus Triturus; species Triturus cristatus. Next base: position 1,114,892,106 of record NC_140581.1, on the reverse strand, counting down.
CCCGGTGGACGGGCCCCCTGCAAGTCCTGATCACCACCCGAACAGCTCTTCGAGTGGAGGGGAAACGCAATTGGCTGCATGCACACCACTGCAAGAAGGTATCACCGACCCTGACGACTACGGACAACATCACCGCCCAAGAAGAACTTCTGGACAAAGACCGACCATCCCTGAACCGCCGCCCAGATACGGAGACACTTGAGCTAGTGAAATATCCCGATCCCACCGTGCCATCCAAGGAAGGGTATAACTTGCGACGAAAGGAGAGAACTTCGGCTAAGCAGACCACAAACTAAGTGGAAATCTCAGAGCGGTAGCCTAGTCACCTCAAAGGCCACCAGGAGAGAAACTAAACAAAGTCTGTGGTTCTGCCCGCTACCGAGTCTCTTGAAGGTGATGGAAGCGCCCGACATGAAGATGATGGAAGCAACCGGACGTCCGAAGATCCACTACAAAAACCCAAAGACTGACAGAATGCACAGCTCAAAGACTATTACACTTTTCATTACCCTTCTCTTTTGCCTTCTCCTCATGGTCACCTTCTGGATCATGGAGGAGAGCACACCCGCTCATAAGACATTGCTGACCACCGTTCAACCTGCCACCATGAAAGAACCATCTGATCTCACTTTCACCCCAACTCCGAGAAAGGCGTAAGGAGTTCTGGAATAACTCTTTTGTGCAGTTGCTCCACCAACACAATCTTGCCGCCAACGCCACTAATTGCTGGATCTGTGGATTGCTACCACATGCCACTGGACACTCTATCCCTTTCATCCCTTCACCTTTTTCTGTCCATGGTTCCTGCCTCGCCTGGCTATTCCTCCTGCAGGAAAGCTACAGGGACAATGCCACTTCCGGCAGAACTGTGTCGCACTTCTACCATGGGTTCTGGCTGAACAAAACTGGAAAAACTTCTGCCCCCTTCTGCCCTCTGAGATCAAACACTTCCTTTCACATGGACATCCCTGCCAAAGAACGAGTTGAAATGCAAGTGTTCAACAACCCAGCCAGACCCACCTTCTCTTACCTCCGGAAACGGACGGTCGCCACCCTAACAGTGGCCCTATCCGTCATCAACATCACTGGATTTGTGTGCCTCGAAGGCCTGGGGGCGCAGCTGGTGGGCCACAGCTCCTGCCTCATCACCCGAACGTTGGACTCAGTTGATCCACCCTCCTTTGTTGCCTCCCCGAATATGTACTTCGTCTGTGGTACTAAGGCCTACACCTGGCTTCCGAAAGGTTGGGGAGGCACCTGCTACATCGCCTTTGTCCTTCCTCCGACATATGTGGCTCCAGCAAACCATCACCGACAGAAACGTGCCAAAGACATTGTGCAAGCCGACTCCACCGGAGCACAGTTCATGGACGCAGTAAAAGGTCTTGTTCCACTCTGGGGTCCAATGGCAAACAGCCGTGCCATCCGCCACTTAACCCAGGCAGTCGAAACGGCGATGAACATTACGGCTGGCATCCTCGCCAACAACACCGCCGAGCTCCAGGCCGTCCGCCTAATGGCTCTTCAGAACCGCCTCGTTCTAGATGTGGTTCTGGCTGATCGTGGAGGAGCATGCCGCATCATTGGGTCCAGCTGTTGTACCTACGTACCGGATAACTCACCCTCAGTCTACAAAGCAATTGAACACCTCCACAGACTTTCCGCAGAGGTTCATCAGGAGCAAGAAGAATGGTCACTGGGGAGTTGGTTTTGGGACACTATTAGAAGTTGGGGATGGAGGCTGTTTTCATTTATCCTAATACCAATTGTGATACTATGTGGATGCTGCTTGGGGATTCAGTGTCTGCCGCCTTTATGTTCGCTTTTTATGAACTGCATCTGCCCTAAGACTTTGAACTTTGAAGCGGAACGAATGAAAGCTCTGTATGAGATGGAAGTTCGTAGTATTATGGGGATAGATCCGAACTAGACAAGCTGGCGAGACATGTTAAAAGGGAGGACTGTGGAAATTTAGCTTGCAAACTGAACATTATCTGCGCCATCTTGTCTCTCCCCAGCGCGACACACAGGAAAGCGCACGGCAGCCATTTTAGGCACCCTGGTCTCACCCTGCTCATTGCCGATCGCCAGCGCGTCCCCCTGGCGCTGCAAGCCTCCCCCACGCGCCGGCCACCCCCGCTCTCTCATACACGGGCCATAAACCCTCTCCTTCTGCGCGACCCTGCCATGGAACCACATCCCACGCCTGACCGACATCCCATACATGGTCATGCATCTCTTTGATAACCCCCTTCCTCTGCGCCCCATTGTCCAAACCGATCCCAGGCCATCACCTAGCCCTGCGGATGCAGTTTATTGCCCCTACTGTAAGGAAAACACCCCACATCAAAGGGATTACAGTAGATCAAAGCCCCTACCCCCTGAGACCCGGCCGGTCGCACACACCCCCGGGAATTGGCGGAATGTCCAGCTGTGTGATAGCCATCTCCTACTGTGGATGGGGTGGGGACTTCCACTGTAGATATGTGTGGGAACGAGCTCGAAGTGGGGATTCCGAGAATGTTCTTTCATGTTCCAAGACAATCTCAAGAATGTGCCATGTATGATAACTCTGCAATAAAGTCATAAACCTGTGTATAAGAGGCCAGGCCTCAGAGATGCAGTTAGAGCACCTCGTGACGATACCTTGCTGTCTGATCTGATGTGTTCTGCTCCGACGGAATAAAACTTTGTTTCCTGCCTTCCAGTCTCCGGCGCCTGCCTCTTTATTGGTTTAACATCGAATGGTATAAGAGGCGATTACCGCCGGGCAATACTTGAAAGATTATCGACTGAAACTGCTGCTGCCGTTTAACAGCTCTGCCAAAGATGACAGCCAACTTGTGGATTTGTCAGGTGGCCGATATATTAATATACCGGAAAAAGTCAACTGAGACGTGACTGCTAATTTAAAAAGGGCAGATTCACACATGGGAAAGGAGAGGGCTTCCAAGGTGCATACCGTATTCGATTTAAAAATTACGGCGATCCCTCCACCTCTGTCAGAGCTCCTATCACATCTCACCATTACCATTACATAGCCCTCTGGAAGGGCACTGGCCACATCTGGACCGGACCCGGGATGAAGCCATGTTTCAGTCAGAAACACCGCATCCGGCTGCTCCGATACAAGAAGATCGAATATGTGAGCCTTATTTTTAGAGAGGTAACGGCAATTTATGCTTAAGAACTTTACAGTTATGTTTGCTGAGTCTCTAGAGGTTTTGGAAGGCAAAGTATGCGGGAAGAATCTTTTTTTTGTGGGTTTGATCGAAAAATTACATTGTGGACACTTACGATGAGATATGTTAGCCATATCCATAGGCTCACACAGTGAAGGGTTGCCCCGAAGACGATACAAATCTAGGGTGGAATACACATAGGGAGTTCCACTGTTTGGCTGCACAGAGGCATTATGGCTGGTCGATGGGCGCTCCTGGGCGCGGACGGGCGCAGACAGGCTTGCCTCTGGCGCACATCCAGGCGCTTAAATGCGTCCAGTTGACAGGTCAGAGGGCGTGCCCAATCAGCCAGCAAAGTCCTCCCTCTCTGTTGATGGTCTAGCAGCGAGAGGGAGGCGACGTCATAAGGAACAGCCAATGATTAAAATAGTAAGTAGATCGGCACAAAATGTACCGTGAAAGTAATTTTTAAAATGCAAGTTTGCGGACAAGAAAGGAACAGTTTTCACCCTTACACCTCAATGCACAGTGATCCGCTAAGTCACCGTGCGCTAACATCCAGGCGCTTAAATGCGTCCGGTTGACAGGTCAGAGGGCGTGCCCAATCAGCCAGCAAAGTCCTCCCTCTCTGTTGATGGTCTAGCAGCGAGAGGGAGGCGACGCCATAAGGAACAGCCAATGATTAAAATAGTAAGTAGATCGGCACAAAATGTACCGTGAAAGTAATTTTTAAAATGCAAGTTTGCGGACAAGAAAGGAACAGTTTTCACCCTTACACCTCAATGCACAGTCTTTACACTCTTCATTTTTCCCTGTGCCACCTCTCCATCAGGAGAGAACCACCGCAGAGGTGAAGGAAACTCCAGGAAGGAAAAGGAGCAAAGTGAAGGAATTGCTAATGTCATGTGGTGAGCGGGTCCAGACTGCACTACGAAGATGCACCAGTCTTTAATCTATGGGAGCCTCGGGAGAGGAGATAGCACTGGTCCTGCAGTGGAGCCGATGCCGATGTGTGTGAAGAACAACTCGGAAGGGTCACAAAGACCTCCTCCACCCACCAGGTATTCTGTGGGCTGACAAGAAGGCACCGCATTCCTGTGTTCCTTCATGGATGGCCCGGCCCATTTCATAAAGGAAAGGCTGCAATAATTTTGACAGCGGCACCAAGCACTCCTGGACAGCTGCATTGGTACTAAACAAGAGGGGTCTAAATGAGGTTCCCCACGTGGCCTTACAATTGGGCTTTCCTCCTTCTCTACTGGGACGGACTACGGGGAGATTGCTGTCTTGTCTTACTAGTGGGGGGAACATCTAGAGAGAACCCCAAGAATGGTGCAGGGACATATTTGAGAGCAGAACTGCTTGAGGACTCGAGCAGAATTACTGTAGTACATTTAGTAGGCATGCAGGTACTCCTGTGCCCTACATGGGATGCCTAAAGACCATATAAAGCTCAGTAGGAGAGCAGGTGTGCTGCAACTTATGCTTATGGTGATATTTTGTGATCCATATACTTATGGTGATAGTTAGTGATTTATGTGTTTTTCCTCAAACCTAACTGGCATTACATGCACCGATGTTAGGATGTATGTCGTTTAGATTCTTGCATTATAAAGGTTAATGAGTACCGTGTCGTTTCCTATTTGCCCGCATCTTCGTGGGGATTGAAGGTGGGTCACTGGTCCCCTGGAGGCTGCTCCGATCGGCCGCGGAGGAGCTATTGTGAGACTGATTGTCATTTCAAAACGGATGCGCTTGTCCGCGTTGGTCACACGTTGCCGTGCACATCCGTCAAATGCTGCCAAGCACCGGGTGCTGATGTGTGTTCTGAGGAGCCAGACCTTGGTTGACTGGGTAGCCCCCCTCATATTTGCACATATTTGCTCATATGTGCTGACATTTGTTCACTCGATGCTCATTTCCACTGGCGCAGTTTTTATCTCCTTTTATGACCTGGTGGGCAATGCAGGGTCCCCATTTTGAGTGCTCGCTCTGGAAGCATCCTCAGTTCCCTTCCTCAAAATGGCAGTTATAACAATTAAATTGAGAAAGGACTACTAACCTCACACCAATGCAGAGAAAGAGACATAGGACTACGATCCAAGGCGCATCACACAACAGAAAAGAAGGACCAACCACTGCACATTGCTCGCACCAATGCAGAGAAAGAGACATAGGCTACAATACAAGGCACATCTCAAAACAGAAAAGAAGGACCAACCACTGCACTTTGCTCTATAGAAAGGGACAGAGGACCCCATCTCAGAGAGGTTAGAGACAGCAAAAGAGTTATAGGACTATACCCCAGTTCATCACCGGATAAAAAAGAAGCCATCTTGGAATGGCTTTTACATCAGCTAATTAACCCATGTTTTTTTTTCTGCTCTGACCCCCTCTATACCCCTAGACTCCTCCTACAGTCTCCCTCACCAATTAGCCTTCCCTGAAGCCTAAAATGTTGGCCTCGTAACTACCCCTTTCCAACCTTTTCTCCCTTACCCACTAGGGCTACTATCTGCCTATTCAAGAACTACCTGTTAAATAAAAATAGCCTCACCTCGTTGTACTCATTCATGGGTGCCCATTCCTCGCTAGGTCACACTATCAGAATGGAGATCAGTCCCGACCCCTCAGGATACAATGCCTTCACTATCAACTACCCGCCTAACCTCTCCAAAAATGCAGCCAAAAAACACAAATATCGCATACTCAAAGGCAGACCCGATACATTATTCTCAGACGTCTACTTCTGTACAAACAAGGGTAATAAATATAGTTAATGACCTCATCTTCTATACCAGTAAATGCTTGCGGAATGTGATATATTCCATGCTTCGTATATCAGGCACTAGGAATACACCCCATGGTCTCAAATTAACAACATCGCCCTCGCTCATCTTCAATGCTAATGCCACCATTACCCTGTACAACAATGGCATCATCCTTATCCAAGCCTCTAATGACAATCTTGCCATGATGGCCAACATCTTCCCTACACTCAAGAAGGTGATCTCGGGTAGATCCAATGGCCCCTATCCACATCCTGTCACGACTTTGGACTTAACCAGTCCTCCCCCATCCACAGCCGGGAGGTCCACACTCTCCCTAAATCATCCCCCCCTTTAGATGATCTCGGAACCTCTCAACCCCCTGTCAGACTGACCCAATACACTAGACCTCCGCCTCAGAAGGCGGGCAAGCCTACTGGTTCCCTCCTCTTGCCATTCTCCAGGCCGATACAGGTTCACTCTTGAGCACTGAGTCCCCCTCTCACCCTATCGCCATCGCACTCATCGAAATTTCCCCCGTCACGCATCCCTCTTTCTACACCTCCTGCTAGGTCTGAGTCCTGGCAAGTGCCCTCCATGGACTGTGTTCCGCTAAGCCCACTCAATCCTTACTTGACCGCCCCTGACTCACAGGGCAATGGCCCTCCTACCCTCCTACTCTTACCAGCCCCTCTATCCTTACATCAAGGAACACTGTCAGTTCGCGATGACCAACTCCTCCCCCTGGAACCTCAATATACTGCCTCAGACCTTTCTGGTACACATCAAGACCCCTCCTCACTGCCAGAACTCCCCACTCAGCCTTTACCCCTCTCACACCATTCAGACCTGGTGGCGCACCTGTAGGATATATCTCTCCAGTTGCACCTTCTCACCGTCGAACTTCATGATCTGAAAGCCCTCTCGATTGAACACCTCTCCCTGATCAGTTCCCTCCTCTCCCATGCAAAGTTGCCCAGAGCACCTGCTAGTGACAGAACACACTGTGGTCAGCCTCCCCCACTCTCCTTCTCTAAAACCATACCCCTACCTAACTCTCCCTCCCGCCCCAGAAGAGCGAAGGCCTATCTTGCGTCTAAGGATATCAATGACCTACTCAATGCTTACTCACTTATCTTAAACACCAACAAGATTACTCAGAGGCAAATTCAAGCTATTCACTCTAATCCGTACAGAGAACCGCCTCACAACCCTAGAGGCTTAAATAATGACAACCTTATGAGAGTGAACATCATACAGTCTCCTCCCCCTCATACACCTGGGCAACTTAAATGCGTACTACTCAACTGCAGGTCATCCAGCAAACATGCCTCTGACATATTCAACCTCATCCAACACAATGAGATAGACATCATCATCCTCACTGAAACTTGGCTCAATCCCACTTCCACTCCCTTCCTAGACCTCATAGTGTCTCCTACCAATGACATAATCTGTCTAGACAGAGCTTTGAAGCCGGGTGGTGGCCTAGCTTGAATACATCGGAGCACACTATCGGTCTCCCACTCAGAGTCCTCTACGCCATCCTCATGCAAATACCTTTGTCTCAATATCTTTAGTCACAACCTTCCGGTGTGCAAACTACACACATTTTATCACCCCCCTGGGGGCAACCTCCCCTTCAATGAGCAATTAATGGAAATCATCTCTGGCAATGTTGATTCCTCTATGCCCCAAATCTTACTCGGTGATTTCAACCTTCACTGGTTCCCCCTCAATGACCAAGTTGTAACATGCCTCAAATCCTTCTTAAATGATCACAAACTGATTCAACACTGTGACCAGCCAACACATATTAAAGGAGTAATTCTGGACCTCATCATCACCAAAGGTCACACCCTCACACTGGACACGATTGGTCAGATCATCACAGCATCTTCTTTTTTTATCAACATGGAAGTCTCTCTGAGGAAGGTTCAACCAATGAAATCGAAGATTTGGAAAAGGGACCTCAGAAATATCAATACAGCCAATCTAGCAACCCACTGTATATTTGCCCTCTCTTCTCAAATTGAGATGACTGAGGTACATGCACTCACTAACTTCTACAACTCTACAATCCTCTACTATCACTAGCATCATGGATTCCATTGCTCCACTCCAACAAAAAAATGCCCCAACTAAAATTTCCAAACCCTGGTTCAACGACAACTTAAACACGGAGCGCCGCAACCTTAGGGCAATTGAACGATCCTGGAAATCAAATTGATCCGCGGAACAACTAATAATCCTTAGAATGGTAAGGAGCTCCTATAACAAACAAATCAAGATCCCTAAGGCAGATTACTTCAGATCCAAACTTAATCAAGCCGCTAATTGGCCCAAGAAACATTTTGAGATAATGAAACAACAATCGTGGAAACACCAAACCGCTAGGTCTCTGGAGTCAGCCCACCTTCATGCGATGAACTGGCTGCCTTCTTTACTGAGAAATCCAGACTCATCAATATTGATCTTGACTCAAGGAAGGAGCTATAGCTATCCAGGGGGTCTGCACCCCCCCGGCCTTATCAGAGAAGATCAAATCGACTAGCCTGAGCACCAAGAACAATGCCTCATGGGGCACCTTTACTCCCCTCAGTGAAAGAGACACTAACAAGATTCTTCCGAGTATCAACCCATCTAATCATTTGAGCAACCCGTTACCACCGTCCATCTTCAAAGAACTGAAGGAGTTCGTCACCCCCATCCGGACAAAGATTGTCAATGTGTCTCTCTCACAAGGTACGATCCCAGATTGCCTAAAAGCTGCTCAGGTAACACCTATCCTAAAAAAGCCTACAGCAGATAGTACGAACCTTCACAACTTCTGCCCTAGCTCTAATATCCCCACCCTAGCCAAACTCTTAGAAAAATGCACCTAATCTCAACTCTGTGCCCACATCGAGAATTTCCATCTCCTAGACCAATCTGGCTTCCGGAGTTGGCACAGCACTGAATCGGCTCTCACTCACGTTATGGATGACATTTAAAAAATGCTTGACCAAAATGAATCCTGCCTCCTTATCCTCCTTGACCTTTCCTCAGCATTTGACACTGTTAATCACGACAACCTCCTATCCATTCTGAAGCACAGGATGGGCCTTTCTGGTTCGGTGCTGCAATGGTTCTCGTCCTTCCTCCACCACAGATCCCAAAGAGATAAGGCGAACCACTCTCTCTCTCCCAGCCATCACCAGTATCCATGGGGGTCCCCCAAGGGTCCACCCTATCCCCCATACTCTTCAATTTGTTCTTGGAACCTTTAGCTAATGCACTAGATTCCGCAGACATTCTCTTCCATATGTATGCGGATGATACGCAACTCTATCTGAAAATCTCCTCCCCGAATAACCTCATATCACTCAACTCTACCCTAATAAATACTCAAAACTGAGAACCACCTCTTGCTCAACACCCACAAAACAGAATTCCTTCTCATTTCTCCCCCGAATCACATCCCCAAGATAGACCTTTGAATGAACCTTCTCACTACCTACAACTGCTCCCCCCTCATTCTTGACTCAGCCAAATCTCTCGGACTCACCCTAGGCAAGCATCTGAACATGAAAAATCATATCCGCAATGTGTGCAAGGGAGTTAATTACCTAATGAGGATACTCAGGAATCTCAAACCTTTCCTCCCACAAGCTGACTTCAAGCAAGTTGTCCAAGCGCTTGTTTTGCCGAGGCTAGACTATGGCAGTGCTACTTTCTGTGGCCTCCCGAAATATACCTTGGCCCCACTAAGGGCTTCACTGAATGCGACGACCATATTGTTCACGGGTACCAAAAGAAACAAGCACATCTCCTCAGTCTTAAAATCCCTAAATTGGTTGCCCTATGAAGCAAGAATTCAGCTAAAGATTGCCTGTCTTTCTCACAAAGGACTCCATTTCAAACCCCCCAGTTATCTAGCGCAAAAGCTATAATTATCCGGAGGGGGTAGACCTTCACGTAGTGCTAAGTCTCTCCTCCTGAAACCACAGATCTTTCGCAAAAAGAGAATGTGTCACCGAGCATTCTCCGGCTCTGCGCCGAAGATCTGGAACTCTCTCCCACCGGAAATACGCAGAATCTCCTCCAAGGTTGCCTTCAAATTGGAAGTAAAAAGATTCCTCATGAACAAGTTCTTACCTTAAAAGGGTCTCGGATCGTCTGCTCTAATGCTTTGGACTTACACCCTAAGTCCTGCATTTGGTGTTATTCTGCTTTACTAGTCACTTGCTCCCCTCCCAGTTCGCTATGTTCCAGTTATTATCTTACCCTTTTTTGCCCCTTTCAATTTTAACCTTTTTGTTTGATATGCATATTTGATTTGTTTGGGTTGGTATTCCTTTTGATGATTGTACTGCAACTATTACCTTCCTCTTCCTCAAATTGTAAAGCGCTCTGATACCCTTCTGGATCATGTTCGCACTATATAAAACTTTATAAATCAATAAACTATCTCAGTATTTGCCTAGTATGCACAGTATTCATGATTCATGTTGTTTTGGTCTGGTTTTATGTACAGTATGACATATACATTTTTATATTAGTCTGTGTGGAGTCTCTTTAGTGGTGTATTCATTGTGTTGCTGTGTGAGTGTGTTGCACAAACACTTTACACATTACCTCTGATGATAAGCCTGACTACTCTGTGCCAGGCTACAAGAGGGTGAGAACAGGTTATCTTTGGTGTGTAATTGACATGTTCTGACTAGAGTGGTGGGTTCTGCCTGGCTTTTGGACAAACCCTAACCAACCAGAAACCCAATTTCTAACTGTTCCTCTGCATGGGGAATCAGTCATAATATCCAGAAAATGTGTTTCTTGCTACTATGAGTTTTGACTCATTCTGGTGGACCACATTTTAAAATGATTGAATTGGGATTGAAACATTGTACCCTAGAACTGGCGGTAAAATATGAAATGTTGACTGGAACAAACAAAGCAAGAATATTAAAAAAAATCCTTCCATCTGGAAACATTACCTCATCAGCCTATGCAAATTCAAATTACTTATATTTCTTGTGTTTAATTAAATTATGCAAACTTTTCTAACATTATGTGTAATTATTGTCGTTTATATGGGCAATGGGGATTTACCCACACTATGGAAATGTAGGAGCATAATCCGAATTACCAGGGTTTAGAGAATATGACACTTTACTACGCACACATTTACAACGTGTGCCATTACCCCGCATTTTTTACTCTGCAAAATCTTTTACAATGCAGGGCTTTACAACACAATCCATTACAACGCATTGTCCATTACAATGCAATTTACTATTCTAACTCCCTCTTTGCACTCTAATGGGAAATGCGTTGTAATAGTTTGCGGTGTAAAGCCCTGCGTTGTAAAAGATTTTGTGGAGTAAACAATGCGGGGTAATGGACTCCGTTGTAATGCAATCGTTGTAAAGGATGTTTACTGAGCAGAGAAGGTCCTTAGCTCCAAGGGTCCCCTCTCCTCTCTACAAAATAGATAAATTAAAACCACTCATATTTTTTTCACAACGTGTATGTCAACAGGTGTGAGAGAGGAACATTATCCACGTCACTTCTCTAGCTGATATGATGAGTTTTGAACATATGCATAGACAGGCTCCTACTAGAAACAAGGTTGTATTACTGAATTGCTAAAACATATACCAGGAACTCTGATTGTTGCTATATGGGTTTTAGGTGTTTGGAAAAGGAATGCTGTAATTTTGTCATGTGGTCTGATTTCAATTTACAGTATTTGTCAAATTAACAGGTACCCACTCTCGTGCCCACAGTCTTGACCTCATATTCTCACTGTTCCAAGATCTCCAAGTCTTGGAATACAGACAGAATCCAGTTTTCCATCCTTGGCGAGCTTTGCTGTAAACACAGCTGACATTTCTCTTGCTCACAGTCTACTCATCTTCCTCTAAACCTTAATGCAGAGCCAAGCCTTCCCCTCTTCAAACTCACCGCTGGCCGTTATAGTCCAAATTGAACACACTGTTGCCATGTTGTACAATAATCTGACCCCTGAAAACACCACAGACAAACAAAACTGAAAAATAGACAAAATATGAGTCAACAAGGACATCGTCTTCATTAAACTTACTGCTAAAGCCGTGGAGGTAAGATGGCTAAATCTCAATTACCAGCTAAAATATTTCTCTGCTGGATTCATGCCAGCAATTTCAAATCTGTCTGCAGTAAGGTGACAAAGCCTACATTTGCACTAAACCTATGAAGCTTAGAACTACTCCAATGAATTTGACAGCATCTTCAACAGAACACATAGCACAAAAGCCTTGCTGTTGCTTCCTCCAAAAATTTCTGTGGCAAAGTAAAGTCATTCTTTACTAACATGATCTCCAGGCTCGTAATAACACTCATACATCTACATCTTTCCCCTCATTCACTCCTCCATTCCCTAATAGCCTTTCACCTTCTAAAAGGCTTTCTTCAGACTTTTTGACCAACGTTATCAACGCCCTCACGAGGTAAATAGGGGTTAGTTTGGTTTCTGTGATGGGTGAGGGTTTTACTTTAGTTGTAAATGGATAAGGGGTAGTTTAAGAGGCAACACGAGTTCTCCAGAATTAATTAGGTGTAGTATAGGAGAGTATGTTTTGTTTTTATTGTGTTTCATATTGTTTATTTGTTTGGGTGATAGTAAGGGTGGTTAAGGAAGGTGATTTTTGGTTGGGTTAAGGGTTATTATTTTCTTGTTCCAGGCACTGAGCAGGTTATGTTTCAGAGTGGTTGGCTACGCGCATTTTTCGAGTGACCCCTGACAAAGAACCAGGTAGGTTTGAAATGCATTGGGTTATACTGAAAGTCCTGTAGTGAAATATGATTGACTGCACACGCTCATGTTAAAGCTTGGATTGGCTACAGAAAGTGTTTGAAAATGCATGAATAAAGTATTCAGTGCAATCTACCTGTCTCCAGGTTGATTCTGCATATATACAGAGATTATGACAACTAATATGACAGGCTGACTGGTTTATCATGGATTACTTGGTTTACAATGAAGATTTGGTTTCCATGGAATACTTTTTCTCTTTAAAGCAGGGCAGCAGCTGGGGGCCGCTAAACGCGGCACCTTTCTGCTGTGTTTTTCACTCACCGATGAAAAGGACATGTTACAACTCATGTGTTTACAACGCATGCCTTTACAACGCAGTCATTACAGTGACTGCATTGTTACTACGCATGCCATTACAACGCAAGTCATTACAATGACTTGATGTAGGGGGGATGCTGGATATGGAATTGCATTATTTACTATTCCAACCCCAGTCTGTGCAACAGTAGGGAAGGTGTTGGATTTAAAATCCAACACCTTCTGGCCCCTACAGCATTTGTTGTAATGACTTGCGTTGTAATGGTATGAGATGTAACAACGCGGTCATTGTAATGACCGTGTTGAAATGGCAGGCGTTATATCGAATTCATTGTAATTGATGTTTACCCTCACGAATATCTACAATGCCGGCACTGAAACGGGGCCTTCCCATTGGAGCTCCCCTTGTCATTAAATTCATCAATGCTTTACTCTGCTCATTAAACTCTTTAAAAATTCAGACATGATTACATAGTAGCTTTCCTCAAAAATAGAATATGGACCCAGAGGTCATGTCTAACTACAAATCAATCCCCAGACTTCCCCGTTCAGCAAAAGCTCTTGAATCTGAAGTCATCCTTCAACTCTCCACACACCTTCAATCTAATGTCATGAAGATTAATTTTCAATATTCCTTCCCCTCACCGTGTGGTGCTGAACCAAAGTCCCTAAATATCAGGGAAGAGATATTCACCAAAGTGGACATGAGAATTATGTACATCAATCAGTGGCACAGCTTTATTGAGGTTCTCCACGCTCCTCTCAATTTGTATCCATGAAGCTTTCCTCTTAGAGATTCGTTCAGTCTTTCTTTACTGCTTTCTTTCTTTGTCACTGTTTTCCTATCTTTCTCTGCCTTTCCTCTCCCTTTTATGGTCTTTCTATTTCTCCAGATCAAATTCTGATGATAGCAATAAGCTCTGGTAGCCACAAACTAGTGCTAATGCCCACCATTTAAAATTACCTGCACAAATTAGGCACTGCAAGCAGGACACATCTCTCTCTCTCAGGAACATGCTTGCTCAGTGAGTGAGATGGAAAAATATATCATAAAGTTTTGAAAGTGCTTCGAGACTCAATTCTTCTGCTCCTCTTACACTAGGTCTATGCAGACAAATCAGTTACATTTTATTATGATTTGGAGCTCCGAAGAGTTCCACATAAAAACATCTATCCAATTTATCAAATCGACCAATGCGTAAAATTACAAAGCATCAAAAATTCAATTTTCATAAAACGATGCAAAATTAATAATTCCGTTTGAATTGCAAAGAGGTGCAATATAGGAACAAAATCAATTTCAGAGTCATTTAAAATACAACACTAGCAAGGGCTGGAAAAGGCAAGTTATACCGTTAGAACCTTAGGCGACTTCAACTGTATGTTTGCGAGAATGCTAAAAATATATTTATAATAATGCAATTGATTTAACAAGCATGAAAGATTAAAATACAAAGGGTTTAAAAAATTCTAAGATTCGGTGTACAGTACACAATAACTAGCAGCATAAAGGGTACCAAGAAAGTCAAATGTTTGAGCATAATAACAGACACCAAAATCTTAGCTTATAGATATTCAATTGTACATGACAGTATTCGTAGCAGCATGCAAGGAGATAAAAGTGCAAGCGTGCGATTCTAGCACCAATTTAAAAAAACACTTAAAGATGCGACCATAACATAACATTGTACATATCTTACCAATAACTCTTTAACAGTTACAACCTTCTAATAGAAACAACCCAAAAACACTACTTATAAAATTCATTAGATTTTGCTGAGTGGAACCTATGCTGCCTACTACGGCTAACGCGGCAAACTGTTCCTTCTTTAAAATATATTTTTAAATTGTTAATTGTTTTTTTTAAACAGACTGGTTCGGGGGGGGGGGGGTGGGGCAGACAATTTTGGGCCCACACAGCTGTGGCAATATTTTATTTTAGGAAAAAAGATCTTAGATAGCAACGTCGTAGGGGTTTTAATAGGGGACAGACAAATACTACGTGATTTAAGTCCTGCACACAGATACCACATCGGTGACAGAGTCTTTCCTGCCTCAGGAGACCCTCCCATGCTCCTGTTAAAATTCTTAAGGGAAGTAAATTCAGCCGAAGCAACAAGATTGTTCTGCACACTCCATGAGGGAGATGCCATATAACGTAGAGTTGTGGCTTTTTATAAATACTACTCTCCACTATAACATCATTATTGGAATGCGCAGCGTACAATGCTGTATCTATTTTATGAGATACGTCATAAATAGTTTTTTAATTCTAGTTTTCAAAACTTGTTTAGGAAGAACACCCATACAGCTATTCTCAAAATCAAACAAATTTACAGCTTTCTGGTACTTCCTAAATAGAACGCTTTTTCCCTTCAGGATATAAAAAATTTCCACATGCATTGCTACCTGTAAAGGGTTCTCAACACTGTTCAATAGTGCATTGCTCCATCTTAAGCATGCAGCCAGAGAGATCATGTAAGTGGAAAGTAGCCCAAATTTGAGCTGAATCACCGCTATGGGAACTGCGTAATTGAGATTGCACATTTGGCGCCAAATACGCCCCTCTACTTTAAAAAAAAAATTGCAAAAAAACATGTGCAAAGTGTCTTTTCCCGCAATGCTTATAAAGTCGACTAATTGCAGAAGCCTGTGAGATGATCTTACCTCTGCAATGGTCAATATAATCGCTACTGGAGCACTTACTTGTGAAAATTCTCACAAGATATGGTTACAACTTCACCACAGCAAGTTAATCATTCCCCAAAAACCAGTGCATATTTTTCCTGACTCTTCATTCCGATATCTAAAGACCATTATTTTACTTTTTGTAATATTTATTTTTAAGAAGTAATCATCTGAATAACTTGCTAACTCGGTAAGTCTCCTTAGGAGTCCAATTGGAGTCAGGTCTAACAAAATGGCGGCATCCGCATAAAGCAGGAAGCTCAAATTCATAGTTCCTAGTTTTAGGGGGCCCTTTGCAAAGCCCTACCCTACTCAGCAAATCATTAATATTAAGAGAAAAGAGAAGAGGAGCCAGTAGGCACCCTAGCTTTCACCCGTTGTGGTTCTCTATTTTACTTGACAAGCCTTGAGTTCCTCCCATCAGGACCTGAGTTCAAGTGGAGGAGTGCAATGCAATAATTAATCCAAGCAGGTGCATGGGGATCCCCATAGCGGCCAATTTTCTCCACAGTGTACCCCGGTCAAGCCGGTCGAAAGCTGTGGAGAAATCTATAAAGGCCGCATATAACGGCACACCCTGACTCATTGGGTATTTTTCAATTAAAGTTTGCAGGGCGGTAATATTGTCTAGGGTGCCACTATCTTTGCGGAACCCAGCTAGCGCTGCAGGGACAAAACCGTTTCCAAAAGCCCAGTCTTGAAGGTGGAGGAGTATGCTCTTGGCAAACAATTTTCCAGTCGCATCAAATAACTCGATCTGCCTAAAGCTAGTGGGGGAGTTTTTTATCCCTCTTTATATAATGGGGCTACAATACTTCCCTTCCAGGATGACAGAATAGTCCCATGTGCATAACAGTAAGAGAATACAGGAAAGAAGAATTGTGCCCATGCTGTGCCGTCCTGTTTAACTATAGCTATTGGTATGTCATCAGGGCCCATCTCACCTGAATACCTTTCCCCATTAATGAAACCCTCTGTTTCATTGCACGAGGGGGACCATAATCGTTCCCCACCAAGGAATCAAAGACAAAGTCTGAATTCAACCCCGCCAAAGAATTTAAGGCCTGATTATGATGGCGGTGAACCTGCCACTGGCAACCTGCTGGTGGTGGGATCACCGCCATTGTGAGGCCATTCTCCGCCTGCCAGATAAGGATGGCGGGCGGAACCAACACAGGCAATTGTTAGGATTGACTGTCGGAACCGGCCAGCATACCAAGAATGGTGGAGGTGCCTAGCAGGCACCGTCCGCCACATTAGGATGATGCATTCCGCCAGCCTTTGAATGGCGATTCCTATGCCATTCAAAGGTTGGTGGAGATTGAATTTGGGGGCCCGTTGCAGTCCACCCTAATGCAGGTGCAATGCAATTGTGTACTTGGGGGGCACCTATGGTGCCCCCCTACAGTTCCTTGCACCAGGTGGCAGGTACCGCATGGTGCCTGCCGCGTAGTGCAGCGTAATGCACAACATGCATTTTTTCCATTGCTGCGGGTGCTACAGTCAACATCACCCACTGCAATGGTAGACATACACAATGCGAAAGCCACAGTGGCGGACGCATTATAATTGCATGCTCGGGACTGCTGCCATATGTCCGGGCGGTCCTGATTCCCATGACGATGGCGGACAGACTCAAGTCCGTCTGCCATCGTAATCACCCCCTTGTTATTTTTACCTCCAATGATTTAGCCACTAAAGGATTAGTGCTGCTAACTTGCTTTTTACTGCCACGTGATCTGATTAGGACCAATATCTTCTCAAACCTGGAAATGGGATTTTCCTGACTAGGGCCAGGAATGGATACGCATTTTCAGCAATCCTCCTAAAACATGGAAGGTTTTCATTAGACCAAAAAGTGCACCAATTAGTTCTGATATATGAAATGCTATCATCCCTTCGATTCCAAGGTTCGAGCATCTCAAGTTCCATGTTGACATCCACTGACATCTCTCGGATTTATGACTGCCTTTATATTGGGAAACGTACTACATCTTGGAATCTGCCATTCAATAGCACAAAATCACACATTCTCATATTACGCAAGAAAGACAAGCCCTGCCTATCTGATCTAATATGACCAGGCAATAAGGATTCAGAAATGGACCATACGTCCTCCAACTCTGGGTTAGAAAAAGCCTTAGAGGAACAATTTGTGATTTTAGCATTGAAATCACCCACCATCAAAATCAAGGTTCACTCTTTGGAGAAACTTGTCTTGTGCACAATGGAAAAAACAGATTCAACCAGTAAATCAGTTGCTTTACCTGGTGGAATGCATACGTTTGCCAAAACCTTTTTTTAATATCGCTCGGATTTATGACTTCCCTTGTATTGCGAAACATACTCCCTTGTTCCAAGCAGTCTTTCATGTGGGATTTGAGCGGGGATTGAGATGGGAACACATCTCTCCCTCTTTTCCTAAAGTAATGGGCGTTAGCCAACACTAGCATTGCAGTAATCCCAGAGCCTAATGTGACTTTAGTATTTGAGGAACGACTACTTAAATCTATAAAGACCAGCTCAATTTCTTTGCTTATGACTAATCTTAATTCCTCTAGTTCTTACATCAGCTGCAGCAGAGATCTTCTGTTGAATAAAACTGATTCAGTATCAAACAGGGAAGCAAAGATCAGAATTTTAGTTGCTTTCCCAGATATATGGCCAGCACATAACTTATCGCTTAACCTTAGATCAGACTCCAATGCTGACATCTGCCTTGTACAAGAAGCAAGGTCGGGCCCTCTTCCAAGAACCTCCCTCAAAATATCGATGTAAAAAATATCAAAGTAAAACATATCGCTGAAAAAATATAGAATGCACAAAATATTGACTCCCTATACTTAAAAAGGTAAGTACAAAAATATTGATAAAAAAATATTGTAAAAAAAATATATATATAGATATATATATATATATTTTTCCTCATATAACCTCCGTAGCCATAGCAACCTCTCGACCTAATCCGCCGCTAATGCTGATGACTTGGTGGTTTCAGTCTCAGCTGTTGTTTCTTCGGGGACCGCCCAAAGTACACATCATGGGCTGACCAAGAGGTTTTAATCATTGGAATTTGACCTTAAGCTAATCTAATCTACTATCCGTTGTATTCTCATCCAACAAATTCCAAAATAACCCAGTAGCAGGCCTACCTCTGTAGGTGTTCACCCTTTGATCCAGAGCTCTAAAATAAATAACTGAATTCCACCAGGCATTCCAAGAGGGTGGAGCCATCTGGCGCCACAGTTTGCATATCTCTCTCCTGGCCAGCAGGATCATATAAAACACCAACTTATATTGCAATACATTCATGTCTTACCTCCCCACAGGTTTAAGGGTTATCCCAAAAAGTATAAGAGATGGGCTTACCTCAACATCTGAGCCAAGCACCCTCGAAATACTCTTACCCACTTTTTTTTAATATTCATGTAGCTTGGAACAGGAGACAAATATATGGATATCATCTGCATTCAGGGAGCCGCACCTAAGGCACCTTGCTTCTCCACCGCCTCTCATTCTTGAAATTTTCAAGGGGGACCAATATCGCCTGTGAATTGTAAAGAAGTAGTTCTTTCTGAGTGCAGCAGATTTGATTATCGAATAAAGAGTATCTATTGATACTTGCCATAATTGGTCTAATTCCTCTCTCGGCAAGTAATTTTCCCAGACTTGAGTTGGCTTGTCGATCTTCCTGTCTGCTGCAGCTAGAAGATACCCATACCAAAGAGCCACCTCCTTTTTCCTTGGAGCCACGTCTTGTAAGTCACTTTCCATTGGACATTCCTCAGAAGGCGGCCAACATTGGTTCTTACACCAGGAAACAATCTGGTAGAATTTAAACCTGGATAGAGTGCCTCTAATGATAAGGTTCCAATAATCCCAAGAAAAGCATTCATTGCTTGAAACAATATCCTTCCAGAGCGTGACACCAGCCTCTAACAGAGGACGAGCTAAAGCATCTAGGAGGCACTCCGGAGTTCCTGGGGAGCCCCACACAGGCGCCCACTCACTGTAATATGAGAGGCCAAGACAGTCACGACAACGTAGCCATAGTTTTGCCGCCATTTGTAAAGTCTTCAAATGCACTTTTTTGAAGAATTTAAAAGAGCCAAATTTATACATGAATCCGGATGTCTCTATGCCAGCTAACATGGCAGTGAACATGCTCCCTATTAATGAATTATCTGGGGTAAGCAATAACATCCTGCAATTCTTTAACTGGTAGGCCCAACAATAGAGTTGTAAGTCAGGTAAGCCCATACCCCCTTGCTTCAGTTTGCGCCTTAGTTTTTTCCAAGATAGACGGACCCCCTTACTTGCCCATATAAAAGACAAAATCTTGCCTTGAATTCTGAGCAAATCCGCTTTTGCAAATGCTAAAGGAATGTTGTTAAACAGATAAGTACATTTTGGAAGTATAGACATTTTTATGAGATTTACCCTTCCGTAGTGTGAGAGAGGTATACTCTGCCATCTTTTCAGCAGAACGTCAACCTCTTTAGAAACCCTATCTAAATCCGTTTTGGGAATTTTTTCAAGGTCTTGAGTGATTGTGACTCCTAGACATCTGAGCTCCCTGACAGGCTTACTTTCATGATCTGGAATATTCCAAACCATAATCTCCGTTTTATCTTCGTTCACTTCATATCCTGAAAATTTCCCGAACACCTGTGCTTCAGCCATAAGCTCTGGGAGTGCGACAGTAACATTTGAAGACATTAAAACAAAGTCATCCGTGTAAAGGGTGACTTTCCTCTCAAATCCTTTTATTGCAAAAGGAGTTATCATCTGATTCTGGCGTAGACTTTGGGCGAGGGGCTCAATATATAAATCAAACAGAATAGGTGACAGAGGACATCCCTGCCTAGTTCCTCGACTTATTTTAACAATTGGGGAGGGGCTTCCATTAACTAGTATCTGGGTATAGGGTGACCTATATATTTTCTTGAGTACTTCCCTGAACTCATCACCAAATCCAAATACCTTCAAGACCCTGTCTAAGAAGTGCCAATTTACATGGTCGAAGGCTTTGGAAGCATCAACAGTAATGATGGAAAGAGGCATATTCTGTGACACTGCCAAGTCGGCTGCCCCAATTAGAGTATATACCAGCTCTGACATCTGCCTACCAGGAATGAAGTCCTTCTGGTCTTCATGTATAATAGGACCTATAATTTTAGACAGGCAGTTGTTCAATATCTCTGCAAATACTTTATAGTCAGCATTTAATAAAGAGATCGGCCGATATGACTGGCATTGAGTCGGGTCCTTCCCTGGTTTTAGGATAAGGGATATGAGTGCTCCATTGCAAGAGTCTGGCAGGGGGGAAAGACCACCTAGAATATCATTAAATAAATTCAGCCAAACTGGAATAATCTGATCCTTTAATAAGGAGTAGACTTCAATTGGGATTGAGTCCGGGCCAGGGGCCTTTCCCCTCTTCGATTTATCTAATACCGCCAAAATCTCACTTCCAGTTATTTTTAACTTTAGGAAGTTTTGGCTATCCTCTGATAACTTCGGGAGTAGTTTCTCAGTAAGCCAACAGTCTATATGTTCTTCCACCGTGCAAGAGTCTTCTTGATTAAACTCTTGAAAGAACTGCAAAAAAGACTGTTCTATCTCATCTTTATCCTCGGTAATATGTGCATGTAATTTGATCCTACTGATGTAATTATAGGATCTATCAATTCGGCTCTTTATCGCCAAAAATGTACCACAATTCTCCCCCTGCTCAAAATCAGTCATCTTACTCGCTTCCCATTTTTGAAGTGAGATCTCCTCAGACTTAAGCCTAAAATTTAACTGTGCTTCCTCAAGTCTCGTTATTACATTTTCCTTTACTATAGCGGTTATACTCCTACACTTAAGCTCTGTCTCTACTTTTTTTATTTGTGACTCTAAACCGGCCAGCTCACTCTTCTCTGCCCTAGGCCAACCCACTACTGCCCCCTTTAGAGTTCCCCTTAGCCAAGCTTTGTAAGTGTCCCAAACATTATGCAGGGAAGTCGATCCGAGGTTCTCTTGTAAAAAGCAGGCAGTTTTAGATTTCAAGAGATCAGGGGTGGAAGGTTGCAATAGAAATCTCCTATTTAAGGTCCATCTCTTCATCTGAGATTTTTGAGAGCGCTCCAAATTAAAACCTATAGCCCCATGATCAGAAATGTGAATGGGCATACACTCTATATGACTTACTTTATCCACGATCCAAAAATATGTAATCTAACATGGAAAAATGTGAATTATTTTTGCTAAAAAAGGAGTACTCTCTCACCTCGCCCTTTTTTTACCGCCATACATCACATAAATTCAGGTTTTTTAGAGTAGTCATAAGATGGGCTTTGACACGTGGGGCCGCAATCTGTTTCCGAAGGGAAGATCTATCCAGCCTATTATCCAGAAGGACATTAAAATCGCCACCCATTATAAGTGGGGAGTCAAAATCAGCCAGAGCAAAGCAGAGTTTGTTTAGTGGCCCTATATCACCCTTATTCGGGCCATAGAAACTAACTATGGTATATTTACACGTCTGATATTTTATTTCCACTATGACCCAACGCCCCATTGTATCTACCTGAGATTTAATAAGCTCAATCCCTGAGTTTGATTTCAGAATAATGGCTGCCCCTTTTGAACAACACTGTTGATCTAAAGCAATAATCTTGTCTACCCATCTTGCCTTATCAAATAATGCCTTACACTCTGATTGTAAAAGATGAGTTTCCTGAATCATACAGATTGCAGCCGAACTATTTTTTAGGTATTGAAGAATCAAACGCTGTCTTCTCTTAATTCTCAGCCCATTGACATTCCAGCATAAAAACCCCAGATTTCGTCTTGATCCCTGAACGGGTCTATCCACCATCATTATCCTGGTATCCCCCTCTGCTAGGGCTACTGAAGGTTATTGTATCAAAAAGGTTTAACATTGCTTTTTTTTCTTTTTTTTCCCAATGCTCCCCACCAACACATGTGCAAACCCACCCCACACCATCCCTTCCCCCTATTCACGGGAGCACCCACCCCCGAGAACCCTCCCTGTCTAACCGTGGCAATAGTTATTGCCCTATGAGTCGTGGCTCTCCTGTTTCATGCCAAAAAAGAAAAAGTAAAATATAATAGGTATATATGGTACCGACATTCCTTTGCCTTAATTACTAGTTTTGGTTTGTTCTTAAAATTTGTCAACTTCTTCCAGGAATCTAAAATTGAACATCTTATTGGCCCAGAGAACTTTCAGGAAGGCTGGAAATCTCAGCTGCACCTGTGCCCCCATCTCTCTCAACGCATCCATCCGCTTCCCTAGTTCCCATCTCCTATCTTCTGTTACCCTGGAGATGTCAGACCCAATCTTAAAGGAGATGTCGTTAACCTCTATAGATTTAAGTTTAAGGGCTGCTCCCAATAACTGCTCTTTCAAGGGGGAGGATTGGATGCATACTAGGATCTTCCTTGGTTTCGTTCTAGCAGGATTTAGCCTAAAGGGGTCTCTATGAATGTGCTGTATTTCTTTCTCCCATATTGATGCTGAGGCAAGCTGGGGGAATGCTTTAACAAGAGTATCTTTAATATATGCTTTCAGGTTATCCCCTTCCAGTCCTTCTTTTGAATCTAGTATTCTTATATTGTTCCTTCTGGATATATTTTCAAGCCTCTCCAGCCTCTCAGCAACATCACGCTCTCTCTCCTTTAACCTAACCACTTCCTGCGCGTTATCCTTGACCTCCTGACCGGATTCTCCCACTTTACTTTCCAATGCCTCCAGCCTTTGTGTTAATGCATCCAGATTCTCTTCTAGACTGGTGCACGTGTCTTGTATCCTCCTCTGGTTGGCCTCAGAGGTGGAGAATCGAGTTCTCATCTCTGCAGATATCTGTCTCAATATCCCTTGTATTGCGTCTGTAGCTGGACTTCGCTCTACCCCTTCTCCGCTCTGCCTCAAACCTTCCAAGCTGTGTTCTGTGTCTTCCACCATCACATCCCCAAGTTCAGCTTAGCTTCCACAATGGTAGAGGCTGTGCCATTAATCTCGTCTAGTACGGAATATCTGTTTGACAGAGGGATAGCAGAATTCAAATCTTTGACCGAATCTGCAGCTGGAGTCCCTTTACTTAAATCCCTTTTCCCCTGTGGATTAGACATAAAGTAGGCCTTTAGAGAAGGCGTTATTTTTGTAAAGGGTTGGGTTTTATCTCTCTTCCTGCTTTTTGCAGGGGCTGGCTTCCCTATACTAGATACCGGGTTCTTACACTTATGGCCATTTATTAGGACCTCAGTGAGCTGAGGTGGCTGCGTGAGCTGTATATGCTGTATTGGCTGTGCTGGCTCTTGTACAAGGGGCTCTATCCCAAGGAAATTTCGCGATCTTAGCTTATACCTCCTTCCCTGAGGAGTTGTAGTAGCAGTGCTGGACGTCTGTTTAGTTGAGTTTAGTTCTCCCCCCTTGTTCGGCTGTTGCCTTCCCCCCCAATGGTGGTGGGTCCTGCTCAAGCTGCAGCTTATCTGCCTCCATGTAGTGACAAATATCTTCATTACCTATCTTAACCGCATCAGAAAGTGTAAAATAAAGCTTATGCTGATTTGTAGTAAGAAAATTAGACCCTATATGAGCGCTTCCCAAAATAGGTTCCACCTCTGCTGCAACCTCTGTAATATGATTGTGGCAGTTTTTCGGGAGAAATGTACGTAGCCGGCCTGGCACTCTGGGGAGGGGGGGGGACCAGTCCAATGTAAAAGTTTACAACAAATAAACTGTGCTCGATTATAGCGCTGTGCACGTCTATTAGTAGCTAGTGCCCCCGCTGCCCTAAAAAAGGCAAATGTTAGTCCTTCACACATTCAAACTGAAATATATTAGAATGCCACCTCAGTACCCCCAGACCTCCTCCGGATCCTTTGCCTGCCTAGCACCACTTCAGCTGCTCACCTTCCGCTTTCCCAGCTCCAGCTCCAGCTGCAGCTACAGCTACCTCCGCTCTCTCACCGCACCGCAGCCTGGGACGACACAGAGGCCCCCAGAACAGCTCCTAGAACCCCAAGCGACTTCAGCCCTGTCCTTCACCGGCTCCCGCACCGCTCTGCAACGCCGGCGAAAGTGTCAACAGCAAGCAACAGCAAGCGAACACAAATGCGGAAACAAGGGTCAGCCTCAGACCAGCTGCGGGGGAGAGAACCACCTCCTCCTTCTCCACCACAAAACCGCCGAAGCCGCCCGGCAGAGAACGCAAAAGGCGTGGAAGACGAGAGAACGCGAGGGCACGTAGGCTTGGATGGCTCCGGTCCAGCACAGATCACGGGAAAGGAAGCAGCGGAATCGTAAGATTCGTTTCACACAGCTATTTCTATAGCGTCTATAGCGTCTTTAACTCCTTTTTTTGCATCCTTCCCTCTGTCCGGATATAACGGGTAGACGTTTGTCGGTACCAAAAAGGAGAGCGGGAGAGCGGACGACTCGCGACCTGCTAGTTAGCTGACCGCCATGTTCCCCCGAGCCTAAAAAATATTGTTGTACAAAATATTGAGTTATATATATATTCACTGAAAAAAACATAGGTTTCAGGGATGTTATAGTTAGTTGGACATTTTACTCGTACAAAACCAGAGAAATTCGAACGTTATAGTTAGTGGAGCTAACTATAAATCGCTCCCCCGCAATGCAATGATGATGGCATCACATATTACATCATTCATGACATGGTCAGTTACATCACTGATGACATCACTAATGACGTCTCAAATGACATCACTGATGAAATCATCCAGTGAATGTGTGTTTCTGTAAAGTATAAATATATATTATATATGTTAATGCCAAGGTGTATTGAAGAATGAGTTGGTGTATAAGTGTGTGGGTGAGAGGATTTAATAGGTGTGTGACTGACTGTATAAGTTACTGATTAAATGTGTCTTACTGAATGCATGGGTTAGTGACTAAACTGTGTGAATGTTTGTATCAGTCTCTCAGTTGTTGTGTAGGCTGCTGCATGGATTGATGATTAGGTACATGCCTGTCTATATGGGTCACTCAATAGATGAATGAGTGTCTGTATGGGTGCCCCAGCGTTTGTGTGTGTGGGTAGGAGGGTGGTGTGTGACTTTCTGCCTACATGTGTGAGTGGATAATTTACTGGGTATATGGGTTCAATAGTGTATGTGGGTGGAAATAGCTGTAAAGGTGAGTGAGTGTGTGTATCAGTGTGTTGGTGAGTGAATGTATGTCTCACTGGTATATGTGTGAGTAACTACATATGTGAAAGGCAGTATATGTGAGTGTTGGAGTATATAAATGACTATATGAGAGAGTGAGTAATTGTGAGAGTGGCTGTATACATGAGTGAGTACCAGTGATTGTATAAGAGAGTAAGTATATGTTAGTATCTGTATGAATAGGTTAGATGGTGAATGTATAACTGTATAGGGGATTAAATGGTACTGTTATTGATTCTTTACAAGACTAGCTAGGTGTGTCAATAACTCTAGAGATGAGTCATGGTGTATGATTGTTTGGAAAGGGGTATGAGTATATATGATAGTGCTGTATTGATGAGTGACTGCATGTATGAGTAACTGTATGGGTGAATGAATGAATGTGTGTATAGCTAGGAATTAGTCAGTGGGTATATAGTAACTGCTATTGTTATATTATGGTGTGAGGAGATTCATCAGATTATCATGTGGATGATGTCATCCGTGATGTCATCAGTGATGTCATTTGAGATGTCATCAGTGATGTCATCAGTGATGTCACTGACCATGTAATATGTGACGACATCAGCAGTGCATTGCGGGGGCGCGAGTTATAGTTAGCTCCACTAACTATAACGTTCAAATTTCTCTGGTTTTGTATGAGTGAAATATCCAACTAACTATAACATCCCTGAAACCTATGTTTTTTTTGTCAATTTCTAAGGTTTTTTTAAATGCTAATTTCTAACTATAACAGTCCCTGAAACCTATGGTTTTTTCAGTGAATTTCAAACATTTTTTAAATGCTAATTTCTAATTATAATGTTCATTAAACCTATACATTTTTCAGTGATTTTAAATTATCATTCCTTTCTCAACCTGGTTAAAACAGCCGATATCATCAGTTTTCCAGCAATAGATTCCGCATAAAAAAATCGCCTCAAATAAGAGCAACAACTTACGGCAATAATATGCAGAGTAGGCGTTCCTATGCAAAAATAACATGAAAACACCACTTCCCGATATTTTCAACCAGCAGCCAAATCTGCGGTGCGATCCAAAAACAGGCGATAAGCTGCATTAGCAGTAGGAATGTAACATCTGCCTTTTACTGGTGTAAAGTAGGACGACTACCTACAGTGTGAAAGGGAGCCCAGCCCAGAATCACCTCTGAAGACCAACACATGTCATAGAGCTACTGCTCATGCACCTCCCACACCCAAGAAGGCTACAAAATCCACTGCCACCACCCTCAGGACCTCCCCCCTTGGACTACCCCCCTACTACCACCGAGGAAGTGCACAACAGGACAGCAAACCTTCCAAAAATGGCATGGCCCCTCAGCCACACAATTGCTGAATGTTGTGAGATGTGGCAACCAAACATGTCTGAAGGAAGCAAGTCACCCACCAATAATAATGCACACAATACCAAGTGTAGCGGTGATTGGCTGGACATACCTCACTATGCAGAGCACAAACCTCTCCATGTGTACATATACTGCTGGTGCTTGTAGTGTTGTGGACAGTGGACGCAACCATGTTACCTCAGGCAGTGGGGAAGATCTCGGTCATGTACCTGTGTTGTCATCCCCTGTAAGCGAAAGCGCAGTGGGCTGGTCCAACGTACACCACTCCAGCGTAGAAGTGTGAATAAATAGTCTGGGGCTCTGGGCGTGGTTCACTTGTGTGAAGGCCAACACGTCTGCCAGAGCGGGGTCCCTCACCCTGCCACATGGCTGCCGCCATGACTGTGGGCCTCCTCGACACAGGCCCCCTGCAAACACAGCGGCACAGCACCGCAGAGTTATGTCTGTACACACTACTGCCTTCTATCTACACTGTGGACAGCAGGGATCACAATTCAGATGGAGTAGCGATTGCAGATGACGCAGTCCAGTAGGCAAAACACATTGCTCCCAGTGCAGCCCGCCCAGACCACGCATCATCACGAGCTGCGTACACGCTGAGCGCCAGAGGTACCACTAACTCAGTGCACCACAAGTCAACACCACGTGGCCTTATTAAGGCAGAATTCATTAGACAAAAGACATTGCTGCCAGTGCGACCCTCCCAGACCACGCATCATCGCTAGCTGTGCACCTGCGGAATGCTTCTGATGCCCCTACCTCAGTGCACCACAACTCATGGACCCTTTATGATAGAATCTTTTGTGTATGATTTCAGATCTGCTGCCCCTACCTCAGTGTACCACAAGTCATGGACCCTTTACGATAGAATCATTTGTGTATTATTTCACATAAGGTGCCCCTAACGTAGTGCAGCACAAGTCATGGACCCTTTATGATTGAATCTCTGTGTGTAATCCAATGATTACTGTTGTACTTTTTGCCAGCACCAACCATTCCCTGAGGGCTGGTTTAGACTCACCCCACACGCATCCAGCACAGACGTCACTGGACATGTGACCCTGGTAATAAAAAGGGGCCGAGCGCACTTGCTCGTACCCAGTTCCACTATCTATCTCACTGTGTCCATGTGTTCATTATGTATGCATGATGCTGCCCCTGGGCCCTACCACATTACATTCTGTTGTGGACAGCGCTCACAACCATGTTACTTCTAGCAATGGGGAAAACTTTGGTTATGTAACTTTGTCTCGGTCATTGTATAAGTACGTAGGTAGAGACTGGATCATTAGAGTACTGCAAGGAGAGTGTATAGTGAATTTATAAGTGCTTCGGAATTGGCAGAGTGATTGGATAAGTACATATGTTAACGGAGCCTAACCCCCGAGCATGAGCTTGGCTCTAAATTGGCTGCCCTCCATGTGCCAAAAACAGATATTTGTGCTTTGCATGGCCCTGTATTGCTACAGCTGCAACACTCCACTGAATGTCCAATAAACATTCATATCCACACAGATATGTCATGTGCACGATCTTTCATGTGTGGAAATAAGGATGAATATAGGGTCAGTGATTACACCTTCCTTACATGTTGGCCATGTTTTAGGACTTGGTTCACAGGGTGACACATTGGCGCTTGCGTCCCGGGTGGCTACAGCACTCCAACAGGGACACCCACATCAGTTGATTCCTCATACAGCCCAGGACGGAACCACTTCCATAGCTCCGGAGTCCTTGTTCACAGCCTCACGTAGGACTGGCATTCGCCAGGCCATCCCAATCTGCTTACGCATACAGGGAGGGACAATAATGCTACATGGCCCAGATTTTCATTGTAGTGATCTGCTGCTCTCAGGTCTAGTTGTCAGTATGCCACAGCCACTCCCTGATGGCTGGTTTTCACCCACACCACACCCATCAAGAACAGGCGTTACAGGACACGTGACCCTGCCAATAAAAAGGACCGGGCGCACATGCTCCACGCCATTTCCATTTCAGTCTTGGTGCACCGGATGCACTGCGGCCGGCACAGGCACACCACCACAGGACAGTGACTTTCGGTGCACTGAGGTAGGGGCACTGTAAGTGCTAAGTGGGTGTGCAGCCTGCGAGGATGTCCCGTCCCGGTAGTCCGGACAGGTCAGGTTTTGTGTGCCCTGCTGGACCGCAGTGTAGGCCTGATCCATAGAGCAGCAGCGGCCTGACGCCATGTGGTGTGGCCTCGCTGGTCATAGAGTTAGTTGCACTGCAAGGGCTGAGCGGGTGTGCAACCTGCGATGATAGCGGGTGCACTGGTATGTCCTCTGCCATGGTGAAATCAAGATGCAGCACCAAATGTGTGACCTAGTGGCCTGCGGAGCGGGGCTGCTTGATGTGGAGGGTGCCCTGTCCGCAGAAAGGTGAGCAGTGAGGCCTGGGTGAGCAGGGGCGGGCAGACACCTCTGGGCGGAGGGAGTGGATGGGGTGCAGCAGCCTGGGTGTGCAGTGGCGGGCAGACACTTCTGGACAGTGTAAGTGGATGGGGTGCAGCAGCCTGGATGCACAAAGGTGGGACAGCCATTTAGGCATGCACAGTCGTTTGTACTGATTCTGTACTATGTTTCAGATGAGTGAGCTTGAGGGCTCCACTATGTCCCGGCACGTGGTTGGAGACACACTGGTGGCGGAAATGTGAGCTGTGGGGGTTTTGTCCACAGTGTGGGCACTAACTGTCCCTGTCTATCTCTTCCTTTCTCTCCCTCACACTCTTTCTCTCTCTCTTCCTCTCTCTCACACTTTCTCTCTCTCTTTCTCTCTCTCACTCTTCCTCTGTTTCTCTCTTCCCCTTTCTCACACTGTTTCTCTTTTTCTCTCTTCCTCTCACACTGTTTCTCTGTCTCTTCCTCTCTCACTGTTTCTCTCTTTTTCTCTGTCTTCCGCTCACTTTTTCTTTCTTTCTCTTTCTCTCTTCCTCTCTCTCACTCTTTCTCTCTCTCTCTCTTTCTCTCTCTCTCTATCCTTTGATGGATGCATGACGCACAATCTTATCATGCTTTTTGTCTAGCAGGCCTGCGATGATGCATGGCGATCCTGCAATCAACACTCACCCTGAATTGTGAGCTCGGCTTGACCGCATGTATGCAACGGCTGAGGAGGTTGCTTCGGCACGTGGTGGACCCTCTTACACAAATGCCAGTGGAGGAAGGTGAGCAGAGAGGCTTGTCTCCGCAGCAGTGGGCAGTCACCTCTGGGCGGTGGGAGTGGATAGTGTGCAGGAGCCTGGGTGCACAAGAGCGGGCAGACACCTCGGAGCAGTGGGAGTGGATGGGACGCAGCAGCCTGAGTGCACAAGAGCAGACAGACACCTCTAGGCAGTGTGAGTGGATGGGGTGCAGCAGTCTGGGTGCGCAGGAACGGGCAGTAACCTCTGGGCACTGGGAGTGGATGGGGTGCAGCAGCCTGGGTGTACAGCAGTGGGCAGACACCTCTGGGCAGTGGGAGAGGATGGGGTACAGCAGCCTGGGTGCGCAGAGGTGGGCAGACACCTCTGGGCAGCAGGAGTCAATGGGGTGCAGCAGCCTGAGTGCGCAGGGCGGACAGACACCACTGGGTGGCGAGAGTCGATGGAGTGCAGCAGCCTGGGTGCGCAGGGGCAAAACAGAGAATTAGGCATGTGCAGTTGTATGTACTCTGCCATTACTGATTCTATACTACGTTTGAGATGACTAAACTTGAGGGCTGCACTATGTCCCGGCACGTGGTTGGAGATACACCGGTGGCAGAAAGGTGAGCTGTGAGGATTTTCTCCACAGTGTCGACACTTACTCTCCCTCTCCATCTCTTCCTCTCTGTCACTCACACTCTTTCTCTCTCTCACTCTCTATCTCTTCCTTTCTCTCTCTCACACTCTTTCTCTCTTTCTCTGTCTCTTCCTCTCTCTCTCATTCTTTCTTTCTCTCTCTCTTCCTCTCTGTCTCACTCTTCCTCTTTCTCTCTTCCTCTCTCTCATCCTGTTTCTCTTGTTCTCTCTCTCTTCCTTATATCTCACTCTTTCTCTGTCTTCCTCTCTCTTTCTTTCTTTCTTTCTTTCTCTCTCTCTTCATCTCTCTCTCCTTTGATGTACGCATGATGCACAATCTTATCTCTCTTTTTGTCTTGCAGGCTGTGATTCACAAATTGTCGAGTGATGACACGCCATGCCTATGCCTACTTTATTTTGTTGTTTTGTTTAAATAAAATGTTTTATATGTAAATACATAGATGACTGAGATTCTTATTTGTCCAACCTGACATGCATGTTCTTAATTCTAATTGTGCGACATCACCTAATTTGTTACGTTCCAGATTTCCTAAGGTTGCTCTCACATTTGTTTGTGGGGGGTGGCGGTGAGGGGGGATGGCGGACAAGGGGCTGGTGGCAGGGGTTGTCGGAGCAGTGTTGGGTGTCTAAGCAGCATAATCGTTGGCTCCATTGCATCTGTTGTCATTCAGGTGTGGCTCTGGACTAGGATCCCTTTCATGTTGCAGGTTGTAGTCCGACTTTACACCAGCACAGAGCAGGTGTAAACTTCCTACTACTAACACACCTTATTGTCTGTTTTGTACTCTGTTCGATGATCTTGCTGGTGGTTGAGAAACTTGCAAAGTGATGTGTTCGCTGCTTTTGGCACGGGTACGCCTACTCTACATCTCATTCGCAATATTTGTCGGGGTCATCCGTGACAATGCTTTTTGAGGCTGCTATCGCTGGTAAACTGGTGAAATGGGCTGTTTGCTCCAGCTTGTGAATGGTGCGTTAAATTCATCACCATTTTGGTTGTGATATAGTGCCGTTAACTCGGCGATGTGTCCTTCAGAATATACCCCTTGGTGTTTGAAAGACTTAACAAGTACTCGAGTTATGCACTGAGAGCTGCACAAAAATTAAATGAGAAGAGGGCCGAGTCGGCCCTCCTCCCGTGGCCAATTCCAGCCTCGAGGACCCCATTCCCCGGTGCCTGGCCTCACCGTTGGGGACCGTGGGGAGAGACCCAATGCCCCCACAGTCCCGCCGGCTCCCCGCGTCCTGCGGGAGCCAGCATTGCTTATCCACAAGGGGAGCTGCTGACATGGAGTTCCCCGTGTGGAAAAGCAATTAGCTTTGGATTTTGGAAGCGAGAGCAGGTTTCCCTGCTCTCACTTCCAAAATCCAAAGCAAGTTTTTATTGTCATAGCAAACAGCAGTGTCCCGGGGGTGGGCACCCCGGGACACTGCAGGAGCCGGCCCTGAGGTGTGGCGG
Source organism: Triturus cristatus (assembly GCF_964204655.1). Classification (NCBI taxonomy): domain Eukaryota; kingdom Metazoa; phylum Chordata; class Amphibia; order Caudata; family Salamandridae; genus Triturus; species Triturus cristatus. The sequence continues at coordinate 1,114,859,560 of NC_140581.1, read as the reverse complement.
TCCCCAGGGCCATCATGGGCTCCAGGAGGAGGTCCGTGTGCCCCCCCTCCCAACATGAGTGAAGCTCCGGGGTGGTGGTGGTCTCCGGGGCTGCTGGGGCCCGAGCGGGCCCCCGCTATTATTTTTAAAGAAATGCCCCTGCAACGTTGCCCACCCGGGGGCTTCATTAAAATAAAACGCGGGAACCCGTGCTTCATTGTTTTTTAAACAATTTCTGTGGAATTCGCGACCCCAGCGCGTATTGCACTGATTTCTTTTTTTTTTAAATGCTCTTTTGGGACCCCCTGAGCAGGCCTTGGGGGTCAAGGTGTTTCTACCCTGCCCCTTCTCTTGTTTTATATCTTTGTTTTCTGGTGACTCGCTTCTACAGAGTCACAAGATGTCTGCCAACACTTCCTGGTTCGGAGTGTTAACAGCCAATTAGAATGAAGCTCGTGGTCGTGGCATCCAATTAGAATGAAGCTCGTGGTCACGACTCCACCCCAGCCCTAGATATCGAAACTTTTATTTTTTGAATTTCTCAGCAACTACTGAACGGATTTACACCATTTTAAAAAAAGGTCGTTTTCTGAACCAAGCACTACCTTTGTGCCATATTTGGGGTCATTCCGTTCTGCAGTTCCGGCTGTAGCCTTGCCCAAAGTTTTCTATGGGAAATTGATTTCTTGACTCTTATTTTTTAAATTTCTCAGCAACTACTGAACGTTTATCCCATTAAAAAAAAGTTTGCTTTCTGAACCTAGCTCTACCTTTTTACCAAATTTGGGGTAATTCCGTTCAGCAGTTCGGGCTATAGCCCGTCTCAAAATTACCTATGGAAATGAACATAGTAAGTAGTTATAGTTAGGACCTATTTTCCATAGGAAATCCGCAACATTCTATGTGGAATAACGTTGGTGTTGATTGATGAATCTATGTGAAATTTTCCAAACTTTTGGCCAGCTCCGGTCTGCTCCTATTCTGAAAATTTCACGGTGATTCGTCAAGCGGGGGCCGAGAAAAAAAGGGGGTCCCAAAACGCATTTTCCCCATGCATTTTCCCATAGGACCTGTTGAATCAGCTACAGCCCGAACTGCTGAACGGAATTACACCAAATTTGGCAAAGAGGTAGTCCCCAGTTCAGACTCGTGCCTTTTGCTTAAATGGTGTAAATCTGTTCAGTAGTTCCTGAGAAAATCAAAAGTAAAATCACAAATATATCTGGGCGGAGCCTAACCACACATCTCATCGTGAGATCTGATTGGCTGTCAGCACTTCATCCTAGAAGTGTTGGCAGCCATCTTGGGACCAATATACATGATAGCACCTCATTAAAAAGCATTGCACTTAATAGAAGGTTTTAAGACTTTAGTTACATTATAAATCATTTGTTGATGGTACCATACTCATTTTAGGAATTGTGATGTGTTCTAAGGTGATTTTACCATGTGAAAAAGCCTTCTGCTGTGATAACATGAATCATGTTTGAGAGAAAACTATTTTCTCATGCTTTTCCCACAGAGGTTTGGAAGGTGATCTATAAGCTAAACTTGGAGCATATTTTCTGTAAATTCACATTATCTTTCTCATTCATGTGAGAATGAAGTCTGACATTCTCAGTAAAACATGTACATCCAACAAGGGCAGAGACTGTCAGTTGATTCCTTTGTGTTCTACTGCAGCTTCCCAGAGTGTTCTAAAGAACAACTAGAGCGCTAACAGTCCTACTTATGACAAACGTATCACACACCTGAAGCCATCTTGGTTGGAATAAAGTGGTAACTCTTAAAACATTTAATTTAAAAAGGAACACAATGAGGGGGTTCATTTTGCCATAGAAAGTATGATTAGTGCTGCAGAAAGATAAATTAGGGCACATTTTGAGTGACTTCTCAAATCCTCTTCTATTTCATTAAAAAATTCTGACATGCAGACTGAAACATGCACTTTCAATACCAGCAGCAGACTTCCCTGGTGAGCAGTAGCTTTACTACAGTGATCTAATAAGCAACTAGAGTGTTAACATTCTGAATTCATGGCAAATTTGTGACACATCTGAATGCCTTCTTGATGGAATCAAAGTAAAAAACTGAAAGTATTTCCTACTGAAGAGACTGTAGTAAATGAGGAAATTAGGAAACATCATAACAAATAAGTCTCTCAAAATGGCCACCAGAGACAAAAGAGCCCAAATGTAGCCCAAATATCACCCAGATGTAGCCCAAGTATAGCCCAATGACAGAATGTCCCAGAGTGTTCTAACGAACAACTAGAGCGCTAACAGTCTTACTTATGACAAAAGTATGGCACACCTGAAGCCATCTTGAATGGAATAAAGTGGTAACACTTAAAACATTTAATTTACAAAGGAACAACATGAGAGGGTTTATTTTGCCATAGAAATTATGATTAGTGCTGCAGAAAGAAAAATTAGGGCACATTTTGACCTCTCAAATCCTCTTCTATTTCATAAAAAAATTCTGACATGCAGACTGAAACATGCACTTTGAATACCAGCAGCAGACTTCCCTGGTGAGCAGTAGCTTTACTACAGTGATCTAATGAGCAACTAGAGTGCTAACATTCAGAATTTATGGCAAATGTGTGACACATCTGAATGCCTTCTTGATGGAACCAAAGTAAAATACTGAAAGTATTTCCTACTGAGGAGACTGCAGTAAATGAGGAAATTAGGAAACTTTGCTGGAGCGGGTTTTATTTTAAAAATTTTGTATACCCTCTCCAGTTTGCATGTTTCTATTAATAAGAATAATTAACTAATCGTAATTGTATTAATTGGATTGCTGTGGAATTTAACCAACCTTACTAATAAGAATACACGTGGGAATTGCATTTGCATGGCCTAACTAATACATAAACTAAATTGTATATGCATACTGATCATAGATAATCAGAATTTTGCATGAATATATGTTGCTTCCGTGATGTATTCATGATTTGTGCTTTATTAATGTGAATATAACCCGCATTAAGTGTTGCTTCTGTTAGATAAATACACACACATATGGGTATTAGTAAGGGGATAACATTTTATTAGTCATTTCCATGTATTAATTACGTTTTTGTGTCTCTTTGCTTAAGTTGACCATTTGAAGTGGCCACAAAATGGCTGACATCCCTATCAGACGAATTGACTTCATTTGTGAACGTCTCTGAGTGAAGTGCGCATGCGTCACCATCAGCAGCAGTGGCCTCTACACGACCCTAAACTCGACTGTACCCACCAAGGACACTCTGGGCTAACAGCCAGCTGCCCCGAAAAGAAACAATTAAAGTTACTTCAACATGAAATTATGAACCATATCTAAAGAAACATTTTCCGTGTGAGAACTTGGTGGAACTGATCTCATCAACCAATCACGAATAGTCAAAATATTACTCGTTACTTTTTGGAATGTAATTTTACTATAAAAGATGGTAGAATAGAGAGGTTAGGCGCGACACCCTTCAGAAGATTTTCGAATTCCTGACGTTATGCTGACGGAGAGGACGGTGACACTGCAGGACAGCTGTTTCTTAAGACTCTGACAGTATGAACTGATGACCAAGATTTTGACTTAGAGGACGACTTTTAGCCAGAATAGGTAAATATGATGGTCTACTGCTTGATTAAACAAAAGACTCGATTTTCAATTATTTAGATAAAAATTTAAGATTTATTACAAGAACTGTGTTGGGTCGTTATTATGAAAAATGTATTTGTGTAAATAAATGATAGCTTTAGTTGTCACTTTAACCAACAGCTAGCTGATTCATGGCCTATTCATGGGAGGAGTACTAAAAGGTGAAGTTTTAGGCCTTAATAAATAGAGAAAAGTAGAGAAATCTATTGTTCATTAGGGATAAAAGAGTACTTCCTTCCATTACAGCGAGTGGAACAAGCGCCTCCTTGGAAACAGGTTAATAGAGGATGAATGTTGGTGTTATGGGCCCCACCAGCGAATGTAGTGATTGAGTGTGATCTATGATCTGTGACGAAGGGAGGGATTTTGCATTCCGCGCTGCAACAGTTTTCTTGGTAGCAGAGATATGGTTAGCTACTTTTTTGGTTTAGTGATCATTGCTTGTAAATAGCTTATTGATTTTTGATTGGTATTGATTTATGTACTAACACTATATGTTGAGTTACGTTGAGTTATATGTTGTTAGCACGGCTTCTGTGATGTAGGAAGTCGGAAGTTTGTAACAGTTCCGTAGCAGAGCAGAGGTAAGCGCTGCTCTCGGGAAAGACGGAATTGTTGTTGCCCTGTAAGTACACAGGGGAAACGTGTGGCAAGTGAAGTTGCACGGCACATTGTCTGGGTTCGATTCGGCAGCATCATCGTGTGTTACCATTAGAAATATTCTCTGTGTGAGAGAAGTGTGTATGATAGCAAAGGTTACCTGTGAAATTTTGGTCTTTAAGTACCAGGAAACCAAATGGCATACCGATAACGCTTATCACTGAAAAGGTAGCAGGTGTTCTCTGAGCTTGTTAGAAGGACAAAGTAGAGGGTAGCGCTGCTTTGTTAACGAATGTCATAATTCTGTAGTAGGGCAGAGGTAAGCGCTGCTCTCGGAAAAGACAAAAGTCTGTGTGAGTGATCTACATTTTTCCCTGTATGACAGAGTGTATGAAAAAGGCATTCCGATTAATGGCGAAACTCTAGAGACCCAATGCTAACTCTAATTAGGTGTCTTAATTCTAGAGAAGCGATTAGTTGATGCTTGTTAGAAGGGTAAGGTAGAGGGATGTGCTACTTTATCAACGGAAGTAACGATTCCGTAGTAGGGCAGAGGTAAGCGCTGCTCTCGGGAAAGACGGAATTCTCGTGAGAAAGGTCTATTGCTATTCTTTGGTTAGCGAAGCGGACAATGGAGATGTTTAGTGTTGTTACTAATAGAATTGTAAAAGTTGCAATAAAAGTTCACGGAGCGGACTTGTAAAGGAGGGGTAGACAGGAGCAGAGCTGCGACAGCGGCTGCTGACGTCAGAACGACCGCGCTGGGATTGGACAGTCGGTCAGAAGTGTAAAACGCCCCGGATTGGTGCGTTAGTGTAAAGCCGCGCTAGGATTGGAGAAGTACAGGGTGACGTAAACACTTCCCATTGGTGCATTAGTGTAAGTCGCGCTGGGATAAGAGGACTGTGACAGTGACGTAGATGCTCTTGATTGGTGCGTTAGCGGACAGAATAGTGGTACAGTTGTAAAAAGACTAGTGATACACAGAAACTAAGAAAATGTATTACCAGCCACCAGATAAGGAAAATAAGTCGTGGTTTGGAAAAGTTAAGAAGTGGTTTAAGAAAGATAAACAGGTCAAAACTAGGGAAGGACAGTTACTTCCTCCACCGAAAACTCCCACATCTTTAATGATTGCGAAATATAGATATCATACCTGTATTTGGTTAGATAATTGGGTAAAATATACCAAGGATGATGGAGTCCTGGCATTTCCAGAACATGGTTCCTTTAATTTGGCCGTTTTAAGGAATCTAAGGGAGAGAATGATGTATTTAGATCCAAGACACTAGATGGAGTGGGAAGACGAAATGCAAGAGCGAGAAAAGCAAAGAAATGGTAGAAGTTACAGATATTTGTTTGGCAGGTCATATGGACATGAAACACATGATGATCGAATGAAAAGATGGCGGAATGCAAGTATGACTGAAGGATGTTTTCTGTAAGAGCGGTAGGAGAGAATGAAGGAAGAAAATGTGTGGAAAAAAGAAATAATGTGGAATCAAGAGGTTACGGAGCAAATGGATCAGATGATGATGTACTGGATGATGTGTTTTATAAAAATCCACCACCGTACCGACCAGAACCAGAAATGTTGGCACCAAACGCCCCAATGAGGGAAACATTACGAATTATCAAGACTGAGACTATGTCACCAGATTTAGAAAAGAGAAACTCCATTAGAGAGGTAGAAAAGAAGTCGGAGAATAGAATAAATAGTGAAAATTCAGCGGAATTGGCCAAAACAATTCTAGAATTGACAGAGAAAATAAGACAATTAACTAAGAATCTAGAAGCGGTAACAGTTCCAGTGACCATAGGTCCAGTAATGCCCATTTTTGAGAAGCAAAATGATAGTGAACATTGCTTGACGGTACCATACCGGAACAATAATTTGGTTGAGAGTCCAGAACGGAGTCAAATTGAGAATCCATGGGGACCGACAATAAATATGTTTGAACCAAATGTTTCAAATAATCCCTTTATAAATCAGAATTATGCTGAAAGGGGTAGAACGACAGTAGAAACTTTGTTGGAAGCCCAGAGAAATCCAGAACAGAGTAGCATAGAAAACCCGGTAGGACCTTCTGTGAAAGAACTAAGTGAATGGTTGAGAGGGTTACAGAGACAAGATAAAGAATCCCAGTTAATAGATGTGGCTAAATTACGGATGGTATTGGAAGAATTAATTGTAGGGACTATTCCCGTAGAAAAATTGAAAATTTATCAGGATGAGGAGTTATTCCTATGCAAAAGTGTGACATGGAGAGCGAAAAATCTGCATGAAAGACTAGGAGAAGTTGCGAATGAAATGGGTATAGATATTGATACGGTAAAAGCCTTACAGAAACCCTATCGAGTTGATTTTACTGAAAACACATTGAAAATCTGAACACCACAGGACAGATAGGTCAGATTAAGGACATAATCATTTTATTGAGAAAATGGGGAGACGTGGATAAATGGAGAAGTAAATGGTATAGAAAATGTAATGATGCCTCAGATAAGACAGTTTCGGCATTCCCTGTTAGGGAGAAAGATAAGGCAGTAACTGAATACCCCATGAGGGTGATTCCAGGAGGAGGATACGTACACGTCCCATGGACAAGACAGGAAATTTTGTCATTTACGAATGATTTCCCTCGACTACACGAAAAACCCGTCGAATGGTACCGGCAGGTAGACAGATTTGTAAAATTGTCGAAAGTACTATGGATAGATTTCAATAGTCTATTTGATATAATAGTACCGGCAGATTTGTGGACAGAGTGCAAGTTGATGATCAACTGGCCAACTCAGGAGTACCCTAGGGATCCTAAGACAGGAGCTCCGGACCCTGAGGTAATGAAGAAGTGCGAACAGGTTATGGTATTTTTGAAAAACAAAGTGCCCCCTAAAGAGACAGATTGGGTAAAAATTGATCAAACACATCAGGAAGGAAAAGAGTCAGTACATGCATACTATGAGAGGCTAATTCAAGCCTTTAAGCAGTTCAGTGGAGATGAGAACCTGAGTAATAAGGATTTGAGTCATTTTGTATACAGATTTGTATATGGTTTACGCCCAGAAATTGGTGACGTGATAAAACAGCATACGGGTGATTGGCAGAATAAGAAAATAGATGAAGTATTGAGACATGCTAAATATTTCAGTGATGAAATTGAGGCCAAACAGCGAAAATTAAAAGAAAAGGCAATGTGGGCACAAGTAAAGGTAGCTGAAAGGTAGGAAGCTCAGTTGGTCGAACAAGCAAATAACCCAGGAACTAGACCGAGATTTGGCCCAGGAAAAGGGAAAGGTAATATAGAAGAAGCTAAAAAGAAGTTCCCATGCCATAATTGCGGTAGGTTAGGGCATTGGAAGTCCGAGTGTAAATTTCCTCCAAGTACTAATAATGAAAATGCATCATTGAATCACAGGTGCAGAATGAGGTGAGTGGTCAACTGCAGCAACAGCAGCAGGTGTTTACCTCACAGAATCAGGTGCCAAAACCACCTTTCCCGCAGAGCAGAAACACTCAGAAGTATAGTAATGAATCGGGATTCTACAATGAAGAACAGGTAAATAAACCGCCACGCGCTCGCGCTGTTTCACAGTATTGGTTGCAACGCGATGAGAGTGACTCAGAAGGAAGCTATTGACGGGGCCAAAAGGAGGAAGAAGAGTGCGTACTTGGCGCAACTCTAGAAGTAGACCAGACAGGACCATTTGTAGATGGGAAGGTTAATGATGAAAATATTACTTTCCTAGTGGACACTGGTGCTACTTGATCAACTGTTAGATCAGCTGATGTTAAGAATCTTCCTCTTTCGGATGAAACAATCCAAGTAGTTGGTGTGTCCAACAGACAGATAAAGACATTTCTGACAGAACCAGTGAAAGTTAGTATAGGGAAATTTTCAGAGATGCACCGCTTTGTTGTGTGCGACACCAGTCCAGTGAATTTATTAGGTAGGGACCTGTTGTGCAAAAGAATTGCACTATATTCTGTACTCCAGATGGAATAGTATTTGAAACACCAGATGAGGATGTACTGTATAAAATGACCATAGCTAACAGAGAAAATGAGGTCACTGAGACTTATGCAATATTCAACCCTGATGAACTACCTAAAGAACTAAAGCAGTCTGTGAAGGCAGAAGTGTGGGATTTTACCGGAGAAGATGTAGGGTTAATGAGAAACGTAGATCCAGTCAAAATAATTGTAAAAGAAGGAGTAACGTATTCAAATGTTCCACAGTACAGATTGACACCTGAGATAATTGAAGGAGTAACCCCAATAATTGAGAAAATGATCAAGCAAGGAATTCTAAGAGAAATAATGAGTAGTCCATATAATTCACCGATAATGGGACTGAAAAAGCCTAATTGGAAGTTCAGAATAGTGCAAGATTTGAGAAAGGTAAACAAAATTGTGGTATCATGTTGTCCCATTGTACCAAATCCATCAGTGATTTTTTATCAGATTCCCCATGATGCGGAGTGGTATACAGTAATTGATGTATGCCATGCTTTCTTTTCTATCCCATTGCATCATGACAGTCAGCAAATTTTTGCATTTCGTTTTGGAGAGCGGATTTTGGCATGGTGCCGAATCCCACAGGGGTATACAGAAAACCCCTCAATATTCAATCAATTGTTGAAGAAATCTGTGGAAAATCTGCAAATGCCTGAAAGTTCAGTACTAGTGCAATATATCGACGACCTTTTGGTGGCGTCGAAAACACGTGAAGCTTGCGAGGTAGACACAATAGCACTACTGAATCATTTGGCAGACAGAGGATTGAAAGTGTCACCAGCAAAATTGCAGTATTGTAAGAAAGAAGTACAGTATTTGGGACATAAAATCGAGAAAGGACTGAGAAAAATAACAATAGACAGAATCAGAATTATAAAAGGAATGAGAGCCCCCATGACCCAAAGAGAGGTGAGAATGTTTCTGGGAATGGTGGGGTACTGCTGTCAGTGGATTAGCAATTTCTCCCTGATTGCAAAACCCTTGGTACGACTAACAAGGAGTGATGTAAAAGATCCCCTTGAATTGAACAAGGAAGAATTGGCAGCATTCAAACGATTGAAGGAGGGTTTGTGTGAAGCACCAGCACTAGGCATGCCTGATTATGAGAAAGAGTTTGAGTTGTATTGTAGTGAGAGAAATGGATGTGCGCTGTCTGTGTTGATCCAGAAACATGGAAGGTTGAGGAGACCAATTGCATATTTTTCATCAATGCTTGACCCAGTGGCTGCAGCTTTACCTGGGTGTTTGAAAGCAGTGGCTGCAACATGTCGAAGTTTGGAGCAGAGTGAAGGTATTGTGATGGGATATCCGTTGAAAGTGTTTGTACCTCATGATGTGGCGATTCTCTTGACAAGGAGTCGTACTCAGTATATGACACATAGTCGGCTGACTAAGTATGAAAAGGTCATATTAGGTGCAACAAATGTGAGCCTTGCGAGATGTTTGAATGTGAATCCTGCAACTTTGTTACCTGATGCTGAAAATGTGGAAGTGAGAGATGAAGTAGATCATGATTGTTTGGACGTGCTTGAGTACTGCACAAAGCCACGACCAGATATAAAAGATGTACCTTTGCCAGAAAGTGATTTTGTGTTGTTCGTTGATGGGTCATGTTTGAGAACAGATGAAGAAGTGCTAAGTGCAGCATATGCAGTATGCACGGTTGCAGCAGTGATGGAAGCATCTTATTTGAAAGGAGTGAGGTCAGCCCAAGTAGCTGAACTTGTTGCTTTGACCAGAGCATGCAAAATCGGGAAAAGTGTGAGAGTGACTGTGATAACTGACAGCCAGTATGGCTTCGGGGATGTCCATGATTTTGGCCAGCTTTGGCTACAAAGAGGTTTCCTGACCTCAAGTGGAACCCCTATTAAGAATGCTGAAGTGGTTGGAAAATTGATAGAGGCGATACAGCTGCCTAGACAATTGGCTGTGGTGAAATGTGCTGCCCATAGTCAAGGTAGTGATTACATCACTACCGGAAATAGGTATGCGAACGATATGGCACAGCATTGTGCACAAAATCAGAATTCGGTCAATCGGGCCAAGGAAAGAGAAATGTCTTCTTGCTCAGTAATGTTTACTAACACTGTGGGAACTTGGGAAGAAGTGAGACAATTGCAGGAAGAGTCAGGAGATGAGGAAATGAAACAGTGGATAAAAGCAGGGTGTGCACCAAGAGAAAAGGACCGTGTGTGGGTCTATCGAGATGGAAGACCAGTGATGCCTGATAGCATGATGTCTACCATGGCACGGATGTATCATGGCCAGGGACACATAGGGAGAGACGCCATGATTAGGTCCTTTAAGCAGACCTGGTACAATCCAAAATTCAGACTTGTAGCAGAAAGGCTATGTCAGAGATGCCTAATATGTCAGCAATACAATCCTGGGACAAAGACAGTGGTGAGTCTAGGAACCATAGGCCGAGAAGGAGAGCCTTTTACCAGAATGCAGGTTGACTTCTTTGAAATGCCTCCATGTAACAGACTGAGGTATGTTCTGGTTATAGTCTGCCTATTTTCCAGGTGGGTGGAAGCATTCCCAACAAGAAGAAATGATGGGATGACAGTGGCTAAGCTACTGTTGAGAGAATTCATCCCCAGGTTTGGGTTTCCAGTGACTCTTGAATCAGACAGAGGAGGACATTTTCATAACGAGATTGTAAAATTGATTTGTAAAGCATTGAATGTACAACCGAAACTACATTGTGCCTACCGACCAGAGGCTTCTGGTGTGGTTGAACAGATGAATGGTACAATCAAAAACAGAATTAGGAAAATGTGTTTAGCCACTGGTATGAAATGGCCTGATGTCTTGCCTCTAGTATTAATGACAATTCAAGCACTACCAGACAGAACCACAGGAAATAGTCATGGGACGAGCGATGAGGCATGTGTACCTTCCAGTCAACAAGCTGATGACAATAACTGATGACATGGTGTTGGAATACTGTAAAGGCCTGGCTGACGCAGTTCATTCTGTGTTTCATCAGGTTGGAGCGGATGCCACCACTCTTGAAAGGAAGCCAGCCCATGATCTGAGCCCAGGAGACTGGGTAAGGATAAAAGTCCACAGAAGAAGAAATTGTTTGGTTCCAAGGTGGGGAAAACCAAGACAAGTCATTCTGACCACGACAACAGCTGTGAAGTGTGCTGGAGTGAAAAACTGGATCCATGCCAGCCATACTTTGAGGATACCAAATCCAGTTGACAGCAAAGGAAAAGAGTACTATGACGAATCAGAGTCAAGTACTGAATCAGATAACGAAGAGCCAAAAACACAAGAACATCCTGAAAGGGGGGAAAAAGAATCTTATCAAATATTAGTCCCCAGAATTATCTCTCTGAGAAGACGATTGCAGATTTCTGATACCTGTTCAGATTCTGAAGACGAACAAGGGAGACAAGGTCCCAGAAAAGAACACAGGAAAAAAAAAAAAAGACAACAAAGAAGTAGTAAAAGAAATTCGAGAGAAGGAAGTTTCAGATGAAAGACCAAGAGCAATTCCACCTGAAATAATAGATCAAAGTGAAAAGAGACAGGTACAGAGAGAGAGGGACAGATTGCAGAAGACCCCCGAGGAGGTGTAGGGAACTGCAACATCCAGCTAGGTGAATGGACAAGTAGCCAGCAGGAAGATTGCGTGTCGGAGACCCGAGGAGGGACAGAAGTAGGGAAAACAAAACAAGTGGTGGAAAAAGAAGTTGTTGAAAAGAAAAAGCAAGTTGAAACAGAATCTGAAGAGAGTGAAAATGAAATACCAGAAGGTCGAGTTCTAAGAAAAAGGGCTTGGAGAGAAGAAAAGAATAATAAAGAAGGTAAACAGAAAATAGTTAAAAAGGACGAAGTGTGGCCAAACAAAATAAAGAGATTGAGATATCGGCTGACACGAGTGAAATCACCAAGGGCAGATCAGGTGAATGAAATGACAAGCCAAGAAAAATCGAAAGAAGAAGAGACTAATGAGAATAAGGAAGAAGGAAAAAGAACAAGGAAACCTAACCAGAAGTATAAGTCACCGGAATGGACGTACGTGGCTCTGCCTGAAAAAGAAGAAGAGGCAGACAGTCAAGGAAATCCAGAGGAGGCTGTACTGAAAGTGGTTGAAGAGGAAGAAGAAGCAGGAATCCTGAGAGTTATCTTATCCGACATCGGAGAAGAAGAAACGGAAGATCAGGAAATTCTGTACTTGGATGAACAGAAAGAAGTGAAAAATTATGAAATGCCAAACTGAGAAAATCTAGAAAACTATTGATTAAGGAATACCAATTGAGTCAAACGATAGATACTGGTAGAACCAAGTAGGGCCTTAGAGCCTAAGGTTAGAAAACTAGTTGTGAAGTAAAAGAGGCTAAGTCAAACGACACAGTCCAAATTAACAAAGATGGCTAACATAGATAGTAGCAAAAGTAGATGTACATTCATGAAGAGATGGTGTAAAATGTGTTGTTGTTGTACAGGATTATTAATGCTTCTATGGCGCATACTTGCTCTTTTGATTTCTTTTAAGGTTACTATAGATACATTAGAAGGACACACTGAAAACATTACCAACATAAGGAAGATTCAAAAGATAGTTCCGACTAGAATAGATAATAATTATTTACATAAAGATAGGTCTATTAAGGATTTTTCAAATAATGTGTTTTCAAAGTTATTGTATGAGTATGTAAAGACTATGGACGTAAGGGACTGCTACGTATGCATGCAGTTAACTGCATCTGTGTCAGAGGGAGTGACTTATCATCACCTTCCAGCAACGTATGGAATAGTATGTAGTGTGATAGCTAGCTTATTTTATGAGACAGGTAAATTAGAATATTATTTTTCAGATGTAGATAAAATTTTTGCGCAAGTGCCTGCTAATAACAAATTAAACAAAGTAAGACCTGCTAAGGTATTAGGTGAATTTTTCTTAGAAACTAAGGAGCTAACATTAGAGTATATATTTAAAAATAATTTGACTTACAGTTTGAAGAAAGAAGAAAAGACATTCCTAGACATGGTCGAGGAAAGGAGATTGAAAATGCAAAGAAAGGCATCTGAAGGAAAAGGGGAGAAAACAGTCTGGGATGTAGAAATGGAAAAACATATGAAGGGAGAGTCTAATCCAACTTTGGCTTTAGAATGGCCTCAGAAAGGCAAACTGTGTATAAGAAGGAATCAAACGGCGTATGACAATTATTTTGTAGGGAATAGTGAGTGCCATGATACATACCGAATCATGGGTGGATGGGGATTTAAAGGTGGAAGAGATCCAGTTTTCCCTGGACTTTATTTTATCTGTGGGAACAGGGCATATTATCGTTTGCCAGTCCATTGGTATGGCACATGTTACGTAGGCCTGGGTTTTCCAAAAATCTTTCACATGGACAGAGGTAAAGATGGTGTACATAGTTTAGGTAATCATTTAGTGCGTGGTAAAAGAGAATCTTGGGCAGAAATTGTAGGTGACATTTTTGGAGCATTGATACCCGCAGTGGGAACATCTCTGAATGCGAACAATATTAGAAGATTATCAACAGTAGTGGATCGCTTGTCAACAAGCACCGCTGGAGGATTCTTATTGGTTAATACTGAAATGGTTGCCATGCGTGCTATGGTAATGCAAAATCGACTTGCCCTTGATATATTATTGGCGAAAGAGGGTGGAGTCTGTGGAATGCTGAAAGTTCAACATTGTTGCACTTACATTCCGGACGAAAGCAAAGATCTGAAAGTTTACATTAAAAATATTACTGAATTGCATGACGAAATTGTACCACTGGAGGTTGAAGGTGTTTGGGAAAAGATTGGGAAGAAAATAGCTGCTATTAAAAACTTCTTAGTAAAAATAGGTAGTACATTTATAGGTAAAATATTATTTCCATTAACATGTGTAATTTTCGTGTTATTAACATTATGATTAGGATGTATGTGTTGTAAAAACAAGAAAACAAAGAATAAAATGAAAAGAGAAAAACTAAAAAGAAAAAAGGATCCAGATAGAGATTTAGAAGAGATAACTTTAGAAGAATGGAAAGAAAGTATGTATAAAAAGGCAAAAAGAGATGAAGAAGAAACTGAATTATGAATAAGAGCAAGAATACATTTCAATTTTCCGTAAAAGGGTGAATACATTTAGTGTTGTTGTGGTGATAAAATCACCAAAGGGGGAATTGCTGGAGCGGGTTTTATTTTAAAAATGTTGTATACCCTCTCCAGTTTGCATGTTCTATTAATAAGAATAATTAACTAATCGTAATTGTATTAATTGTATTGCTGTGGAATTTAACCAACCTTACTAAGAAGAATACACGTGGGAATTACATTTGCATGGCATAACTAATACGTAAACTAAATTGTATATGCATACTGATCATAGATAATTAGAATTTTGCATGAATATATGTTGCTTCCGTGATGTATTCGTGAATCCTGCTTTATTAATGTGAATATAACCCGCATTAAGTGTTGCTTCTGCTAGATACATACACACACATATGGGTATTAGTAAGGGGATAACATTTTATTAGTCATTTCCATGTATTAATTACGTTTTTGTGTCTCTTTGCTTAAGTTGACCATTTGATGTGGCAACAAAATGGCTGACATCCTTATCAGACGAATTGACTTCATTTGTGAACGTCTCTGGGTGAAGTGCGCATGCGTCACCATCAGCAGTGGCCTCTACACGACCCTAAACTCGACTGTACCCACCAAGGACACTCTGGGCTAACAGCCAGCTGCCCCGAAAAGAAACAATAAAAGTTACTTCAACATGAAAATATGAACTATATCTAAAGAAACATTTTCCGTGTGAGAACTTGGTGGAACTGATCTCATCAACCAATCACGAACGTTCAAAATATTACTCGTTACTTTTTGGAATGTCATTTTACTTTAAAAGATGGTAGAATAGAGAGGTTAGGCGCGAGACCCTTCAGAAGATTTTTGATTTCCTAACGTTATGCTGACGGAGAGGACGGTGACACTACAGGACAGCTGTTTCCTAAGACTCTGACAGTATGAACTGATGACCAAGATTTTGACTTAGAGGACGACTTTTAGCCAGAATAGGTAAATATGATGGTCTACTGCTTGATTAAACAAAAGACTCGATTTTCAATAGTTTAGATAAAAATTTAAGATTTATTACAAGAACTGTGTTGGGTCGTTATTATGAAAAATGTATTTGTGTAAATAAATGATAGATTTAGTTGTCACTTTAACCAGCAGCTAGCTGATTCATGGCCTATTCATGGGAGGAGTACTAAAAGGTGAAGTTTTAGGCCTTAATAAATAGAGAAAAGTAGAGAAATCTATTGTTCATTAGGGATAAAAGAGTACTTCCTTCCATTACAGCGAGTGGAACAAGCGCCTCCTTGGAAACAGGTTAATAGAGGATGAATGTTGGTGTTATGGGCCCCACCAGCGAATGTAGTGATTGAGTGTGATCTATGATCTGTGATGAAGGGAGGGATTTTGCATTCCGCGCTGCAACAACTTCATAACAAATAAATCTCCCATGATGGCCACCAGAGACAAAAGAGCCCAAATGTAGCCCAAATATCACCCAGATGTAGCCCAAGTATAGCCCAATGACAGAATGTCCCAGAGTGTTCTAACGAACAACTAGAGCGCTAACAGTCTTACTCATGACAAAAGTATGGCACCCCTGAAGCCATCTTGATTGGAATAAAGTGATAACACTTAAAACATTTAATTTACAAAGGAACAAAATGAGGGGGTTCATTTTGCCATAGAAATTATGATTAGTTCTGTAGAAAGAAAAATTAGGGCACATTTTGACTTCTCAAATCCTCTTCTCTTTCATAAACAAATTCTGACATGCAGACTGAAACATCCACTTTGAATACCAGCAGCAGACTTCCCTGGTGAGCAGTAGTGTTACTACAGTGATCTAATGAGCAACTAGAGTGCTAACATTCAGAATTTATGGCAAATGTGTGACACATCTGAATGCCTTCTTGATGGAACCAAAATAAAAAACTGAAAGTATTCCCACTGAGGAGACTGCAGTAAATTAGGAAACTTCATAACAAATAAATTTCCCAAAATGGCCACCAGAGACGAAAGAGCCCAAATATAGCCCAAATATCACCCAGATGTAGCCCAAGTATAGCCCAATGACAGAATGTCCCAGAGTGTTCTTAAGAACAACTAGAGCGCTTACTGTCTTACTTATGACAAAAGTATGGCACACCTGAAGCCATTTTGATTGGAAGAAACTGGTAACACTTAAAACATTTAATTTAAAAAGGAACACAATGAGGGGATTCATTTTGCCATAGAAATTATGATTAGTGCTGAAGAAAGAAAAATTAGGGCACATTTTGAGCGACTTCTCAAATCCTCTTCTATTTCATTAAAAAATTCTGATATGCAGACTGAAACATGCACTTTTAATACCAGCAGCAGACGTCCGTGGTGAGCAGTAGTTTTACTACAGTGATCTAGGGCCCGATTCACAGAACTAACTTAAGACAAAATCCTAAACTTACTACCATTTTGGTATTCACAGAAGGCACTTACTCATTTTGGTATTCACAGAAGGCTCTTACTCATTTCGGTATTCACAGAAGTTAGGAGTCCTAACTTTTTGACTCCTAAATGCCTTCTGTGAATACAGAAAGTCTTAAAGTTAGGATTTTTCTCAGTTTAGGAGTCCTAAAGTTAGTAGTCCTAACTTTACTACTCCTAAACTGAGAAAAATCCTAATTTTAAGACTTTTGGTATTCGCAGAAGGCATTTAGGAGTCCTAACGTTAGGAGTCCTAACTTTACTACTCCTAAACTGAGAAAAATCTTAACTTTAAGACTTTCGGTATTCACAGAAGGCATTTAGGAGTCCTAAAGTTAGTAGTCCTAACTTCTGTGAATACCGAAATGAGTAAGTGCCTTCTGTGAATACCAAAATGGTAGTAAGTTTAGGATTTTGTCCTAAGTAAGTTCTGTGAATCAGGCCCCTAATGAGCAACTAGTGCTAACATTCAGAATTTATGTCAAATGTGTGACATATCTGAATACCTTCTTGATGGAATCAAAGTAAAAAACTTCTTTCCTACTGAGGGGACTGCAGTAAATGAGGAAATTAGGAAACTTCATAACAAATAAATCTCCCAAGATGGCCACCAGAGACAAAAGAGCCCAAATGCAGCACAAATATCACCCAGATGTAGCCCACATGCAGCCCAATGACAGAAGTGTGCAAAACACTTATTTTTCGTGTATTTGCAGTTTTATCTAGTGCAGACTTGTCAGGTATTGGAGTGCTTTACCCATCACACAAGATCAAATTCATTTTGGTTGTAGACATGGGGAGATTAAGTGATTTGACCAGAAACACAGAATGTTGAGCTGAAGCAGAAACTCCAACCTGGTTCCCCAGTTGCAAAGTCTGCAGCTCTGGAAGTAACACCACATCCTCTCCCCTAGGTGCAACATTTAATCAAGTGGTCAACTGGATAAAAAAACATAAAGATTACAAATAATTTAAAAGTTATTTGTCGCTATTTGAAAACTCAGAAAATATGTCCTCATTTTAGTTTTTTAGAGCACTAACCATAATTTTGATGCAAATAAGACCCTCTCATATATGTAATTTCTAAAGGAAATACTCTAGGTATTACAGTTTTGATTACATCAAGATGACGTCAGGCGTTCCACTCTTTTGTAATAAATTTAGAATGTTAGCAATCTAGTTGTTCATTGGGATACTGTTGAGAGGCAGAGGCCAGGGGCACGGACTCTGAAAATTGAAGGCAGGTAGGAGAGAGCAGAGGCAACAATTTGACCACACTGAGCAGGCAGGAAGGGCAGTGGCAGCACAACAGACTATGGAGGGCAGTGGAAAGGGTGGCAGGGGCAACAAACCAGCAATACAGGACTGGCAAGAGAGGCTGTGGCAATATGATAGACCATTGTGGGCAGAAGGAAGAGGCAGTGGTAGTACAACCATACATGCCAACAGACCCGTTTCAGCCAGGAAATGTCCAATGTTTTTAAGCTCAAATAGGCTTTATTTGATCTGTCTCCTGTCTACAATCTCCTCTTTTTCAATGTAACTCAAAGGGGAAACTCAGTACCCCAGTTTTTTTCTCAAAATCTCCCTCTTGCCAAGTTCAAAATGTTCGCAAGTATGGTACATTGGATCATGGTAGGCAGGAGGAATTGGGGTAGGGACATGGACTCGGATAACAGAGGACAGGAGGGACATGGAGAGGTGCACCAAACTGACCCTACAGGGCAGGCATCAGGGTTTGCAGAAGCACAATACACCACACAGCGCATGCGGGACGGGAGTGCAGCACAACAATCCATAGAAAGCAATAGGGAGGGGACAGGACCATGCACATGAACAACAGAGAACAGAGGGGAAAGAGGCAATGGTAGCTAGCTGACCATAATGGACAGACAGGAGCGAAAGCTGCAGCATAACAGACCATAAAGGGCAGGAGGGACGGATCAGGGGCATGACAATGGAACAGACAAGCCAGGAGGGAGGGAATAGGGGTCTGCACATGGAAACAGAGGGCTGGGGGCAAGGGGGCAGGGCAGGAGCAGCAAGAAGACCATGGAGGTCAGGCAGGATGGGCACTAGAAACAAGACACACTATGGAGAGCAACAATGAGATTATGGTGGCATACACACAGACCATGGAGGGAAGGTGGGAGGGGGTCAGGGACAGCAAGCTGACCACACAGGGAAGGTGGGAGGGGCCATGGCAGCACAGAAGACCATGCATGGCAAGCGGGAGGGTTAGTGGCAGCACAATGGCAATGATGGGCAAGAAGGAGGGTGCAGGGGCATGCACAAAGGACCATGGAGGATAGAAGGGAGGGTCAGGACCTGGGCACAGACAAGAGAGTTCAGGGGAAGGGGCCTCACAACAGACCACACAGGGCAGGCAGGAGGAGCAGTTGCAGCACAACAGACCAGGGAGGGCAGAAGGGTGTGTTAGTAAAATGGACCATGGAGGACAGGAGGAAGGGGCTAGGGGCATGGCATGTGGACAGGCAGGGTGGAGGTGGCAGGGACAGGTTACAGTCATCTGACAATGCTAGGCAGGTGGGAGGGGAGTGGCAGCTCAACAGAACACTCAGAGTAGATAGGAGTGGCGGTCCATGGAACATGGTGGGCAAAAAGGATGGAGCAGGGGCATGCACAAAGACATCGAAGGGCAGGGGGAAGGAGAATAGGGGCAGCAAGCTAAGCACAGAGGCTAAGCAGGAGGTCAATGATGGGCCATAGAATTGGGCAATGGAGGGCAGGAGGAGTGGACTGGTACATCATGCTAAATAGAGGGCAGTGGCAGCACATCAGACCATGCATGGCAGGAGGGAGGATGCTAGTCCATGGATTCAGACAACAGAGGACAGGGAGGAGGTGGATGGGGCAGCAAGCTAACTGTTCAGAGAAGGTGGGTATTAGGAACTTTATTGTTTTTAAAAATGTGTGTTTGTGCGAACTACTTAAAATATGAACAAGTATGCAGCATAATCTCACTTTCATTCAGGAAGAAGAGGATGTTTGTGACTGTGACTCCGGGCTCACTTGGCAGAAACACCCCCTGACCCTCCACCCCCATCGCAAAATGTAATGCCCGTGAAAAGGGTAGGTGAACGCAGTGTTATATAGAACATAGTCCTGAGAGCACGATTGAAAATGAAAACTAGATATAGTATATGGTATAAACTATGAACCAAAAAGTGTGATATAAGATGAACCGGGACGTGAAATATAATATGCAATACATTGTGCGCAATGACAGATTCATTGGAGAGCGCGAGATAGCCCAGGCACTAGCGCGTGCTATGCGATATGCGCCTTTGAGTGTAATATGCACAGGGCAGTGTTGTGTTACCTAACTAGTCTCTAAAGTTGTAATATAAAATATGTGCTGGGGAGTGTAACGTTGCAGATGCACTGTGACAAAGATATGGATCCCAGATTGTAATATGGATGGCATAGCGCTGTGCGTTATAACATAGGCATCGAGGAAGGCACATTAGATGGGGCAATATTACCCATGCGAAGGCAAGTGTGGCATGACATATTCACGGGGTGGTGCTACAGTGCACATGGGCTAGAGAGTGTCATAGCATACGCACTAGCTGGTGGAATACAACACAGAGGTGTGAGGCACTCGGTGGGCACTGGTGGTTGTAACACAGCATTGGGCTCAGCCAGGAGCACGCTGTGACTCTCAAGTGAGGTTCGTCTCCTTTCCAGAGAGTAAAATAAAAAGTATTACACATCCGGCGGTGGATGTGTGTTTTATTAACCGTGAGGGTGGTTTCTTGCATATTTTTGTCGAATCCCCTTTGAATGGCTTGGTGTGCGTATATATTAAATGTGCCCGTCAATAGCTACCCATGTTTGTATAAATAAACGACAAGGGTGTCTACTTGGAGAGTACCCACCGGCGGGGGCGCCGGGATTAGGCACGGTAGGGCGTCAGACACGTCAGAGCTTCACTCGCGGTGTAAATACATTCCATGTGGATTTATAATATGTATAGTCGCCTTTTAATGAATATCACGCAAATCGTCATGGTGATAGGTACATACGGTTTGTCCAGCATGTCCTAGGTGTTTCTATAAATATATATTTTTTTAAATAATAAAAAACAAAGGCCGTCCCCGGGGGATGGGGTCCCCAGGGCCATAAGTGGCCTGAGGAGGGGGGCAACGCAGCCCCCTCCTAAAGAATAAAAAAAAAAAGGCCATGACCCTGGGGTTGGGGTCCCCGGGGCCGATTAATGCCTTGGGAGGGCTAAATTAAGTTTTTTTCAACAAAAAAAAATAGGGTGCAGGCCCTGGGAGATGGGGTCCCCAGGGCCAGTAAATTAGAAAAAGAAGGGGGGCCACACAGCCCTCCTTCTTGAAAAAAAAGACCGGCATCGCGCTGGAGGCCACGCCCCCTCCTTGCAGCACTCTGCAAACGCGCCCCCTGGCCAGTTGTAAGTTGGGGAATTAATTTCCCTTCAATACTGAGGGTCCCTGAGGGCCAACTAGCCCAACAGGTATCTCCAGTATGCGCCACGGAGCTGCGTTGCAGACAGGTGTTCTGAGGCCACGCCCCTTTTTACACCTCTATGCAACGCAGCTCTGTGGCGCTTACTGGAGGTACCTAGTGGGCTAGTTTGACCCTAGGGACCCTTAGGATTCAAGGAGACTTAATCTCTCAACTTAGAACGGCCACAGGGCGCATTTACACAGTGGTGAAGGGAGGGGACGGGGCCTGAGGTGATGTGTGAAAACACGCCCTGTGGCGCGTTTTCAGTTGGGGAAATCATTCCCTTTCAATCCTGAGGGACCCTGGGGGCCAACTAGCCCACCAGGTGCTTCGAGTAAGCGCCACTGCTCTGCGTTGCAGAGAGGTGGTGCAGGCCGTGCCCCTTTTTACACCTCTCTGCAATGGCGCTTACTGGACGTACCTAGTGGGCTATTTTGCCCCTAGAGATCCTCAGGATTCAAGGGGACTTAATCTCCCAACTAAAAACAGCCACAGGGTGTGTTTACACAGTGGTGAAGGGAGGGGACGGGCCTGAGTTAACGTGTGCAAACAAGCCCTGTGGCGCGTTTTAAGTTGGGGAAATAATTTGCCTTCAATCCTGAGGGCCCTGGGGGCCAACTAGCCCTCCAGGTGCTTCCAGTAAGCGTCACTGCGCTGCGTTGAAGAGAGGTGGTCTAGGCCGTGCCCCTTTTTACATCTCTCTGCAACGCAGCTCTGTGGCGCTTACTGGAGGTACCTAGCGGTCTAGTTGGACCCTAGGGACCCTCAGGATTCAAGGGGACTTAATGTCCCAACTTAAAACGGCCACCAGGTGTGTTTACACAGTGGGGAAGTGAGGGGACGGGCCTGAGGTGACATGTGCAAACACGCCCAGTGGCGCGTTTTAAGAGGTAGTTTTAATCCCCTGTCCTATTATATACTAGGGGCTTACAGAGGAGGTCATGCTGATCACAGGGTGACCCCAACGCATAGTGTTCCCTAGTGTATGTAGGTGTTTTCACTGTATTCTGAGTGTCTTTTAACATAGCACTGGCTCTAGGACTGGTTAGTCAGACTCAGTTACCACCAGTATCCGTCTGAAAAAGTTGAGGGTACAGGATGATTTTGCAACAAGGCTTCTTTCTGCTCTTATGTTTGTTCTTTCTGCACGTTATCCTTCTTCCTACACTTTTCTTCGTCTTTGAGGACTTCTGTTGCTTCTTTCTGCATTTCTTTTTTTTCTTTCTGTGCGTTTTTTCTTCTTTCTTCACATGTCCTATCTCTGTAGGCATAGTTAGAAATTAGCATTTAAAAAACCTTTGAAATTCACAGAAAAAACCATAGGTTGCAGGGGCGTTATATTTAGCTGGACTTTTCACTCGTACAAAACCATTGAAATTCCCCGGTTATAGTTAGTTCAGCTAACTATAACTTGCGCACCCGCAATGCACTGCTGATGACGTCACATATTACATCACTCATGACATGGTCAGTGACATCACTCATTACATCACTGATGACATCTCAAATGACATCACTGATTACATCATCCTTGTGATAGAGTGGCAGACCTCCTCTCCCCCTAATATAACCTTTGATACACACATTCAAAAATAGAAACTAAAATTTTCAAAACAATGGACATACCAATATCAGTTACAACAACCTATTCAGTAATTCTAAGATCCACATACACATCCACTCATTCACCAACAGTCCTATACAGTCACTCATACATGTACTCACTCATCATATGTATCATATGTACTCATACACCTATACATCCTGTTACACAACGCCACTCATCCATAGAGTTATTCACACACATAGTCACTCATGCTAATAAAGAGTCAAACATCCATTTACTTGCATACACAGTTATACACACACCACCACACTTACTTCTACAGAAATTTACACATACTTAGTCTTTTAAACAATCACTTATAGAAACGCATACTTATTCATACAGGAACTCTTTCAATCTCTCACTCTCACATATACTCACTTATATACACCAATAGTCACATATACTAGTTTAAAACTTATGTAGTTACTCA
Source organism: Triturus cristatus (assembly GCF_964204655.1). Classification (NCBI taxonomy): domain Eukaryota; kingdom Metazoa; phylum Chordata; class Amphibia; order Caudata; family Salamandridae; genus Triturus; species Triturus cristatus. Next base: position 1,114,836,259 of record NC_140581.1, on the reverse strand, counting down.
TAAAGACACTATTGAGACAGTCATTCACTCACTAACACACCCATGCACACACTCATCCACCCATACAGTCCTGCACAAATGCTGTCTTCAACACATACAAACAGTGAGTCACTCATTTATGCACCTATGCACTATGTAATACCCCCCACCGAACCATACAGACACTCAGACACTCATACTGATACTCCAAAAAACAACTAATAACCTATATAGACACTCATGTAGCTACTCACCAACCCATGCAGCCACTTATACACAAAGTGAGAGACTGATACAGATATTTACATATTTAAACATTACTCACTAAGCCATGTATTCACTAAGATACACTTAATCAGTCAGTTATACAATCAATTTTTCAAAAACAAATCATCCATTTAGACACTTATATACCCATTTATTCTTCCATCGACCTTGAGATATACATATATAAAACATATGTAATTTTCAGAAAGACACACATTCACTGGATGATGTCATCAGGGATGTCATCAGTGATGTCATTTGAGATGTCATCAGTGATGTCATGAGTGATGTCACTGACCATGTCATGAGTGATGTAATATGTGACGTCATCAGCAGTGCATTGCGGGCGCGCGAGTTATAGTTAGCTGAACTAACTATAATGGGGGAATTTCAATGGTTTTGTACCAGTGAAAAGTCCAGATAACTATAACGCCCCTGAAACCTATGGTTTTTTCAGTGAATATATATATGTATATATTCACTGAAAAAAAACATAGGTTTCAGAGACGTTATAGTTAGAAATTAGCATTTAAAAAACCTTAGAAATTCACAAAAAAAAACATAGGTTTCAGGAGTGTTATAGTTACCTGGCCATTTCACTCATACAAAACCATAGAAATTCCTCCGTTATAGTTAGTTCTGCTAACTATAACTCACGCGCCCGCAATGCACTGCTGATGTTGTCACATATTGCATCATTCATGACATGGTCAGTAACATCACTGATGACATCACTGATGACATCTCAAATGACATCACTGATGACATCACTGATGACATCATCCACTGAATGTGGTTTAGTTTGAAATTTAAATATGTATTATATATATACCAATCTGTATTGAAGATTGAGTGGATATATAACTGTCTGGATGGAGGATTTAGTAGCTGTCTGACTGTCTTTTTAAGTGAGTAATTAAAAGTGTCTCACTTAATACATGGATTAGTAACTAAACTATGTGAATGTGTGCAGCACTGTCTCTGTTGTTGTATAACATGCTGCATCAGTTGGTCACTAACTACATGAGTGTGTATATTAGTTGTTGATTAGTTGGGTGAGTATTTGTATGGGACACTGAGTTTGTGTGTGGTTGGATGGGGTGTGTGTAACTATATGCATAGATGTGTGAATGGTTGATTGACTAGGTGTATGGGTTTAAGAGTGCATGTGGAAACAGTTGTTTGGGTGACTGAGTGTATTTATTTGTGTGTTGGTGAGCGAATATATGTTTTAGTTGTACATCTTCAACAAAGTAAAAAAATAAAAGGCATTGTATGTGAGAGTTGGTGCATATAAATAAGTATGTTTAAGAGTCAGTGATTGTGAGAGTAACTATATGAATGTGTGTATAATTGTAATGGTGATTTTTTAACATATTAGCGATGAGTTACTATGTGTTTGAATAAATTTGGTGTTGTTGGATAATTGTGTAAGTGAGTAAATTTAAGTGCGATACATTTTTTTCATGAGTGAGTAGGATGACTGCATAACCGACTAAGATGACTGCTGATGTGTCAATGTCTATATATGTGTATAAGTGCATTTGATAGTGTTCTATTAATTAATGACTGCATGTATAGATGATTCTGTTGTTGAATGGGTAGTTGTGTGTGTAGACTTAGGAATCAGTGAGTGGGTATGTAGTAACTGGTATTGGTGTGTCAATGGTTTCAAATATGGTACTCTGTATTTTACAGTGAGTGATGAAAAGTTATACTAGTGTATGATGAGGTGTATCAGATTGTCAAGTGGATGATGTCATCAGTGATGTCATTTGAGATGTCATCAGTGATGTCATCAGTGATGTCACTGACCATGTCATGAATGATGCAATATGTGACATCATCAGCAGTGCATTGCGAGCGCGTGAGTTATAGTTAGCAGAACTAACTATAACGGAGGAATTTCTATGGTTTTGTATGAGTGAAATGGGCAGCTAACTATAACACCCCTGAAACCCATGGTTTTTTCTTTGAATTTCTAAGGTTTTTTAAATGCTAATTGCTAACTATAACGTTTCTGAAACCTATGGTTTTTTTCAGTGAATTTCAAAGGTTTTTTAAATGCTAACTTTTAAGTGTGATAGTAGTTATATCTATTTTTTGTACTGATGTTCTACAGTTTTTTAACTGTTTATTTATAAATATTTTATTCATTAAATAACATTATATATTTTTCTGAAAATTGCAAAAAAAATTTTTTTTTAATGAAAACTGAATTATTGATTAATTTTTTTGTTTTCATTTTTTATTTTAATAGATGTATATTATTTTCTTTAAAAAAAATCCAATTTTTTACGGAGCCGCGCACTCAAAGTGTACACATCACGGTGGGTGCGCGCATTCTATCTGCCATTTTAGAAAAGTCATGAAGGATCCACGTATGGTGTGCGACGGCTGCGTGTTTTTCAGTTACATCATATACATTTAATATCATGTGATATGCGCGATTGGTATGCGACCAGTCTGCGACTCCTGCTCCCGCGCATTTGCGACACATGCGCATTACAGTACGAGATGTTTGCGAGGTTGCGGGTCCCGCGGGACATCATATACGTGCTGGGGCACGCTGGGTACACGACTCCCGCAAAAAAAATGTTTTGTCCCAAATGATATGTATGTGTCTTTAATATACATATTAAGGCAAGAGATTACGTAAGATATTCATCAAAATAATATATTTGTACTTATAATAAACCTATATTATTTTTAAATATATTTTCGCGAAGTCGGGTGCATGCATCGTGAGTGCAGAAAACCAGGTCAGCAGAGCTGCAGTAGAGCCAGATAACCAGGTCAGCAGAGCTGCTCTAGAGCCTAAGAACTAGGTCAGCAGAGCTGCTCTAGAGCCAGAAAACCAGGTCAACAGAGCTGCTGTAGAGCCAGAGAAACCAGGTCAGCAGAGCTGCTTTAGAGGTAGAGAACCAGGTCAGCAGGGCTGCTTTAGAGCCAGAGAACCAGGCCAGCAGAGCTGCTTTAGAGCCAGAGAACCAGGTTAGCAGAGCTGCTTTAGAGCCAGAGAACCAGGTCAGCAGAGCTGCTTTAGAGCCATAGAACCAGGTCAGCAGAGCTGCTCTAGAGCCTAAGAACCAGGTCAACAGAGCTGCTCTAGAGCCAGAGAACCAGGTCAGCAGAGCTACTCTAGAGCCAAAGAACCAAATCAGCAGAGCTGCTTTACAGCCATAGAACCAGGTCAGCAGAGCTGCTCTAGAGCCTAAGAACCAGGTCAACAGAGCTGCTCTAGAGCCAGAGAACCAGGTCAGCAGAGCTGTTGTAGAGCCAGAGAAACCAGGTCAGCAGAGCTGCTTTAGAGGGAGAAAACCAGGTCAGCAGAGCTGCTTTAGAGACAGAGAACCAGGCCAGCAGAGCTGCTTTAGAGCCAGAGAACCAGGTTAGCAGAGCTGCTTTAGAGCCAGAGAACCAGGTCAGCAGAGCTACTCTAGAGCCAGAGAACCAAATCAGCAGAGCTGCTTTAGAGCCATAGAACCAGGTCAGCAGAGCTGCTCTAGAGCCTAAGAACCAGGTCAACAGAGCTGCTCTAGAGCCAGAGAACCAGGTCTGCAGAGCTGCTGCAGAGCCAGAGAAACCAGGTCAGCAGAGCTGCTCTAGCTGACACTGACTGACTGACACTGACTGACTGACACTGACTGATTGACACTGACTGACACAGATTGACTGACATTGACCCTGACTGACACTGACTGACTGACACTGACTGACTGACTGACACTGATTGACACTGACTGACACTGATTGACTGACACTGACTGACTGACACTGATTGACTGACACTGACTGACACTGATTGACTGACACTGACTGACACTGACTGACTGACACTGACTGACTACTCTCTACTACTCTACTACTGACTCTCTACTACTCTCTACTACTCTCTCTCTACTACTCACTCTCTACTACTCACTCTCTACTACTCTCTACTACTCACTCTCTACTACTCTACTACTCTCTACTACTCACTCTCTACTACTCACTCTCTACTACTCACTCTCTACTACTCTACTACTCACTCTCTACTACTCACTCGCTACTACTCTCTACTACTCACTCTCTACTACTCACTCTCTACTACTCACGCTCTACTACTCTCTACTACTCACTGTCTACTACTACTCTCTCTACTACTCTCTCTACTACTCACTCTCTACTACTCTCTACTATTCACTCTCTACTACTCACTCTCTACTACTCACTCTCTACTACTCACTCTGCTACTTTCTACTACTCTCTACCAATCACTCTCTACTACACTACTACTCACTCTCTACTACTCTCTACTACTCACTCGTTACTACTCTCTACTACTCACTCTCTACTATAATCTCTACTACTCTCTCTCTCTACTACTCTCTACTACTACTCTCTACTATTCACTCTCTACTACTCACTCTCTACTACTCTCTACTACTCACTCTACTACTCTATGCTGCTCTATACCACTCACTCTCTACTACTCTATTACTCTCTCTCTACTACTCACTCTCTACTACTCTCTCTCTACTACTCACTCTCTACTACTCATTCTACTATTCTCTACTACTCACTCTCTACTACTCTCTCTCTACTATTCACTCAATACTACTCGCTCTCTACTACTCGCTCTCTACTACTCACTCTCCACTACTCACTCTCTACTACTTGCTCTCTACTACTCACTCTCTACTACTCACTCTCTACTACTCTCTACTACTCTCTCTGCTACTCACTCTCTACTACTCACTCTCTACTACTCACTCTCTACTACTATACTACTCTCTACTACTCGCTCTACTACTCACTCTCTACTATTCTCTACTACTCACTCTACTACTCTCTCCTACTCTCTACCACGCACTCTCTACTACTCTACTACTCACTCTCTACTACTCTCTCTCTACTACTCTCTCACTACTACTCACTCTCTACTACTCACTCTACTACTCTCTACTACTCACTCTCTACTACTCTCTAATACTCACTCTGTACTACTCACGCTCTACTACCCACTCTCTACTACTCTCTACTGCTCACTCTCCACTACTCATTCTCTACTACTCGCTCTCAACCACTCTCTACTACTCACTCTCTACTACTCTACTACTCTCTCTACTTCTCACTCTCTCTCTACTACCCACTCTCTACTACTCTCTACTACATACTCTCTACTACTTGCTCTCTGCTACTCGCTCTCTACTACTCTATAGTACTCACTCTACTACTCACTCTCTACTACTCTCTACTACTCACTCTCTACTACTCCACTACTCTCTACTACTCACTCTCTACTACTCACTCTCTACTACTCTACTACTCTCTACTACTCTCTCTCTACTACTCACTCTCTGCTACTCACTCTCTACTACTCTCTACTACTCACTCTCTACTACTCTCTCTCTACTACTCTCTACTACTCAGTCTCTACTAATCTCTACCACTCACTCTCTACTACTCTCTCTCTACTACTCTCTACTACTCACTCTCTACTACTCACTCTCTACTACTCACTCTCTACTACTCTTCTACTACTCTCTACTACTCACTTTACTACTCACTCTCTACTACTCTCTCCTACTCACTCTCTAATACTCACTCTCTACTACTCACTCTACTACTCTATACTACTCACTATCTGATACTTTCTCTACTACTCTCTACTACTCACTCTCTACTCTCTATTACTCGCTCTCTACTCTCTGCCTCTCTACCTCTCTCTACCTCTCTCTCTACTACTCTCTACCTCTCTACCTCTACCTCTCTACCTCTACATCTCTACTTATACACCTCTACCTCTCTATACATGCACACATATGCACATATATATGCATATGGATTTATATATATGTATGTGTATATATATATATATATATATACGTATAATCCAATGATAAATAGATACGCACTCTCAGGGATCCAAGTACTCCAACCATATATTTATTTTTCAACCACTACGCGTTTCGACACTCGTGGTGTCTTGATCACACGATAAAGCTGCTGTAAACCAACGTGCCTTAGTACACAAGTTACGATGAGCACAAAGGTAGGACTCACATAGTATGTCTTGAAACTTTCGTGGTAAACACGGTGGCCATTTTGTAACCTTGGAGTAAACATATGATACAATGCATATTATACACGGTGTTATGTACGTTTTGTGTCATGGATTTTGATTTATACATCCAAGTCATCGGTTCATACTGAATATACCTTATTTTACATGGACTAGTGCCAATATTCCTCATAAAGTATCAGAAAAAAACGGTTTTGTGCGTATACAAACATCCAAGTCATCGGTTCATACTGAATGTACCTTATTTTACATGGACTAGTGCCTATATTCCTCATAAAGTATCAGAAAAAAACGGTTTTATGCGTATACATACTTATGTACTCAATACTTGTCACATCAAAGGCTTATTTCAACGTATAACAATATTCTTCTAACAAGTTCCCTGAAAAGACGTTATATAAATTGGACTAGTGCCATATTCGAATCTTTCGCTATTTCCATCAAAGATGCGCTGTACAAAATTAATAATAAATTCTTAATCCTGCCTGATTTGCAAGGAGAGATACCTGGATTATCGTGGGTAGTGGGCAAGTGCCTCTAATTATTGGGTCACTTCTGTATAGCAATAACCTATAACAACTGGGGATCTCATTATTGAAAACTGCCAATTATATTCTTACAACACCAAGTGGTAATGCATTCAGTGAGACACTACTTTTGCTGTGTACATAATAACGAAAAGTGATAAAATAAAAGGAAGAAAGGAAACAAAAAGTAAAGAAATAACTACATTATTTCATCCCATAATGAAAATGAGTGCAATTGAGAAGAATCTCTTATCTTGTAATCAGTGCTGGTGACAGTTTTGGCGAGGAGAAGGGTAGGGAGCCTGTGATGTGAATTACAAGGTGATGGTTCCCTTCCTTTCCTCCTGTAAAATAAACAGATAAGAGAACATTAAAATCAATTCAATATATCCTTAAAACAGGTAAAAACAGTTATTTACATTGCTGAACAGATCATTAAATCTAAAGGGTATATTACAGAAAACTTAAAATGATAACATAGGAAGTCATACATGCTCAATCGTCGTGCAAATGTGTTGCTAGCTCCTCATCCAGGTTATGACCTCCAGGGAATCGGGTTTCTAATTCCAATAGTCATTTGGATTCTTTCTTTCTTAGTGCTAGCTCCCTATTGCCTCTTCTGCTTCCTAGGTTCACTTGTTCGATTGCAAACTATTGGAGAGATGAGTTTTTAGACTGATGTTTTTCCTGAAAATGTCGTGCAATTGGGTAGTGGATATCGATATTTGTGATTGCCCTGAGATGTTCTTGGATACGTTTCTTGACCATACAGGTAGTACTGCCTACGTATCTAAGTTTGCAGGGGCATTCCAGGACATAGGTAACGTAACTTGTACTGCATGTGAGGAATTGTGTTATTACTCTCTTCTTTTGTGTCCTGGTATTTGCAATTCTTTTACCATCTTGCTGGATCTGCAGGCTTTGCAATGCCCACAAGGGTAAAAACCTCTCAAATTGTGAGTATTGGCCTTTTGGGAGTCGGTAATGTCCCTTCTGACAAGTATGTCTTTAAGACTTTTGCCTCTCCTATAGGTTACCATCGGTCTTTCACTCATACTTGGGCCTATAATGGAATCAGTTTTGAGGATTTTCCAGTTATCTGTAAGAATTTTATGAACTTGTTTTGATTGGTGATTAAATGTTGTGATCACCCTGGTAGGTGCAGTGGCATCGATTTCTTTACTGGTGTATTCTAGGGATTTAGCCCTATCAATGTTTGTGATCTTACTCAGAGCTTTTCGAAGTACCCACTCCGGATAACCACGTTCCTTGAATCTCTTCAGCATAGTTTTTTGTTCTATAGGCCCATAGTATCATCAGTAGGTAATGTAAATGAGAACATATCGAAATATGTAGACCATTTTCTCAAAGAATATGTCATTCACTTACCATCTCATATAGAGGATACTAAAGATTTCTTAAACAAAATCAAAGACATTATATGGGAGGAAGAATATGTTCTTATTACCCTGGACGTGAACTCCCTGTATACAATCATTGATCACGAACAGGGTATTGATGCATGCATGCATTTCCTGGGTAAAAGAGATATCTGCTACCTAGAACACACTAGAATGATAGCAGACATGATAAGAATGTGCCTCACGAACAATATTTTTATGTTCAATGGCGACCTCTACAGGCAAAATGTAAAGTAACAACAAAAGAGGAAGGGTAATGACACGACTAGTCCCCTCAAGGGAAAGTATATGAACCAACGAAGTCAGTGTAATCTCAAGAATGCACTAACCATCCAAGGAAGCACCGGTCTCCAGAGTCAGAACCTACCCAATAAATTACAAGGAGGAAAACAGACCTAAGGAGGTAATACAAGGTGGTACCAACGCCCTTGAAACTTTCTTCCAGTGGATCAACACCTTAGATCCAAATTTGAGATTCACCTATACTTATGACTTTCATGAAGTCGTATTCCTAGATGTCTTGATCACTAAAAGACATGGATCTCTGTACACCAGGACACATTACAAGCCTACCTCTAGAAATAACCTTCTTGAGTTTACAAGCTTCCACCCCCATGCACTGAGGGAGAATCTGCCTTACGGGCAATTCCTCCGTCTTCGACGAAATTGCACCGCTCTGGTAGATTTCAAGGCACAGTCTAGTGATCTTACTTTTAAAATGACAGCTAGAGGGTATCCTCTCCCCCTCCTTTCAAGGAGTTACAAACGGGCAAGAAACCAACCCAGAGAAGCCCTTCTGGAGGACTCTGTCAAAGACGTCATGTCCATACCACTCACATGCGTCACTACTTACAGTACCCTGTCCAATGCCATGAAGAAAGTTGTCATGAAACATTGGCGTATCATCAACAGCAATAACCGGAGATGGGAAAAACCTTTGTTCTCCTTCAAACGAGCTCAAAGCCTGCGTAATAGCCTAGTACAGACACGCCCCATTACCAAACCTAACACTGCTCAGAGATCCATCACAGAAGCATGGGGTCTTCCCAAGATTACGGGTCATTTTCCTTGCTCGGATTGCAGTATATGCCATCTGACTTCTCACACTACCAGTCTTAATCTGGAACCAGGCAAGATTTGGACCCAAAATGGCCACACCAACTGCAACACACCTAATGTCATCTACCTCATCACTTGTCCTTGTGGTCTACGCTATGTAGGGATGACCACCAGGAAAGTGAAACTCCGTATTTGCGAACATCGGAGCAACATTAGGTGCAAAAGAATCACTACTAAACTTAGTGAACATTTCCTGTCTGTTAATCATACCACCAATGACCTGCACTGGACGGTAATTGAAGAAGTCACAACACGCAGAAACACTCAAAAAATCCTTTTCGAGAAGGAACAAAGATGGGTGTACCGTCTGGGTACCAACCTTGTGGGTCTTAACGACAATATGCCCTGGGTCAACATACTCTAAGTATGCTCTTACGTTTGCATTTACTTATATGGTACCGCTAACCAACAGAGACCCTTACACCTACTGGGTTGGGTCACCTTGTGTGACTTTACCATTGTCCACCCAGTATATAGTCCTGGTCTGGACCCCCTTGTGCTGTACCCCATTACCCGATCAGCAATGACCAACAATCAGGGGTTCATGACATGCAGCGTCCCCTTCACACATCGTTTGCCACATTAACATTGGCACTTTCCTCTTAATGAGCCTGTGAACTTGTGTTTCACAGCAAACCGTCCTCCTATTCTGCATCTAGTGCTCTTCTACCCAGGCACACGTTTCTGATGTGCCCAGCGTGCTAATGTTCACTCGCTAGGTACCGCATAAAGTTTCCATTGTCGAGTTGTCAATGTAAACAGCGGACGAGCCTCTCTTCATTCACGCGTCCTATTGGCTGTGGCTCAACCAATCACTGCACAACATGTGATGTCTTGTCCCTTCACTAACTAGCTGTCAATGGTAGTAAGCGGACGAGCCTTTTTGCCTCCACGCGTCCTATTGGCTGGGGCTCAACCAATCACCACACAGCATGTGATGTGTTGCCCTATCACCGACGGGCTTCCTTTCCCTCTTTTTACTTTTAGGTACCTCGCCCCAGGTCTCTTCTCTCCCTGGACCCGGTGGCTCGAGGCAGTGTAGGTTCCTAACGGGTGCCGAGCAGCGAGGGCGTAAGTGTACCTTTGGGCTCCTGTATCCTTATGGTAAGGTTTGCAGTACTTTTCGGCTTGTGTTTTTGCTATCTAGCCGCCCGTGGCCGTTCTTTCTTTCTTTTCCCTTCCAGGGTGTGCCATATTTGCTCGCACCTCCACCCCGGGATCCCTGAGGCGACGAACGGTCTTGCCTCACAGTAAGAACCTTTCTACTCCCCTCGGCATTTCTACCTACCAGGAATGCTTCACGGGCCGCGTTCATTTGTTTCTTGGCCCTCGTTAGTTTTAGTCTCTCACGTAGCATTGAGACTCCACGTTCATTCCGTTATACATCTTTAGTCACGCTATTCAGGCGAAGTCTTGGTTTACTTCCCTGACACCAGTATCTGGCTATTTCTAGGTGCACGGACAGCACGTCTTTTATGCACCTGAGGTACTGATTATTGGCACAGTCCCCATCCATGCACTATGTTTGAGCCTAAAATTGTGGCGCTTTATAATGTTATGACCACGCACATTTACGATTCTTTTGTGTTTTGTCTTGTGTTTGTACGTCTCTTTTTTCACTATAGAGTAAACTCGTTTCTCTCCACCATCATATTTTTTGGCGGATTTTTCCTGTGTTTATATATTATTTTTCACACAGCAGCCCACGGGAGGGTGAACCTTAGCGCGTTCACACCACCGGGGCACCCACACTCCCACTCTGGTCCTGATGAAAGCCTGTAGATCACACATAAAGGCAGAAACATGTTGACCGCCATGGAGTGAACCCGGACTGTTATTTTTTGACCCTCACTCCTTTTTATTATTTTTTAATTTTCCAATTAGCAAAACGAATAAACAATTTTTTTGACTTAATTGGGAATTTTAAATTCACTGTCACCACACACAACCCCGCTCCGCAGTAACCTGGCGTTGCAGCACACTGGGATGGCACTCGGCCATGCCCGGTGGAGCCTGATGATGAAGCATGTCACCAACCAGGTTGGTGAGTGAGGGCTTTCCATACATAACTTGTATTACCTCCTTAGGTCTGTTTTCCTCCTTGTAATTTATTGGGTAGGTTCTGACTCTGGAGACCGGTGCTTCCTTGGATGGTTAGTGCATTCTTGAGATTACACTGACTTCGTTGGTTCATAGACCTCTACAGGCAGACACGCGGTACTGCAATGGGTACTTGCTTTGCGCCGAGCTTCGCGAACCTCTTCCTAGGTAAATGGGAGGAGGAAATCCGTGATGATATTGCTTTTCAATCAGATTTTGATCAAATAATACTTTGGCTGAGGTACATTGACGACCTCTTTTTGATATGGAACGGCAGTGAAAAGGAGGCCTAAGATCTTGTTTCAAGACTGAATAGGAACTCATGTAACATTACATTGACATGCAACATCAGTAAATCTAGTGTAGAATTCCTAGACACTCTAATAACGGTCAAAGATGGTTTATTGGCTTCTAGCTTACATCGCAAGGCCACTGCAGGAAACAGTCTTCTTCATGCTCTAAGTGGCCATCCTGATCCCCTGAAATGAAGTATCCCTTATGGAGAGCTACTTAGGGCACGAAGAAACTGCAGTACGGAGGAAACTTACAACATAGAACAAAAAACTATGCTGAAGAGATTCAAGGAACGTGGTTATCCGGAGTGGGTACTTCGAAAAGCTCTGAGTAAGATCACAAACATTGATAGGGCTAAATCCATAGAATACACCAGTAAAGAAATCGATGCCACTGCACCTACCAGGGTGATCACAACATTTAATCACCAAATCAAAACAAGTTCATAAAATTCTTACAGATAACTGGAAAATCCTCAAAACTGATTCCATTATAGGCCCAAGTATGAGTGAAAGACCGATGGTAACCTATAGGAGAGGCAAAAGTCTTAAAGACCAACTTGTCAGAAGTGACATTACCGACTCCCAAAAGGCCAATACTCACAATTTGAGAGGTTTTTACCCTTGTGGGCATTGCAAAACCTGCAGATCCAGCAAGATGGTAAAAGAATTCCAAATACCAGGAACACAAAAGAAGAGAGTAATAACACAATTCCTCACATGCAGTACAAGTTACGTTATCTATGTCCTGGAATGGCCCTGCAAACTTAGATACGTAGGCAGTACTACCTGTATGGTCAAGATACGTATCCAAGAACATCTCAGGGCAATCACAAATATCTATATCCACTACCCAATTGCACGACATTTTCAGGAAAAACATCAGTCTAAAAACTCATCTCTCCAATTCTTTGCAATCGAACAGGTGAACCTAGGAAGCAGAGGAGGCAATAGGGAGCTAGCACTAAGAAAGAAAGAATCCAAATGGATATTGGAATTAGAAACCCGATTCCCTGGAGGTCATAACCTAGATGAGGAGCTAGCAACACATTTGCACGACGATTGAGTATATATGACTTCCTATGTTATCATTTTAAGTTTTCTGTAATATACCCTTTAGATTTAATGATGTATTCAGCAATGTAAATAACTCTTTTTACCTGTTTGTAAGGATATATTGAATTGATTTTAATGTTCTCTTATCTGTTTATTTTACAGGAGGAAAGGAAGGGAACCATCACCTTGTAATTCACATCACAGGCTCCCTACCCTTCTCCTCGCCAAAACTGTCACCAGCACTGACTACAAGATAAGAGATTCTTCTCAATTGCACTCATTTTCATTATGGGATGAAATAATGTAGTTATTTCTATACTTTTTGTTTCCTTTCTTCCTTTTATTTTATCACTTTTCGTTATTATGTACACAGCAAAAGTAGTGTCTCACTGAATGCATTACCACTTGGTGTTGTAAGAATATAATTGGCAGTCTTCAATAACGAGATCCCCAGTTGTTATAGGTTATTGCTATACAGAAGTGACCCAATAATTAGAGGCACTTGCCCACTACCCACGATAATCCAGGTATCTCTCCTTGCTAATCAGGCAGGTTTAAGAATTTATTATTAATTTTGTTCAGCGTATCTTTGATGGAAATAGCGAAAGAATTGAATATGGCACTAGTCCAATGTATATAACGTCTTTTCAGGGAACTTGTTAGAAGAATATTGTTATACATTGAAATAAGCCTTTGATGTGACAAGTATTGAGTACATAAGTATGTATACGCATAAAACCATTTTTTTCTGATACTTTATGAGGAATATAGGCACTAGTCCATGTAAAATAAGGTACATTCAGTATGAACCGATGACTTGGATGTTTGTATACGCACAACACCGTTTTTTTCTGATACTTTATGAGGAATATTGGCACTAGTCTATGTAAAATACGGTATATTCATTATGAACCGATGACTTGGATGTATAAATCAAAATCCATGACACAAAACGTACATAACACCGTGTAAAATATGCATTGTATCATATGTTTACTCCAAGGTTACAAAATGGCCACCGTGTTTACCACGAAAGTTTCAAGACATACTATGTAAGTCCTACCTTTGTGTTCATTGTGATTTGTGTACTAAGGCACGTTGGTTTACAGCAGCTTTATCGTGTGATCAAGACACCACGAGTGTCGAAACACGTAGCGTTTGAAAAATAAATATATGGTTGGAGTACTTGGATCCCTGAGAGTGCGTATCTATTTATCGTTGGATTATAGTTTAGCATGCCGGTTTGGGTTACTGGCACATCACGCGCCACCTGACAACGGGACAAAACTCAGCAAAAACCCGCCCTGGTATTGAACATATATACATATATAAACATATAAATATAATCTGCATATCTATATAAATATAAATGCATGCAAACATATACATATACATATATGCATACATATGCATGGTATGTACATGAAAGTTTGAAAAACTCTAATACAAGCAAAGCTAAAAAGCCACCTAATTACAAACAGAATTGCTTTAACTTAAACGAGGGCGAGACCTATTGCATTTTCAATGCTTGTTTACTGTGATTCCATCAAGAAAGCATTCAGATGTGTCACAGATTTTCCATAAATTCTGAATGGTAGCACTCTAGTTGCTCATTAGATCACTGTAGTAAAGCTACTGTTCACCAGGGAAGTCTGCTGCTGGTATTCAAAGTGCATGTTTCAGTCTGCATGTCAGAATTTTTTAATGAAATGGAAGAGGATTTGAGAAGTCAAAATGTGCCCTAATCTTTCTTTCTGCAGCACTAATCATAATTTCTATGGCAAAATGAACCCCCTCATTTTGTTCCTTTGTAAATTAAATGTTTTAAGTGTTACCACTTTATTCCAATCAAGATGGCATCAGGTGTGCCATACTTTTGTCATAAGTAAGACTTTTAGCGCTCTAGTTGTCCTTTAGAACACTCTGGGACATTCTGTCATTGGACTATAATTGGGCTACATCTCGGTGATATTTGTGCTACATTTGGGCTCTTTTGTCTCTGGTGGCCATATTGGGAGACTTATTTGTTTTGAAGTTTCCTAATTTCCCCATTTACAACAGTCTCCTCAGTAGGAAATACTTTCAGGTTTTTTACTTTCATTCCATCAACAAGGCATTCAGATGTGTCACACATTTGCCATAAATTCGGAATGTTAGCACTCTAGTTGCTTATTAGATCACTGTAGTAAAGCTACTGCTCACCAGGGAAGTCTGCTGCTGGTATTGAAAGTGCATGTTTCAGTCTGCATGTCAGAATTTTTTAATGAAATAGAAGAGGATTTGAGAAGTCACTCAAAATGTGCCCTAATTTTCTTTTTTCCGCATTAATCATAATTTCTATGGCAAAATGAACCTCCTCATTGTGTTCCTTTTAAATTAAACTACTCACTCTCTACTACTCACTCGCTACTACTTTCTACTACTCACTCTCTACTACTCTCTACTACTCACTCTCTACTACTCTCTACTACTCACTCTACTGCTCTCTACTACTCTCTACCACTCACTCTACTACTCTACTACTCACTCTCTACTACTCTCTACTACTCTCTCTCTCTACTACTCCCTCTCTACTACTCACTCTCTACTGCTCACTCTCTACTACTCTACTACTCTCTACTACTCTCTCTCTACTACTCACTCTCAACTACTCACTCTCAACTACTCACTCTCAACTACTCACTCTCTACTACTCTCTCTACTACTCACTCTCTACTACTCTCTACTACTCACTCTACTACTCTCTACTACTCTCTACCACTCACTCTCTACTACTCTACTACTCACTCTCTACTACTCTCTCTACTACTTACTCTACTACTATCTACTAGTCTCTCTCTACTACTCACTCTCTACTACTCACTCTCCACTACTCACTCTCTACTACTCGCTCTCTACTACTCTCTACTACTCACTCTACTACTCACTCTCTACTACTCTCTACTACTCACTCTCTACTACTCTACTACTCACTCTCTACTACTAACTCTCTACTACTCTCTCTCTACTACACACTCTCTATTACTTGCTCTCTACTACTCACTCTTCTACTCACTTTACTACTCACTCTCTACTACTCCCTACTACTCACTCTACTACTCACTCTCTACTACTCTCTACTACTCACTCTCTACTACTCCACTACTCTCTACTAATCACTCTCTACTACTCTCTACTACTCACTCTCTACTACTCTCTCTCTACTACTCTCTACTACTCACTCTACTACTCATTCTCTACTACTCTCTCCACTACTAACTCTCTACTACTCACTCTACTACTCATTCTCTACTACTCTCTCCACTACTCACTCTCTACTACTCCACTACTCTCTAATACTCACTCTCTACTACTCTCTACTACTCACTCTCTACTTCTCTCTACTACTCACTCTCTACTACTCTCTACTACTCACTCTACTACTCACTCTTTACTACTTTCTACTACTCTCTACTTCTCACTCTCTACTACTCTCTACTACTCACTCTCTACTACTCACTCTACTACTCTCTCCTACTCACTCTCTGCTACTCTCTCTACTACTCTCTCTCTGCATTTATATTTGTATTGATATAGATATGCAGATTACATATATGTTTATATATGTATGTAGATATATATACACATACCTATATATAAATGCATATGCATATATGTGCATATGTGTGCGTGTAGAGAGAGGTAGAGAGAGGTAGAGAGGTAGAGGTGTAGAGGTAGAGACGTAGAGGTAGAGAGGTAGAGGTAGAGAGGTAGAGAGTAGTAGAGAGGGAGGTAGAGAGGTAGAGAGTAGAGGATGAGTAATAGAGAGTAGAGAGTAGAGAGAGTAGTAGAGAGAGTAGCAGAGAGTGAGTAGGAGAGAGTAGTAGAGTGAGTAGTGGAGAGTGAGTAGGAGAGAGTAGTAGAGAGTGAGAAGTAGAGAGTAGTAGAGAGTAGTAAAGAGTGAGTAGTAGAGTGAGTAGTAGAGAGTAGTTGAGAGTGAGTATTAGAGAGTAGTGGAGTAGTAGAGAGTGCATGCATACATATACATATATGCATGTTATGTACATGAAATTTTGAAAAACACTAATAAAAGCAAAGCTAAAAAGCCACCTAATTACAAACAGAATTGCTTTAACTGAAACGAGGGCGAGACCTATTGCATTTTCAATGCTTGTTTACTTTGGTTCCATCAAGAAGGCATTCAGATGTGACACATTTGCCATAAATTCTGAATGGTAGCACTCTAGTTCCTCATTAGATCACTGTAGTAAAGCTACTGCTCACCAGGGAAGTCTGCTGCTGGTATTCAAAGTGCATGTTTCAGTCTGCATGTCAGAATTCTTTAATGAAATAGAAGAGGCTCTCAAAATGTGCCCTAATTTTTCTATCTGCAGCACTAATCATACATTCTATGTCAAAATGAACCTCCTCATTTTGTTCCTATTTAAATTAAATGTTTTAAGAGTTACCACTTTATTCCTATCAAGATGGCTTCAGGTGTGCCATACGTTTATCATAAGTAGGAGTGTTAGCGCTCTAGTTGTTCTTTGGAACACTCTGGGAAGCTGCAGTAGAACACAAAGGAATCAACTGACAGTCTCTGCCCTTGTTGGATGTACATGTTTTACTGAGAATGTCAGACTTCATTCTCACATGACTAAGAAAGATAATGTGAATTTACAGAAAATATGCTCTCAGTTTAGCTTATAGATCACCTTCCAAACCTCTGTGGGAAAAGCATGTGAAAATAGTTTTCTCTCAAACATGATTCATGATATCCCAGCAGAAGGCTTTTTCACATGGTAAAATCACCTTAGAACATACCACAATTCCTAAAATCAGGATGGTACCATCAACAAATGATTTATAATGTAACTAAAGTCTTAAAACCTTCTATTAACTGCAATGCTTTTTAATGAGGTGCTATCATGTATATTGGTCCCAAGATGGCTGCCAACACTTCTTGGATGCAGTGCTGACAGCCAATCAGATCTCACAATGAGATATGTGGTTAGGCTCCGCCCAGATATATATGTGATTTTACTTTTGATTTTCTCAGGAACTACTGAACGGATTTACACCATTTAAGCAAAAGGCACGACTCTGAACCAAGGTCTACCTTTCTGCCAAATTTGGTGTAATTCCGTTCAGCAGTTCGGGCTGTAGCTGCGTCAACAGATCCTATGGGAAATTGAATGGGGAAAAAGCGTTTTGGGACCCCTTTTTTTTCTCAGCCCCCGCTTGACGAATCACCACGAAACTTTCAGTATAGGAGCGGACCGGAGCTGGCCAAAAGTTTGGGAAATTTTGCAAAGATTCGTCAACCAGCACCAGACTTATTGGGAATAGAATGTTGCGGATTTCCTATGGAAAATAGGTCCTAACTATAACTACCTACTGGCGACTGCCAGTAGGTAATATATATATATATTTACTTTTCTGAGCAGTAAGAGTGTTATAACCTGTTGGGACATTTTTTATCACTGCTGTAGCATTAGGCCACTTGGCGCCAGTATTAGCTATCAGCTTTGATTTTGATTTCTATCTTGTTTATTCCACTTGCTGGTACATTGGTGGCATAGATTTAGGGCTTTCAGTTGTAGATGCGCTAAGCCACTTGGCTGTTATCTTTATCCCTCTATCTTTCTTTCTTTTTACTTTTTTACTTTTTTCCTTTCACTATGAGGAAATAGCAATAGACTGTACACAGTTATTGTAAACTAGGATCTTTCCTATGTTTTCTTGTGCACTATGCACCCATATGCAATCATGCCATTTTCATTTATTGTATACATGAATGTACCTGTGGACATTACAAGATGGCCGACAAACTTCTAGCACGGAAGTACACTTGCTGTAATGCTGTCCTATGTTTATGTCTAGTACCCTTCACTATGTAATGGGTGTTTTGTATTCGGCTCTTCGTGTGATCAAGGAAGTTTGACTTCCGAAACGCGTAGCCTGTACCTCTATTAAATATCCTCCTTGAACTCCTGAGAGCGCGTATTATTGCATTTTGGATCAGAGTATTTCGCCAGCTGTGCCTTACTGGCTTCACGCGCCACCGATCAACGGGCGGAGCTTCCAGGAAAGGCGAAATTCATTTCAGAATATTACGGAGGAAGCTCGGCCGGCGGCCTCAACATGACAAGATCGACGGAGTAATCCTGTGTAACACCCCAGTGCAGACTTCAGATGACACCCGGATCAGCGTCCCAGAGGTAAGCCTTACACCGGGGGAGCGTTCGGGGGGTTTGCGTTACCGCGAGCCTTTTTGAGTGTTACACCGGCAGTGGGGGCATCTCTGGTCGGCTGATTGGGAGGGATTTTCTGTTAAAGAAGGCATACGGCATCTGCCTTGCATTACGGAAGCGCTTTACTGCATATTTGATAGCAACTCGTTATTTACCCTCGAGTGCTTTGGATTTCCTTCTATACGCTGGGGTACCTCTTAAAGAGAGGCAGCAATCGGAACCTTCATATCGGAGGGGAAGTTCTGGGAGGATATAGAGGTATCAGAGGAGCCAGACATTGGCACAACAGAAACATATATTATTTGTATATCTACTCAGACTCACAGTATTTACATCATGGAAGAAGAAACATCAAGACGACTAGCAGCACAAACATTACTGGCAAGAGTACCAGGAAGAGCGCAAAGCAGTGTGATTCCTTCTAGAGATAAAGACAATACATTGAATATACAACTAAGAAAGTACGAAAAACTCAAGAAATTGGAAATTTCGAAGTGGTGGGAGGCGGTTTCCCTCCAGAATTATGTAGACAAAAAAATGGTCCCACGAGGATTACGCATTTATACGACACCCTCCTATGAATCACCCAATCCGCGGATGTTAGAGGAATGGGCTGAAAATTCAGCAGTCAGCTCTAAAAATATGCTATGTATCCTCGTAAAATATGCGTGGGAAGACAGGGAAGCCACCATTAAAGATATCCTGGAATTAGAAGATGATTTCAAGAAGCACTCTGATCAAACAACCATCACCAAATTTATGGAAGAAATGAAAAAAAGAATGAGTCAGTACGAAGAAGATATCAAATTGAGAAAACAACGTAAACTTCACCGCGACTGCGCAGACTATGAAAGTGGACGAATTTTGACATACAGTAGAAAGTACGACCACCTCTACAATTTCCAGCCAAAAGAATCAAGTACTGTCTCTGTAGAAGGAAGAAACGATACATCTGTAAATATTGCCATAACCAGTGATTCTGACACTGATGCATCAGTTCATACCTCAAGTACAGCCTCAGAGGTAGAAATAATCACTCGTCCTGCGACTTTTTTAGACGAGTACCGGACCCTGAGGAGGAACAAAGAGACAACGAAAACCATTGCCTCCCAACCAACACCAAGAGGGAGAGGATATCGGGGAAGAGGAAGAGGAAGAGGAAGAGGAAGAGGCAGGGGCGGAGCAAACAACGAAGGGACAGACGAAAACACAGGATACAGAAACGAAATAAAGCCAATGGGAACCAGACGTGGGGGCTCACAAAAGAAGATGTAAATATGTGGGACGACACTATGGTAAATAAAACTATTGTAAATCTCACGAGCCGTACCCTGTCCAATTTAGAAAAAAAAAAAAAGAAAACGCTATGTCTAGGTCTTACCTTTTGCCCTACTGCCATCTTCGACTATTCCGACATGAGAATAGACATTTTTAAGTTCATAAGGAAGTTAAAACTAAAAAAATGGCATGAACTCAAAGGGAATATGCAGGACAATGCCAGGGTTATGACTACCACTGAACAAATTGCCCTTACGATAGCTGATACCAATATGCTGCTCACCATGCAAGAACTTGAACAGAACACTGAAGGTGACAATATGAACGGCAATCATGAAATCCAAGATATTGTTATAGATAGAGCAGCTGTTACACCTTTCAAACCCCGTTCTATCTTTTATCCGAATCTCCCACACGATAGTGTGGATACTTTTCATGAGGTTGTCACTAAAGCTCTCATTGAACATAAACATGAGAAATCCAACCATAATTTTGTGTGTGGTAATCTCACATTTAAACAAAGATCTATTATCTCATCATTAGCGAATGACAAGGATATCGTTATCCGCCCGGCGGATAAGGGAGGTAATATTGTTCTACTTAGCAAATCCATGTACATAACGGAAGCACACAGACAGTTGAAAAACAACAGATTTTATGAAAAAACTAACACCAAGACTTATAATGACAGTATATTGGTTACCTGGGAAAAACTATCAGCCTGGCAAGGAGAAGGAATAATTACGTGGGAGGAATATTTATATCTAAAGAAAGATTATCCTAAACTTCCGATTATATATTTCCTCCCCAAAGTACACAAAAATCCTACTGTTCCCCCAGGGAGACCCATTGTTTCATCTGTGGGAAGTGTTTTCGAAAATATCTCTAAGTATGTAGATTATTTCTTGCAGAACTATGTTACCAAACTCCCCTCATACGTTAGAGATACTAAAGACTTTTTATGTAAACTTGAGAATATACAATGGCAAACCAACTATATTTTTATCACTATGGATGTTTCCAGCTTATATACCATCATTGATCATGATCAGGGGATTCGTGCGTGTACCCATTTTCTGAATGAAAGAAATATCATGTATTCTGAACATACAAAGATGCTCATTGATATGATGTTACTATGTCTACAGAATAACATTTTTATGTTCAATGGTGAACTGTACAGACAGACCCTAGGGACCGCCATGGGTACTTGCTTTGCCCCTAGCTTTGCTAACCTCTTTTTAGGCCTATGGGAAGAGGAGGTGAGAAAAGATGTTGACCTCTCTCAGCACCTCAAAAAAGTTAATACATGGCTGCGTTACATAGACGATCTTTTTGTAATATGGGAGGGGAGCGAGGAAGAAGCAGTCGAGTTTATCCAGCAACTCAATAACAACACACTTAACATTGTATTGACATATAACATCAACAAGGAGGAAATAGATTTCCTTGATGTCAAAGTTAAAGCTGTCAACAATACACTTGAGACTAAACTGTTTCGGAAAGAAACTGCAGGTAACAGTATTCTACACGCTCACAGTCACCACCCAGAAACACTCAAGTGGAGTATACCATATGGGGAGTTACTGAGAGCAAGAAGAAATTGCAGTACTGATACCAACTATAAAATTGAAGAAATGATCATGCTGGATCGGTTTAGAGAGCGTGGTTACCCTAAATGGGTACTAGACAGAGCTGTCTCTAAACTTAAAGATATAGACAGAAAAAGTACCCTGAAAACTAAAGAGAAGACTGTAGAATCATCAGAGACACGAGTTATTCTTACATACAACAGTAGCTCGAGCAGAATAAAGAAAATTCTTAATGACAACTGGAATATCCTTAAAAGTGACAATATAGTAGGTCCTGCCATTAGCAATAGACCGAAAATCACATATAGGAAAGGACGGAGTCTAAGAAACATCCTGATGCACAGTGATATCACTGAACCACACCTTACATCCATGCACAACCTCAAGGGTTTTTATCCTTGTGGTCACTGTAAGGCCTGTAAAACAAGTCATATGGTCAATGAATTCAGTGTACCACATACTCCTAAGAAAAATACCATATCACAATTCCTCACGTGTAGTTCCACCTATGCCATATATGTGCTAGTTTGCCCATGCCAGAAATGGTATGTGGGGAGCACTACTCATATGGCCAAGAAAAGGGTCCTAGAACACCTTAGGGCCATAAATAACAAAGATAGCCATTACCCAGTGGCTAGACACTTTGCTGAGTATCATTTATCCAACAGTTCATTACTCAAGTACTTTGTAATTGAACAAGTAGTGGG
Source organism: Triturus cristatus (assembly GCF_964204655.1). Taxonomy (NCBI): domain Eukaryota; kingdom Metazoa; phylum Chordata; class Amphibia; order Caudata; family Salamandridae; genus Triturus; species Triturus cristatus. The sequence goes on along the minus strand of NC_140581.1, from coordinate 1,114,813,620 downwards.
CAGTGGAAGAGGTGGTAACAGGGAGTTGGTACTCAGAAAAAGAGAATCCAAATGGATCTTAAATCTTGAGACTAAGTACCCGCTAGGACACAATATAGATGAGGAGTTAGCGACACATCTAATGGAGCATTGACATGTTTTTTCGCTCTCTCTGCTAAGTTTCAAGATGTATGGTTTGATGTTTTTGATGCTCATGAATCTGTAAATACTGTATGATACAACTGTAATTGTCATTTTTCTATTTTATTATCTTTTCTAAACTTTGTTCTTTTTCCTTCTCTTCACAGGAGGAAAGGAAGGGGCCCTTTGTGTATTCTCTACACGTCACGGGTCACCTACCCTTTTCTTCACTATCCCCAGAAGAAAACATCACCATGTATAGATAAGATTTTCTACTCACTTTTTTACTGTATTTTGGATAGTGCTTTTCTATCTTTTTGTTTTTGTTGTTGCCAGTACTGAGAACAGTGCTAGACATGGGTTTGCGTCTGTGATTCTGTCTTAGATCACTTGCTTTTCTGAGCAGTAAGAGTGTTATAACCTGTTGGGACATTTTTTATCACTGCTGTAGCATTAGGCCACTTGGCGCCAGTATTAGCTATCAGCTTTGATTTTGATTTCTATCTTGTTTATTCCACTTGCTGGTACATTGGTGGCATAGATTTAGGGCTTTCAGTTGTAGATGCGCTAAGCCACTTGGCTGTTATCTTTATCCCTCTATCTTTCTTTCTTTTTACTTTTTTACTTTTTTCCTTTCACTATGAGGAAATAGCAATAGACTGTACACAGTTATTGTAAACTAGGATCTTTCCTATGTTTTCTTGTGCACTATGCACCCATATGCAATCATGCCATTTTCATTTATTGTATACATGAATGTACCTGTGGACATTACAAGATGGCCGACAAACTTCTAGCACGGAAGTACACTTGCTGTAATGCTGTCCTATGTTTATGTCTAGTACCCTTCACTATGTAATGGGTGTTTTGTATTCGGCTCTTCGTGTGATCAAGGAAGTTTGACTTCCGAAACGCGTAGCCTGTACCTCTATTAAATATCCTCCTTGAACTCCTGAGAGCGCGTATTATTGCATTTTGGATCAGAGTATTTCGCCAGCTGTGCCTTACTGGCTTCACGCGCCACCGATCAACGGGCGGAGCTTCCAGGAAAGGCGAAATTCATTTCAGAATATATATATATATATAAAATAAATATTAAGTATTTTAAATGATAAAATTAATATAAAAAATAAAGTAGATTTAATATAAATTAAAAAAATATAATAAATAGACCTAATTTAAAAAAGTTAAACACTCATATATAATTCGTCATATATATTTACTTTAAATCAATCAATAATAAGTTGATTTTAATTTATTATATAATTTTAAAATTGTGTAAAAATGTACACATATATATATTCACTGGAAAAAAACCATAGGTTTCAAGCCTGATATAGTTAGGAATTAGCATTTAAAAAACCTTTGAAATTCACTGAAAAAACCATAGGTTTCAGGCCTGATATAGTTAGGAATTAGCATTTAAAAAACCTTAGAAATTCACTGAAAAAACCATAGGTCTTAGGGGTGTTATAGTTAGCTGGACATTTCGCTCGAAGAAAACCATTGAAATTCCTCCGTTATAGTTAGTTGTACTAACTACATCTCGCACGCCCGCAATCCACTGCTGATGATGTCACATATTACATCATTCATGACATGGTCAGTGACATCACTGATGACATGATCAGTGACATCACTGATGAGATCTCAAATGACATCACTGATTACATCACTGATGAGATCATCCAGTGAATGTGGTTTGGTTCGTTATTTAAATGTGTATTATATATATATAGCAATTTGCATTGAAGAATGAGTGGATATATAAATATAAATATCTGGATGGAGGATTTAGTAGCAGTATGATTGACTGTTTACTTGACTAATTTATAGTGTCTCACTAAATATATTGGATAGTGACTAAACTGTGTGAATATCTGTATCACTTTGGCAGTTGTTGTGTAAACTGCTGCACCAGTTGGTTACTAGCTACGTGAAAGTCTATATTAGTTATTGATTAGTTAACTGAGTATTTGTATGGGAGAGTGAATGTGTGTGTGGTTCGGTGGAGGGTGTGTGACAGCCCAAAGATGTGTGAATAGTTGATTCAGTACTTATATGAAGTTCAAACTACATGTTATAACAGTTGTTTGGGTGAGTGAATATCTTTATGGGTGTGGTGATGAGTAAATATATGTCTCAACGGTACATATCCAACAAACAGGAAAAATAAAATCTAGTGTGTGTGTCAGTTGTTGTATATAAATAAGTATACATAAGACTCAGTGATTGTATCAGTGACTGTATGTATAACTGTATAGTTGTAATACTGATTTTCTAACACACGAAGTATGAGTTACTATCTATATGAATAGATGAAGTGGTGTTTGTATAAGTGTGTAGCTAAGTAAAAGTAAGTATGATCCATTGTTTGCATAAGTCAGTAGGATGACTTCATAAGTGATTAGGATGTGTGCTGGTGTGTAATGTCAAAATAGGTGTATAAGTATATTTGATAGTGTTCTATTGATCATTGACAGCATGTATGAGTGAATCTTAAGGTAAGTGTTAGATGTGTGTATAGATCTAGGAATCCCTGAGTGGGTGTTTAGAAACTTGTATTGGTATGTCAATGGTTTCAAATATGACACTCTGTATTTTACAGTGAGTGATGAAAGGTTATACTAGTGTATGATGAGGTGTATCTGATTGTCACGTGGATGATGTCATCAGTGATGTCATCAGTGATGTCATTTGAGATGTCATCAGTGATGTCACTGACCATGCCATGAATGATGTAACATGTGACATCATCAGCAGTGGCTTGCGGGCGCGTGAGATGTAGTTAGTACAACTAACTATATCGGAGGAATTTCAATGGTTTTGTTCGAGCGAAATGTCCAGCTAACTATAACACCCCTAAAACCTATGGTTTTTTCAGTGAATTTCTAAGGTTTTTTAAATGCTAATTCCTAACTATATCAGGCCTGAAACCTATGGTTTTTTCAGTGAATTTCAAAGGTTTTTTAAATGCTAATTCCTAACTATATCAGGCCTGAAACCTATGTTTTTTTTCAGTGAATTTCAAAGGTTTTGTAAATGACAATTTTTAATGTATTAATTGTTATACTAATTTTTTTTGTACTGGTTTACTACTTTTTTAACTATTTATTTTTAGATATTTTATTTTTTTAATTACATTATACATTACAATACAAAATATACTTTCTCAGAATGAAATACTTTAGTTTAAATACTTTGCAAATAGGCAATATACTTTTAAGTACAGTAGTTACAGTTGTTGCAATAGGCAACACAATTTCAAACACAATGCAACATTGAGCTCAATGTGAATTTATAGTCAAATGCAATTAGTTACTTTATGGATTACTTTTCTAACCACAGGACTGGATCCTAGATTCAGTCCTTGGACATCTCCTGTAAACAGCATTTTGGTTACAGTAGTGATTTCTAAGGAATATTATTGTATTTTAAAAGTTTACACATATTTTTTCACATAGAATCACTAATGTTATCCTTTGGCAGAAAATTCACTTAGCAGGTAAGTAAGTGTTATCGTTACTTTTTCTTACTCAGTGGTGGATCCTGGATCCAGCACTGGTGAATCTCCTGTAAACAGTTGGCGAAGTTTGTACATGTTGTCGCTTGGAACAGGTGCTGCGTTGTTGTTAAAAATTTGGCCAGATTAGCAGAAGTTTGTAGTAAAATGTTGAAAGTTGTGGGCAGGGCCAGGGAAAGGTTAGTCAGGTAGGCTAAGTTTAGACTAGAGGTTAGGAAGTTACAGTTGCAGAAAGACAGGTAGGGGTGTAGGTTTTTATTAGGGGGCAGGAGTTTGGAAATGCAATACTGTGTAATGGGATTGTTATGGCATGTTATGTAATGTTATGTTATTGGCAGGGTGGGGGATTGATGTGGAGATCGTAGGGGTGGGGGGGAAATGGAGGATCAGGTATTTTATGTATAGTGAGGTTTTAGTCTGCAAGGCAATTGGCCTAGGTGGGACATTGTAACATGCACCTGTTTTCAATAAAGCGGCCTTTTTCACACACAAAATGGGTCTCGGTGTTGGCTTGCCCCCCTCCCTCCAAATCAGTGGGAGTATGTTGATTGATTAATCACACTTTAGAGAAATTAAAAACATAAAAGTAACATGGATAATTGCAGTTTACCATTACTTCAAGCTCTACTCGCTATCTCTTCCCCTTGAGATTTAAATTGCACCCTTCTTTCTCCTTTATTTACTAATCCCACCGCCCGCCATGCTGCATAGCAAAGCATTTTATTACAACATTGAAAAACATTTTTTTTTAATCAACATATTACAAATAGCTAGCTTTTGCGAATGATTAAACGAATCCACGAACACGTCAGATCTGATCTACTTCTGTTTTGTGCTGGGACTCAGATGCTGCTTGTTCAGGACAAAGGTCTCCAGGCCTCATAGAACATGCAGCTGTGACTCGCCCGCCCAGAGGAACTGGGGAGCAGCTTTTATTCAGTGTAGGCAGCGCGCAGAATATTCCAGTAATAACCAAGTGAGCAAAGAGGCTTGGAAAAGAGCAGTGGCGCTCAGGAAATTAAGACACAGCCTGAGAGCGTCAGTTTAAAATCTGCTTCTGTCAGAAGTGATAGATTTCTAAGTCATGCATTGAAAATGGGATGTTATGCCTCGTCTTCAGTCTCTTAAAACGCTTGGCTTGGTTACGTAATTGAAAAAAATGTGAACTTGAAAAAACGAGCTTTTTTTCCCTGCATCGCATTTCCCTGCTACACGCAAAGATTTGAAATATGGCTATGAGGAAAAAATATATTTCAAAGCAGGTGAGTCACGTATATGCAATCACATAAACAGCTGCCAGGAATCCATTAACACGAAGAAA